>NC_132783.1:105241278-105885515 GCF_048418805.1 Vulpes vulpes | reverse complement strand
ATAAGTAAAAATCAGTTAATTATCCTAAGTTTCTTCAAGCCAGATCAGTAGTTGTTGCTTTATACTTTATTGTCAAAAACTTAAGAGCCACAACTGTTGAAAAGGGAATCCTAGTGTTAGTAACTACTATGAAGCTGTCTGTACCTCCACACGTTTCTGTTGCCTTTCACTGTTTCAGTGCACACTGATGGCTGCTTTAGCAAGTACTCTACACATTCAGAGAAACTTCTCTAGTAACAAACTATAGAAATGAAGCCTGAAAGTATAGTCTTTGCTTTCAGTAAGTAAATTCACCTTTCCAAGTATAGGCTTTATTTGGCATTGTTAGCTCAAATATGGGGCAGGCTTAAAAGTTTAGGGAGTAAATGACCTCCTGGAAGTAAACCTGAACCAATGATGGAAGGAAACAAGAGGATAAATGCCCCAACTTACTCACTGTTGGAGTGAAACAACTCTGAAGCATGTTCTGTTCTGTTCCCAGAGGTCACAGGGTTTAGCCTCAGTTGTCAACAACATAATAATCAATTCCTGACCTCATCCTTTTTTTGCTGCTTTCCTTTCCATATCTCACTTTCCTGCTTCCCTACCATTGCTCCTGAGATCACCTCAAAAATGAACTTCTTACTCTCAAATCCATGTCCCTGGATCTGATTATGTTATTAATGTGGGCAACTAAAATAGATAGCTATATAAGAAATCAGAAAATGTAACAGGAAGTACAATAGGAGACACAACAACAAAGTTTAAGGTAAGAGGAACCTGAGAACAACATAAGTTGGAAAGTGCAGAGCTAGTCCACACACAGACAAGGTATGTCTTTTAAATGAAAATAATTACTTAGAAGAGCTTCCTTCAATCAACAGGCACCCAAACCCACAACCACCCACATCTTAATAAATTATTTTCCAGTCCTGAGCGTCAGTATGATTCATTTTTCTCCCCACACAACAGAGCTCATTTGGATATTCTGCAATTTAGTCTCTATAGATAATGAGCAGAACTCAAAGAAATTGACAGGCAGCTTGTATCTTTGCAAACCATCCAACAATATTTTCTGTGGTAGAACAATATACTTTTTCCAGTAGACAATAGCAAAAGAATTAGAATAAACAGACAAACTTTGCTCTCAGAAATCTGGAAAGAAATTGTCAAGAAACTTCCCTGAAGTTTAGTAGTTTGTGAACCATATCTTGTTTCCAATAACTAGTCCTGTTGGTAATCATCTTCTATAGAACAAAAGACAACAGAGCCTGTTGAATTTCCAATCTTTAGGAAGTTGTAAAGAAAATTCCAGAGGAGTAGAAAAATCTACAAATATCTATGCTCAAAATAAGTAGATATTTGAATACTTGTTCTCAGAAATAGTGGGTTAAATCCTATATTAGAAATGTTCACTATGGGATAATAATAGAGCTAGCAACAGACAGAAAATAAAATGCATTAGACATGAATGCATTGCCCATAGGAAAAGTTCATCTTTATTGGGCAACAGGGCATTAACTAGTACAGTGCTCTCCCACCCTACCTCCAACACTTAAATATTTTACTTTAATTTCAAAATAAGGACAAATACCACATCTTAAGCCCACTGGAAAAAATAAACATAGTAATAAAATCTAATTTCAATAGCCAGTGACCATAATACTTTCCACTTTGTAACCCCATTATATCCATTTTCTTTTTTACTCTCTGCTCTCTCTTCAAGTTGGCACATTGATTTGAAATTCAATGAAAATCTCATTAAAAATATTTTTGGAGGCAATCCAGACAGCAAGAAGGAAAGAATGACCTGTGGGTGGTCTAGAATGCATTGGGTATAATGCTGATGAGGATTCAGTCTTTCTGAACACAGCTGCTCCTGATCTGTAGTTTATGTACATCATTATTCCTGAGACTTGGATGACACATCTGTCTCCTAAAAGAAAAGGGAAAATCTTAGCCTCCCAAAGTCTATATGACCATTTCTTGCAGTGATCAGCAATAAATGCCTAAGACTTGCCATAGTAATTGGTCCCAACCCTGGGGTGATCCACGGTAAGGTCCCAAACTGAAACCCTGCCTCCTTGCAGTGACTACATGGAAAACACAAGTATGTGTCTAATAGGTTGGTTGGATCAGCCTGACTCCATAGCATGCAATCTATGTACACATGATAAAAAGATGAAAGAACTTCAACTGTAAGTTAGAAATAAATACGCAAGGGACATATGTCATCTAATTCATATAGGCTTTACTGGAAAGTAAAAAGTAACAATTTCTCTTTTTCACTCTCATAAATTATATTGTAGAACTACTATTGACTCATGTAACACACACACACACACACACACACACATCCCTGGAAGATTTTAATCTAAAGCTAAATCCTTTATGAGGAAGGAGAAGAGATTGTATTGCAGTGCAGAAAAAACAATTTTGAGTTTGTGTAAAAAAATTATGGGATTATAAAGGCATTATAAATTAGCTCTCTTTAAATGGTCATGAGATATAAGAGGTTAAAGGTGGTCTAATGCAAATTCTTCATGGTTGACTTTATACTCTTCAAGATTGGCAATTTATACTCAGGGAATATATTTTATCTTTTATTCAAAAGTGATTAGAATTTTTCTTACATTTTAAAAATGGAGAAAATAACTTGCAGAAGGTGGTGTTGCCAGATCATTCTCTTTCAGGGAAGAACTCGGAATAAAAATCTTGATCCAATTGTGGTGCAAGGTTTTATAAATTTGAGGGTTTTTGAATTTTTAATTCAAAATTTCGGGTGAGAAATTGATGTATCTTTTTCAGACTAATTATCTGGTCAAAATATGATACATTTGGGACATAGTGAAAACTAACTTTAAGAAAGAACATCTTAGTTTAGAGAATATTTAGTTCAAGAAATCTCTAGATTCACTGGGAATTAGAACCTTAATTATATGATTAATTCTATCCTCTCAGATATGCTATTACACAATGCTATTTCCATTTAACATGCAAATTTTCTCAAAAATAATTAATGTAAGAGCCATACGGAGAACAATGGTTTTAGGAGTTTATCATATTTTGACTTAGTTCATTGATGCTTTTGGTAAAGATCTACGTGAAAATATTTTCACAAAATGTATCTTTTTAACTTACATGCCTCCTTTTAATACATACCATCAAGGTGCTCAGAAATGTTTTTAATCATTTATAGTTTCCGCTTTCTGTCTTTCCTTTGTATACTTTTCCTCCCATATCTCACCACAATTAAGATATTTTCAATTTTCCCTGTTTAATGGTGTTCCTAGTTCTTAATATTTTAATATCAAACACTTTATATCTGCCTGAAACAAATATGAAGTAGTCTATTTGCTACTAATGAAGTCATTGATTATCACCTAGTTGTTATATACTGGATATATATTTATACCTTATCTTGTTATGACTGTAGGATTTCTTTTTCTTCTTATTCTGTAGTTCTTCCCTCCCCTAGTTTTACTTTTAATTCTCTAGATGCTGACCTCCAATCTCCTTTAACAACCATTTTTTTCTATGCTGACTTTAAATACTGGTATTTTCAAGTGTTCTGACTTTAGCTTTTTTTTCCTTCTCACTTCATAGGTGTAGGTAATATCGTTACATCATGCCTGTGCTGTTGGTATCCATTTTCCCACTTTATAAATGAAGAAACTGACACAAAGAAATCAACAAAATTGTTCAAGAATGTATATTCAATAAGGATCAGCTTTAATTTTAACATTGTTTGTATTCCTTCTACTATTTCACATATGTCTCTAGGATGGGTTGCCATAACAAAACCCACATAGTTTTGTGACTTGGACAATATCCATTTCTTGTTTTTGTTACATGTTCTACTTTAATAGAAAACCTCTACTTTGCTGTATCGTGGGATTCCAGTTGACGAGGCTCCACCATCTGAAAGGTTGCCTTCTAGATTTGGTAGTTTTGGAAGTAGGAAGAGGAGAATTGGAAAGTTGAATACTGTAATTAAAAACTTTATCAAGATGTGAGACACCTATTACTTTTGCTCACATAGCCAAAGAAAATCACATGACAATGGTTCCAGGGGATGAAACTTTAGGAGAACCAGGTAATTGTGGAAATAATGCTGACCACAATTTCCCCTTGAGGTAGAGTACTCCGTGTGTATAATTGTGATGGAGTCTTTCAGTTTAAGGTTACCAATTCCATTACTTCCTTTCAGCAGCCCATAATTATTAGTGGGGGAGAACTTTCTCTCCCCCATTTTGTGTGTTTTTTAAGGATGGATACAGAAGTGAACAGATCTTCCTGATTACTCTGGCACAGCAAGCAGCCAGACACAGAACCTAAGCTGAGTCGATCAGATGATGTATTACTGAACTTGAGGACTTGATAGGAAAACAGGAAGAAGGATGAAACAATCATTCATTCTGACAGAGCAAACTGACCTAACCACTGTTGTTGGAATGATCATTGCTCCAGTTCCCCTTCCAGAGTGCTCTAGAAATCTTTTGTCTTATGTTTCTAAGCCTGTTCCACACATTTATTCTGTGAACTTCCTTATAGCTTTTTAATATATTTTTTTTTTTTTGCATGAGAGGGCAGGGTTAGATTCTGTTGCTTACAACCAGAGAACCCAAACTCATACATACTACTTATTAATATTCTGAAGACATGCTGAGGGTAATTAGGAGATCCAAATGTGAAGATGTATATGTATGTGTCAATATATAAAATTGATAGAATAATATTCAGGAATAAACTAATAGTGATGTTGATACTAATTTATATAACTTTAAAAGATAATGCAGTAAAAGGTGTCAAGAAACTATAAGAAAGCCAATGAGATTCTACTAAAGAAGTATGAAGACTCCTTTGCTATAAGATCCTTCAATTCAGATTACTTAGCACCTAGGTTAGAATCAGTTTAGTGATAATAGGATAAGCGCTCACTAATGTGATTCTGAATGAGCAATTTTCATATTAATGGCTTTCTCACTGTATTAATGAAAACACAATTTGCCACTATAATGGGAACATCACTTAAATTAGATCAAAATTGCTAACATGAACAAAGCTGTTAATAAAGCAAAGCTTTTGTATGTGCTAATGCTTTTCCTATTGTATTAAGAATGTTCTCCTATTCCAAGATTTGTATTACATTAGAAAAAACTGTACCATTTTATTGACTGCATGATAATGTCACTTACTGTATAGACAAGCCATTGCCATCACATTAACTTTGCATAGATCTACCAGGAGCTGAAGGGAAGTCATGTAGAGAGGAGAATTCCACACATTGGAACTAACAGTAAGCATTCTCCCCTAACCTGGGACTGTTGTCCTGTCATTTGGTATTTATTATAAACTACTGAAGAAACAGAAAACACTATAAGAAAAAGAAAAATTTAAACACTGGAGTCATAAAAACAGTAACATCACTTTTTTCTTTGTATTAGTATTAGTTTGTTGGGGCTGCTGTAACAAAATACTATAGACTGGTGGCATATAAAACAGAAATTTGTTTTCTTTTAGGTCCAGAGGCTAGAAGCTCAAGATCAAAATGTCAGTAGTGTTGCTTCTTTCTGAAGGTCATGAGGATTGGATCTGTTCCAGGGCTCTTTCCTTGGGTTATAGATAGCCATCTCTTCCCCATGTCTTCACCTTGCCTTCCCTCTGTGTCTATGTGTCTAAATTTCCTTTTTGTAAGAATGCTAGGCATATTAGATTAAGGCCTACCCTCATGACTTCATTTTCATTTAAATACCTCTTCAATCGTGCTGTGTCTCAATATGGTCACATTAGGAAGTACTAGGGGTTAGGAATTCAACATAACAATCTGAGGAAAGGGGACACATTTCAGCAAATAACAACTTCGTTAAGTTTTAATTTTCCATGCATGTATGAACATGTATTTATGAAATGCTCGTATGCAGAGTTTGGCATAGGTATGATTACCAATTTATTTACAGTTATTTAAATGGTTCTGATTTGTATTATATATAAATATCCCCCAAATTAGACTTGAACATGAAATATGATAACTAATGGTAGAATAATATGCTTATTACTTATCATATAGCAAAAGATAACTAAAGGATGATAGTAGAAATAGTAGTTGTGCTATATGTGTACCCAGAAAAGGAAACTCACAAAGAGGAAACATTTATTTTTAAGTTTTTATTTAAATTCCAGTTAGTTAACATACAGTGTAGTATTAGTTTCAGGTGTACAACTTAGTGATTAAACACCCATTGCTCCTCACAACGAGTGCCCTCCTTAATCCTCATCACCTTTTTAACCCATCCTTACATCCACCTCTCCCTGGTAACCATCAATTTGCTCCCTAGTTAAGAGTCTTTTTCTTGGTTTGCCTCTCTTTGTTCCCCCTATGCTTGTTTTGTTTCTTAAATTCCACATGTGAGTGAAACCATATGGTATTTTGGTTTCTCAAAAAGTTAAAATAGAAACTACCCTATGATCCAGCAACTGCACTACTATGTATTTACCCAAATAATACAAAAATACTAATTTGAAGAGATACATGCACCCCGATGTTTATAGCAGCATTATTGTGCAATAACGAAACTGTGGAAACAGCCCAAATATCCATTGACTGATGAATAAATAAATAAGATGTGGTAGATATATACAACAGAATATTACTAAGCCATCCGAAAGAATGAGATTTTGCCATTTGCAATAGTATGGATGGAGTTAGAGAGTATGCTAATAAAAAAAAGGTTTAAATGATTATCATCTCTGTTAGTTTTATAGATATTTATGTTCCCTGGTATATAACTTTCTACTGAGGTAAATTTTTAAAAAAATAAAGCTCCTAATAATATTCATAAGGAGTAAAAGATAGTCTCATCACTACTGACCGAGATGAGGTATGCATTTCTAACATAATGTAATTAATGTCTGGTTGTGTATAACAGACCCAGCCTGAACTTCTGAAGGAGTCACTTTCTCATGGTAGGAAGTAAGTCATCTTTACTTGGCTGTAGTTTATTCCTTCATTCAATTAAACAAATATTTAATAGGCAGTCCTCAGTATGTGCCTGATGCTCTCATCAGTACTAGGTGAAAGGAACCAATAAAAGTCCACAGTAGGATCTTTTAAATATTTTAAATATATACAGATATTTCTTCATACTGGTAGAATGAAACATAATCACCACAGGACTGTTTAGTTAATTTTAAATATGTTGCAAATAAAATACTCAGTTTGAAAATAATTCACAAGACTTAATTGCTATTTAGCTAAAAAGACCATATGTCTTAAATACTTTGATTTCAAGTATTCTGTTCCATTCTATTCTTTTTTTTTTTTTTTAAGATTTTATTTATTGATGAGAAACACACAGAGAGGCAGAGACACAGGCAGAGGGAGAAGCAGGCTCCATGCAGGTAGCCCAATGTGGGACTCAATCCCAGGTCTCCAGGATCACATCCTGGGCTAAAGGAAGCCCTAAACCGCTGAGCCATCTGGGTTGCCCAGTTCCATTCTATTCTAATAAATTTTGAACCTCTGAGAAATCTCAATGTACTGTTGTTTAGCGTTTGAAATCTTATAAATGAAAGCAAAGAACCCTAATTTTTGCTTCAGAATGAGTGGTTGAATAACCATCTTTTCCCAACACCTTTTTACCTAAAGCTATGAATTATGAAATCAGTAATTAAGAGTCTTTTTTAAAATTTTTTTTAATTTTTATTTATTTATGATAGTCACAGAGGAGAGAGAGAGAGAGAGAGAGAGAGAGAGAGGCAGAGACATAGGCAGAGGGAGAAGCAGGCTCCATTCACCGGGAGCCCGATGTGGGATTCGATCCCAGTTCTCCGGGATCGCGCCCTGGGCCAAAGGCAGGCACCAAACCGCTGCGCCACCCAGGGATCCCAAGAGTCTTTAAAACCATTTACCTTAGCTCTTTCCCCTGCAATGTTTTAATTAAAGTAAGAAATAAAATGGCTTTAAACATTATTTCTTTACACTTCTTTTTATTATATACAAACTGGGGAGGGATATCATCCAATAATAGAAATGGCACACAAACAACACCCAGGTTAAAGAAGAGAAATGAGAATTTTAGTTGAAAAATCAGAACAATCATAATAAATTAATTTTATAAATATAGATTTTTTCATTAGATTTTAGATTGTATTTTCATATAAATCAATAGCCAACCTTTGAGACCTTTCTCACAATGCAATTGATTTCTAACAAATTTTCATCAGTAATACCTGCAGAGAATCATTCTTGTGTTATCCTAGTTCAAAAGGAAGATCTTGGTTATTGATTGGACTGTAACTTGTACCATCTTATATAAAACAGTCGTAATTTAAGAAAACTGGGTGCAAGCTGTTTAATTGTGAAATGATATAATGTAACATAATCCTCAAAGCATGTACTTGAATATAGTGCATATGTATTTGCATAGTAATGAATCCTCAAAATAAAGTATAAGGAATTAGGTGAAAGCTAAAAATGAAATAAGATATTGCCAGCAAGAAAACATGTGGCTGCATCACATTAAATTTAAATGGAAACTCTTTCTTTGAAACTCATTCAAAATGCATTTTTGTACTTAAAGAAAATAGTATTTGGAGGAAATATTTTCTAATCTTAGGGTGTGACTGATTGTATTATATTACGCATTATATTCCTGACTGGAATAAGAATCAATAAATGTCTTAAATAATAATGTTTTTCATTAATAAAGTCTTTTCTTTCAAAAAGCAATGTCATATGTAAAATGAAACAAAAGAAAAGACACATCTACTGAACATTTATTATATGCTAGTAACAACCTTGGCTTTTTTCATGCATTACCTCATTTAATCTTCACAACTCTCTGTGATAAAAACAATTCCCAATTTCTAGATGAGAAAAATCAAGTACAAAGGGATTAAGTAACTTTCTCAAAGTCACACAACTAGAAATTTACTCTAGTCTCTAGAGTAGAGAGTTTAATCTTAACAGCCCCACTGCAGAGCCAAAGCCCCCAAACCATCAGACCATGTTGTCTCTATGCTGTATTCACATACTGATTTTGTTTTGTTTTGTTTCTTTTTTTTTTTGTAATCTTTAGGAAAAGTCTATTGTATTGTTATAAGTAGATATTAAACTCTTTCAGAGAATTTTGAGGCTTCTCTATGTCACACAATTAGTAAATAGTAGAGTCCATTTTTGCTATCAAATCTTGTTGGTCCAGATCCTTGACAAAGTAGCCTGTTGAGACAGCATGACTCTTTCTTCCTTTATGCTCAGGGCTCAATGTACAGGTAATTACTAAAATGTGTTATCTTCTCCAGGTACTTTGAGATCTGTATTAGAGAGTAATCTATATAGCATATCATTCCAATCCTCCAGAATCACCTCAAGGCATTTTCAGTTTTACTTGAAGATAAAATAGTGGGATGTTTTGTACTGTCCTATGACACCAAACACTGAACATGACATTGTAAGATCCGATTTTTTTGCATCTATAACAGTCTTTGTTCCATACTCCCAGGGCTTTCAGAAATACATGTTAACAAGGCTTGAGAAGAAACCTGAATGGTAAAAGTGATCTGTCAAAATATATGACTCTGGCTGTGTTGACAATCTCTATCTCAAATATCATCTATCTGTCCATTCATACACTCAACAAATATTTATTAATTCACTATATGAAGAAATTTTTTCTAGGCACTGGGTTAGCAGCATTGAAGAAACAGAAATCTCTATTTGCATAGAATGTATTCTAATGAGAACAGACAGTTGATAAACAGAATAAACAAGTACAAAATATAGAGCATCAGATGGTAGTAAGAGTTAAAGAGAAAAACAAAGGAGGGGAATGTGACAAGATGTCAGGGACATGACATTGCAATGTTAAGTACTGTGATGAATTCCTTTCCTACGGTAGTGTAACATCTTACCACAAATATATTGGCTTAGAGCAACCTCAATTTATTATTGCAATTTTTATGGATAAGGATTCCAGGCATGGCTTAGCAGGGTCCTCAGCTCAGAATCTCACAAAGATGAAATCAGGTTGTTGGCCTGGCTACAGTTTCATTTGAGGACTTACCTAAGTAAAAATCTGTAACTAATTTCCTTGCATCTGTTGAATTCACTGCAACTTGCTTCTTTGAAGCTAGCACTGGAAAGATTCAGATCTCTGCTGCTTTGAGTCTCTGATTTTAGAGAAGGTTTAGGCCCTTTTTAAAAATCTGGCTTGATTAGGGTCAGGTCAACCCAGTATAGTCCCCATTTTGACTACCTCAGAGTCAACTGATTAAGAATCTCAATTACATGTGCAAAATCTTTCTATCTTTATCATTTACTATAACCTTAACAGGAGGAATAGCCCATCTCCTTTGCCATATTCTATTGGTTGAAAGCTGATCATAGGTTCTACTCACCCTCAAAGGAAGGGGCACGATCACCCCCAGTATCTCACTACTGGTGATCCTAGAAAGATAGAAGGGAATAATTCAAAGTGATAACAGCTCATGCAAGGCTTTGGTGAGGATTTTGGCTTTTATTGTATGGGAAATAGGAAGCCACAGAATCTTCTTGGTACAGAAGTGACAAGATTTATCTTACAAATTTAGGAATATCATTCTGGCTGCTAGTAGACATAATTGGTAGGAGTTAAGGGTGAAAGTAGGGTGATCAATTAAAGGCTATTACTATAACATATATGTGAGACACAGTAGTAGTGGTGCAGGCAATGATAATTTGTAGTTTCTGATATGTTTTGAAGGTGAATACAGCAGGATTCCTTAAATGCCTGGAGGTAGGAAATGAAAGAAATTAAAAAGTCAGAGATAACATCAAGGGTTTTGCATAAGTCCTCTGTCACAACTGTTTTACTTAATAAATTCTCAACACATGATAATACCTACTATCAACATGACATCATTTATGATGTCAATTTTAATTACCTGGCCAAGTTAGTGCCTGCTAGGTTTCTCCACTATAAAACTATTTCTTTCCTTTCGATATCCTTCACTTTGGAACCATATTACTAAATGCAGCTCATACTAGAGTGAAGAATTAAGCTCTACCTAATTGTGATGGGGGGAAGATTTCTTCTACACGGGAAATTTGTCTTTATCCTCCATTCATTTGTTCAATCAATCAGGTATTGATTTATATTTGTGTGCATTCATAGATATTTATTTCATGTATAATTTGTATATAAAATTTTATGCTTTATAATCTAATACCATTTTTTTTTTAATTTTATTGCTCAAATTATCCCAGCTTTAGCTACTGGGAGAGCTTTCCAGTTTACTATTCTGCCCCTTGACATGACCCTAATTATTTGTTTTTTGAGTGCTTCCTCACTTTGGGACATTCCAGGATACTTCAAGCATATCTTGTATACTCCTTGTCTTAGCTCTAGAATTAGCTGTTTCTCTAAGGAATTCTAAATATTTTTTAAATAGGCTCCATTCAGCATGAAAAGAGTTTGGATGTCTTCATTTTTTAAAATTATTCTCTTAGCTTTCAACCATGGTACTATATCTTGGAGGCCTCCAAGCATGAAGCTCAATGCAGGGCTTGAACTCACCATTCTGACCTCAAAACCGAAGCTGAGATTAAGAGTTGTATGCTCAACCGATTGAGCCACACAGGTGCCCCCTTAATTCTTTTTATTGGACAGTGGTATTAGAAAGGAAGATTTCTGCTATGGGTTTTGTGTGCATTGATTGCTACACAGCACTATTCTTAATAGGAAAATATTTTTTAAATAGTATACAGGACCATTTACAGTAAATTAATTAAATATGTATGATAAGTCCATATATCATGGAATACTATGCAATCTTAAAAATAAGGAAGCATTATATTGATATGAAATGAACTTTAGGCTATATCATTACATGAAAAGAAAGCAGTGTGTGCATAACATGTTATGTATGTGCATGTATGCTAACATTTGTATAAGAAGAAAGTAAAAAATAATTAGATATGTCTACATACACAGTATCTTTAGGAGAGTACACATGAAATTACTAAAATTAATTTCTGTAGAAAAAGGAAAACTTGGTAATTATGGCATGAAAGGAGAGGAAGGAGTGTCATTATATACATACTTTTACTAAACCTACTACTCATTCAAAAATATCTTGCCTATACTTCAAACATGGGATGCATGTTTTAGATGTAGCTGTGAACTGTACTATCCAAAATTACCAAGTAAATAGCAGGGGACAAAATACAGATCTACTAGACATCATTCTTGGCTATTATCTCTCCAACTAGATTATACATTATTTTATGGAACAGGCTGCCTTAATTTATTTTTTGTGCACATCTCAATTCCCTCCTTCCATATCACATCTTCCATGAAGTAAGATCAAGTTAATTGTCTTGCCAACAGTAGGCAGTAACTCTTTTCCTCCTTATATTTAATACAAAAGAAAGTGTGAAAATACTTTATAGAAAATTATGTCCTTTTACTGGTATAACTTGCAATTTTCATTGCCCAGAAGGAATTCATCTTGGACAAAAGTATCAGAGAATGTCATAAACACACAGATTTGATGGTCTTTGGGACATGAAAACTAGTTTTAGGGAGAACCATATTGGACTTTAGAAGACAGATTATCTGTAAGGGAATTGCGGCTTCGAGTTGGCAGCCAAATATCAGCGAAGAAGGATATCAGACCCAGGGAAACTTTGAAAATGCTTTAGTTACAGAAGCAAGTAGGCCTCCAAGATATAGTACCATGGTTGAAAGCCAAGAGAATAATTTTAAAAGATGAAGACATCCAAACTCTCTTCGTGGAAAGCTTCTACTCAAGCCTTCAGAATCAAGTGCACTGTTACCTGCCTCAGAATGTGCCAATTCCGCTTCTATGTGTTTGTTCTTTGAGTTCTTATCACACTGGATTGTGATTTATCTATGTATATGGCCATGTCCTTGCCAAATTGTGAATGTCTCACAGCCAGGGGCTATGCTAGATCTCCTGTTACAGACTTATGGCTTAGCACATGACTGAGAACATTTTCTAAAAATGTTAAGAATAAAGACATTTTAAAAGGAGAGAAGAAACCCACACACAATTTCAAACACAATTATCGGCTTTGGGAAGAACAATCTTTGGATTATGTACAACTATGAGTGTAAAACAAACGCCACACTAAAACCTACAAAAGATAAGAAAAAGACAAGAGGAAAAAGAGGAAAATAGACACAGATGGGAAGTTCAAGAGAAAAACATATAGAAAAGTAATTGAGAGAAAAAAACGGAAGAGGTAACTGTGGGAGATGGTAACATGTGACTGCCAATTATTTTTCAATTCCCTTCCTTCTTTAAGAATAATCAAATAAAGAAGCTGGTAAGTTTAAATGTAGTGGTTAACACTTTTTAGCACACTACTATAGAATCATTTTACCTAAAATGATGTCATTTGGTTCTCATATCAGCCTTTTCTGGGAGTAAATAGTTAACATCTTAATTTTAAAAATGCAAAAACATGCCAAGAGGAAGGATAGCTAGTCGCCATCCTTCCAAATGTATACTTTTCCTTCTGTACTCTTCTGGGATAAAGAGGATTTGATATTATAATGAGTATTAATCAATTATGCAGCTTCCTGTTCTAATTTCAAATTGTGATTATCTTTTTCATCTATAGCTAATAATAGTTCCTTGGTGTTGAACGTATATACCTTAGGCAATGAACATACCACTTTAGTCTCAGACTTTCATGCCCATACATTGCATCTAAATTTCTTAACAAGACTGCATTTTCTGATTTGGTTCTTGGGCTGATTTCAACCTAGTTGTATTGGAATAACTAGTGGCTACTCTGATGAGTTGCTGATTTAACTGGACTTGTCGTTGTATATTTATATGACCCACGATCTGGCCTAATACCGTCTCCTTGCTCTTATATCCCATCAGTTGGAATACAAACCCTTTTATCTCTTTACATGCCTCTCATACTCGGTTAACTTACTGTTCTATTTTTTGCTTATTGGTATTCCCTGATCTAGAATGTTGTCCTATTCTTTCTCTATTCATATCTGTCCAGGATTATTTAGAGTCTCCCACCATCTGATATGAATTGTCTCCTTCCTCCCAAAATTCATTTGTTGAATCTCTACCTCCAGTACCTCAGAATGTGACCTGGAAATAGAGCCATTTCAGGTGTAATTAGTTACGGGGAGGTCATACTGCATGGAGTGGTCTCCTTATCCAACATGACTGATGTCTTTATAAAAAAATTCACCAAGGGAGGACCTCATGTAAAGACTGGAGTCATGTTGCCAAAAGTCAAGGAAGTATAAGAAGCTAGGAGAGAGGCCTGGAACAGATCCTCCTAGTTACTCCAGAGGGAGCATGGCCCTATCAACACCTTGATTTCATATTTCTGGCCTCCATAACTGTGAGATATAGTACAGTGAGAAACAATCCATGTCTGTTCTAAGCCACCTATTTGTGGTACTTTGTTTCAATAGCCTTGGGAAATGAAAACATCATCCATGAACCTACATTTTTGGTCCTTTCCTTCCTTTTTAACTTCATTTTTGGCCAATGGTAATATTACTTAAAGAACAAAACAAAAACACAAAAAAATCATGAGTTATACTGAATTCCATATTGCTCATGAATTCCAGACTCTATGCCAATAACTTGAATACACATTATTTCATTTCATTCTTATACAGACCTATAAGACAAGTACTATTATTATTCGAATTTTAGTTGTGAGAAAATAAAGCTTCAGAAAGCTTCACAGAAGTAGAAGTAAGATTCAAATTGACATTTCTCTGACTTTACTTTCTAGACTATTGTTTGATTTTTCTTAATGCCATGTAACTAAGCATTTACATATACAAATATATATACACAAATATATATATGAAAACTACATATATGTATTTGTATTTTCACAAATACATATATATAAATATATATATATAAATATATATAAATATATATATTTGTATTTTTCACAAGATATTTACACATCTCACACCAAAGGAAGTATCAGCAAAGCTCATTAAGTGCTTCTTATGAGCTCTGTGATCTACATTTACTTTGCTGAATGTACTTCTTACAACAAGCCTTTATGGTAGGTTCTATAATTCTATGTAGGTTCAATTTACAGATGAGGAAATTTAGGTATGATATTTTAAGTAGCTAGCCTAAAGCCAGACCACCTTGGACTACCAAGGCCTGTATCAAACCCTAGAGTGCCACTTCTAACCATTACCCTGCTCCAGCTCCTTAGTGATATCCATGAGAACAAGGACCATGTTTCATGTTTCAGTTGTTTCCTTCTAGACCTACCATAAAGTTGGAAAGAGAATAGACTCTAAATAATTTTTTTTTCAGTAAGTACAGAAGAGAATCTCAGGGACAATGTGACTGGAATTGCTCCTACTGCCTTTGGGAACAGGTCTGAGTTACTCACTACAGACTCTACAGATTATCTTTTTTCTTATTTGAGAATTTCCTCCAAACCTGGTATAATATTCCACATGAAATGCCAATTGGTCAGTATTTATGATTGACAGCCTATGCAGAAGTGTGGCTTTTATCAGGAAAATCCTTTCAAACAAAAGGGACATTATTCATCTCCGAAATAGATTTACTGAAACCAACAAATTAATCTTAAAAGAAGTTTTTATTGTGGCATCACCAGGATAAATGAAAAGATACCATAGATATTTTAGAAAAGGAAGTGCCTAGATTTCGATATATGTACAACAAATGGACACTCAGAACTGCATAGACAATTGTATCTCCTACTAACTATGTGTGGATATATTTCTTTTTCTTTTTTTTTTAAGATGTTATTTATTTATTTGAGAAACCGATAGAGACAGAGACACAGGCAGAGGGAGAAACAGGCTCCATGCAGGGAGCCTGGCGTGGGACTCAATCCCTGCTCCCCAGGATCACACCCTGAGCTGAAGGCAGTGCTAAACCCCTGAGCCACCCAGGCTACCCAATATATTCTTAAATGAATTCTATAAGTATGCTAGCCCAAGGAGCAGGAAGTGTTGTAAGTATTACATAAAGAAACTCAAGGTGCATTTCTTTCATTCAACTTTTCCCCAATAAAACTTTTTTTTTTTTTCTAATTACTATACGTGTAACTCCCATGTACTCCCTAATTTCATTTTTAGGCCAATGGGAAATATATTTTTACTGTTGTTATGAAACCTCCAAAGTTAATTACTGAAGATAGTTGGATTATTTTTTGCTTATCTTTATTCTATTGAGACTATACACCATTTGCATGTAGCAAAGTAGGGTGAGTTCACTTCCGACACAGTCAATTATATAAGTCTATCAACAGCTATTTTATTATGGGAACAATAGAGACAGACGGCTTGGACTCTGTGATGAATGTAGATTAGAGAGAGGTCACCCTGACATACATAATTAGTTTTAGAATGTTAAATTAATAGGTAGAATGCCCCTAAGGCAACCATACATTAAGGCTGAAGCTGCAGGATCTGGAGTCCAGCTCCTGTCTGCTGTTGTCAGCACTGACATGGCTCAACGCACTGCTTGTGAAATGGCATAAGGTATTATGGCAAAACGAAATGGCTGTAAAAACAAAATTTGCATAATACTATGGTCATACTACATATATTTCCCTTCAAAAACATTTATGCAGCTAAATTATTATGCAAATTCCTAATAGGGGGTTGGCTTAAACATAAATCTTTGGGGGCCTTATGAGAACTAAATAGATGTTACACAAGGGTTCAATAAGCAATCAATGGCAATATTCAGGAAATATTATATTTCTAGTCTGTACTTGCTGTAAATATTAGCTTAAAATGTGAAGGTGAAATAAAACATCTTTTCTAGTTATAAACTATTTATTTGTTTTTCCATCCTTATGGAGATAAAAAAATAATATCTGTGGTAGGGCTCATCTACAAAAGAGGGAAGAAAAAAGATAATCAAATTTGACTTTTGTTTTAGTCAATGGATAATAATGTTTATTAAAAATAATATATTAATAATAATACTATGATTATTGTTGTTAACCTGTCTGAATGAAGAGAATAATTTTTTTTATATAAAGAACAAACAATAGAATTTTCTAAATACTTCCAGGAGAAACTTGAAATAATCCAGAAGCATATCTGCAATATAATTTATTGCATGTATTATACTATTTTTCATCAATAGTATAATTTATTTGTTCACATTTTAGTATTTAGTATGTGACAGGTACTAAAGTAGACAATCTGTTTTGCTATCTACTTTAATATGCACAGCATACCTTAAGAGATCGATATTATTACCCACATTTTACTGATGAGGTAAATGAGTACCTATTGGTTGTGAGACCCTGATCACACAATAAAATGATGACATCATCGACTTCTTGAATCTGAAGCCCATATTCTAACGGTTTTATATGATCTTTTTTTTCTTTATATCATTCAGATCCCAAATAATTGAACTAGGCCATACACAGATTTAGGCTAAGTAAACACTTAGTAAGTATATTATTTGTCTCCAGCACCAAATTAGATACTTTCTCAATAATTCTGTGGGATGTTTTCTGAATGTATAGCCCAGAGATATTAATCAACTTCCTCAAGGTCATATGGTCAGAGAACAAAGATCATGCTTAATTTGTAAATGTTAATTTCAAGTTTGTCACAGACTCAAAATTCAATGGATACTCGCCCACTGAAAGCTTCAGTGTTTCTAATGCTGCCATAAAAATATCAGGTTTGTGTTTGCATAATTTCAGTTGGTTTGGGGTAGTGATTTAAACAGACAGATAGACTCTGTTCCAGGCAATTATGAAAATTAAAAAAAAAAGCTGATCATTATTTTCTCAGAGATAATGACAGTAAAATAAAATGTCACAGAATAGTGATTCCCTGCTGTTAGATAAGTGCCAAGGTAAAACCAATTATTTATTTGATAATCATTATCTTACGGAAAATAAATATTGGAAAAACACTGAGGTCTTTACAAAAGCTAGAGATTCTAATTCTATAGCAACTGAATATCGTGGTGAAGCATTTCATTTTATATTAAATGATAACTATAAATTTAATTCTTCTGTAATATATATGTATCTCAACATGTATCCTAGTATATTCTAGTTTTTATTTCAGTTCTTTGCTTCTTTACAAAGTTTTTAGAAGAACTTCTAATTCTCTAAGCCTTATGGAACTCACAAAATCTAAGTGATTCCTACATCAACCATATATTTCTTAGTAAAGGTGAACTTTTGTTTCTGTTTTTCCAAGGAGACAGAGATACAAGAGGATTTATGTCTGTTTTCAGTCAACCGGAATTGAGCAGCATTTTTGATACCTCAAGCTTTGTCCCTAACGTATTTGTCCCTAACCTGAAAGCTACCACTCACCACAAAAAATTAAATTTAAAAAATGCCCATTGTTGCTTCTATATACAGGTGTGGTAAATCAAACACTTGAAATGTCACCATGTAGGAGATGATACTTTTACCTAATTTTCAAATCTGCATTTGCAAATATATGATTTTTTTAAGTGAAAAGGGCACAGCTGGTCCTAGCAAATTAGATTTGTTTTTAGAGCACTGAAATGCTATATCCAGATTAGATATCCAGGTATCAGAGTTTGACATAAGGATGGAATAATAAGGCAAGAAGTATTATTTTAAGAATAGCTTCAAAGATAAGATTGAATATTTTAAAGTAAAGACTTGGAATCTAGAATAAGGCTAAAGAAAAAAAAAGCATGTGTACATGCATGCACACATATTTTGCAGGCATGTGCACACATAAACATAAAGATAAGAGATGACAGTCACATATTTTCAGTGGACAATCAAAGATGGTGTCTAAAGATATAGCTTAAGATATATAACCCATCACTCATTTTATATGGTTCCATCATTGCCATATGTTTTAGGTGGGGCAGACAGCAGTAATGACTCACATACTATTGTAGAAAATGAGTTTGGCATCATTTCATGGAAGATATCTTTTTTCCTAGTAATCAGTAAAGAGATTCTGCTTCTAACTTGCTTATCTGATTTTTTTCACTCATTGAAGGAATGGGTTGAAGGTTATGCAAAAAGATATCCAATGATGGAGAATGCAGTTGAGGAATACGGTCCCATGGTAATTCAAATAAAAATGTGTTCGTTTTGTGTCCTTCTCTTTATTGTATTTATTAGAACCAGGAATATACAGGAGTGAAGTCATGACACACATGGATGTTCTAAGAGGAGGAGGAGCAGGTGTCCAATTATTAAAAAATAATTGTGTGGGTAGAGACCTATGGTAATGTCTTAATTCAATAGGGCACATTTTATTAAAAAAATAACTTCAGGATTAGAATTTGTGCAAAACAAACACAGTCTAGTAGCCCTTAGGCCAAGCGTGGCCCACAGATGCCTTATATTTATCCATGCAATGTTTAACCAAGTTTTGATTTGAGTGTCTCTAGGAAGCAGTTGCCATAATTCACAGAAGGTGCTACCTGTCTGCGTCTATGTTTAACAGCTTGGCTACTAAAGCATTTGAGGTTTCCCTTATATTGTAGGTATAGGGGTGCTTCTGGTCATGTGGATGGAGCACAGAATGGATTTCAGCCTTAATATCACAATAGTACAGTTTACGATCCTTACAATCATATATAATGTCTATTTTCTGAAACCATGAATCTTCAACTATTTTGTCAAATGCTATTTTATGCATTAAAACAATATATTTTTCCCATATAAAACTGTAACACTGAATAAATCTATTCAAGCAATACAACAGTCTACGGCCATACCACCCTGAACGTGCCCGATCTCGTCAAGCAATACAACACTGTGTTCTCCATGAAATTCTGATATTTCCAAGCCCTTACCATTCCATTAAGAATCACTACTATTGAAAACACATTAAAAGATAACTCTAAATATATTGAATCTTCTTGATTTCCACGAAAAGGGTTTTTTGTTGTTGTTGTTGTGTTTTGTTTTGTTTTGTTTTGTTTTTTGCCTTAATGTAGTTTACCATTAGGTGCATTCCTTTTATTTTATGTTTGGAGAACATCTGACCCTGTTAATCTTGCTGATAGATCCAAAGGGGCCTGCAAAAACTGCTCACTGCCTCT
The DNA here is from genome assembly GCF_048418805.1 of Vulpes vulpes. Classification (NCBI taxonomy): domain Eukaryota; kingdom Metazoa; phylum Chordata; class Mammalia; order Carnivora; family Canidae; genus Vulpes; species Vulpes vulpes. The sequence goes on along the minus strand of NC_132783.1, from coordinate 105,865,460 downwards.
TTTGGAAAGCCTTCCCTTCCTCCATTAGAATATCATGTGTTACTATAACATTTGGCAATATCTAGTAAATTTAACACTGTTTACAACATGCAGCTGTGTTTTATTACTAAATATAAGAAGGTAATTCTGAACCAGTTTAAACTACAAAGAAAAATTCTACGACTACCAATAAAATGCACCTATTATTCAATAGGCAATAGACCAATTGAGTGTTCTTTTTTTTTCCATGATTGATCTCATTTTCTATTTTATAGTTCCAAGAAACTAATAGAAACATGCACAGAGCTTTTTTTTTTCCTAAAATCTCGATGTTGCTAAAATTCTCATCAAACACAGTAGGTTGATGACAGGTACAAGGAAATGGGAGACATTTAAATGATCCAAATTATAATTGGTAATTAGCTCCCAAATTATTCTTGTCTTTTTCAGCTGAAAAGAAGACATTTTTTACAGTTATGTAATTACCACAAAGAAATATAAATATTCTGTTTGGACCTGATATTCATGTAGAATATAACTTACAGTAGCTGAGAATGTGTATTTGCCTATATTATAAAAGAAATATATATATAAGGCATTTAAATAACCTTGAAAGGAAATTTCCTTTTAAATGTTATGCCATTTTAAATAAGGGTCCTTACAAAAAACTAACATCATAAACTATCATTATAAATTGTTAACTTTATCTAGAACATCTCTGTATGAGGGAAATTTATTTCTTTCCTTCTGTGTGATTTCAACTACTATATATATTTTTCATTTTAGTCACGATGTTCTGCTAATCAAAACTAGCAATATAATCTGGAGAGATCTGGGGAATTAATTAGGTACATCTCATTTCTACTCTGCTAATCTCTATGTCTTCAGTTTAGGGAAAAGGAGCCCATCATGGACTGATAAACCAAGGAGATTCTATTTGCTTTATAGAAGGATCTGCTAAAAAGACTGGCTATAGTTTCTAAATCTTTTAGTCCCATTCTGACATAGCAACACTTTGAATGCTGACCTTGAAATGGAAAGCATTGTACTCTGTGGAAATCGTGTAGAGATATTATCATATTAGCTTATTTTATTTATATATTTTGTCTATTTTAACCAGAGAGAGACAAAGAAAGAAGCATTAATTAAAGCTACATGGAAAAGGGGGCACGTGGAAAGATGCTTCATGACCATACCGCTAATATTTACAAACACTTTGAATGAAAACATGGCAAATCTATCTGCCTGCTAACTTCAATCAAGTGAATCTTATCCATAGGCAAATTTGAAACATAAATCCACATTATTGGGATGCCTGGGTGGCTCAGTAGTTGAGCTTCTGCCTTCAGCTCTGGGCGTGATGCCGGAGTCCACATGGATTCCCTGCATGGTGTCTGCTTCTCCCTCTGCCTGTGTCTCTGCCTCTCTCTCTCTGCGTCTCTCATGAAAAAATAAATAAAATCTTTAAAGAAAATCCACGTTATTACCTTTTCATTTGAAGGGGAATATTTGAAAAGGGAAAGGACAGTTCTTTTTCTTCCCACGTGGTCAGAAATAAACTAGCAATCAAAGGTGTTCTTTCTAATTCAGGTTAGAGAAGTGGGAAGTCATGTTGCAAAAACTGGAGAGATGCCACAGGCATATCATGGATCCTTAAGATGATAATGAAAGTTAAGTGTAATAATTCTATAAAATTTTGGATAACTGGGTTTAGTAATCTGGAATCTGATTTTATTCTACTGGCTATACACACACCCAGTAAAGGAACCAACATTTTTCTTGATTGTTGAATGTTGACTAAATGGTACAATCTTGTGTGTTTTCTTAACCAAAATACATACTAAATTTTTGGGAATATTTAAGAAATAATAACATAAGCCTTTGCAGTTTAAATAACTTAAAATTTGAGATTTAGGAAAATAGCAACTTTTCAAAAGATATATTTCAAGAAATCAAGACACAGGGCTTATATTTATAAAATAAGCACATTCCCTCATTAACTAAACTAAAATGCAGGTTAGTGTGTTTTGTGTGTGTGTGTGTGTGTGTGTGTGTGTGTGCTGGGGATGTTCACGTGGACGGACAAAAGAGAGAAAGAGAACGGGAACATGGCAGAGATGTCCAGGAGTGCTACAGAGGGCCTACACCACAGTGCTTACTGCCATCTGCTTTGGCCCATCCTGGAAGGGTTGTGGTTTTCCTCCAGCCAACAGTTTAGTGTCTTGAAAGTGGTTCTCAAATACTTCCCTTTAAAACAATTATTCGGAAAACATTGATTTCAATCACTCATGAGTCCAACATGATACAGATCTATTTTATAATTTAGAGTATAAGAAGTGGCATTTGCTACTGAATGATACACTTAAAAAGGTTAAAATGGTAAATTTTATGTTATGTATATTCTACCAAAATAAAAAATAGTAATTCTTAAAAAAAGAAATGGTGCAATAAATATTCAAGGTGTAATAGCAGTTTGATAAGTTATTAGAATTCATTATTTATAATGTTTGATTCCTGGGGACTGTCCAGACTGTCATCTCATAGTTACAAGGAGGTCTGTAGAATTTCTGCACACAAAGGTAATGGTTTTTATTTAAAACTTATTTTCAAATTTTACCATATAGCAGGTTTTGGAGAGCTGGTTTTCACATCCTTTTGTTTTTGTTGTCACTTCCTACCCTGCCAGTAGCAATTATATGGCAGCGGTAAATTGAACACAGAGATATTAAAGTTCTGACAAGTTCATTTCATGTTTTTTTTTCCTACAGTTGTAGCTTCTTAAATCGAATTTCCTGCAAAATATAATAAAATTCTGAGTCTCATGTCCCTTTCTGAAATTGGGAGTAACTTTGTTACTGGCCCTAAGAAATTTGTTCTCCATCTAGTAATGGATCAGTTTCACCCCTCAAGCCTGGATGTGAGCAATGTCCCAATCTCTACTCTGATTTTCCTAGAGACTATTTTTGCATTGCCAGAATAGAAATGGCCCCAGAGCAGTGAATTTATGCCTCCATAATGAATATGGGTAGTTCACAATCTCATGCCAAGTACATGTTCATATCATCTTTATGACCCATATAATATATCATAGAGCTACAGGCTGAAAAGAAACTAATTAACCTTTAATGAGATGAGGACACTGTAGGACAGTTGGCACTATAGAGGGGCTGCAATTCCCAGTCTGAGACATTCACCTGGGCTCCATGCCATTGTAGATCTACTACCTATATTTGGCACCAGCCTTCTTTACACTACCAAGTCTGTCCACAAAAACAAAGCAAAACAAGTCAAAATGTTACCCAAGAGAGACCTATCCAGCTGGGCTAATATAAAGAATATGAAAATAAGTAAAATAACTAATATAGCTGTTCTCAAAATCTTCTCTAGTTAAAGGAAATTATACAGTTTGTGACCGCATCACAGATCATTCTGCTGTAAAGGACTTTAACCATGCAGGTATGACATTAAAGGAACATTCTCAAACCACGCAGTGGCATTAATGTGCTCACTCTTACCACCATGGAACATGGCACATTTTCAATACTTTTTGATTCATATTAAATCTCAGTTGAAGACAAAGGTTCAGTGAGTTGATCTATACCCAGTTTCCAGGATTCCATAATTTCTGAAGTTACAGATACAGGAGTGGTTGTCTGACAAATGTGCCAAAGAATAGTGCTCACAAAGTGTTTATTAACGTGCTGAAAACCAAGAGAGAAGTCTCTTCGGAATAGTTTGACCTTCATTCCAATTATGAATTGACAGCTATTCTAGAAAGAAAATACAGAGCCTGTAAAACATCTTTGTGTTCATATTGATCTTTCCATTGAATCCGGACAAACATTTTTATCCGGTGGCACATTAATGTGGGAAACACTTAGACATTTATCTGGGAAAGAGAAATGATGTCATCTAGGCTGCTCTACTCTCACCTGTTCAATTTTCCACATGTAAAAGGGAAGAATTTCATTTCCTTCTCTTGGCTCAAGTGATGCTGAAGTAAATTATAATGAATTAAACTCCTTCCTTTTATTTATCACACTTAAGTAAGACCAATTCTCAATTGTCTTTGTTTGTAAACTGCATACATGTTATATGATAGCATGAAGATCGTTAAGGCTTTAAATTTTAAGGACTGTTTAACTCTCAAATAATGATGTTACTTTTCAACTAGTGACTCATGTTTTTATAGCAAATTCCCTTCTCCTATTAATTCTAGTATCTTCTCAAGTTCTAGTTTTGAAGGCCACATGGCTAATACTTTGTTTTCCCAAAATAGTCTGTTGTTCCGATTAACAGAAGTATCAGCTTTTCTGAACTTGATTTAGAAGAATGGAAGAGCATGACAGGACTTTCATGTTAATAGTAGAGGAAAACATGCTAACAGTTTTAAACCATTTTGGTCTTATCTTTAGTGGCAGTCATGTGTAGGGAGGAATTACAATCCCAGGATGGAGTAGTCTGTAGGTTCAATGTACTAGTTAAAGAATCCCTCCACTTCCTGTCACCACATACACAAACAGAATAACACTTGTGTTATTTAATGGAAACTTGTCCACTACAGGGAAAAGGAAATTTACTGACTATATATTGTATCTATTTCTTAGGAATATGGATCATTAGAGTTACATGCAAAGCATTCTAAGCAATCCATCTTGTTCAGTGGTTCTTAGACCTTGGACATAAGAATCACCCAAAGAGCTGGTTGAAATTGAAAATGGGCTGGTCCCACCTTAAGAAATTGTGAGTTAGTAGACCTGGAATGAGACCTGGGAATCTGCCTTTTAAATAAACATCCTCAGAACTTCTGATCCAGGTGTTCTATGGTCACTGAAAATGTCAGCTTATCCCTTTATTAAAAAATATGGTTTCTGAATCCTAAATAGAGCATGAAGAAGTTCTTGTAGTCTTGGAATTAGGTTGTGGCAGAACCTCTTGTGTTGAGGTTCTTAAAAAATTAAAAAAAAAGATACACCATGAACTGACCATTTTTACTATGTTTTATTGACTTTCGTGGTCCTATAAATCTAACACACTAGGGTAAATTTATCTTTCTTATGTCTTGTTACAAAAATCACTCTTTGTCTTAAAGCTTAACTTTACCTGTGCCTTTATTTTTCTGCAAGATATTTCTTTAGCATAGAATTTATCTTCAACAAGTTTCATTGGTATACAACCACATCCACTTGCTTATATGTTTTCTATGCCTGCTTTTATACCACAGCAATGAACTTAACTACTTGTGAACCACACTATTTACTCATTGATGCTTTTAATTTTTTAAAAAGTATTTTATTTATTTATTCACGAGAGACACACACACACACACAGAGAAAGACAGAGAGAGAGGGAGAGGGAAAGGGAGAAGCAGGCTCCATGCAGGGAGCTTGACGTGGGACTCGATCCCGGGTCTCCAGGATCAGGCCCTGGGCTGAAGGTGGGGCTAAATGGCTGAGCCACCCAGGCTGACCCCGTTGATGCTTTTCAGAAAAGGTTTGCTACTCTTGTTTTAGAATGTCTAGTAGTTCTTTCAGGTGGATTCCAACTCTCTGTTTAAATTCTCTCTGTTTAAAGTCTTCATTTTGTTAATCTCTTCTTCAGTTATTTTTAACATTTTTACAATAATTATTTTAAAGGCCTTGCCTACTATATCCAACAACGTGACTACTACCTCCAACAATTTTTAGGTCTGCTTCTGTTGTCGATATTTCTCTTGATTTATTGCTGTATTTTCCTTTTTTAAAAAAAATTTTTATTTACTTATGATAGTCACACACACAGAGAGAAAGAGGCAGAGTGAGAAGCAGGCTCCATGCACCAGGAGCCTGATGCAGGACTCGATCCAGGGTCTCCAGGATTGCGCCCTGGGCCAAAGGCAGGCGCTAAACCGCTGCGCCACCCAGGGATCCCCTATTGCTGCATTTTCCTGACCCTTTTTAAGTCTCAACTAAAAAAAAATTATATTCTAGTAATTGTTTTTATAAGAATAATAGTGACTAAAGTAATGTTAATTTTATTCAGAGAGAATTGGCTCTTTCCTTCATTAAGCACTTAATTTTAAGGGCCATTTTTATTTAAGCGAATTAATCTGTGTTGGGCCTGAGAATATTTTTTAGATAGACACAGCCTTCAAGTGTCTGAAGGGCAAGCTCCATAGTGGGTTTGTCAGTATCTGGCTTCTAGTGGCACTTTTTCTTCTAAGCACCATGAAGATGTCCTATCCCCTCTTTCACAATAGCCTTACCTGATTTTGGTTGATATCCTGGCATGTTGTTGCTTACTCTAACCTAAAATATTGCCTTTTGGAGGTTTTATGCTTATTTAGCTTCCTACCTCACAAAGATTCAAAATCTGGCAAAGAGAGCATCAGTGTATTTTTTTTGCAAGCCCCTCCCTTTAGAATAACTTTGATGCCAAGGCATCATGAAACTAGGAATTATTTCACTGTATTTTTCTGGCTAGCCCTCAGCTTTCTGCACTACAGTAGCACTCAACAAATGTCCTGTTGGGAAAACCAGATGTACATTTGGGGGTCCTCTAGATTTCAATCTGTCATGCAAGAAAATATGGCCCAAACGCTCTTCTGGTTTCCCTTTCCCCTATTAGAGTCCTTCTGCCTCTAGTTAGGGATCCTCAGTCTCAGCATATTCCTCCTGGGGAAAAAAATTAGCTGATGATCTCAACTTGCCCAGGAAAACTCTTCTCTCTCTAGAATTTAATTCATATAGGCTTATCTGGTTCCACAGCTGTACACAGCTTTTAGAAGTATGATTTTTATAATTTGTTCATTTCTTTTTGCACTCAAAATGATTGTTTCAAACTATTACATCTTACTTGGAGGTAGAAATCCCAAGTTAAGTATAATCCTAACTGCCATGTTTAAGACCTGAACAATATATGCTCCAACTTACCTTTCTGCCTTTCTCTGTTACTACTCCCCAGGTCACATACTATGCTACAGCAAAATTGGATTTTTTACTGTTTTTAATAACACACCAAATTTTCTTGCTTCTAAGTCCCTACTCATGTTGGCCTAAGCCACTCATGCCCACTGGAATTCTGTGTATTCTGAAAGACTCACTTTCAAATATCATTATTCTATGCAGTTCTTTCTTAAATCTTCATTTGGAAATAATCTCTCCCTGCTTTAAAACACATTTTAAATCTATTTTGCCTTCCTTATAATACATAACATTTTGTATTATATTCTCTCTTAAAGACATAATCATCGTATTATTCTCAAAACAAATATCATAATGCCTTATAAGTAAGATGTAGGCAAGTCCTTACAAGTAAGGACCGTGCTTAACTCACTTTACAGGTTCTTAAATATTTAGCACATAAAAGATTGAAATAGAGCACCTGATCCCTTGACAAATCCCTGTTATGTCATAACTGTCTCTGCTTCTGTGTTAGGCATAGAACAACTATTTTAATAAATAGCTTTATTGACTTACAATAAAGTGTACATATGTGATGTGTACTGTTGTTTGACTAGTTTTGACATAAGTATACACCCTTAAAACCATAACCACAATCAAGATAATGAACCTAGCTATCACTACAAAATTTCATCAACTCCCTTTGTAATTTATCCTTCCCACCCACAAACCCAAACAATCAACTACTGATCTGTTACTAAAGATTAATCTGTATTCTTGAATTTTGTATAAACAGAATCATATAGTGAATACTCTTTTTGTTTGGCTTAAGTCAATTCAATTATTTTGAAATTTATACATGTTGCATATTGATGGATATTTGGATTGTTTTTATATAATGGCTATTACAAATAAAGCTATTATGAAAATTAATGAAAATTATTCTATAAGTCTATATGGAACATATGTTTTCATTTTTCTTAATACCTAGAATTAGAATGGCTGGATCATATGGTAGGTGTGCATTTAGCTATTTAAGAAGCAGTTTCATTAAAAAAAAAAAAAGAAGAAGAAGAAGCTGTTTCATTTTACCTCTTTAAATTCCCACCAACAGTTTATGAGAGTTCCAGTTTCTCCAATCCTTGGTATGGTTAGTCTTTGTAAACTATCCTAATGGCTATGTACAGTACTATCTCATTGTAGTTTTACTTTGTGTTTCTCTAGTGATAAATGACAGCATTTTTGTGTGGGATTACTTGTCATGTGTTTATTTTCTAACAAGATGTACACATACACATGTAAACACATGTGCCACTGTTGATTAAACACTAATTAGTTTCCTGCCCCTGAAATTGGCCAGATTCCATAATTTAGGAACATGTATTTGTAATTTAAAAGAGATTTAATCTCTTTGAGTGACAGAACATTTTATCTTTGACAAAATCTTATCAAAGACACTCTGAGTAGCCTTATTTCTTCCTAAGCCTTTGAAGCAAAGGAAGCTAATTTAAGAGAGAGAGAACAAAATACATATTTCAGGAGAGGTAGAGGTGAAAGAAATATATACAGAATACTGTTTGGATTCCACACATCTCTCTTAACTCTAGTTCCCATTATTTCTGAATCCCAACTGTTTTCTGACCTCAGGTCTCAGAAACACTACTTTCTTTTTATTGACTTAATATAGCTCCAGTTGTCTCCTGTATTTTCGACCAGAGTTACTCAGGAAATGATTATTTAATTCATTAAATCTCTCTGTATGTTGGCAGTAGGTTTTAAAGGTTGAATGATTATTTTAGAGCAGTTCAAATATTTATTCTTTAGTAAGGTGCCATATTTAGCAAGTGTAATTTCAATGCATGTAAATATACCATACTTCATTGTTTTCATTTCAAGCTTATAATAATAACTTCTGTATATAGTGTTTTCACAGGATTAATGGCTGGTTAGGGTTAATGGCTCTCAGCTATGCCATGGGCCATCAACTCTTTTCAGTTGGCCATTAATCCCCAGGAAATGCCTTGTACCTCAATCATTATGGTTTAATTAGGTCATTAAGAAGCTGCTGGTTAATTGCCACATTACAAGCATCAAGAGATGTGCAGGTGGCTGCAAAGACCAGAAGAATGACAGCAATCATAAAAAAAAAAAAAAGTAATTCACACATACGTGTCTGTATAGAATAATCAGAAAACGTTTCTATGTTTTTACATAATTTTTTATTAAAATGTTTAAATGATCATAATTTTTTGAGTGAGAAATATAATTGTGTTAATAATCCCTAAAGAAGATATCAAGTTTCAAATTTAAAAAGAATAATTGCCTAAAATTTTTCTAAGTATGATTTAACATTAGGACATAGAATTGGAATAGTTTCAAATCTAGATGTTCTATCAACTAGCCACCTTATCTTGTGAAATCCTTTGTTTTTCTACAGTCCTCTCCTCTGTAAAAAAAAGGAAAGCAATGCTAAAATTTTGGGTGTTCTAAATTTTTTTTAATTTAATTATTGAAAATGAACTTAAGCTAAGAAAAAGTTAAGTTTCACACAAGAAATAGAATTCTGTTAAATCCTGTTTATCTTACAAACTCAAATTGAGATATAAAATTCTATTTTTAACAAATCACCAATATCAACAATAAAAGAGTTTCACTATACATCCTACAGATATTAAAAAGATGATAAGAAAATATTTTGAACAGCTTTATATCAATAATTTTAGCAGTTTATATGAAATAAACAAATTCCCTGGAAAATAAATACTATCAAAGCTCTCACAGGCATTAACAGATAACCAACATAAACCCCATACTTATTAAGGAAACCAAAATTGTGGTAAGTTTTTTTCCCAAGAAAACTCAATAACCAAATGACTTCACTGAAAATTTAACAAAAAAGTTATACTTATTTACACAAGCTTTTCCAAAAATGTTTATCTAGACATATGTTCTAGTTCCTTTCTTGTGGAAGAGAACTTATAAAAGAAGAGTCATCAGTTTGAATTTGGTAAATATGGTTCTTCAGCTTTGACACTAAGACTCTGGACTGATAGACATGTGGTTTCTTTAAAAATAAAAGATTATTTAAAAAAAAAGATATTAAATAAATATAAGTACCCAATATCAATATTATGAAAAATTGTGCGTGAACTTCAGGATACACAAAGAGTATAAGGAAAAAACATATTGAATTAATAGAATTAATATAAAGAATTTACTTTTTCATAATATGACACTAAGGAAATCATACAAGAATGGTTTCTCTAAAAGATATCATAAATTGTGAAGACCAAATAACTCATGAAATGTTTAAGGACTTTTTTGCATTTATTTTTTAATGTAGAAACTAACATATCTTAAAGTGAATTCCATTACAAACCATTTATTAAATGCTCATTATCTAATAGGTACTGTGACAATTTATGTTAGGAAAACAAGATAAAATCCAAAGAATTTTTAGAAACTATATTGTCTTCTCAGTCTACCTTTTCTGAATGACACAGTTCATCACATTCTTATTCATTAAACAGCACTGCTGTTTGGTTGTATATATTGTGCTGGGAAACATTTTGTGCCCATGAGACCATTATTCTACACACGTCTGTAATACAGATAATAATAATTGACAATCTCAGGACCAGAGAGAGGGGCAAATACATTGGAAGCTGTCTGTTAATTAGTTAACGTGGCCATTAGGGCAAAAGTGTATCTGAATTATAAATTGTTTAGAACTCAAAGGAATAACAGTTCTACATTTTTTAGCTGAGAGAAGAGTTCAGTCGAGAGAACCGATGAGCCTGGTTGGAAATCTGTTCTATGATACTAGAAATCTTTGTACAGTACATTATTCTTAATACTAAGATCTTAAAGGCCGAAAGAAGGCTGGTATTTGGGGGCGAGGATATGAGAGATGCCATATCCTCTAACTTCCACTGTATTATGATACTGAGACTGTTTTTGGACTCTTTTCCACTAGAATGTACTCATTCACTAATTTAGGCAATACATGATTACCCACTATGTGACAGGATCTGTAATGAATCTTAGAAACACAGTAGTGAACACAACCAAGTAGGTTAGCTCCTTTGATACAATAAATAAATGAACACACTTTCAAAGAGTTTTAACTGTCATTAAGTAAAAGAAAATAGGAAGGTTAGATAATTTAGATTGAGTTATCAGGGAAAACCTCTGCACAGTGCCATTTGAGCTGAGATTTGAATAGATGGAAGCAGCCCTGTGAAGATCAGTGAGTGAGAACATTCCGAACGCAGAAGGAATGGTTGATGCACAAGTAGTGAAGTTGAAATGAGAAGATGTATCTGGCTAGAACATAGTGGGTAAAAGAGGAGCAAGAAGAAATGAGATTAGGGAGGACATTGTAAACAGCTGAGGAACTGGAGAGGGCTTTCTGTTAAGTGTGTTTGCAAACCATGTGAGTATGTTGAGCTACTAGAAATAAGAGTATGAAAGCTCAAGAAGAGGTCAAAGCAGACAATAGAGATTTGGGTGTCATTGAGAAATAATTATATTTAGGATTGGGAGATTGAATCAAAATGTGTAAATAGAGAACAGAAGTAGCCCCAGGATAGGAAAGAAGGCTATTTCTACAATGTGATTATGTGCTCTGAAGCTCTGTAAGCACTGGTCTTAATTCTTTTGTATTTTTGTCAAGTTTAGGAAGGGGAAGCTAGAGAAGATGAGTAGTTACTAGAGGCTTCATTAAGAAGGTAGAGTTCAGTTTAGGAAGTTTGGGAATTAATAGCAGCCCTACAGAACAGAGTTGAATTCTGTACTTAGAGCAGAGATTTGTCCTCCATTTGTTTCTGCCACCTTGGAAACAACAAATATGTGTTTGAAGCCTGCCACACTACAGGCAGGGAGCAGCCAACTTCCTGCCCAAGACATCAGCCTGCCTACTCCACATCTTGGAGGCCATTCTTTGATGAGAGATTCACTGTTATCTTCCTGGATACATGGTGCAATATTCAGCAGCTCTTAGCAATTTATATTCAGATAAACTACATTTGCTCCTTTGTAATTTTTTTCTTTAATTCTAGTAGATACCGTAATTGTATCTTGACTTTTAAAAATGTTTATATTTGTTGTCATAAATGATTGTTCTTTATCAACATTTTTTCCTCATTAGAAATAAAAAAAGCAAACTTAAGGCAGACACAGCAAAGGCTATTATTTACAGGATTTACAGGTTCTTCCGTAGTGTCGGAATTTCCTCCAAATTTGCAATATCTTTCATTCCAGTTCCAGATAATCCTTCTGCCTTTAAGATAGCCCTCTGGCTAATGTTGACCTGGCCACATCTAGAAATTACTAATCTTGTCAGCTCAGAAAAGTTGCAGGCTAAGAAACTTCTCAAAGCCATCATTACTCCTGCTTTCTTCCCAAAGGAAATCAAAGCAATAAAAACCACATATCAGTCAAGGTCCAAACAATAAAACAGAAACCATTTATCCATTTTGAGAAAAGGCCACATTTAATGGAGGGAGTTTGTTATCCATGTATGTAATGGCTGAGAAGCCAAACAGGGACTGGCCAGATAATCAACCGTGTTCATCAAGACCAAGGGCACAGTCATCCCAAGGTTGGAGGATTGAAGAGAGGTGGACAGTGTTGCCAGAACCTAAAAGCAGCCTTTTCAGTGGCTGCTAAGGCTGTCCAAAGCAGAGAGAGAGGAGGATCCATAGCCAGGTTTCTCTCTTTCTTCATCTCTCCAGTTTGCCATCAATGTATCCCACTGGTCAAATACTTTTGAAGGCAGTTGGTAGAGGAGGTTGGGAAATGCAGGCTGAAGGGATTAGTCTTACTGCTGTAGGGAGGAAAGCAGGGGAAGGGCAAGGAATGGTTCTGAGGGCAAACAGGGCTAGGACTACCACAGAGCATTCTAGATTATAGTTTAATTGTGATACAGACACTCTAGCACTACTCTTTATTTCATAAGGGTAAATGTAGTTAAAAATATACAAAGGATTTGAGTTGCCTCTTTATTCAGTTTTATGGTCTTAAAATAAAGAATGTGTATTTTCCAATTTCCTAAAAAAAAACTCCTTACTAGTAATTTAATGTTACTCAAATTCCTACACATTAGAGTACTAAATGTGCATCAAAGTAAGATTGGGAAGGAAAAAAGCCATTTTGTGTGCATAGTAGTTTTCTATACTTTTGCTGAAATTCCTGACTTAAAGTTGGTTTTGGTATACATCTCTTTTCTTGGCAGAGATACACCAAGAAGAGCCTACTGTTAGTAAGTTTGTTCTTTCCTCTAGATTTTTGTTGATACATAAAAACAAGATGAAACATCTAAACATCTCTGGAAGTCAACTAATTGATTTTGATTCCTATGAAAAGTGCTACATTTAATTATCAGGACAAAGAAAAACCAAGTTTACAGTTATGAAGTTTCTCACGTACTAGAGAAGTCTGAGTACATTAAAGTGCTCCTGTCTGTTTATTTGTAAAATGCAGCTAGCTGTACCTGCCCTAGCTATATCAGAGGATGACTGTGAGGGCAAAGAAGGTTCAAAAATGTTTTGAAAATGTATAATTAGGTACAAATGTGAGGTAATATTATTCATGTTAATTTCTTATCAATTAATACTTGACCTTTTCCATAGCACAGTTACTTACGAAAAGTAGGGCTTAAAAATAATTTTATGTTTCCCCAGTCTGCCTCATAAGATATGGTACTTTAAAAAGAATGACTATCAGAATTTACTAGTAGAAGAGCCTGAAGTGGCAAATGTCCCCCTACATGCTGCAAATAGTCATTATGGATGACTGTAGTCCATGTGCTAAATAAACAAATGAGTAAGTATGTATGTAATGCTCTGCCCAAATAATGGTTTATAGGCAAGTAACAACTGCAATTTTAAGGAAATAAATTCTTAACGGAATAGCCAAACAAGACATGCTTTATCTTAATTTTCTCTTATTCAGAGGGAGTTTTACTCCTATACATAATGAATGAGAGTATTTCCAAGGTCAGACTGATTCCATCACTAAAATTACAACTCAGGTTATAGAGAAATTAATCTACATCCTGCATTTTAACCAAATTCAGTCAACTATCTCCTTAACTACATTTCTCAAGATTACTTAATCCTCCTTGGATAGCAACAGCAAAATTTCATATAGGCAAGGCTAAGATTAAAGCTAAATCGAGGTACTAGAATTTTCATTTTACAGAGGTAGTAGAGCATCTCTCAAACTCTCCCAGTCTCACTGTATTGGAAGTCAAAGTACAGCTAAGGGACAGTAGAAGTAGAGACGATGGATGTCATCTCAGGTCCTTCTGAAGGATTTTAGTTCTAAGTGTAGGTTTTGCTTAGTAGTGAAGTGGTGATCGTTTGCTTTAATTCCTGTAACAAATAGCTATTGACTGCCTACTGTGTGCTAGCCCTGGGACTCTCATCAGGGACAATTTTGTGCTCCCTCCAAGGGACATTTGACAGTGCCTGGAGACATTTGTTTATTTGTTTGTTTTCACATCTCTCTACTCAGCACAACCCTGGTGGTTAGAGGCCAAGAATGTTGCAGGAATTTTCCTATCCCTACCTCCAAGAAAAAATTATCAAGACATTGTGGTTTGATATTGAATTTGAAATGATAGGAAATCTGAAATATTGACAGAACAGAGATTAATATGCTTTGTGGTAGGTACAGTGCTAGGTGCTAGGTTATAATGTCGAGCAAAACCAGACATAAAAGCATCTTGCTTTCATGTACTTTAAATTCATTTTTGGGAAAATCCTTATTCATATAATAGTCTAAAATATTTTTTCAAATATAAACTGTGATCACTGCTTTGAAATGGCAATGATCATCGTGGGAGAACAAATACAACAGAGGGATTTGATCTCCTCAGGAAAAGAAATTATAGTTTTGTCTAAAGAAACAACTATATAGCTAAAGTATCAGGATTTTTTAGTAATTTGCCTTTTTCTGTATTACTGATCCAGTTTTACTCATGTCACTATTGCTCAACTGCATTTTGAAATTTTTTTGGTTAGGGTAATAGATTATATATAACCAAAAGCTTACCTAATCTTTGCTATGGTCTGTAGTTCCATATCTTGTTTAAAATGAAGCAGTGAATAAAAAAAACTGAAAATGGTTTTTAGGGATAGCCTGCCTAGTTTTGTGCTCTTCAAAGGACTTTGTTAACATTATATATGTATATACACACACTTACATATTTAAGATTTAGGCATATATATATCTTTATATTTTTCAGGATCTTGTCTTTTTATCCTTTATTTCACACAGAAGAACAGAACAAAAGGCATCATTGTTTGAAAAAAATAGGGTTTTTTCAATATAAAGAAATTACTGTTCTTTGAGATAACCATAATATTTTCTTATCCACTCATTTCTTAAGCTGATAAATCTGTTTTTCTTGCATCCTTATTTCTTTTTTTTTTAAGGTTTTATTTATTTATTCATGAGAGACACACAGAGAGAGAGGCATAAACAGAGGCAGAGGGAGAAGCAGGTTCCCGATGTGGGACTCAATCCGAGACAGCAGGATCATGCCCTGAGCTAAACGCAGATGCTCAAACACTAAGGCACCCAGGAGTCCCTGCATCCCTATTTCTACTACGACTATTTTATCCAAGATCTTAAAGCTTAGGTCACATTTTATTGTCATTTTTAATTGTGGACCAAACCAATTCTTTTGTGAAATTCCCTTAACTCTTAGCTTTTATAGTACCAAAATTGCTTCTTCTATTCTTTAGCTCATTCCTTCCCTGTCTCTCACCCTAGCTCTGTTTCCTATTCTTGCCCTGATACATATTCAGTCTATATACAAAGTTCCATTTTCAACAGCTTTGCTGTCTGATTCAATACAGAAAGCTCACCTATCTCTGTTGTTCATATCATGTCCTTCTTGGGGTATTGGAAACATAATAGGCACCGACAGAAACTGTTTAAATATGTAAATATCTAAACATTTAACATTCAAATGTATTAATATACAAATAACCCTGTATACTGAAGCAATTCAAGCTGAACCTATTCTCATCTTCTTAGTTGATCATCATTAAAATCTACATCTCCAGGGGCACCTGGGTGGCTCAGCCAGTTAAGCAGCTGCCTTCAGCTCAGGTCATGCTATCAGGGTCCTGGGATTGAGCCCCAGGCGTTGGACACCCAGGAAAGGAGACTCTCTTCCCCAAAGTTCTGGAAGAAGTCCTGAGGCTATTGGCAATAGGCCCAGCCCTTGGTTACAAGCAAACCTCTGGCACAGGGGTCAAGATCAGCTCCACCTAGGGTCCCTGGGTGACTCAGTTGTTAAGTGTCTGCTTTCACTCAGGTCCTGATCCCAGGGTCCTGGTTATCGAGCCCCAGGTCAAGCTCCCTGCTCAGAGGGGAGCCTGCTTCTCACTCTCCCTCTGCACCTCTCCCCTGCTCATGCTCTCTCTCTGTCAAATAAAATAAAATATTTTTTAAAAATTACATCTTCAGCCTTTACCACTTCAAGATCTATGTAGTGTCTCAAATCCAAGATTTTTATCATCTCAAAACTGACGTTTAAAAAGAGAAAAAAGATTTTCCCTTACTCTTCAGATAGAACCATCTTTGTCAAGTTGATTCTCATATGTTCACTTAACCAAAGCTACCACATCAAGCCAGTCATGCCTGTTCCTATTGCCACTTCTCCAGTGGCAGTCTCATTATTTCACACCTGATCAACTGCATCATTCTCTTAACCGGTGACCCCTGTTTATGGACCTCACTATAGCCTCCTCCCTATAATTTATTTCACACATTGTTAACAAAGTAATCCGATATTTTCCAAACATCGCGTCAAACACAATAATTTCTTCTTCAAAAGTTCTTCTCTTTGCCATCATAATAAGGTTCACATTTTTATTCCTTGTTCTATGTATGCCCCCATACAAATCTTTCCCTTGAAGTCTTCTTTAAAATATCCTTCTTTAAGTTTTCTTGCAATATTTGTTGTCATAGACTCCTTAAAAGACATTTCTGGATACAGTTCTTTATGACTATTCCTTTCTCAATATTTATTGCATATATCGTGGCAACATTTGAAACTTCATGAAACTACGATATACTGTTAATTGTCTTTGTTCTGTATAACTCATTTCCCTCAAATTAGATTGTAAAATCTTATAGATGAGATGTTGGCCTTATATTTCTTTAAACTTAAAGAAACAAATACCATTTCTCTTTCTCTTCAACATCTAGCCAGTGCCCTAAGTCTAGTGAACACAGAATAATTGGTGATTTTGTTAATGATGCTTATTGTTTGTTATAGGAAAAAAATATTGCTATCATAAAATAACACATAGAGAAAATAATTTTAAAACATAGAAAAATTTTTAGTCTAAATTAATTCAATGAATATTTTAAATTATCAAGAGTAGGCATTCTTTACTAAAAAGTCTTTTAGGATAATTACAGTTTGATGTGATTTGTTAGATATCATTTGTTTTTCAGAGAAATACACTTCAGGATGAACCAGTTTTGAATAAAAGTACAGATTTCTTTCATTTCTTCATAGTAAATACAATCATATAATACTCAAATAAAAATAATAGCTTTCTTTTCTTATAGTTTTAAATTTTTTAAACTATATTTACTTTTTTCAAATTCCAGAACACAGAAGAATTGAGATATTCATCATTTGTCACAATCACATAGCCTGTAATTCTGCCAATAGAACGTCTAACCATTCTTCATACAGCCCCTGAATATTCGGAAATCAAACTCCTTGACTTAAACTCCAGGATACAAACCCCTTACAAATGCTAACACACTCACTTTGATACCAGCTCTTCTGCTTCCTTGCTAATGGTTCAAGCGATATATACTACAGTCTAAAAATAATGGACAAACTGAGTTTACATGACATGAATATAAACACTACTTGCTGGTCTAAGTGAGGAGGACACAAAACTACCTGAGCTGTTTGATTAGTGTGTTGTAGGGGGAGGAGCTGATGGCTGATTTTCTCTTTCCCTCTAACTTTTCCCTTTGACAGCCAACAGCACACGAACAATATTTGTTAGACTATTTTACCCATGCAATTTTTCACTTTGAATCAAAGAAATGAGAAATGACATTATTCATTCCCACATTGATTGGAAAAAGTCAGTATGATAGTGAAAATATTGTTGATTCAAGGGATATAGAATATTGAAATGTCTCTAATTTTCAAATGATCCTAATTATGGGGCCTGAACTTGAATTTTTTTTTAAAGTACTGAGAACTTTTCTGAGGAACTTTCAAATGTAGTGCCAAATTATGAAATCACAGGTAAATCAGCAATGACAAAGTCTACACATCATTGTCATTATATCATACATCAGTACATGGCAAGGAAAAATTAAGCATGATCCAAAATGATTGTGTAATTGTGGCAACAATATTTATGTCAGTAGTTATGAATGGATCAATGTAGTTTTTTGGATACCCCAAATATCAGAGTATGGAAGCGAATTCAACTAAGAAACATGTTTTTAAATACACGAATTGTACTATATTTTAGAGTTCTATCAATTGTTATTTGATAGTTCAATAATAGTGATCATGTTTTTACTTTGTAACATTACTTTTAATAAATCAAATCTCTATTCCTTCAAAATCTTTTTATTATCTCTTTATAGGGAATCCCAATATACACTACTATAGCTTTACTGCTATTTAACTGAAGATGATAGAAAGTAAGCTTTAAGAAGATATTAGTGTTTATAATAGTGATAATCAATGATAAGTAATAGAGATATCATCAAATATTTAAACAAGGGGCACCTAGGTACCTCAGTGGTTGAGCATCTGCCTTTGGCTCAGGTCGTGATCCTGGGGTTCTAGGATTGAGTCCCACATCGGGCTTTCAGCAGGGAGCCTGCTTCCTTCTCTGCCTATGTGTCTGCCTCTCTCTCTGTCTCTCATGAGTAAATAAAATCTTATAAATAAATAAATAAATAAATAAATAAAATTTAGCACATATCATGAGCTTAGACCTTTTTTATCTATTATTTTATTCTTTATCACTTATGATTAGTTTATTTCTTCACTTACTATCAGTTTGTTCTGACATATACTTGCAAGGACAGTAAAGTTAAGCTTTATCTTTGCTTTGTCTCTGCAATCCTGCCTCATTTTCTTTTCTTTTCTTTTTTTTTTTCTTTTCTTTCTTTTCCTTTTTTTTTTTTTTTTTGGTAAGAGAGGAAGTGGGACAGAATCTCAAGCAGACTCTGCACTGAACATGGAGTCCAATGTGGGACTCAGTCTCAGGATCCTGAGATCATGACCTGAGCCAAAAACAAGAATCATATCCTAATGTTTACTAGAAGCCTTATGATAACATAAACAGTAGATTAACGCAAATTTTGTATATGCATTATATATATATATTTTTTACAATAAACTAAGGTAGAGGAATAAAGATGTTATTAAGAAAATCACAAGGAAGAGAAAATATATTTATAATATTGTATTTATTGAAAAAGAATCTGTGTATAAGTGGACACATACAGTTCAAACCAATGTCACACATAAATGACAAATGTAAAATTGGTTTGATAAAGTCACATTAAATATTAAGACAAAAATATTACCATAAAGAATACTTAATGACATGAAAAACAAATACTACATAGGTAAGAAATGTATGACAAGATTCATACATAATATGACCCCTTATTTATAAAAGTAAAAATGTAGATATATGTCAAGTAGGATAAAAGAACAGAAATTCAAAGGTAAATGGAAGTTTTCTATGAGTAAGAAAATTGCACATTATTTTTTTAACCTTTTCCTCTTTAGTGTTTTCTGTAATAACTCATAGTGTGTTGCATTTTAAGTGTTACTTTTTAATTGAGATAAATGATCAAAGTTATAAAAAAAGTGTATTTCATGTGATTACATAATTCACCAGAAAGTGTTCTATACACAATTTCTATATAATTTTGGGCAAAATGACTTTCCATTTTTCTTATTCTATCCTTTATCATCTCTAAACCAAACCAAATTTAGATTTTCTAAATTTGAGTTCTCACAATGTAAAATTTAATCTGAAAATCAACTAAGTTCAAGTTTATTTTATGCCCAGTAAATTTTAGACAAAGATGACCAGATGAGTAAGGTATAGCCTCTTTCCTTAAAGGCTCACAATTGAGAAGGAATGACATGTATACTTAGAAGCAGAAAAACAAGAAAAGAGACCTCAGAAACATAGGGTTTTGGATGTGACACTCTTAAGGAATTTCTAAATGTTTGCCAAAAAAACCCTTACGTGCAAAACATCAAAGAAACTCACAAAGCATCAGGAACCTAATACTATAAAATATTATATGATAATGACACTTCCAACTTATTTCTTTCAGGATAATTATAAATAAATAAAACACATTGCATTCTGTTTTTTAGTTTAATGCTTTCTGGAGCTCCACTTCCCTTAAAACCACACTCATGGCTATTAATGGATTATTCTCATCCAGTGCTATATCAATTAGAGGAGCAAATTGGAAAAAAGGCAGGATATAAATCAATTCTTTTTCAAACACAGAAGCCAAGGAGATGAACCAATACACCCCCCCCCCCTAAAGTTTCAGCAGCAAAAGATTTCTGTTCTAGGAAGAATATTTGAAGAAAGACAGCATAGCTTCATTTTCGTACTGACTTCTGTTTGCTCAGTTTTTGTTTTAATAAGATATACTGACATATTTGATTACTTTAATTTTAATAACAAATAAAAATTTTGAGAATATAATGGTCTGAACTTATCCATGAAGCTAACAATAATTATTCACATAAGTTAAACTTAAGTAGTTCATTAAATTTACAGTAATTTTGTCCATACCACCTTTGGAATATATTATTCTTAGTAACTCTAAGTTTAAGTGCAACCAGCTGAGAAGATGAATCAAAACTGGAACATATGAAATCTTTTCATGAGAAAATTAACCAGTTTTTTGTAAGGTACAATGAAAGTTCATCTGGAATTTGTCATAGGTCTATGAAAATCAATGACTACTTGTTTTTTCCCCACATTGTCCTGTTTACCCCTATATTTATATAGAGCAACTTCTATTTCCTAGTTGTATAATTGGAAATTATCCAGTTGGACAAAGAACAGAGCTAGCTCAATGTTGTATTCATCACCTAGAGCACTGTTGGCCTTCAGTCAATGTTAAATATTAATAACAATAAAAGCTTCCGTAAGCAAAGCCAGGCAAAACACAGGGGAATATAAGCCATCACTCACTCCAACACCAACAGCTTCACCCTTATCAGAAAAGATCACCCACAAGAGAAGAAGGTAGAGTTCCTCTTCCTGTTCACTCAGCAGGCTAAACTATGCTGTGACAGTTTCGTGGTGAATCAACGATAAGGTCTAAAAATCATCTGGGAAATGAATTGAGGCTATTTAACATTAGACCTCTCAAGGAGCTATATTTTAATGATTGTTGTTTGCTTGTTTTTAGAAACAAAGGTAGATTCTAAGTTGGGATGCATATGTTACCCGGGTTTCTTCAATACGCACCATTCCCTCCATCATGCTCAGACCTGCAAAGGACCCGAGATTAATCCTCATAAGGTGAGGATTTAACAAAAAAATATATATATATATATTCCACAAAGAGTTCCATTTCCAGCCTGGCTCTTCTATCATGTGTTCTGTGGTTGCCTTCTAACAACATATGGGAAAGACATTAAGTGTTCCCAAACAACCTTGGCAAAACTGTGACTGTCAAATCTCTAACAGAATATCATAGGCTATATTTGGCAACTATTAAATAAATGAGTAGGTTTTGGCAGGATCAACACTTCTATGCTCTCTTTCTTTACAACAAAACAAAACGAATGGCCCAATGACCTCTTTATATAGTCTCAACCCATATAATATTTTTTAAATATTTATTTATGATATACAGAGAGAGAAAGAGAGAGAGAGAGGCAGAGACACAGGAGGAGGGAGAAGCAGGCTCCATGCCCAGAGCCCAATGTGGGACTCGATCCCGGGACTCCAGGATCGCACCCTGGGCCAAAGGCAGGCGCTAAACCACTGAGCCACCCAGGGATCCCCTCAACCCATATAATAAAAAAGTAGACTTTCTTTTAATTGAATTGTCATTTTTTTCATGTATTTTCTGCAATGTCCTTGGTATTTTCTATTGCTATCCTTCAAGATGATAAATGCAAAAGAGAAAGCTTGCACTAATTACTGTGTTATAGCTGTCTTTCACTCAAATCAACTCAACATATTAGTACCTGCATCTTAAAGGCTAAATTCATTCCACTCTTTGCTTCTTAACTTGTTACAGTTCCTATAGAAGCATACTGTGATAACAAAACTCTAGCTCTGAGACCCTGTCGTGTGTTAACTAAGGAATGCTGCAGGGAGGTAAAAGATGATTGTTAAGGATCAATTGATTCAAGTTAATGATCTAACTTGATCACTTTAGTGATCAACAGACATCCAAGGTTTATAGTAATCCTTCATAGATAACATCAATGTATACAAGAAGCCCAGCACTAATGGAATGTACCAAATATAAGTGAGAAAAAGAAATGTGACCTAGTAATTGGATAAGATTTATTTAAAATATGCCTTCATGGTAGTAAACATGAATTGTTCCTATACACTGGATATTTCACACAGTGAGTATTCTTACACTTGGACTACCTCACATGCTGAATATGAACTATTTTGTGTATGGAAGTGATCACAGTGAGATAGCTGTCTCTAGAGTATGGCAAACTGGCATCATTATCTAGGTCCCATCCTTGCTGCAGCCTCACATGCTGCTACAGGCTCTGGGCAGCTGCTGTGCAGAGACCAAGCAAGCAGCATAGAGAGGAAAGGTGGTCCCTCCACCATCTGGTGATCAAAGACCCTTGGGGAGCTCACATTAGGTCACAAGCCTCTCTGCCACCGTATGACAGGAACTTGGCCAAACACACTTTTTCATTTCTTACAGTCCTCTTGAGGCAGAATGTGGGGTGTGTGGGTATGTCCCTTTATATGCATATTTGGCCTTTTCTAATCCATTCTCAACAGAACAGCCAGAATCATCTTTATAGAACATAAATCAGATCAAGTCACACCACTGCTTTCCCACTGCACTTAGGAAATAATCCAAACCCCTTTGGTTCCAAGACCCTGCTTAATCTGGTTCCTACCCAGTATCAGTTTCTTTTCACATCACTTTCCTAATGATTTGTCAGGCTCCAATGCCTCTGACTTCCTTGCTGTTTCTTGCATAAACCAAGATTTTCCACACTTTTGAGACAATGCAATCCTTCTTCCCTCAGCCTGGAAATGGTTTCCTCAGTTTTTGGTGTGGCTCCTACTTACTATTCGTCAGGTCTTCACTCCAAGGTCATCTGAGAGAGACCTGTGACCACACTTCTTGAAGCACCCTTCTGCAGTTATTGGCCATAATCCATGTATTTTCTTATGTGCTTACAATAATCCATAATTACTTTAGAGTTTAACAGTTTGGGGGAGGTTTGTTGTCATTTTCAGGTGTTCCCACTAGACTAAAGTTCTCTGAAGGTAGTAATCACCCCCTTTTCCTTTACTACCATAATCTTAAACCATGGTCGTTAGTGGCAACTCAACAGAGCTACGTAATTGAATGAATATATCAACAAATAAGCTGAATGATTTAATGAGAATTATGGACCATTAGCCTTTGAATACAATTCATTTCAATCATACTTAAAAAAATGTCATTGATAAAAAGTCCCACGTTCAACCAGTGGATGGTTTATCAAATAAAGTCCTATTTTCCCTTTTATGTTTATCTTTTCCTGGAATTTACATACCCTACCTAGTTAAGGAATGAAAAATGTCTTCTGTTGGGCACCTAAATGTTGGTTGTAGTAACTGCTATTTAATTCAACCTCTGAACCACCCTATATGGAGGCATCCTACAGATTGGGACACAGAATTCAGGAAGTGTTAAATATCTAAGTGCTTCTGCTAGTTATTTACTACTGAATTATCACTATAAAGCTCAGATTCAAACTTACATGTGCTTTAACTTGGGCTGGTTTTATTCTACATCTTGCCTGCTTTTGTTGTCAAATAACAACAGGCAGAACCTGAGAATGACTAAAATCAACTTGAAAACTTCCTGTTGTGTGGATTAAAAAATTATGCCATGACACTGATAGGTTTTGTTAAATAAACAATGAGAAGTAAAACCATTGGGTATTCTACAGTGTCCTTCAGCAGAAGTTTTTGAATTTTTAAATTAGTTTGTTATTATATCAAGTTAACAAAACTGCAAATAAACGTTTCCAGAAAAGTGAACTATATAAACTTAGCTTAATAAATTATGTTCTTAATGATCAGAAAGGATGAATTCACTGCTAAGGGAATATATCACAACGTCAGGGGACATTTTATTTATTGCAACCATCTATCCAATTATCAAATCCATATTGTTTCTTCGTTTTATTGGTCATAATAATGAACAATAACATTTATTTATAACTTAATGTTTTCTGTTATAAGTGAGAATGAGAGATTTCCTCAAGGGAGGGACTAAAATTCCCCATCAGTAAATACTTGTTTTATTGTGTTACAAAAGTTTAAATTTTGTAACAATCTTTATTTTCAAGGTAGCCTTTCTAAATAGATCACTGTTAGAAATATATTATGGTAAAAAGCAAATCTATAACAAGAGGTAGCTTTTTTCCTACATACTTTAAAACCTGGCATAAGCCAGACACAGAAAGAAAAAAAAAAACCCTGCATGATCTCACTTATATGGGGAACTTAAAAAAGTTGAATACATAGAAGCATAGAGTAGTACGGTGTTTACTAGGGATGGGGAGGTAACAAAAATGGAGAAATGTTGGTGAATGGGTGCAAAGTTGGTTAGGTGAGATGAATAGGTAAGGTAAGATGGTAAGATGAATAAGTCTACAGATTTATTAGAAGTTAGGTAAGATGAATAAATTTATGGATCTAATGTATAGCATGATAACTATAGTTAATAATACTGAATACTGGAAATTTGCTAAGAGAGATTTCAGTTGCCTTTTTTTTTAAGATTTTATTTATTTATTCATGAGAGACACAGAGAAAGAGACTGAGACATAAGCAGAGGAGAAGCAGGCTCCCCACAGGGAGCCTGATGTGGGACTTGATCCCAGAACCTCAGGATCATGACTGAAAAGAAGGCAGACACTCAACCACTGAACCACCCACGTGCTCCAATATGAAATAAGAGTTGCTTTCATCACAACAAAAAATTTGTAATATGTGAAGAGAAGATAAAATTAGCTTGACTATAATAATCAGTTCACTTTGTGTATGTCTATCAAATCATCAATTGTATAACTTGAATATATATATAATTTTTATTAAAAAGATAAATTAAATTAAAATCTGGGTATGAATACAGGGAAAAGAAGCAAGAGTCAAATGCCCACAGAAATTTAAAAGACCTGGTGTGAGGATAAACAGCAAGCCCAATATTCTATCATTTTATAGGTGATGGAATACCAATTCTTCCCTTCTTATCCAGAAGTAGTCACGGGGAAGAGAACACTTCAGTAGTGGTGAACCTCCAAAAATCAGCTCTTCCTTAAAAACAGTAAGAACATTAGCAACATTTGCTAAAAATCAACTTTTTCAGAGCACTGGAAATTAACCAAATGCTTGAAACAATCTGAGGAGAATTTATTCAAGAAAAGTGGCAGAAAATGGTAAGAACGGTGAGTGATTCTAGTATTTTAACTTCCTCTATTCATATTCTTCTCTCCTTAGCTCTGTGGTGGTCTTACAAATGCAAAGCCGCAGCCAAGGTAGCTATGGAAAAATAGCAGCCTAGTAGCTGCTGGAGGATATAGAATGGATTTGGAGTTGCTCAAAAATTTCATCACTAAATAACTGTCAATATGTTGACTTTTCTGGAAGCTCCCTTAAAAAGCATCATTTATAGCGCTCATCTTTATTTGACCTGACTCAGTGGGAAAAGCCTCATTTCTCCAGCCATTATTGCAAAACAAGTTATTAGCAATTTTTATTTTATAAGGTAGCTGCCTGAGATTGTGATAACAGTTGGGACAAACAAGAGGCTGACCAAAATACATGGGAGGGAAAATCTGAGGAATGAAATCCGCAAATGTGACTGTGAAAATCTCCATCACCTTTCTGGGGATAGAGGAAACCATGAACATGTGCACAGCTGAGTGTGTGCCTACATAACATCAATCAAGGCTCTAATATATCTTATTCTGGCTGGCCTTGAGCTCTACATATACAGAAAGGATAAAGGATCAAGCAGAATTTTAAGCTGATGGAGCACTGAAAGTATAATCACACATACA
The DNA here is from genome assembly GCF_048418805.1 of Vulpes vulpes. NCBI lineage: Eukaryota > Metazoa > Chordata > Mammalia > Carnivora > Canidae > Vulpes > Vulpes vulpes. The sequence goes on along the minus strand of NC_132783.1, from coordinate 105,839,264 downwards.
GAGCTCCTTGGCAAATAGTGAGAGGCATATTGATTCAAGGCCTTTAAAGAAATTTATATCCAATCACTAACTGACCACAAAGCTACTGTATCAGAAACCCCTAAAGTACAAACTTCAGCAGGAATGAAATTGTGCTAGTCAAAATCTTAAACTTATTCTGTGAAAAGCTGTCATCTCAATTTTACAGAACATAAATAAATAAATAAATGTAAATATTGAGCTTGATTTACCTACTAAAAGTTCATCTATCCTGACAATTAAAGAAGAAATAATACAAATCTTCCACAGAAACTTTCATAAAGTGGAAAAAGAAAAAAAAATTCCCAATTAATTCTATCAGATCCTAATATTAAAATTGGACAGACACACTATAAGAAAACCATGAACTAATATCCCTTTTAAATATAGAAGCAAAAGTCCTTAAGAAAATACTAGCAAACTGAATGCAGCAAATATAAAAATGATTGTACGCTATTTCTAATTAGAATTTATCCCATGAATGCAAAGTTGGTTTAGCATCTGAAAAAAATCAATGAAATACACTATGTTAATAGAATAAAGAACATCAACCACATAATCATCCTAATAGATTCAGAAAAAGCCTTGGAAAAACCAACCATGCTTTCATAACAACTCTCAACAAACTAGGAATAGATGGGAATTTAAATCTGATAAAGGGAATTTCTAAAAAAGAAAAAAAAAGCTAACCTTATACTTAGTGGTGACAGACTGAATGCTTGACACCAAATGTTAATAAGATACCACTTCTGTTCTACAATGTATAGAAGGTTCTATCAAGGCCAATTAAGAAAGAAAAAGAAATAAAGGAATCCATATCAAAAAGAAAGAAGTAAAACTATATATGCAGATGACATGATGTTTTTTATAAGAAAGCCTAAGAAATCCACTAAATTGTTGTTAGAACTATAAAACAAATAGTACCAAGGACCATAAGGGAAGGATGGGAAACTGAATGGGGAAAAATCAGAGAGGAAGACAAATCATGAGAGACACTTAACTCTGAGAAACAAACTGAAGGTTGCTGAAGGGGAAGTGAGTGGGGAGATGGGGTAAATGGGTGATGGGCTTTAAGGAGGGCACATGTTATGATGACCACTGGGTATTATACACAACTGATGAATTATTGAAAACTACATCTGAAACTAATGATGTACTATATGTTGGCATATTGAATTTAAATAAAAAAAAAACAAGTTCAGCAAAGTTGCAGGATAAAAAACTAACATAAAAAACTCAATTGTACTTCTATGTGCTAGCAATGTACAAAGTAAAAATGAATTTGTATTTTATATTCCAATAAAATATACATTTCTGTTGCCTCTTCTTCCAATAATGTCTATACTTTCAATGTATCTTGTTGATTTGAATGCTCTTTTAACAAATAACTAATTTTTTTAGAACTTTGAAGCATTCTACTCTTCCAGTTAAATGATGTTCTTCTGTTCCAGTCACCCCTGAATTTGAGGTTACAAATATCCTTGATAAACATTAATATACATAACCATTTTTTTAAAAACCAAGTTACTCGATGTGATCACTACTTTGGATAACAGACTTGACTGCAGTGTGGAGAACTACCTTGTGCCCCCCTGGATAGTGTTGAGGGGGACTGCACCTCAAGGTAAAAATATAGCCAAGTTCCTTCATTAAGAGGCTGATGTCAGTTGAAATACCTTCTTTCAGTAGCTAATCCTAACTTAAAAAGGGCATGCCCCACTCATACCCTGCAATTACATCTTTAAAAAAATAATAGCTTTTTGATACATGATGCACTTACCATAAAATAGACACTTAAGTGTATAATTCAGTAATTTTTAGTGTATTCACAGAGTTTTGCAGCCATTACCATTAATTTTAGAATAATTTTATCCCCTCTAAATAAAATTGTCAACTCCATTCCTTCCCCTAGCCCCTGGCAACCATTAATCTACTTTCTGCCTTTATTGATTTGCCTATTTGCCTGTTGCATGTTATCTGTGATCTATTGTCTGTTTTCTTCGGCTTAAGCATAATGTTTCAGGTGTTATGCATGTTATAATATTTGCATTATTTTATTCCTTTCTATTGAAGAATAACATTCCATTGTGTGGATATATCTTTTCTCTTCATCCATTCATCAATTGATGAACATGTGGGTTATTTCTATTTTTTGGATATTATGAATAATGCTGTGATGAACATTTTTGTATAAGCTTTGGTATGGACATATATTTTCATTTTCTTGGGCATTCAACTGAGTGTGGATTTGTTGGCTTATATGATAACTCTTGTTTAACCATTTGAGGAACTGCCAGGCTGTTTTTCAAAGTGACCACATTCAGTTTACATTCCAACCAGCAGTCTATGAGGGTTCCAGTTTCCCACAACATTGTCAATGCTGGTTTTCTTGTTTATTATAGCCATCCTTGTGGATGTGAAGTAGTTTCTCTCTGAGTTTTTAGTTACATTTCGTTGATGACTAATGATTTTGAGCATCTTTTCATATTCTTATTTCTATTTCTGTATCTTCTTTAGAGAAATGTCTATTCAGATTATTTGCCCATTTTTTAAAATTGGGTTATCTTTTAATTGCTGAGCTGGAAGTGTTTCTTAGGTATTCTAAATAATAAATCAAAACTATGATTTTCTTCAATTTTATGGATTATCCTTTTCACTTTCTTGGTGTTGTCTTTTGAAGCTCAAAATATTTTAATCATAGTAAGTCAAATTTATCTATTTTTTTCTTTTGTTGCTTGTACTTTTGGCATCTATTTAAGAAGCCTTTGCCTAACCAAAAATCACATTTATTCTGTTTTTGCCTAAGAGGTTTTTTTTAAGATTTATTTATTTATTATTTCAGAAAGAAGGGGGTGGTAAAGGGGCAGAGGGAGAGGGAAAATCTCAAAAGACTCTCGGCTGAGCGTGGAGCTCTCCAGACCCTGAGATCATGACCTAAGCTAAAAGCAAGAGTTGGATGCTTAACCAACTGAGCCATCCAGGCATCCCATCTCCTGAGTTTTATCATTTTCTCTTCTATCTTTGATCTATGTTTAAGTAATTTGGTATGGCCCAACTTTATTCCCTTGCGTGTGAATACTGAATTGTCCTGACACAATTTGTAAAACAAACAGCAAACAAAGGAACCTCCAAACTATTCCTTAGTTCTTTTCCCTATCTTTTACCCTCTGTCCAAAATATCTTACCTCCTATCTCTACCCCCCAATCTTGTTATCAAGTAGCTTACTACAATGAAAGGTATATGTCTAATTCAGTCAGTGGGTGTGGCTCTACTCATTATAGACTCTAGATACTCAGGCACATGGAGGCTTTGTGCAAATTGAGTCCCTGCAGTCCCGTCAGTGGTGGAAGAGAAAACAGTGAATCACTTGCTGTTTCTTAATCCCAATGCCCGGAAGTAATATACTTACATCAACTCTATTTATATTTCATTGACTAAGTTTGGCCATGCCTAACTTCTAAGTGGGCTCAGATGTGCAATCTTTCCATTTGTCTGAAAGGTATATAGCTGGGATTTTTATTTGTATTATTGTATTTGTATTATTTTAAACAGCATTACTAAAATTTTATCTTCATGCTACATTCATCCTTTGAGATGCAGCTCAGTCATCAACTTAATGGGAAGCCTTCTTAGTCCATTTGGGGTTTTTTTCTGCATATCTTTCTCAGAGCATATATCAAACAATTGCAATTGTAGACTTTTATGTGAGGAGATGGGCCTTAATTGATTTAACTCCATAAGGATTGAGGCTATATTTTGTTTATGTGTTTCCAGCTCCTATGTTATATAGTATCTGGCATAGAATAGTTATATAAACATTTATCCAGTGAATGAATGAATGAATTTTTAGCAGTTTCTGGAGATCCAGTTATGTGAGGAACACTGACTCATCAGGGTCCTCTTTCAGAAAAGTGCTCCACCTTATTTGAAGATAAGGTGACTCAAATTGGAACCTAAAACAAATTCTGATATATCAAATCTTGTATCTGAAAAAAAAATTGAAGGCATATATATTCTTGCAGTCCTTTTCAGATATGATTTCCTCTGAAGCCTATATATCTCATTTCATTTCACAATGGTAACATAAAGGAAAACTGCTTCTGTGAACCATAAGCCTTGTAGAAGATTGTGAAACCAACTATACTATAAATAAAAATGAAAGATTTTGTGTAGTTTTGTTACTGAGAAAATAGGTCAGGACCTAAGGAATTATTTTTGTTTATATATGAAATTGCAGTGATTAAAGGTGTATGGAAATAAATAAATAATTCTATTATTAAAGACATACAAAATACAGACAATTATTGATTTATAATTTTGGGAATAATTTTTCCTACCAAACTGTATTTCTCATGAAAACATTAAATAGTTGACTCTGAACAACACAGTCTTGAACTGCACAAGGCCCACTTATATGCAGATTTTTTTTGATAAATACAACATATTTCAGTTAGTGTATTTTCTCTTCCTTATGATTTTCTTAAAGACTAGTTCTTTTCTCTAGCTTACTTTACTGTAAGAATATAGTTTATAGGGGTGACTGGGTGACTCATTCAGTTAAATATCTTCCTTCAGCTCAGATCATGATCTTGCAGTCCCGGGATTGAGCCCCTGGTCGGGTTCCCTGATCAGTGGGAAGCCTATTTCTCTCTCTTCCTCTGCTTGTGCTCTCTCATGATCTATCTTGTGCTCTCTCTCTCAAATAAATAAAATCATGTAAAAATTTTAAAAAAGAATAAAGTTTATATGTAACATACATGATATGTGATAATTGTCCATTTATGTTATCAGTAAGGCTTTCAGTCAACAGTAGGCTATTAGTTTAAGTTTTTAGAGAGTCAAAAGTTATGTGTGGATTTTCAACCGCATTGGGGATGAGGACTCCTAAACCCCATGTTGTTCAAGGATCAACTGTAGTTCTATTAGATCTTAATTTTTAAAATAAAATAGAGTTTTCCTCTTGTTTAAAGGAAATAGATCAAATAACTTTCAAGTGAGTCCAACCGAACTACTTCATGGCCTACAAGGCATGAGGCCTGAAGAACCCCCTGATCCAATGAACACTTCTTATCGTGAATGCCTTCCAGGGCACAGGTGTCAGTGATTTGCCAGGTATTGTTTTCCCACTGACTGTCACTAGGGATTAGATAATTTAACAATGCATAACCTTTAGAATGAAATGAGTTTTTAAAAGTCAGTGTCAAAAGGCACATGGGTGGCTCAGTTGGTTAAGAGTCTGACTTTTGGTTATGGCTCAGGTCATGATCTCAGGGTTGTAGGATTGAGCTCCACCTCAAGCTCTCCTCTCAGCATGGAGTCTGCTTAAAATTCTCAGCTGCTTCTTCTGCTCTTCCTCCCACTCATGCTTTCTCTCTCTAAAATAAATAAATAATACTTCTTTATAAAATAAATAAAAGTCAGGTCATGTTCTGATTAACCAGAATTAGCAGTTAATATAAAAAATAAATTTATGTATTTTTTCTAAAAACAATAATGTAGCAGCCAGTACCTAACTTTTGAGTAGTTATTCCATACCAGACTCTGTGTACCTTATTTTGTTAAATTCTCATTTTGGTACTACTTTTATCCTCACCTTGCAGAAGAAGAGAGGAAGGCTTGGAAAATATAAATATACTGTGTAAGGTCATATGGTGCTGGGGCCCTTTCATACTATACCATTCTGTCACTCCCCATATTTTCAAATGACTTGGAGGATATGTCAAAGTTGAACAAGGGTTTCAACTTTATGTCATTTAAATCTCTACTACTTCAAAATAATAAGTTTAGGGGTAACACTCTGGCAAGGGACTTTTGGGGTTTGGGGGCAAATTCTGGCCTTGACCTTTGTTTCATAAGCACAGTATATAAGAAAAAGATTGTTAATGCTTTGAGGTTGGGAACATATTCGTGTTCTAGTCTTCACAATTGCTCCCTATCATCATATACCTGTGAAAATATATGTATTATTATTTTAATATCTTCTGAAGGTGTTTGAGTTTATTATATCTAATGACATAATCTATGGTCTCTACCTACATGGTCCTCTTGGTTCCCTCTCTTATATTCAGTTTAGCCTCTGACATAGTCCTCATTTCATTGGTAGGGTCCATAGTCATTCCATCTTTTTTATTTTTAACAAAAAATCTCCTTTACCTCAAAATCTGTGAATATGGTCATAGCACATATTCATTTAATGTGACTCTTTTGTAAGTTACATTGTGATGTTAGTAGAAAAATTGTGGTAAGAGAGGCAGAGAAGGCCAATCTCACAGAATGGAATTTCAGACTCTAGGTTAATGTGAGGTATTTTGGGGGATATAGAGCTTTTAGGGAGCCACTCAAATTCTAAATTCTTGATATCTATTTTTATATAAAATGGAACCTGGAAATTCCCAGAACCCCACTGCTGACTGTTATCTATGAGGTTAATTTCATCTCTTAGGTGAATTGTTTTGAGATTCTTTCCTTCAGCTAAATTGGAAACAGGAATTGTACTGAACTATTTTTCTACTCATGTTTATATTATAGGAAGAATTAATGCTTTATTTTTCCCTTTTTAAAGAACTTTGATCAGTTCTCAAAAACTAATATACAGATAGTAATTTTTGTGCTATAATTCACTTACATATAATTAAACCTGTTAGCAGAACTCTAAAATTTTCTTGGAAATCTTTATCTTATAAGGTCTAAATTCCATAAAATAATGTCCTAGAGGTCTAGAAAATATTTATCACTACATGATTTCCTTTTTGTTTGTTTTCCTTTATATATAGTAAATGGTGAAAGAGTTATTTTGTTCTAACTACCTTAAAGATATTTCTTTGGAATATTTTTATAATCTGTAAAAGATATATCTTCCATACTAGAGAATAACCATATCATAATGAAAACATTAGCCTTCCTGTCAGTTTTAAACTTTTTAATCTTTTAGAATTTAGATCAAATTCTCTGCTTGAATTGACAGTCCCTGCTTAATCCTTTCAAAATCTGGGAGCTTTACACATTATCATCTTAGCATTTAATGGAATAAAACTACACACGGTGCAGACAGAAATCCAAAATGCCTATAATTAAAGAGAATAAACTTCTTTTTTAGGGATACGCATTCATATCCCAGACTTTACCCAAATCAGTTGAGGAATTTCCCAAAATGTAATAATATACTGTTGGTGATACATTTCCTTTCCTCCGTATTTCTTTCAGTTAAAAAAGGTACCTAGTTTAAGGGGTATTTGCATATAAAATATTTGCCTTCCTGGCAATAATTTATTTAGCTGCATATAAAATATTTGTCTTCCTGGCAATAATTTATTTACGTAATAAAATAAAGAGGCTAGGAGATAAATGAACCCTCTTTGTTCCTCACCCTTGTTGGTCAATCACCTTAGAAGAGTGACTTTTAAAACTCACCTGACTCTATTAGTCGCAGGCAACCAGCCTAAAATTATCTACACGTTATTAATGCTTCATTTCAAGCCAAAAAGATCTTGATTTGTCAGGAGAGCATGTGTTTCTTAGTATGCAAGAGGTTTTGCTCAACAAAAGTTCAGTCATTATTATATAATAATAATAACATTAATTAGACTTAGAATATCCTGGATTTTAGTATTAGGAAAGGGTGCAGAGTAAAGTGGTCTATGCTCCATAGAATCAGTATCCCTTCCTCCTCTCAGTTACATTTGCCCACATTTGGAATGAGGGTACTCATCCTTAAAGGATAGGATTTAGATAATTGAATAAGGTGTGAATGAGAGATTTCAGCTTTTCAATGGAAACACAAGGATTTCCTTCCATTTAGTATTCGATTTGATTTCTTTTTGCTTTCATACAACCTACAAATCCTCACAATACTATTTTCTAAATTTCTATTACATTTTTCAAAAGATCAGAGAAAAGTTCGTGAGATTTTTAAATTAAGGTAGCTAAGTTGAAGTATTTTTTATTGGTGTATATTCTAAAGATGTTTTTCCCTTATGTATATTGCTTAAATGTTTTCTAATCTCTCATAGGTAAAGTACCCTGAATATTTGAGATAACAAAATGTGAAAATATACATATACATATAATATATGCACACATACTCACATATGTATATACATATTTTTTTATATATAAAAACTTAATTTTATAAGAAGACATTCTTGTGTTATATCTGGAAGGTATTTCTTGAGTATTTCTTTAACCTACTCCATCATTGCAGACAGAAAAATATATGTATTAATTATAAGGTATATTATATAAATTATACATAATTTAATAATATACATTTATTATAATATAAAATTTGAAAAATTTTAAAATACACTGAAAGCTGATAACAAACTGCAATCCTTTGAAAGCATAAGGATAGCAACCAAATTAATCTTAAAATAATTCTAATCACTTTCCTTCTTTGTCCCCAAACCATTTGTGAATTCTATTTAGTTAAAAAAAAAAAAAAGTCCCACCAATTCCTTACACAGACACCCATAGCTTTCTTTCTTTTTTTTTTTTTTTTTCTCATTAAACTTTTGTTTTAATGGGTCTCAAAATTCTGTGACAGATTTTTGGTCAAGTTGTTTCCATTAAAAAGTACTGATTTTAAAAACTAATAACTTAAAACTGCCACACACTCACACACACACAAAAAAAACAAATGGTCCACAAAACATTCTCCTTTCCTTCTGAAGGTTTTACAATGCATTGTCATCATTAACCAGTCTTTTACTATTAAACTTAAATGGCCAATTGACACAAACAGTTCTGAGACCGTTCTTCCACCACTGATTAAGACTGGGGTGGCAGGTATTAGGGAAAAAATCCATAGCTTTCCATAGTACATGCCTAACTTCCATTAGCAAACACTTCTTGGGCCTTTATATATATATAGGATATATGTCTTGTTTTATCATGGTAACCCTCCTCAGTTTAGTCTCCCTTCTCAAAGTAGCCATTCCTGCTTTTTTATGTGTCTGAATTGTATCTACTCTCTAAGGGCCAGCATAAATGCCACTTTGCCAGAAAGCCTTTCCTGGTTTTATCTAAGGGTATTTTATTTCTCATACTTCTAAACGACCAAAGGACTTTATTTCTGTCTCTCTTACTACACTCATTACTTTTTATTTTTCATCATGTTTATTTCCATCATTAGGCATTTCTTTCTTTAAGCAAAGTTAGTATCTGATATGACTGACCTTTGTATTCTTCACAGTGCAGTTCATAGTAAGTGCTCAATATATTACTAGCTGATGCCAGACTGTAATAGCAGAAAAGTCACCATGACAATAACAGTAATGAGTACGAATAGTAAGTAGCTGTTAAGTGCAGAACCCTGGGTTAAGCACTTTACACTCACCAGGGAGATACTGAAATACACAAAGTATAAAGATCAATTCCTTGAATCTAAATATTCTGGGAATATGTCTATCCCAAATTGCCACAAATAATTTTAGAGATGATCAACAAAAATATTTTAAAAAAGGTTTCTTTGATTCAAAATGAGCATTATAACAATGTGTGCTACTGCTGTGATAACTCAAAGCCCTTAATGTTCTCCTCAATTCTATAGTTTAGGAAGATCTTTTTAAATGATAGCCATCTTTAAAGAAAAGATCATCAGTTTCTGATGCTGTTCACAACCATAGAGCCTGAGAAGGTGAAAGGAATGCCGTTAAATGCCACTGAAGCTTAGAAAAAGTGTTTCCAGACTTCATTCATTTCCTCTGTCAGTAAGGAAATATATTCAGACAATAGGAAAAGAAGCCAGTAATAGAAATTGCTGCAAATTCTGTTTGTGTTGATCCTTCAAGTTCAAACCTTTCCTTTCATGGGCTGCAGCCTTTAAGAAGAAAGCTGGTGGAGCTGGATTATTCATTTCTATAATTAAAGAGATACTCAGCCATTGAAATATAATGCCCTTCTCTGTGACTGACAGCTGCTGTGATTGGATGTTAGCAATGGGCCACATGGAAGATGGATTCAGGTGATCTCTAATTTTTTTTTTCTCCTGCTCTCAGAAATGCCTCAAATTGACACTAATTTGATAGTCTCAAATCCCAGAGCCCCTTGGATACTGAGAATGGGATGTAAAGAAATTCTCCTTGGTGTCAGTCAGTAACTTTCTCTTTTCTTCAGGTTACAAAAGGTGATTGACAGGAAGAGGCCTGCTCCCTGTTCCAGGAGAGATGAACTTGAAAACTGGATTGGCAGATATTTGCTCTGGATTTTTTTTTCTTCTTCTTCTAATTGGGACACCAGTGATGATGAAGAACAGAGGATAAGAGTTCATGGGAAGATATCCTGATACCTTTTAATGCCACTGTCGAGGTTGATGGCACAGCAGAGAAGCCTCAACCAAAATAAAGGCAGGATTCACTAACACATTTTCCGTATTCCTTTTATCCATTCACTAAACACAAAACCAAGGATTAGAGGTAAAAATACAAAGACCCCTACTCTCATTCTCATTGCTTAGGACTTCTTTACAACATATAGTATTCCCATCCCTTCATTATGCATATTGTAAACAAGGAGCAAATACACATGGCTAAAAGAAAGTAAAAAACAGAAAATAAACTCTTCCTGAAAAAGCAAAAAGAATAAAGCAAGTTGCCTGCTCATAGTACGGTAAGTCAAATACAGATGGCCCAAAAGAAGCCCACACACGAACTTTGTAGGTGCTGAAAACCCTGAATGGAACAGGGAAGGCCCCCTAAGCACAACTAATTAGATGCGTCCCCTCTCAGTGAACATGACTTGCCCTGGTCACAGGAGATTTTGAACACCAGGCCAGGTCTGGTCAGATATCAGGAACTTGATTTTATGTTGTCTCACAGCTATTTTTAATTCTCCCATTATATGGAAAGAACTTGCACAATATAGGATTCAGGGACTTATACACGGCTACCTTCTCATGCAGGAGAACAAAAGCAGAGTGAGTATAAATCACTCTACCAGTACTATCGAAAGCAGTTTTACTCAAAACACAGCACTTTCAAAAAGACATGAAATTCAAAGCAGAAAAATCAATATGTCCTATTATTACTAGTTAAAGTTACAATTACCTGGTACAAGCATTAAAAAAGGAAATCTGAGTCATATAAGCTTTAGAATATAAACTCTGTGTGTTTCACTGCCCTACTGTCAGCATCCAGAAGTATATGGCTGACTTACAATTATTTGTTGAGCTAATGAATATGCAAATATATTCAGAATGCTGGGCCATCTCCCAGACATTATTCAGAGCTCAGATGATCCAAACTAGCCTAGAAATAGAAAACACCCTGGGCACATCCAGTTCCAACACTGGCTTCTATTAGTCACATTTCCTACTTGATTGTTTCAGAAAATCCAAGTAGAGCTTATTTAATTAGCAGTAAGCACTGCAAGTTGCTAAAAGCACAACTTCCGCTTAAACCCTGGCCCTTTTCATCTCCACTATCTCATTCAATTTTATGTTATAGTCTTCTGTTACAAGGGCTTCCTTTTATATATACTCTCTGAAGAGAGCTATGTGTTGGGAGTTGCATTTGAATTGCAGGTACCACCCAGATGCAGTTCCTTAAGTACTTGTGTGCTATTGTTTGGTAGATTTTCTTAGTAGAGGTAAAAACAAAATTGTTAGAAATGTTGAAATGATGTTCTGTTATCAACCAGTAGGTGCCCTTCACAGGAAAAATGTATACCCTTCATTCATTCATTTGCTCAACAAATACTTATTGAACATTTACCTTATGTAAAGTCTATGCTATGATCTTGGAGAAAGAAGTGTGTATAGTTTCTGCCCTCAGGGAGTGCATAGTCTTGGAGGAGGTAGAGATTCAGTGATGATCCTTGGTCAGATTCCTTTTTATGGGACAGAAAATGCTGCCAAAAATTGGCAGACAGAAAATGACTTTGTCTCCACTCCACCCAAAAATAAGTGTGATTACTAGTTACTAAGTTAGTCGCAGTAATTTCTATGTGCCCAAACATTATGAAATAAAATAAGTAAGCAAGTAGTGCAAGAAATACGACATGTAATCCACCATTGTTCCCACTAGAACTCTCTTTATCCGAAAACTATTCCTTTGCTCTGTTTTAATGGTGCCAACCAAGAAATAGCCTTTTATTACTTAAACCTGCCTCAAAAGAGATGCTGGAATCTTTACCAGATTTTAACACTACTAGTCATTCTGCCCCAGGGAAGGTATAAGACAAGTGAGAATTTCTCCACCTTCTTTTCAATTACTCACCCGGTTATCCTTCTGTGTCTTCCAAACCTTCAAGAAAAGGGCGGGAGGAGTGGGAACGAAAGTTTAGAGCTTAAACTTGCTTATATTTAAAAATTACTCACTGGCAAAGGGCTAAACCTAATGATTTGTGACTTAAATACTTACTATTACTTATAGTATTAAATAAGTAAGTAAATATATAAATAAATAGTAGAAAAATCCTGTGACAAGTTCCCATCTCTTCATGATTCAGAATTTCAACTCCCTACTGTTTATAAAGAACAATAGAGGCGTGTTCAAGATGGCGACATAAGAGGATTCTGACCTCATCTCCTCCCACAAATACACTGAATCTACAGCCACATAAGGAACGCTTCTTCTGAAAAAAATCTAAAAACTGACCAAGAAACTCCTAGGCATGAGGGAAGGAGAGAAGGCTCACAAGAAAGCAGGTAAGGAGAGACTCAAATTCAGTCTCACCATAAACCACACCCCTGGTGGCAACCTGAAATCAAGGGGGAACTCAAAGCCTGGAGCTTCTCCTCTGAGAAGCAAATGGTTTGAACCCCACTTTGGGCACTCCCAACTTTTAAGAACTGCACCTGAGAGATGAGCCCCAAACAATGGGGTTTATATCTTGGAGATCCAGAGGCTACAGTAATTTGAGAAAAGAGCTCATGCTAGACTCACTGCCTCTGGGCCCCAATTTGGGAGCAGCTAATGGAGATGCTCCCAGGCTTTGTGATGAACAGGTCCATTTGCTTGTCTTGGAGCATCATGCTCAGGGGAAGGCACCTGATTTGACAGACATTTGGAGCCTTCTGGGGTGCTCTATGGAGTTGAAGAGTGGCAGGGGACTTCTTTGCAGTTTCCCTCTGTCTTGTTCCCACTAGAGGGCACTATCATCTTTTTTTTTTTTTTTTTTTTTCTTTAACCTCAAAGCTTTGGGTTTTCTTTTTCTTTTTTCTTTTCATTTTCTGAGGCAGGCACTATCTCCTTTTTTTTTCCCTCTTGGCATTGGTCAAGTTGGTGGTCACCATCTTCATGCTCTCCCTTCTGTCTCACTCCAAAGTGCCAGTATCTCCCATAGGGGAACTTTTACACCAGGTCTAGTGCACTGGTTTTTTTCTTCAAATAGTCTGGTCTTTGTGGCTACCTCCCAGGGGACACCTCTTGATTGCATGACACAGCGGCTAGTGAAGCTTGCATTCCTAGGTGCCACAGGACTATAATAATCAATTTTTTGGCAGGCTACCACCCCTAGGGCACTGCACAGATAGCCCACCGAAACTATACACAGTCTTTCTGTGGAAGGGGACTGTTTGCATGTCCAGAGCTTTGGCCTAAATCTTAAAAGTTCTCATAAGACCGCCCCAAAATTGTAACTATGTCTGGTAACAGATGTTGGCTAGACTTATTATGGTGATTATTTCACAATATATATAAATTTTGATTTATAACATACACCTGAAACTATGTGTTAACTATACCTCAATTAAAACAAACAAGCTATAATTAGGCCTAGCTCAAAGAACAAAGTCACTTCTGATTTCAGCAGTTTCTCCAAAATAGTAGGTAGAGGGGGAAAAAAAGCAATAAAAATAAAGTAAACTAAATACTATGTTGATAATATACAAAATCCCACGAAAGGAGCCTCAAATCTCATCTTCTTAGGCAGTCTTCGAAGAGAAGGTCATTCGTTGCTGGGATGAATCTTGCATGCTGAATAGGAATTAGCCTGGAAGAAAAAAGAAGTGGGGGAAAAAAAGGAAAGTGATTCAGAAGGAGAAATAGCACATGCTAAGCAATAATAAACAGCATTAAGATCTAACTCAGAAGAAAGAAAGAGTATGTCCCACTATGGTCACTCAAAGTTGAATCTAGCTAAAGTATACATAAAAATGTAAGTTGAGGTATATGAGGGGGGTAACTAGGATGGCAGTAGAAGGTGCAGGAGTTAAGACAAAGAATAGTGAGAGAAGAGGCTCAATAGGTAGCAAAGTTGGTCAAGATCATGAAGGATCTTGTAAAACATTGATATAAAACTTGACCCCTAGCATGGTGACCCAGAAATAATTTTAAACCAGGTTATCAGCTCTTTGATTCAGAGAGGTCATTATGATTCCATTATGGAAAAAGAGGTAGAGATCTGATAAGGCTGGATCCAGGGTAAAGAATCCGGAGGTTCTAACATTTACTGAAGATTCACATGGGAAGAAGCTGACAGTTTTTTTTAAAATGTGGATAATAGAGATAAGTCAGACAGTGAGGGAAAGGGATAAATCAAATGTGTTTCCGGAAGGAATGTTACTAGAATTAGTACCCCTCAGTTAGAAAAGTGCTTAAGTCCAAAAGAAAGTGTATTCTTTTCACATTTTTCAGAAAGTATATTATGATAGGATCTTATATAAACTTTGCTGTGCTTCTTTTCCAGTAAGCAAACCATTTCATAAAATTAAAAAAAACTTTAATCTTATAATTAAATCCAACTGCACAAAAGGAAGTAAAGTACATATAACCCAAATGAACTGTGTATTATTTTACATGTCCTTTGCTATCCATATTATACTTTTCTATATAATTTAATAGAATTTATAGGTATGTAATTTAACTATAATAAAATATACCCATTTTGTTTTATAGTTCAATGAGTTTTGACAAATATATATAGTCAAATAAACACACCAAAATAAAGGTATAGAACATTTCCATTACCTCAAAATATTTTCCGTTTTTACCATTAATTTCATCACCACCCTCACACCCAAATAGTCATTGATCTGCTTTATGCTGCTATAAACTAGTTCTTGCTATTAAAGGATTCCACATAAATAGAACCATGTACTGTGGACTCTGTATCTGACTTCTTTAACTCAGCTTGATATTCATCCATGTTGTTGAGTATAGCAGTAATCTGTTTCTTTCTTATATTACTGAGAAGTGTTCCACTGCATAAATATTCCACATATTATTTATATACTACCCTATTACATATTGTAGTTATTTCCATTTTTGACATGAATAAAGCTGCTTGTGTATTCATGTAAAAGACTTTATTAAATATATAGTTTTGGTCTAAAATCCTAATGATTATGTTAAGACATAATCATGTTATTGGGAATAAAGATGAATACACTACTTTCTTTCAAAGTTGTATACCTATTTTTTTTAATTACCTCATTGTACTTCTAAAAACTCCAGAATAATTTTGGATAGAAATAGTGAGAGTAGATTTTGTTTTTTTCCCCAGTCTTATAGGGACGGCATTGTTAATGATCTTCAAATGTTAAGCCAGCCTTGCATTCCTAAGCTGAACCTTAATTGGACATGATGTATTACTGTTTTTATATTGCTAGATTCAATTTGTTAATATTTCCCTTAGGATCCTTTGTATTTATACTTGAAGGATATTTATCTTAAATATCTTTTCTTATAATTGTCTGGTTTTATAAACATAATTCTGGCCTCATTATGACCATTTCTGAAAGGACCCTGGATATTTCAAAGGTTACAATATGGAGTATCTGAATTTTGTTGTTTAAAGAGAGTTGCAGTTTGATTTAGAACGATGAAGCAACTTGAAAAATCAGCTTTGTTCCATTTGGCTTTCTTCCTTCCTTTCTTCTTTCCCTCCTTCCTGATTTCCTTTTCTTCCTCCCTTTCTTCACTCTTTCTTTTTACGCATTCTTAGGGAAGGTCCAGAACAACCATTACTATAGAGCCTTAAAAATACTGTTGAGTCATCACCTTTCTAGGATTTTTATCAATGCTCCAGTTTTGCAGTGGAGCTCTCTCCACTCTGACCGGTTATAAATGTGGTATCTCCTGGCCCAGTGTAACCTCTAGAAATAGTTCCTTTCTCAGTTCCCCAGTAGTTTTTGCTCAGAGTCATAGAAATTGCCTCTACCTAGTCATAGGTCAGTGTCCAGCAGCTGATTCAGGGGAATTCTACTCTGAGATATTTTTCTGTGTAGCTCCCTATTCTCCAGTACACCTGCCCTTTTGTTCCTTTAAGTCCAAACACTATCTGCTCAACCAGTGGGATCACTGTCTGCTAGCTTGAATTACCATCTCTGGGCTACCATCTGGAAAGTTTTAAAAGGCAGAAATCTAGGACAATTTTATAGGGCTCACCTCATCCATTTTGTTTCTTTTGGATGCCACACACTGATTGGCTAATGTATAAAAGATTTTCCTATGTTTTCCAGTTTTCTTGTGTTTACATTGAAAAGGAATGTCAAGTATTAGTTATTTCAATGTAGTCATAGCAGACTACATTGAAATCCATAAATATGTTTGCATTACATAGAATATTATATTAGATATAAGAATGCTAAATTATTTCATATATTTTCAATTGACTTTTGAATGAGGATCAGCAAATTTTCACATCATAACATTTACTCTTAATGTCTATTTCTTAGAAAATGATAATATGGTAGCATAAAGTATTTTATTTTTCTGAAAGCTCTATCTATAGGAAAATGTGATAAATTACAGAAAAGGTGAGTTTCAATTTATATAGTGAGGTTTAACAAAATATTTTTTGTAAGCCCAGTCACTGAACATATTTACTAATAAATTCTCTATGTCAAAAATCCTACCTAAAAACGGGTGGTAGTGAATAGCAGCTGAGATCCAGCAGAAGATATGAGGAAAGAAGGGAACCTGATGAAATGTGTCAACTGACAAGTGTAACCAATTGTGGAAAATCTTACAAATCACCTATCAAAACCCACCTCAAATACCTAATTTAAAAATTTGGTGGCTAAGAAAACTATTTTCCTTGTGGATTTTATAACCAAGTAAATTTTTCTTCAAATACAATTCTACAAACAATCTCAAATGCACAATAACTCAAGGGATGTTGCTCCCATGTCCGCTTACATGAGAGGACTGGTGATGAGAGTTAAATTAGTTTAATAATAGAATGAGGCTTGTATAATCTCTGGGTTGACAGAACAGCATGTCAGTGTTATATGCCCTGAAAAAATGTAGAAATGATAACTCAAAAAGGAAGAGTAGGAGGGGAAAAAGTAGGGAAGCTGGTTAAGTTCTTTGATTATTCAATATTTAACAGCTGGAGGCTAAACTAATTATTTTAAGCTGATAAATCAAAAAATGTGATAATAAGCCTATTTAAAATAAAAGTAAACACAAAGAGAGAACTTATGGACAAATATCAGGTGGCAAAGGAGAGGGAGGAGAAGGGAAAGAAAGAGGAAACTCTCTGAAGTTTATCATTGCTTTTAGAACGGAAGAGAAACTGTTGAGAAAAATCGAAGACTAAGGGTCTTATGTAAAGTTACAGTTTCAAAAACAAAACAAGAGAAAATTGTAATTCATTGAGATCAGAATGACTATGAACAAAAATATTAAAGAAGAAGCAGACATAGTATGAGACCTTAAAAATACATTTAAAAAATTAAAAAGGCATACCATTATATGACAGAGGAGTAAAAAACTTTCATATTCTAAATTATAATGGGCTTTATCTAATTATAATGGACAAAATTTATGGAGGATTTTCAGATTAGATCAGAAGCAAACCTGAACACTGCTTTCTATACAATAGATGCATCCAAAGAATACAATTCAGGCTAGGTGAAAACAAAGTAATAGACAATCTGTTCAAGTCAAATGCAACCAAAAAAGCAGTAGTAATGATGACATAATATCAGAAAAATTGGAGTTAAGGCCAAAAAATATTAACTGATAAAAATAACACTTTATAATGCTGAAGATTGTCATCCATGATGGTATTATAACTATGAATATCTACTCTCTAATCTAGAATCAGTATTCCAGAAGCAGATAGTATAAAAGACACAAAAATTTAGACAACAAAATAGTAATGATATCAAAATTCCCACAGAGAATAATGCTGAATTTATCTTGAAAATTTCTATCAAAATATTGTTTAGAAAATATTTTTAATTTTTAAGAAAAAAAAAAAACCTTCTCCTGAAGAGGATTTTTATCTAAATGCCCTACCTGATTCTATCCAAACCTCCTTATATTTTCAGAACTCATTGTGATTCTCACTTCCTTTTGTTTAATAATAGCACATGTTATGCCTTTATTATATTCCAGTCATATGTAATAATTTACTGAATTATCTCGTTGAATCATCACAAAGCCCCATAAGATAAATGGCATAGGGATGCCTGGGTGGCTCAGTGGTTGAGCCTCTGCCTTTGGCTCAGGACATGATCCTGAGATCCAGGATCGAGTCCATGTCGGGCTCCTTGCAGGAAGCCTGCTTCTCCCTCTGCCTGTGTCTCTGCCTCTCTCTCTCTCTCTCTCTCTCTCTCTCTGTGTGTGTGTGTTTCTCATGAATAAATAAACAAAATCTTAAAAAAAAAATAAATGACATATATATGCGACAAAATGGAATATTGTCAGCATTAAAAAAAGGAAGTAAACACTGCCATTGTAACAACCTGGAGGATATTGTGTCAAGTGAAATAAACCAAACACAGAAGGACAAATACTACATGATATGGCTTATATAAGTAATATGAAATAGTCAAAGTCCTAGAGGCAAAGAATAGAGTGGTGGATGACAACATGGGGAGAGGGAGAAAGAATCAGGTTATTAGTCAACAGGTACAAAGTTTCAATTATAACAAGATAAATAAGCCATAAGGATGTACTGTACAACATAATACCTGTAGTTAATAATATACTGTGCTGCATACTTCAAAATGTGCCAAGAGGGTAGATCTTTTTTTTTTTTTAATTTATTTATAATAGTCACATAGAGAGAGAGAGAGGCAGAGACACAGGCAGAGGGAGAAGCAGGCTATATGCACCGGGAGCCCGATGTGGGATTCGATCCCTGGGCCAAAGGCAGGCGCCAAACCGCTGCGCCACCCAGGGATCCCGAGGGTAGATCTTATATTAACCTTTCTTATCACACACACAAATTATAATGGTAAATAAAAATGGTGGGAGGAAACTTCTATAGATAATGGGTATATTTAAGGTATAGATTGTGGTAATGGTTTCATAGATATACACTTAACCTCCAAACTCATTAAGTTGTATATATTAAAAATGTACAGCTTGTGTATGTCAATCATACCTCAATAAAGTGGTTTTTAATAAAGTTACAGTTAAAATAAGAAAACAAATGAGGCTCATATATAGTATTTGTTCAAAGGCACCTTACTTATAAGTGGTACAGCCAGGATTTAAAGGCAGCCATCAGGGACACCTGGGTGACTCAGTGGTTGAGGGTCTGCCTTTGGCTCAGGGCATGGTCCCAGAGTCCCAGGATTAAGTCCCACATCAGCTCCCTGCAGTGAGCCTGCTTCTCCCTCTACCTATGACTCTGCCTCTCTCTCTGTATCTCTCATGAATAAATAAAATCTTTATTAATAAAAAATACAAATAAAGGCAACCATTATATGGTTGAGTTTACCTCTTAACCTATTCTGATTTAGTGGAACTATCCTTTTCCTGAAATCTCATGGTTTCATAGCCTAATAAATATAAATTAAAATATTAAGTATGTATTTTTATCTGCTCTGTCACCAATTATGTATGTTTAGCTTTTCTCTATTTCTCCATCCTGGCAATTCCTCCTTTGGAGAACAAGCTATATCACACGTCTTCTTTGTACTCCTCACTGTAGGTCAAATAATACTATCTAGTGAATCAGACTGAAAAAGTAAATGCTTTTTAAATGATTTAGGGAAATATTCAGTTTGTGTAGGAATTCTTGCCTTTCATTAAAATTCTAGAGAGATTCACAACATAGATGTGAAATCAAAAGACAAACTGTACAAATTAAACATCAAAGCTTGCTTTCCACTTGCTTTATCTGCAATTTGGGAGGCCTCCTTCCCTCCCTCTTCCCACTTCCTTCTCCCCTCTCTTCTTCCTTCCCTCCCTCCTTCCCTTCCTTTCTTCTTTCCTTCTTCTTCTCACCCCCATCACCCAAGCTCATTACCTTCTACTTACACACAATGTGTTGAATAAGCATCCTTTTTATTTGTATGTTATCCTGTAAGACGTTTTGTTTTATTTGTGTGAATGGCATATGTTATGCATCCTCTGCTTCTTGTTTATTTTATTCAGCATTATATTTCTAGGATATATGTGATTGTGTGAACATTTTTTGTGTATATTTTGTTTGCTATACAGTATCTCTACAGGGCCTCACAGTTTCTTATCCACTCTTGTAAAATGGATATCCAGATTTTCTCCAACTTTCTTTTTTTTTTAATTTAAATTCAATTAGCCAAAATATTTAGTTTTAGATGTAGTGTTCAATAATTTATCACTTGCATATAACACCCAGCGCTCATTACATCACATGGCCTCCTTAATGCCCATCACACAATTATCCCATCACCACACCCACCTCCCCTCCAGCAACCCTCAGTTTGAGTCTCTCAAACTGAGTTACTATAGTTATAAGTCTCTCATGGTTTTTCTCCCTCTCTGATGACTTCCCATTCAGTTTTCCCTCTCTTCCCCTATGATCCTCTGTGCTGTTTCTTATATTCCACGTATGAATGAAACCATATGATAATTGTCTTTCTCTGTTTGACTTATTTTGCTCCAGTTCCATCCACATAGATGTAACTGGTAGGTGTTTATCCTTTCTGATGGCTGAGTAATATTCCATTGTATAAACATATACCACATCTTCTTTATCCATTCATCTGTCGATGGACATCTCGGTTCTATCCATAGTTTGGCTATTGTGGACATTGCTGCTGTGAAAACTGGGATGCAGGTCCCCCTTTGGATTAGTACATTTGTATCTTTGGGTAAGTACCTAGTAGTGCAACTGCTGGGTAATAGGGTAGCTCTATTTTTAACTTCTTGAGGAACATCCATACTGCTTTTCAGAGTGACTGTACCAGCTTGCATTCCCACCAACAGTGTAAAATTTCTCTGCATCCTTGCCAACATTTGTTGTTTCCTGACTTGTTAATTTTAGCCATTCTGACTGGCATGAGGTGGTATCTCATTGTGGTTTTGATTTGTATTTCCCTGATGCCAAGTGATGTGGAACATTTTTTCATGTGTCTCCAACTTCTTATAACCACAAACATCAATATGAATAATAACTTCATTCATGTTCCCTTACAGACCCATGGGAGAACTTCTTTGAAAAATAGAAGTAGTATTCATGGGTCATACGGCATATCTAAGAATACTTAATTTAACAAAATCCGTGCCATATAGCTCTTCAGAATGGTGTCACAACATTATACTCCCACCAGTACAAGAGGGTTATTATAACCCCATGTCTACCTTTACAATTTTTCATAACAAAAATAATATAAAATGACATCACATTGCTCTTTTCCTCCCTCTGAAAGATACTCTCTCAGTAGAAAACATGATCTTCAACATCATTTTTTATAGGACAGACTTTACATAACTTTATAGGACAAACTTTACATAACTTAGAAATCCAGAGAAAAAGCATTCTGTTGTGCACTGATTATCTTATCAGAAGTAGGCTGTTTTATAGCTAATGAAGGGGTCAAACATGGTATGTGACTATACCAACAATTTGCTCCTGTACTGCTACTTTTTAAAAGAACAGAGAATATTCAGCTCAGTCCTAATTACATAGGAGACTGAATCACAGTTCCTTAAATATAAAAAGAACAGTTTGTCAAAGAAGGAAGCCACTCCCTGCCAAACTTAGATAAAATAGGACAGAAAATTTGGCTTGATTTAGGATTTATGAGAAAATTATCCATAAATTCTATTAATTAAAAATTTACATTAACTACTATAATATTTACTTGAAAGGGGGCAAATATATACCTTAAGCTTGAAGGGCTTTTACCCTTCAAATTTATCTGAATATTAGTCATTAATAGCAATTCTGAAAAATGTCTTTTAAAAAATAATACTAGTGATTATGAACTAGGAATCCAGTTTTCCATAATTTCTTCTTCCAACATTTAATTGGTATAGTTCTAAATAATCAGTATAATTTATAGACAAATATATCAAGTTATATAACTATATATAGTTATTTTATCACTAAAATGCTTTTTAAATTGATTTTTAAATGGATAGAATTTATTATCAACCAACAAAAATACAATCTTTGAATATCCATATTCTATGATTAACTTATCTTTTCTTCATGGATGATAATACAGTTATATATGATATATAAACAGAAATCTCATGATCTCATTCACTGATATAGAGTTGATGCTTAATAAATATTTATTAAAAGACTATATTTCAATATGTATTTCTGCTATCAAAAATATAATGGATTTATAATTAGAATGTATGAGTTTAGTTTGGAATTGTTCACTTATGGTAACACTGAAGAAACATATACTCAAATTCTTTATGATCCACATAACCTTCTGCTGGGCATTGAGCTTATTTCAGGGATACTGTGTTTTCATAAGAGAAAAGGTGTGAGTCCCTCAGCAAATCATATTTTTAAAAAAAGACTTATTCAACAGTGCGATGGCTCCATGAAAGAGCTCTAAGCATGGATAACACATGATTGCTTTTGAAAGGCATAATCCTAGAAACAGGATAGAGGTAGAGCATATGAAGGCTTCAGATAGTCAATAATAAGATGCTTTGGGACCCTTTGAAGTGGATTTGAACTGGGCTCAGAAATTAGAAGAAGGTAATTCTATTTATCTAGCTACAAATTTAGGTGAAGAGAGTTAAACTGGGGCACTATAGTTAAGAGGTTGGGATCTGAAATCACTGATATGGTTAAAACTACAGCCCTGTCTCTTCTTGTCTATATGATCTTAGGCAACTTTTAACAGTGTCTCCATCCTTAAACTGGAAATAATGGACCAAGGCAGATTATTGTGAAGATTGGTAAGTTAATGCACATATTTCATAACTTGCTAAGACCCTCGATAAATGTTAACTGTTATCATTGCAATATTATAGCTACCTTGTAAGACATCATTAACACATTATGTATATAATATATATTTGCTTATATATAATATATATCCATATAAGCTACATACATGTATGTATATATATTATATATGTATATTTGTGTATATACATATATGTGTGTATGTATGTATGTATGTATAAGCTAATATATTTTGATCTGTATTTATTTTAGCTCCAGTTCTCAAACAGTATAATGCAATGGAAATTGCAATTTAATGAAGCTGCATAGGAACTATGTGCTTATAGTTGTCAGTCTTCCATTCCTTAAGAAAGCATAAGATAGGGATAAGCTGCCTTAAAGGTTTCTTAGTAGTCACTGTTCCAAGGGTATGGACTACCTTATAATACTTGTACCACTCGAATCATATTGCATAAACAAAGATCATGAGCTCTGCCTGGATCATTCTGTCATCTGAAAACTGAAATAATAGCAAGTTCAAAGCAATATTTTATGGGAAACCACTGAGAGCTTGATGAGGGGGAAATAATATATAATTCATATATATATAA
Source organism: Vulpes vulpes (assembly GCF_048418805.1). Taxonomy (NCBI): domain Eukaryota; kingdom Metazoa; phylum Chordata; class Mammalia; order Carnivora; family Canidae; genus Vulpes; species Vulpes vulpes. Next base: position 105,815,615 of record NC_132783.1, on the reverse strand, counting down.
TAATTCATATGTATATGAATTATTTCCTTCTCATCTCTCTCCATAAATTATTTTCAAGCTGTCAATACATACAATGTCCAAGAGGGAATTATTTATCTTATTCTAAAATCTATTTACGCATTTTTCAGGAACTAGCAAATAACAAATTATATTTTCTCTTTTCTTTACCAAATGTTTTCTGACACATCTCCTTCTATTTAAAAATCAAAAATCAAAGTAACTACATCATTCCCTTGGGCATGAATATCTGTAACCAGTACTTTAGTACCAAAAAGATTTAAGAATGCATTAGCTATTTAGCATTCCATGAATGACAAGCATACTCAGCCTCAAATGTAGAACAGAACAGAAACTGTAGCATATAAACTTTATGATCAACTGCTTTGGTATTTTGACATTGATCGTGATGATGAGAGCATACTGCCATGTTCTTAAAAAAATAAGGTCCTCCTTTGATATTATTTACCTGAGTTTAAATAATACCTTATGAACAATGATATACATACTATAACCTTTCTGGAGCAGTATTTAGCAACATGTATCAAAAGGTAAGCATCTGGATGATCTTTGATCTAGATGACCATTTCTAGAATGGTCTGTAATTTACCCTAAAGAATGAGGATAAATGAACAAGGGTTTTCCTTAGAATACAATTACAATCCTAACAAAAACAAAAACAAAAAGTAGGAACAATATAAATTTTCAACAAATGAGAAATGATTAATATAGTAACCCATGCTAGGTAAGCAATAACATATTTTTGTGGAAATGCATGTAAATATATCATGTATGTAAATGTATGTAAATATGTAAATATATACAGGCACATAAAAGAATGTATAGAAACACATTTATGTGTGTATATATGCTGATTTGCAGAGATGTACAACATATTTGTAATGCAAATCACACAAAGTTTTTCACTCTTCTGTAGTATTATTTTCTTCTAAAAACCAATTATAGTGTCTACTGTATCCATGTGATATACTGTGGAAAATCCAAAACTCCATACATATCTTTATGAAGGCTACCTTTCCCTACTCAAGTATTTTGAAAAGCAGGAAATTGTTCTCAATTTTATTTCTAAATCCATTTAAATTAGAGCTTTTTATTTTTTTTTAATTTGATTTTTTGAATAGATAGTATATTCATGTGTTTAAAATGTCAAAAATTACATGAATATATGTAGAAAACCATTTTTTCCTTCATTTTACTTTCAATTTACCTTTGTCATTGTGTCTAAAGTGAATTTCTTGTGGACATCATGTTGTTAGATCATATTTTTCTATATACTCAATAGTATCCTTTTGTTAAAGATTATTTATTTGAGAAAGAGAGAGAGAGAAAGAAAGAGAGGGAGACAGAATCTCAAGCAGGCTCCCTGCTGCATGTGGAACCTGACACTGGGCTTGATGTCACAACCTGGAGATCATGACCTGAGCTGAAATCAAGAGTCAGATGCTTAACTGACTGAACCACCCAAGAGTCCCAGTCTCTATCTTTAGAGACTGGCATATTTAGAACAATTTACACTTAAGACAATTATTGATATGGATTAAGTCTGCCATGTTATTAATTGTGTTCTGTTTCTCCTATGTTACTCTACTGTGGATTATTTGTTCATTATTTAGAATTCATCTTAATTTATCAACAGTGTTTTTTTGAGTGTAGCATTTTATATAATTTTCTTAGTGGGTACTCTAGGTATTATAATATACATACATAAATTCTTACAATCTATGAGTATTGACATTTTATAACTTCGAGTGAAGTATAAAAACCTGACTTCATTTATGTTCTTTAACCTATCCAACTTTTTAATTATAACTGTAGTATTTCCTCTACATACACTGAACACCACATAAGATGCTGTTATAATTTTTTCTTTAACCACCAAATGTGATTAAATGAACTTATAAGAAGTGGGTTAATTTCTTATATGCACCTTTTTTTCTTTTTACTCATGCGACTGAATTTCTTTTCTTTCTGAAGTTCTGAGACTTCCTTTGTACTCATTTCCTCCTGCTTAGAGAATTTACCCATTTTAAGGGTAGATTTGCTAGCAACAAATTAACTCAGTTTTCCTTCATCTGGAAATGTCTTCATTTCTTCATTCCTGAAGGATATTTTTCACAGAATATAAAATTTGTGCTTGACCGTTCTTTTCTTTCAACTTTTGAAAATGTGTTCCTCATTGGGCATCCTCTCACCTCTTCTAGTCTTCAGGCTCTTCTTCTGTTCCTAAGAATTGTTTCTTACTGATTACAAGTTATCATATCTTTGGACAAAGCAATATGCCTTATGTTTGGAGCTTTCCTTTGGGTGCCATGACTGCCTTTGTCAACTTAAATGCTCATTGGCACTTTTTCCTAGACAAAACATTAACATTATTCAGTATATAATTTAATAAAGGGGAAGGCTAGCAGCTACTTTTATAGATTTTATTTTCCTGTTCTTTGTGGAATGAATTTTTACCAAGTTAAAACTATTACAATAAAATTACATTTAAGTTAATTTTAAAGCACTTATGTATATACTCATATATGCATATAAAAAATCTCAAATGTGACTCTCAATTTTTGTGATGCATTAGAATAATCTGGTGTGCTTTTTAAAAATGGTGATGGCAGTGCTCTAAACCCATAGATTTTGATTCATTTTGCTTGAGTGAGTCCCATGTTTCATATTCTCTCCTTCACAAAGGTCAAAATCTCAAGTCATCCTGGATTTTTTTTTGCACCTTCATTTTCTATGTAACTGATCCTTGTATATGCTTTTATGGAATTCTTTTCAATATCCACTTTTCATTCTGTATTTGTATTGCCTACCACTGTGCTAATCGAGACTCTCATTAATGTTTATTAGAATTATCACAACAATGGCCTCTTAAATAGTCTTTCTAAATTTTCTTATGGTACTAGATCTATAAATGAATTGAGTAATAGTTACTATTTACTGAAGATTTCTAGTATGCCAGACACAGAGCTAGTAGCCATATTAGGTCATCAGTGACCTGAAATAGATATTTTATTTCCTTTACCCTATTCCAGTGGTGGAAACTGAAGCACTGTGAGATTACATAACTGTTCATAAAACTCAAATCCATTTGAACTTCAAGTGTCTTCCCCTAAAACATCCTGTTTCTTCTCTCTCTTTCTTCCCCTCTCTCAATCTCTCTCATTCTCATTCAGTGCAAAATGCTCCTTTGTGTTAAAATTACATGTTTCCTTAAGTTTCTATAGTCTTCTGCATGCTCCCCAAGGGCAGGAATTTTATGTCTTTCACGCAAAAATTGTAGTATAGGGATGCCTGGGTTGCTCAGCAGTTCAGGCTCAGGGCCTGATCCCAGATTCTCAGGTTAGAGTCCCACATTGGGCTCCTTGCATGGAGCCTGCTTCTCCTCCCTCTGCCTGCATCTCTGCCTCTCTTTCTGTGTCTCTCATGAATAAATAAATAAAATCTTTAAAAATAATTGTCCTATAAATTATACTGACTAAATGATTTACCAAAATTTACATAGAGAAGACTCTACAAGATAAAGTTTTACGTTTGCAGCATTGATTTTCTATTTTCTCTAAGATTATATTTTTCTTTTAAGTCAAGTATGATCCTTCATCTTCATATTATTAATTTACATGGTATATCCATTGTTTAGATATGGTATAAAGACAAATGTCAGCTCTTTTATGATAAAATCTCCAAGATTCCAAATTAGTGAATGAGAACATTATGAATGAGATTATCTAACTGCTATAATTGACCCTTCAAAATTTAAATTATCTCATGTAGAGATCAGATGATCTTAATATAACCTAGGGCATGTATTATTTTTACAAGAATAAAAATCAATTTAAAAATTAGAAATATAAGGATACCTGGGTGTCTCAGTGGTTGAGCATCTACCTTTGGCATGATCCTGGAGTCCTGGGATCGAGACCCACATCGGGCTCCCTGCATGGAGCCTGCTTCTCCTTCTGCCTATGTCTCTGCCTCTCTCTCTGTGTCTCTCATGAATAAATAAATAAAATCTTTCAAAAATTAGAAATACAATTTTGCATCTCTTTTATTATCCTAATTGTATATAAAATAGGCACAGTAAAATAACTGGACTGGTAGGATATGACACTGAAGGGTTAAGCATTTGTGGGGTGATGGGGGATTTTTTCCTATATTCTGTGCTTTTAAATTTTTTTAGTGATATATATATTTTGACTTGAGTGGAAAACAGAAAATTTATTTTTGAAAAAGCAGCATGTTAAAAATAATTACATATTTCCCAATAAAATCAAAGGTAGGTGCCCTAGGAAAACCAACAGTTTGTGATTTTACTTTTTAAGTGTCACAACCAAATAATGAAACAATGATGGAGGTGAGAGCCAGGTAAATTTTATCATTGACTGAAAATGTTAGGATTTTGGTCAATATGTAGAAAGATTCAAAATATAAATATTGAAACAAGGGAATGACAAAAGTAATGACAGAGGTAGGAGCAAAGAAATATCTCTTACCATATTATTTGCAGAGAAAATTACTAAAACAATCATAACCCAAGGCCCTACTCAGCTAATATTTTTTGGAAGAAATTACAGCAGCACAAAAACCCCCTGGAAAATGTCACTAAGTATGCTGTGTGAGCCAGAGAAGGAATATCTAAATCATACTAAAACTATTTTGATATATGACACCTGAACACGTACACTATATACTAAGAAACGTAATCGTTTTTATAGATATAATGATATACCTTAATTGTTAAAAGATGAATATTGTTAGCATAGAATAGATAAAAATGCTGAAAAGAGATTTTAAATATCAGCTCATTAGATAATCAAGCAATAAAATAATAGAAAATGAGCATACCAATTATAAAATGTTCATTAAGTAATTTTACAAATGTTTACTGATCCCTAATATGGCTAGGGAAACTGCATGTTCCTGGCAGAGGACAGAGTATCTACAAACAACCTAAAGAAGAAAACTTTATTCACAAGAAAAGCTGAAGGAAGGCCAGTGTAGTGGAACACAAAGTTCAATGCGGAAGAATCCTATGAACCAAGTTCAGCAGAGGAGAGTTGCAGGGCACAGTTCACATTCTAAATGATGCATTGTGAAAAACAGGAGTAATTGGGATGGTGGGAGGTGGTGGGATATATATCAGACAGGATCCAGCAGGAGATAGATGACACACTCAAGGAGAGATAATTGAAGAAATTAATGAAGTGACTTTGCAAAGGTGTGGTCAGGGTTAAAGGAAACCAACAAGTGTTGTTGAAACATCCTGGGCTAGCAAACTTGAAGCAATAAAGGAAGAGGCTATAGGAACCTAAGGAAAAATTACAGCTACAGAAAGAACATTCCTGGTAATAAAAGCTGTGATCTTAAGAAAGAAAACTCATCATTGTTAAACCATGACCCATTTAAGAGGGAACAGGTGACTCCACAGTCACATCTCCTACAGATGACTTCCCGTTGGCCAAATCCAGTGAAAACCAGAGGCTGAGAATCTTACCCTTGGAGATTAGTCTCTATAGACCCATAGCAAGATGAAGAAGGGTAGAGAATAGATCACAAGGTGCAAGTGGCACATATCTAGTATAGAGTACCGGGGTAGCATAAGGAGAATGGTGAGGAGTCTGAAGCACTTGGGCAGGTAAGAAATGATGTGCTTTAACTAGAGAGATCAATGCGGAGATGGATGAGGAAAGGAGATGCCAGAGATATCATGAAGTTGGAATTATCACAACAGATATCTATTTCTAAAGCACTTCCTTTGTTAGCTGTTACCCAGCCAAATTGCATTTAAATTTGTAAGATTGACTCAACGAATATGAATTTTTATATATGATTATGAATAGCATTAAGAAGCTTATAACAGTTTTATCATTCTCCATGGTTGTCTAATTTTGTCAAGTCCTGACTATTTGCAAATACTAAGTAGCCTGATATTTAATCCTCTTAAAATCTCTATGAGGTCAATATAATTATATCTATTTTCAGGTGAGAAGAGATATGAAATGAAAGATAACATAATTTGTTCAAGTCAGAGAGGGTGCCACCATTTAAACCCAGTTCTCTTTACCACCAGCCACCATATTAACTTGCCTTACCATTCTACCAAACTATTTCTCTATCTATCTCCCAGAGAAGAGGTACTATGTTTGGTGCTGCGGACTTGAAGAGTATATATGAATCTCAAAATAGACTTTGAATTTGTCACCTCAATAGGGGAAGAGTCAAAAGTGATACATGATACTGTACAAACACAATAGTCACTGTGTAAGTGGTATGGTCCATTTCAGAGGATGTCTTCATTGAGGGGAAGGGACAGTCCAGATCAATAAAATCTAATCTATTCTATAGTTTTAAGAGGAGATTTTATTGTTGCAATTATGTGACTTCATATACACACTCATGTACATGGATCCACGAAGAAATCCAATATGGCATATTCTGTCACAGAAGTACATAAACATGGTCTCACTCCTATATTTTAACCAACAATTCCAAATTTTACCATACCTAATTATAGGTACCTAGTTCATGCATTCCATTTCCACACTGTCTGAGAAATTAAGACTACATTCGTTCCAAAAGCTGTCCTTTTTATTACACATACCAAGAAGAAGAAAGGAAAGACTAGAGAATTATTTGTCTACTATTAGCTTTTATTTTCTAGATGCTTCATGCTATCAGTAGAGAAGACTGGCCCATCACATTCTAACATACACTTTTAAATATATGACGATGTCTTTCTGGTCTGTTTCCTGCCCTTACCGAAGATACGTACCATGCTTTAGAAGAATGGTTATATGTCTCGTGCTTCATCATCACAAACTCAGCTATTGTCTTCCAAAGCACAGATGATTTGAATGGTTTCTGGGTGTTGAGTGTCTGGGACTAAGCCTCAACCAGGACTTCTGCCACTCTTTCTCAGTGAAAGTTTCTAGCATGGAATCTCCCTCCCTTTCTGAAGTCTTCTTATGGGGTATTCTTTATTACAAAAAAAAAAAAAAAAAGAGAGAGAGAATTCTGACTTCTCTTAAAAACCATTTCTGTATACCAAAGACAAGAGGTAACATGTTCTAATCTAATCTAAGACAAAGCCCTGTTGTTCTACATTTTTGTAGCTTAGAAGGCAATATTTGTGGGTCTTAACAAGACTTTGAAAGCATACTAATTTAAAATTTTACTTCAAATTTTAATCATTTAAACTTATTTCATAATAAAGGTTAAAAACTTACCTTATATTACACACACATAGTATAAACATGGCAATTCACATATTAAAATCATACGGAAATACAGAGATAGCACGTAAATATTAATGCAAATAATGGAGAAAGAACTCCTTGGGTCAAATAGACCATAATTATGTTAAATTATTTTTATCTTAACACTATATTTTAAACAGTCTAGAAAATCCAAGTAAAGGGACCAATCAATGGGAATTAACTATGCAATTAATAAGTGTAATAAAGAAAAGTATAGGACAATTTCAGTTCTCATGGTAGAACTTTTAAAATTTTTTATTTATTATTTTAAAGTTTTTATTCTATTTCCAGTTAGTTAACATGTAGTGTTATATTTGTTTCAGGTATACAATATAGTGATTCAGCACTTCTATACATCACCCAGTGCTCATTATGACAAATGCAGTCCTAATCCCCATTACCCAGTTAACGCATCCCATCCCAACCCCTCTGATAACTATCATTTTATTCTCTATAAGGAAAAGTCTGTTTCTTGATTTGTCTTTCTTTTTTTCCCCCTCTGCTACTTTGTTTTGTTTCTTAAATTCCACATATGAGTGAAATCATATGGTATTTGTCTTTTTCTGACAGATTTGTTTCACTTAGCATTATACTCCACAGCTCCATCCAGGTCATTGCAAACGGCCAAATTTCATTCTTTTTTTTTTATGCCTGAATAATATTCCATTGTGTGTATATGTGTGTGTGTGTGTGTGTGTGTGTGTGTGTGTAACATCTTCTTTACCCATGCATCAATCAATGGACACTTGGGCTGCTTCCATATTTTGACTATTGTAAATAATGCTACAATAAACATAAGGATTGCATGTACCCCTTTGAATTAATGTTTTTGTATTCTTTGGGTAAATACCCAGTAGTATGGTTACTGGATCATAGGGTAGTTCTATTTTTAACTTTCTGAGGACACTCCATGCTGTTTTCCACAGTGGCTGTACCAGTTTGCATTCTCACCAACAGTGCCAGAGGGTTTGTCTTTATCCACATTCTTGCCAGTACTTGCTGTTTCTTGGGTTTTTGATTTCAGCCATTCTGACAGGTGTGAGGTGATATATCTCATTGTAGTTTTGATTTGTATTTTCCTGATGATAAGTGATGCTGAGCATCTTTTCATGTGTCTATTGGCTTTCGGTTCATGTCTTCTGCCCATTTTGTAATTGGATTATTTATTTTTGGGGTGTTGAGTTTTAAAAGTTCTTTATATTTTTGGTACCAACCCTTTTTCAGACATAGCATTTGCAAATACATTCTCCCATTCTGTGGGCTGCCTTTTACTTTTGTTGATTGCTTTCTTCACTGTGCAGAAGCTTTTTCTTTTCTTTTCTTTTTGATGTATTCCCAATAGATTATTTTTGCTTTTGTTTCCCCTTCCCCAAGAGACATATCTAGAAAAAAGTTGCTATGGCCAGTTTCAAAAGGTTACTGCCTATGTTCTTCTATAGGATTTTGATGCTTTTGGGTCTCACATATAGGTGTTTCATCCATTTGGAGTTTATTTTTATGTAGAGTGTAGGAAAGTCATCCAGTTTCTTTTGCATGTTCCTGTCCAGTTTTCCTAACACCATTTGTTGAAAAGATTTTCTCCCATTGCATATTCTTTCCTGCTTTGTCAAAGATTAATTGATCATATACATGTGGATTTATTTCTGGGTTTTCTAGTTTGTTTTGTAATATAACTTGAAGTCTAGAATTGAAGTGGTTCCAGCTTTTCCTTTCTTTTTCAAGGTTGCTTTGGCTATTTTGGGTCTTTCATGGTTTCCTAGGATTGTTTATTCCAGTTCTGGGAAAAATGCTGTTGGTATGTTAATAGGGGTTGCCTTAATTATCTAGATTGCTTTGGATAATAAGCATTTCACAATATTTGTTCTTCCAATCCATGAGCATGGAATGTTTTTCCATTACTTTGTATCCTTTTCAATTTCTTTCATCAGTGTTTTATAGTTTTCAGAGTATAGGTTTTTCACCTCATTGGTGAGGTTTATTCCTAGGTATCTTATTATTTTTGGTGCAACTATAAATGGGACTGTTTTCTTAATTTCTCTTTCTGCTGCTTTATTATTGGTGTATACAAATGCAACAAATTTCTGTATATTGATTTTGTGTCCTGTGACTTTACTGAATTAGTTTATCAGTTCTGGTGCGGTTCTTTTGGTGGAGTCTTTTGTGTTTTCTATTTATATAGATCAGCATGTTGTCTGCAAAAGTGAAAGTTTTCCCTCTCTACCAATTTGAATGCCTTTTATTTTTTTCTGTCTGATTGCTGTGGCTAATACAGTACTGTGTTGAATAAAAATGGTAAGAGTGTACGTCCTTGTTTCTTTTCTGACCTTAGGGAAAAGCTCTCGGTTTTCCCCATTGAAGATGATGTAAGACATGTTTTTTTTCATATATGACACTTATTATGTTGAGGTGTGTTCCCCGTAAACTTCCTTTGTTGAGGGGTTTTATCATGAATAGATGTTATACTTTGTCAAAAGCTTTTTCTGATCATATGTATCTTATCTTCTCATTGATGTAATGCATTAATTGATTGATTTGCAAATATTGAACCATCCTTGCAATCCTAAGTCCCACTTGATCCTAATAAATGATTTTTTTAATGCATTGTTGAATTCAGTTTGTTAGTATTTTATTGAGATTTTTTTGCATCTATATTCATCAGGGATATTGGCCAGTCTTCTCTTTTTTAGTTGTGTCTTTATTTGGTTTTGATATCAGGATGATACTGGCCTCATAGAATGAATTTGGAATTTTTCATTCCTTTTCTATTTTTGGAATAGTTTGAGAATAATAGGTATTAACTCTTCTTAAAATGTTCACTAGAAGTCTCCTGTGAAGCCATCTGGTCCTGGACTTCTGTTTGTTGGTGGGCATTTTTGATTACTGATTCAATTTCTTTGCTGATTACCAGTCTGTTTAAATTTTCTATTTCTTCCTGTTACACTTTTGGTAGTTTATATGTTTCTAGGAATTTATCCATTTCTTCCAATTTGTTGGCATACAGCTTTTCATGATATTCTCTTATACTTTTTTGTATTACTGTAGTGTTTGTTATTTCTCCACCCCCATTTGTGATTTTATTTATTTATTTTCTCTTGATTATTATGGTTAGAGGTTTATCAATTTTATTGATTTTTTTCAAAGAACCAGCTCCTAGTCTCATTGATATATTCTATTGTGTTTTTTAATTTCTATAGTATTTATGTCTGCAATTATATTTATTATTTCCCTCTTCTGCTGATTTTAGGTTTTGTTTGTTGTTCTTTTTATAGCTCCTTTAGGTTGTTTATTTGAGATATTTCTTGATTCTTAAGGTAAGCCTGTAATGCTATAAGCTTCCCTCTAAGAACCACTTTTGCTGCATCCCAAAGGTTTGAACTATTTTGTTTTTGTCTTCATTTGTTTCCATGTACTTTTTTAGTTCTACTTCTTCTTTTTTTTAATATTTAATTAATTTATTGACAGGGGAGGGTCAGGGATCCCTGGGTGGCGCAGCGGTTTGGCGCCTGCCTTTGGCCCAGGGCGCGATCCTGGAGGCCCAGGATTGAATCCCACGTTGGGCTCCCAGTGCATGGAGCCTGCTTCTCCCTCTGCCTATGTCTCTGCCTCTCTCTCTCTCTCTCTGTATGACTACATAAATAAAAAAAAAAAAAAGATGCTCAGAGGTATTTTTGTTTGCTCTTATTTTTTTCCTCTTTAATAAGCCATTTTATTTTCATTTTTTTATGAGTTGTTTTATAAAATTTTGTAATGCTACTCTTCATTCAGCTTAAAACCATAACAATTGGTACATATAGAAATATAGGTGATATTTAATCTTGGATTGATTTAAAAATTGTCATTCTAGAGGAATAGTTTAGTATCACCTGGCTTATAGTAAATGTTATCTTGTAATACAAGTTTTGAAATTCCTATGTTATCCTTAGTGTTATGAGTTCAACACAAATTACAACTCAAATTACAGGCAATAGAATTTAGAAACTAAATTAAACATCTGTGTCTTTCTTTCCTTAGGTAAAACTTGATGACAGAAAAGAGACAAAACTTTGGTTTTATAAAAATCTTTGACTATTTTCACAAAGGAATAATCCCCAAAGGAAATAAAGCAAGCATAGATTATTAACATTATATAGGAATAATGTGACTTGCTGGATGGGCATATTAACTACCCTCCTTCCCTCCCCCCCACACATATTTGGGATAATATGTCCTCCTTGTTTATATTTTGGACAAAATTTCATTATTTTTTCACTATATTTTACAGCATGCACCTATTATGACTATTGCTGTGTTAGTGTCACCAAAAGTAAGTTGTCAATATTTCTTTACATTATATTTTTTAAATTAGTTGTAAACTATCACCTGTTTTCAGATGTTTCAGATCATAGATTTTATTCAGGAGAGGGGAAATAAAGTTGAGGAAGAAAAGCAATCATATTTTTAAGAGGGAGAATATATAGTACAACACAAAGAGCCTTAACTTGGGCAGAAACATAAGATGAGAAAGCTCTGCATTTAGAAAGCAAACTTGAAAGTAAAATACAAAAGAAAGTGCCTAACACTTGAGAAAAAAAAGAGCTGTGCTGGTAGGAGAAAAGACATTGAACGATATGTAAAATCAGTCCTCCTTTCTCATTTATCATTGTTTTTTTTTTTTTTCTGTAAAATTGCATATAACAAGAGTCCAGTTATATTTTCATTCATGCATTCATTCAATATCTGTTAAATCTAAAAAGTTTGAAGCAAGTGGGTGGTGGGGATAGGAAATGAAAAGTAATTATTGCCTCTGGAAGTAGACAGTCCTATTAGAAAGATAAGACACTAAATACACCTCATTCGTTATGTATTGAAACCCTGTAGAAGACAGGAAGTTGTTAGGTGTCAAAACAAACACTAGGAAGCAGGCACTGAAGAAGATTAGAGGAGGGAGCAATATCAGAAGATTAGTAGAGAGGACTTCACAGAATTGGAACAAGATCTTGTAAAATGTGGTTAAGAATTTGGTTTATGATGAGTGGAGGTTTTGTAAGTAGGAAATCCAACATAAGTAGTGGCATGGAGGCAAGGAATGGTGTGAAGGAACAAGATGTATCTGTCTAACAGTAAAGGATGAGTTGTATTAAGGAGTGTGAGAAAGAATAATAAGAGGAAAAGAAGTACCTAGCATTTATTGAACATTACCATATACCAGACACTTTACAAATTCTTATAATAACATCATGAGGTAAGTACTATAATCTCCATTTTATAGGAAGAAAAAAAATTAAAGAGATGTATTTGGAATTGATTAAAGAGACTTTCATAAAAGAAAATGCTATACTCTGTGTGTTAAGTGAAAGAGACAATTTACAGAAGGAAATGCAGATAACTAAGAAAAAAGGAGAATATAAATTAGAAGTAAGGACAATACACATTTTGTGAATTAAATTTCACTTTTCATAGACCACTGACTTTTTAAAAACTAATCTGTAAAGTGAATTAAAGAATGCCAGTCTAGGGAAATTCTTAGCTTCAGTGAATAAATTCACAATATTAGCACTGAACGGTGAGAAAGCAAAATTGCTTCTCTTTCAGGTAATGGCAGATCTCATTTGATATAATTTTTTTTTAAATCCATCACGATGATGCAAAAATCTGCCATACAGATTCTACTGTCTGTCAGTAGCTAAGAACATATTATACCCATAAAAAAGTCACTTAATTTTCCTCAGAAATAAAATGGGAGAAGTACAGGGAAGAGAGAACAGCTGGGCATACTTTATAAATGATAATAGACTTGGTCTGTCATTTCTTCTTTAAATTTGTAGAGCTCTTGCATATCTCAATACTTGCCCATCCTTCCTTCTGTCCTTCTTTTTTATGGCTTGGATGCTGATATATCATGCTATAGGAAGTTCAAAGAACAGAAGAAAAATGGTTATGCAGTTTCACATAAGGATATAAAATCTGGTAAGGATTTTGTGAAGCAGATAAAGGTGAAGTTTTATCTAAGGAACATAAAATTTGTAGCTACAATTTTTAATTTTTTAAATTATGAATGAACAAATACAAACATTAGGAATAGGGTATCTTACTTTAGATGAATTCTCATATTTGGTAAATAGTGGCAAAGGAAACAGAAAAGACTTCTCTACAATTGAGATAAATGATATAGTATCCATGGTTTTAGGGCACTGATTTTAAAATTTGTCAAGTTTCACTTGTAATTGCAGATATGCTGAAGAGATTCATGACATTACACAAAGCAGAAGAAGTTGGCAATCTTAGCTCAGTACATGAATGTTAAAAAAGTAGTAGCATTATCAATCTCAAATAAAAATATTTTATTTGATTCATCAAATTCTTTACATAAGTTCTGTCATTTGGTATCTTTTGGCAGCATCTTTTGGTAACTTTTTAAATATTTTTAATCTAAAGGTAAAAGGTTTTTTAAGTTATACTCTTTCTGACTTCTAAATTTAATATAGAGTATATGTTGCCAATTTTCAAACCTGGTTCCAAGAAATCAAGGACTCTGGGGGGGAGAGTTAATACTTAGAATATAGAATATAAATCTCTGATTTATTAAAATATCTCCAGAACTATATTGGTAATATGAGATTAACTGAGGAATTTTTATTTTAAGTATAAGATATGTATTAGGCTGAGAAACAATAAACTACCAATTTGGCAGGCTTAAAATGGTGGACAGGAAACCTGGATGGCTCAGTTGGTTAAGTATATGACTTTTGACATGTTGTCTCCACACTTGGCATGAAGCCTACTTGAAAAATAAATAAAAATAAAATAAAATGATGGAATAAGGTATTTCCACTTTTAGTCAAGATGTATAATAGGGACCAGATATGATCTTTTATCTGAATCAATATAATGAGGGGAAAATATTTTTAAAAATTAAAGTAACAGTTTTTTAAGACTGGGCATCAGGCAGCTAAAAACTGTGATCCATGAGAGTTGGTAAACAATTAGATCAGTTTTGTGTTCTCCCCAGTTTACAGCCTTGGGAGTATCCAGGTATGGTGCAGAAAGGGCAAAACCAAGGGAAGACTTACGGACTTCCTGAATTGAGAAGATTAAGATGAGAATCCAGAAAGATCAAGGTACCTAAAGTTCATAGGACAGAGAACCAAAATGGAGTTAGTTGCACAGAGTGAACTTTGGAGATCTGTAGATTTCCACCAAGTATTTAGCTGAGTATTTTGGAGGAAATTACACAAGGCTAAGAAAGAACCATTAGAAAGGATTAGTGAGAAGAGAGCTGGTTCTGACCCTGGTCTCAGAATACCCTACCAGTGAGATTGGAGAACAATATAAATTCAGGGAGCACTGGATAGAGTACACAGAAGGATCTAGACTCATTACTAGGGATAATTAGATGAAACATTGCTCTAGTACAGCCTAATATATCTTACAAGCAAGAATGAAGAGGATCAAACTATTTCTAAACAATTTAATTGAATTGTAAAACAAAGCTCAAAAATATACATAGGAATACAAGAATATTCAGTATCCAACAAAGTAAAATTCACAATTTCTTGTGACTTTATTTGTGAGTCAAGATTACCAGCCATAAAAGAAGTCTCAATAAGTTTGAAAGCATTCAAGTCACACAAAACATGTTCTCTGACCAATATGGAATAAATTGGAAATTAATGATAACTAAAAAAATGTGTGGAAAAATCCCCAAACATTTCAAAGCTAAGTAACACACTCGTATAGAACCTATGAATCAAAGAAGAAATCAAAAAGGAAATTAGAACACAATTTAATGGAATGAAAATAAAAACACAACCTTATAAAACTTGTGGAATATCGCAAAAGCAGTTCTTAGAGGGCAATTTATAAAACTAACTACCTATGTCAGAAAAGGAGAAAAGTCTCAAATGATCTTGTGTTTCTATATTAAGAAACTGGAAAAAGAAAAACAAATAAAACCCAAAGAGGAAAGAAAATAATAAAAATCAGAGCAAAAAATAATAAAATAGAGATAGAAAAATAATATAGAAAAATCAATGGAACCAGAAGCTGCTTCTTTGAGATTAAAAAAAAAATTGAAGAGGTTTCTCAAAAATGAGAGGTTTCTACCCAGACTGATCAGGATAAAGGAGACTGATCATGAAAAAGGACAAATTACCAATTTTAGGAATGAGAGAAGTAATATCATGACATATTTTATAAATATTAGGTAATCAAGAAATATTATGAATAATATTGTGCCTATAAAATCAATGACTTAGGTGAATAAGACTGACATATTCCTTGAAAAATATAAACTATAAAAGTTCCTCAAGAAGAAACCTGAATAGACTTAGGTTTATTAAAGGAATTGAATTTGTACTTAAAAATCTTCCTATGAGGAAAATTCTGGGCCCATTGGTTTCACTAGTAAATTTCTCTAAATACTTAAGAAGTAAGTAGTACTCTTTTTACACAGATTTTTTCCAGAAATTGGAGAGGAGGAAATGTGTCTCAAGTGTCTTCCCAGGCTCTTAGTTATCTTACAAAAAAGAATATATGGCCGCCTGGGTGGCTCAGTTTTGTTTAAGCATCCAACTCTTGATTTTGCCTCAGGTCATGATCTAAGGGTGTGAAACTGAACCTCCTGTTGGGCTCCTGTGCTCAGCATGGAGTTTGATTGAGAGATTCTCTCTCTCCCTCTCCTTCCATCTCTACCCACCCCCCCAAAAAACTATAGGATATTATCTTTTCTGTATACAGATGCAAAGGTTTTTAAACAGAATTTTCAGCACTGTTGATGTGCTCCAGTAGTACACAAAATACATCATGATCAAGTAAGGACTATCACAGGGATATAATATTTCTTTAATATTCATAAATCAGTCTATGGTAAATCACCAAATTAGCAAATTAAAAAAAAATAAGAGCCTTATGATCATCTCCAGCCTGTAAAAAGAAAAAAAAAGAAAAAATTCACTATACATACCTGATAAAAATCTGCAGCAAACTAGGAGTATAAAGGAACTTCCTCAACCTGATAAAAAGTATCTATGTAAAACCTACAGCCAACATTATACTTAATATTAGGTGAGAGAATGTATGTTTTCTCCCTAACACCAGAAAAAATATAGAGATTTGTGGAATAACTAGTGGTTATAAGCCACAGCTATAAAACAAGAAAAATAAGTAAAAGAACTTCAGCTTGGAAAGGAAGTTACAATACTGTCTTTATATACAGATGACAATATCCTCTATCACAATATTCTAGAGAATCTATAAAGAAGCAACTAGAATGAATAAATGAATTTGGTACATTGCAAGCTACAAACAATACACAAAAAGCAATTGTATTTCTATATAATAACAATTGGAAATTGAAATGTAAAAACCAATACCTTCTAAGCAAGCATCAAAATTATGAAATATCCAAGGTTCAATATGACAAAAGATATGACTTTTCCAATGAAAAACATAAAACATCAGAGAGAGAAAAAAGGTAAACTCATCTTGCTGATGAGTTGAAAGACTCAATATTATTATGTCATTTCTCCCCAGATGGATCAATAGATTAAATGGCATCCCAAAGTAATAGGAAGTTTTTTGTTAGAAATTGAGAAGCTTGTTCTAAAATTTACATGGGAATGCAGACTCCTGAGAAGGCAAACAATGTCGGAAAAGAATAATAAGGTTGAATGATTCAGCTAATATTACTTGATTTCAATACTTATTATAAAGCTATAATAATTCAGACAGTATAGCCTTGGCATAAAGAGAGGCATATAAATCAATGGAACAGAAAAGAGAGTCCAGAAATGGAACCTAACATATATGACAACTGATTTCTTTTTAAAGGACAAAGATAATTAAGTGGAGAAAGGAAAATATTTTCAACAAAATCATGCTAGAACAATTGGACTTTCATACACACACACAAAATTGACTTTGATTCATACTTCATAGCATATATAAAAATTAATTCAAAATCAATGTAGACTTAAATATAAGTCCTAAAACTACAAAACTTATAAAATATAGATAAAAATCCATGTGACCTAGGCAAAGATATTTTAGATATGACACCCGAAGTGCTACCATAAAAAATTATTTAATATCTTTTGGTATTAAAAATATATTTATTGGAATATAAAAGAAACTTCAGACTGGTAGAAAATATTTGCAAAGCATTTATCTGGTAAAACATTTGAACCAAGAATATATTATAAACTCTCAAAACTCAACAAAAAGAAAATAATACAAATACAAAAAATGACAAATGATTTAAGCAGACACTAAACCAAAAATGCTATATGAATGATCAATAAACACATGAAAACATGTTCAGCTTCATTAGTCAGAAAGAGAATGCAAATTAAAACTACAACTACAGTATCTTTAGAACAGCAAAACTACAACACAACCATACCATGTATTGGCACTATGTGTAAGAGGTAGGACTTTCATATACTACTTCTAGTGTGAATGTAAAATGGCTCAACTACTTTGGAAACAATTTTGCAGTTTCTTAAAAAGTTAAACATACACCTATTCTATGATCCAGCCATTTTAATACCAGAAATTTATCACAAGAAAAGAAAGTATAATTCATTTCAAGATTTGGACAGGGGTTTTCATAGTAGCTTTATTTGTAATAGTCAAAAACTAGAAAAAACTCACATGTCCATCAATAGGTAAATGGATAAACAAATTGTGATATAGCTATATAATAGGATATCACTCAAGAATAAGAAGGAATAAACTATTTATTTACTCACCATGATTTAATCAAAATAATTATGCTGAGTAGTAGAAGCCAGACCTTCCTCCTCCCCCACCAAAAAAAAAAAACACACTGCTAAATATTTATGTGGTTTCATTTTTTAAAAAAATTATGTTTTTTTCTTTTTTAAAAGATTTTATTTATTTATTCATGAGAGACACAGAGAGGCAGAGACAAAGGCAGAGGGAGAAGCAGGCTCCATGCTGGGAGCCTGGTGTGTGCCACTCGATCCTGTGTCTTTAGGATCACACTCTGGGTTCAAGGCAGATGCCAAACTGCTGAGCCACCCAGGCATCCCTGTGATTTCATTTTTTAAAACTCTCTAAAATGCATACTACTCTATAGTGACAGAAAGCAGCCCAGGAGTTACCATGGAGATGCAAGAGAGGTTGAGGCTAGAAAGAAGTATTACAAAGCAGAGAAAATTCTGGGACAATATGTATGTTCATTATCTAGATTATGATCATGGGTTGATCAGTCAAAACTTATCAAATTGTAGTCTTTAGATAGGTGTAGTTTTTGTATGTCGATTATACCTGAATAAAGCTATTTAAAAAGTTGTAATACTGGCAGTTACATATGTTCAATCTGTACAAACACTTCATTCTATTTATTCAGAGATATATTTTGAAGGAATAGGACAGGATCTATGTTTAGAATATTGCTTTGTGGTTACTTCGTTATTAAATTCCTATTAACTCATTTAATTGTTCCATATATATACTTAGGGTCTACTCTGTGTCAAGAATTCTGCTGTGAAAGCTTTTTGCATTGTTTTTAGTTTTTCTTTTTTTTCCTTTATGTAGGAATTCCTTTTAAAAGTTTAGGACAGAAAAATCATTCCAATTAATTGAGCATTCTAGTTAATTGTAAAATGGCCAGTCTAAGAAATTTAGAATAAATAGAACAATTAAAATAGTGGTCTTGTAAAGATCAGTTTTACTGTTCTACTGTGTCAGTATCCTCAGTGCTGCCCTCCTTGACATACTACTCTACAAATTTTGAAAAAAGCATATGATAACATAGCCACTTAATATTTGTGAAATGCAGGCAGCCCTGGTGGCTCAGCGGTTTAGCGCTGCTTCAGCCCAGGGCCTGATCCTGGAGACCCGGGATTGAGTTTCATGTCAGGCTCCCTGCGTGGAACCTACTTCTCCCTCTGCCTGTGTCTCTGCTTCTCTTTCTCTGTGTCTCTCATGAATAAATAAAATCTTTAATATATATATATATATATATATATATATATATATATATATATATATATATATTTGTGAAATGCCACAGGCAACTAAAGAGGAAGGAATCAGACCAAATTGTTTTGTCCTCTGGCTTAAAAACATTCAACACAGCTAGGTGATTTGAGAATTAGTATCATTAAGCACATCATTAATATTTTATTAGAAGAGCACATATTTGAAAACTCATTGTCCAACCTAATCACTCTCAACAATGGAATGATGTAAGAAAAACAAATAAACAGGAAGTTGTCTAAATTGATCTCTGTGGTTCCAGAAAATTTTATCAATTTAATCATTGATCTTCATCCTCACAGATCCTCAAGAAAGCCATTCAGAAGCCTTTTCATGCTGATATCACTTAAGAAACACATTCAAGTTACCCTAACATTGAAAGTAAGGTGGCTTGCAGGAATTACAGCTGATAAACTCGACATCTGTCACTTTAATAACTTTAGAATGAAATATTAATCAGAACTTTTATAAATATTCAGAAGAGAAATTGCTGTTTATTTGTCAGCAACATGGTTCCACTAAAGTTAGTCAATACAAACTAATTTTTTTCCATTCCTAAATTGTCTCATCAAAGTAGGAGAAAGTATAGAGAAGATGTGGATTTTAATAAGGTGGTTGCCAGTGTTTTCCACCCCATCCATACGTATAAGATGGACGAATGAGGCTTTAGTGAAAGAACATACTGTACAGCAAAGAAACAGGACCTATGTGATGTAGTCAGAAAGCTTTATTTTTATGTCTTACTGGTTCTTTATACTAACTCAGAGAGGGACTACTTCCATTTCGCTAGGTGAAAACTGGGGCAGATCCTGACTTTTCTGAACCCTTAGAGAAGACATTTTGCAGCCACTTTAATCTGCAAACACAGACTTAATTCAGAAATTAAATTTAAATTGACATAATAATATAACTATATTTGATTCAAAATAGTTAAAATAATCTTCTCTCACCCCAACAAGACTTTCTAGGTGGGAAGCTGAAGAAAGAGATCATGTCCCTTTCTCTCTTCCACTTTTTGCTTACTGCAGTTTTTTGTTTGTTTTTTGGGGATTTTTACGCATTGATTCCTATATATCCTCCCTTCCCTCTTCCTTTCGTCTTCCTCCTTTCTTCCAGTTGCACATCTGGCTCTGACAAACATGAGGTTTCGGGCAAATTGGCAAATTCTAGAGCAATAGAAATTCTTCCTTTGTTTTGCCTCCAGTTCAGTAGCCCATTATCAATCCTCCAGATTTCTCAGGCAGAGGCCCCTTAAGGTCAGTGGCTTCCATCAGTATATATATCCAGCTTCTATCTGTATGACTATAGTGGCTTCCATCAGTATCTCTCAGGCTTCTATCTATAAAACTAAATAGGTTCTGGCACTAACTCCAGTATGGGGGTGGGGTCTTCATACCAACAAGCAATTCTCAGAACACCAGCTGGGTGTCCTACAATTCAATTCAATTCTTACATCATCCACCCAGAAATAGCATCAGATTCCATATGTTAAGGGTTCAGTACTACAATGTTGTCTGTACCGGCACCCTCCACCCTCAACTTTAAAACCAGTCTCAGGTCCAGGCTGTTATCTACACTTCTGACTGATCCACTATAAAATCAGAGGTTCCCAAGGCCCCCTCTTTGGGTTCTATTATTTTGCTAAAGTGGCTCACAGAACCTAGAGAAACATTTTATTTGCAATATTACCAGTCTATTATGAAAGGATATAACTCAGGAATAGCCAGATGGAGGAGAGGCACAGGAAAAGGCATGGGGAAAGGGCTCCTTGCTTCCATGCCTTCTTTGGGAGCACCACTCTCCCAGCACTTCCACCCGTTCACCAATCTAAAAGCTCCCAAATCCAGTCCTTTTTTTTTTTTTTTAATGGAAACTTCATTACATAGTCATGATTGATTAAGTTATTGGTCATTGGCCATGAATTCAACCTCCAGCCCCTCTCCTCTCTCTGGAGGTCAAGGGTGGGAACTTAGTGTCAACCCTTTAATCAGCAAGGCTGGTTTTCCTGACAATCTGCCCCCCGCATTCTTAGGTGAGGTCTAAAAGTCACCTCAATAACGTAATAAAAGACCTTTCTAGCTCGTATACTTAAGAAATGCCAAGAGTTTTAGGAGTTCTGAGCCAGAAATCTAGACAAAGCCAAATATATATTTCTTATTTAAATCAAAAAATCACAATAACTTTTTTCTTTTGATTTGTTTCACATCATACACTGCTTAATCCCAAAGGGGGTGCAAAATACAGCAGCATTTTCCCAAAGAAATCTTCCCCACAGAAATATTCTCCTTTCTTCATTTTTGTCCCTTTTTATAACCTTAGTGTGATTGAAAGGTTTTTAAGAGTTAAATCCTTTGAAAATGCCAGACTGGATAATTTTTATATCTCTGCTCTGTCGTTGTGCCTCAGTTGAAATTTCCATTTTAATAACCTGATATAGTATGTAGTTCTCTACCACTCTACACAGAGCACTAATGAATAGATCCATGCCTATCTGAAACTAGTCTCTGATGGCCTGCTATAGATACATATCCTGTTCAACATTTGAAAGAAATACTATGGATGAAGATAGTAAAAGCTTGTTTAAGGTAGCTAATTTCTGAAAATATATATTATATAAAATATAATGAAAGTATACCTATAGTCCTGAATTTAGGTATAATACACTACTCTCGGGGATGATATTAAAGGAGGGAGCTGTCTGGTGGGCAGCAAGTCAAGATGGCTGAATCCCAGGTAGGCAGCTACATCAAAACATAGTATCTACACTTGACAGGCTACTTGAGGATTATCTCTTCTATTAGACTTTTCAAGTTTCAATTCAAAGAACTCTTACTCAAATAGCTTAAGTTAGAAAGGGAATTTATGTCTGTAATAGCTGAAAAGTCTAAAGATAGGCTTCATTCTCACATGTATCTAGGTGGTGTGAAAGATCCATTTCTATTTCTTACCTTTTCTTTCCTCCATAATACATTATTTCTCAGATAAAATACATATAATAGCAAGATGGCCACCTGTTATTCCAACATTGTAATTGTGGTTTAGCAATGCTGATAGATTTTTTTCCTCAGTAGTTCCAATTTCAGTGCCAGGTTAGCTCAGAAAAGCTTATCTTGAGGCCATGCATCCATCTTTGATCCAATTGCTGTGCCCAGTGGTTGAGTTCAACTCCACTTCAATTGGATACAAGGATGACTTAAAGGAGGGCAAAAATGAGTAGCATACAATAGGAATTCTAGGTGTTGTTACCAGAAAAGGGAGAACAGAAATTATATAGGTAGAAATAAAGCTATTTACTGAATCTAGACACAACTTTTCAAAGAAATTTTGCAAACTGTAATGAGTTTGTAACCGGGTAGTAGATTGTGGAATTACTTTGTTCTTATCTTCTCAATGGAGAGAATTCAGTCAAGAAGACTCCATAGAGAGTTAAAGCAGTAAAGGTTTTTAATTTATCAAAGTGAAACTACACTCCACAGAGAAGCAGGTTGACCTGTGGGTAAGTTGCAGCCTGCTGTGTTTTGTACTGTTTTTTTTAGGAGGTCTATTTGGTCTCCTCATACCCCTCCCTGCATTTATCATATTACCCTCTCTGGCTGAGCTCTGGTTACCTCCCCTCCAACATTTTTGCACAGGTTCCTGTCTGCCATCTTCCCAGAAGCACCTCAGTGTAACCCATGGGGGAGTGGGCGGAGGGGAGCCCTAAAACAACAATGCAAGTAATATTAGAATGATATAACAGCCTCAGGATTATTAGCAGACAAAGTTTTCTTTAAGTGTAGATCGTCCAAAGTTGGGAAAGCCCCTCTTGACAGTATATTTTGCTTATCACTGTGCTAAACGCAAAGGGATTGGTCTAAGGGTAACAGATTGGTCTCTGGACGGGGACTGGGTGATCCCTGGCAACTTGCCACCTAACCTATCCCTTTCTCCCCCCTTCTGCTCATTTCTATCTAGCCACCTGCTCTAGAAAGTTCAGTGAACGATGGGTAAAATTATAAAAGATGCATTAAAAATGTCATGTGAGAAATCAGTGAAAATTAGTCATGTTTTGCTTAAATAAGGGAAAGATGGGGCAAATGGGTGATGTAGTAAATGAGAGTTGTTTTCTCTTTTTTTTTGTATATTTTTTTTATTGGAGTTCGATTTGTAAATATATAGCATAACACCCAGTGCTCATCCCGTCAAGTGCCCACCTCAGTGTGAGAGTTGTTTTCAAACATTTTATAAGCCAGAATGCAAAGTGGAGTTAAATCAGTCTCTAGAAGGCAAAACTTAAACTAGGGGTTGAAACTTACTGGCAATTTATTTTTATATTAACTAATTTTACAAAAATGTGTGGTGATGCTAACCAGTTGAAAAAAGATGTTTCATAGGCAGTATATTTCCTTTCATTGGTAGTACTTAATATGATACTTCAAGGATTTAGATAAAAAAGTGTAAGGCCAAGCTGGTAGTAACAAATTGACATTTACTTTTCAAAATGGCACAGCATGAAAACATGTGGAACACCCTCCCACTCTTTGCCACAACTTTGCCACTCTTACCTACATGGAAGAATAGTAATAATGCTACTTGCAAATACAGGAGTATATATTTGCTCACTAATGTTATTTTTGCACTAAAATTTATACATTGTGCTAACTTTTTAAAAAACTTTTATTTTAATCACCCAGTGCTCATTAGGACAAGTGCACTCCTTAATCCCCATCACACATTTCACCCATTCCTCCACCCTGCTCTCCTCTGGCAACCATCAGTTTATTCTCTATAGTTAAGAGTCTGTTTGTTGGTTTCTCTCTCTCTCTCTTTCTCTCTCTTTCATTGTGCTGACTTTTAATATTTTCTGCCATATAACAAGAAAATTGCTAATTCAAATTTAGCTTTAGTAAAGCTGAATTTTCTTTCGTTCACAGTTTTATGGTTGTATTGTTTTTCTTCATTTATTCAGAAAACAAAAATCAAGAGGACAAATGAAATAATGAGTTTTTCTTATAATATTAGAAATTAATTTGCTAAGTAGAATTTTGAGTGGGATGAACTCTGCTCACCCCATTCAGTAGGCATGACTAATGTTTACTCATTATATTCTTCTGTTGTTCTAATTATCTAGTTATGGGTCATCATTCACTAATTTGACTTGTGGAGGAGTTTTGAGTGTAGGAGGCTTGGGATGGGTCTGCAAATTTAAATTCAATGTTCTCCAAGAGTCTTAAAAATTAAAAGCAATCTTGTTTATTTACCTGTCAAGAATCCTACTTCAATAGAAAAAAAGTCTACAGGTAGAATATTTTCCACTTTTCTGTGACATCTGAGAAGAATAAATTATATCTTTGTATATCTGATTACACACACACACACTTATGCAATTATACACATATTTATTAAGGTTGCAAAAAAAGAGAGACTTAATAAAAACAAATTGAGGATAGGGGAAAGAAAGAATATGAGGTATTCACCTGGACTAGAATTATAAACTCCTCAGGATCTATGCTGTCCAAAAGGAATATATTTCTTTATGTGTGTATGTGTAGATATGTGTGTGTATCTGTTTGCATACATAAACCTATAAATATATTAATATGCATACTCCTTTCACAAATATTAGCACTTATTTCAGAGGAAATTGAAACTAATAATGATAGCTACTACTCTCATAATTCCATCTGGTGACCTTTATTTTCCATGTAAACCTCAAACCTCATCTCATATGCCACAGCAACTGGATCTAAGATTGGGCACCATACCCAAGGAGAGCCAAACAATAATTTTCCTGTACCTATGATAAGATTATCGTGATTTAGTCCAAATTTATTGGACCAATCAGATTTCTTTTTGTGGGAATTTGAACTAGAGAGAATGGAAAACATTAAGTAGAAAGAGATCTGTAAAGGGGTATTCATGAGGATTTATGGCAGAATGAAGTTATAAAGCAGAAAGCATGACTGTTATAGATTGCATGTTTGTTGTACCCCAAAATTTATATGCTGAACCCTAAACCCCAACAGAGTCATATTAGCAGATGGAACTTTGGGAATTAGGATTAGATTAGATCATGAAGGTGGAGCCCCCATTATGGGATTAATATTCTTATAAAAATAGGAGGAAATCTCTCCATCTGTTCCCCATGTGATGATACAAGGCCATTTGCAAACCAGAAAGCAGGTGTCCACCAGATGCTGGGCATGCTGGCACCTTGATTTTTGACTTTCTAGCCTCAAGAATTGTGAGAAATAAATGCCTGATGTCAAGCCACTCATTTTTTAGTATTCTTTTGTAGTAGCCTGAGCTAAGACAAATCAGCAGGAATTCAAAGAAGCTTATTGATAAGAGGGTAAGAATCAATCATCTCTAGTGAGAGCTGAAATATTCAGAAAGACACCATGGAAAAATACGGCTTGGGGGAGATAATATCCTTCGAATTATCTCAAATTTGAATGCCATTTCCTACCATTCTCTCCTTCCCTCTTTCCTTGTTCTATTATTTAATTCCTCATTCTTGCAACTAATTTCTAAACTTACCAAAAGTCAGCATAAATAAGCAGTTAATAAGGAAAAATTAGGGTTCAAATTGTATTGCAGCTGTTTACTGTGTGATCTTGAGCAAGTTACTTAATGGTCGGTAGATCAGTTTCTCATTTTTTTTTAAGTCAACTTTATGGAGTTATAATTTACATAAAATAAAATACATTCACTTTAATTGCATAGTTAGGTAAGTTTGAAGAAATATATATATATATAATATAAATAATGTATGTATAACATATATATATAATATATATAGTAAACACTACCTGATGATAATCAATAGGACCTAGAATAGGTCCTTCCTCTAAAAGAGCACTCTCATGCCATTTTGTAGCCATTACGTTCCCCTCCATACATACACAAAGAAACTCTGACCTCAGGCCAACACTTATCTTTTTTCCATTGGTTATTAATTCTCATTTTTCTAGCATTGCACGTGAGTGCAATGTTACAGAATCTTACTAATTCATGCATGTTGCATGTATCAGTAGTATGTTCCTTTTTACTGTTGAAAATATTCCACAATAGAGATATACCACATTTTGTTTATTTAGACATATGTTGATGGAAATTTCTTTTTTTCCGGTTTATTTTTTGGTCATTAATGCAAAGTTGCTATGGACATTTGTGTGTAAGTCTTTTGCGGACGTATTTTTTTAACTTCTCTTGGTTGTTACATTGAGAGGCAGAATTCCTAATCGTGTGGTTTAATTTTATAAGAAGCTACCAAATCATTCTCCAAAATAGCAATGTGTAAGAGTTCTAGTTTATCCACATCCTTACCAATACTTAATAGCATCAGTCCTTTTAATTTTAACCATTCTAGAAAGAGTATACTTATTTTGTTATGTTTTTGCTTTGCATTTCCCTGACAGTTAAAGATTTTGGGCATATTTCCTGTGCATATTGGTCATTTGCATATCTTCTTTTGTGAAATATTTGTTTAAAACTGCCCATTTTTAATGAAATTATTATTCTTGTAATTTTAGTTTTATATCTATATATAATCTGAATATAAATCTTTATTAGATGTAAATATTACAAGTATCTACCTTTTCAGTTTCTTAATGATATTTTAATACCAGAAGTTTTAAATTTTGATAAAGTCTTATAAAATCTTCATTTTATAATTTTTGTTCTTTGGTCTTATATCACTGTCTTCATTAATGTTGCTAGTTTTATTATAAGTCCTCAAAACAGGTAGTATAAATTCTTTAACTCTGTTTTTTCTTTTTTTGTAAGGTTATTTTGGTTATTTTAGGTCCTTCATATTCCATATCTATTTTAAAATAAGATTGTCAATTTCTCATAAATCCAATTGCATTTTCTTAAGATTGTATTTATTTATTCATGAGAGACACACAGAGAGAGGCAGAGACAAAGGCAGAGGGAGAAGCAGGCTCCATGCAGGGAGCCTGATGCAGGACTCGAACCCGGGACCTCAGGATCACACCCTGAGCTGAAAGCAGCCCATCAACTGCTGGCCACCCAGCCATCCTTCCAGTTGCAGTTCTAATAGGAATTATGTTTACTCTATAGGTTAATCTAGGAAGAATGGCAGTTTAAAGATATCGAGTAATGAAGATAAATTCAGTCTTTGATTTTTCTTAGTAGTGTTTATTTTAGTTTGCAGTGTGCAAATATCGCACATTTTGTTAAATCTATTTTTAAGTATTACAAGTTTTTGGTGGTAACATACATAAATTATGCACATATGTGTGTATATATACATGTATATACACCTTTGTTTTGCACTTTTCATTGGTAATATCTAGAAATATAATTTATTTTGGTATATTTACATGTATTCTTTGATATTACAAATTCACTTAGTAGTTCTGATACCTTTTTATTTTTGAAAGTCCTTAGGCTATTCTACATTAATTACCATATTGTCTGATACTAGAGATGGCTTTACTTCTTTCTTTCCAATCTCGTTGCCTTTTATTTATTTTCTTATCTTACTGCAGTGGCTGGACATCCAAAACAAAGGTAAATAAAAGGGAAGAAATACACAATGTTATTTTTTATGAATGAATGTTAATTTTCAGTTCCCTTTATTTATTAAGGTAATAATATAACTTTTCCCTTTAATTATATTAATATGGCAAATCTATTGTTTGTTTTTTGTATTAACTCAAATTTGAATTCCAGTATAAAACTCTCATGGTAGTAATATATTATCCTTTACATACATTGCTGGATTTTCTTTGCAGTGTTCTGTTAAGGACATTTGTATCTAAGTTCATGAGAGACATTTGTTTGTCCCACTCTTTTTTATGATGTCTTTTTCTGGCTTTGGTTTCAAGGTAATTCTGGCTCCATAAACTTAATTTCTTCTTACTCTATTTGCTGGAAGGGCTTGTGAAGTTTTTAATTGATATCATTTCCTCCTTGACTCTTGAATTGACAGGTACAGACTTTGAGCGTGGAGTGTTCTGTTTTGTTTGCAGGAAGGTTTTTTTTTATTTATAAAATCGATTCCCTTAATTGACATATGACTATTAAGATATTTTCTCTCCAGCCAATTTTGTTTATGTATGTGACTCCATTTCTTAATTCATAAAATGAGAATAATATCCCCCTCATTAAGCTGCTCTGAAGATTACATGAGCATAAATGCTCTTTTTAAAAAGATTTTATTTATTTATTTGACACAGAGAGAGAGAGAGAGAGGGAGAGAGAACAAGTAGGAAGAACTGCAGGCAGACCAAGAGAGAGAAGCAGGCTCCCACTGAGCAGGGAGCCAGATATGGGGCTTGATACCAGGATGCTAAGATCATGACCGAACTGAAGGCAGATGCTTAATCAACTGAGCCACCTAGGCGTCCCTGGTTTAAATAAAGTAGGATCTGACATAGGGTAAATATACCATGAGCAACTGTTAGCTATTAAAGTTCAATAATTATTTTTATACACTGAAGTAAGATGAAGAGCATGCAGAGTAGTCTATTATTCTAGTTAAATCCTGAGAAGTAATTATTATAACAAAAAACAATATTTACATCTATTGCATTTATGACATGTCCCCAATTCATCAATAAACTGGATTTCTAATCCATATGCAATGCCAAATTAAACTGTTAGAAAAATTAAATTCTTAGAAACTATTTCAAATAAATAGACTAAAAGTTTCAAAGTCTGGTATAAGCAGAGATTTACTAAGTCCTTTATATTTCCTATTTCTAATTAAAAAAAAAAAAGTAGGTATCTGAGCTTTGGAGTTTCACACACAACATTAAGACTGAGGACAAGGAATTAGACCAAATGCTAAATAAGAGAGGTTGAGTCATGTAGAATTGAAATGCTTTTTGTTAACAAAAGAGAAGCATATCAGTGGCTTAAAAAATGCAATATGTTGGTGCATATAACTAGAAGGTTAGAGTTAGTGTTGGCTTCTGAGTTGATCAAACCAAAATTTCATTGATTTCTTCAATTACCCAGTTTCTTTCTCTTTCTCCCAATTGTCATGTTCATCTTAAAACAGGATTCTATATACTTTCTCCCGCATTGAACAATTCTCCTTCCCCTGGGTTTGAGTCAGAGTTACAAAATATACCATTGTTGAGCCAATAACTGTCAATACCAAGGGTATACAATGCCCTGAATGTCTCAGGCCAGGGTTGCTGAAAAATCTCATATAAGAATGATGATGTTGCCATGGTTGGCTTAAATAGGGTGCCCTGCTGGAGATGAAATCAATTCTCTAAATTACATTGCAGTCGGACAATAGGATACAGGTGGAATAAATGTTATGGTATCATTTATGGTATCCATTATTCCTTATCCTACTATGGTAGACACTGCTATTTCTCCCCACATTTCACTGTTTCTTTCCACTGTTTCCTTAGTAATACTCAGATTTTTATAATATTCAGATTTTTAGCCATGTATATGACCATTTCAAATAGATACTCTGTTTTTCAAGCTAACATGCAGCTAGCTCTGTCCATATGGTTAATTTCTGGTCATAGAAATATCCTATGCAATTTCCAGGATATATCCTTAATAGGGAGCATATTCTCCTTATCCTTTTCTCTTCCTGAAGTTTGGGTATCAATTTGATGGCCACAGCTTGAATAACCATCTGGGCCATGTTGAAGATGGCTAAAGGGAGCTTAGTTTCCTGATGATCATGGAACTCAAATCCAGCCCTGGATTTTTCAGCTACGTACTTCTTTTTCATGAGGGATAGGAATACATTAATATTTTATTTCAGCCATTATTTACTTTAGGTGTCTTGGCATTTTTAGATAAATCTAATTTTATATTTAATTTTCCAAAACTAATGTCTGAATTGTATTATTCTACTTTTAGAATACTATTATATTATTTCACCTCTATCCTAATAGTATTAATTAGTTGGGACCAACATTTGGGGGTGTGTAGCTCAAAGCTCTGTATCCATAGTTCATTAACTTCCTGCAACTTTTTAATATGAAAAAGATTTCTAATTTTCCTTAGGCAAACATCTACAGGTTATCTACTAAATCGTTTCTGAATGCAGGATATAGATTAGCCTGTGTTTATTTATATATTAATACTTGCAAAACCCACAAAACATGAGCTATGTAAGATCTCTTTCTGTTATCAAACTGAATGATAGCTATAGGGAATCAG
Organism: Vulpes vulpes; assembly: GCF_048418805.1. NCBI lineage: Eukaryota > Metazoa > Chordata > Mammalia > Carnivora > Canidae > Vulpes > Vulpes vulpes. Next base: position 105,785,217 of record NC_132783.1, on the reverse strand, counting down.
TGAGTCCCATCTATTTACTCTGTTCATTCCTTTGCACTTAATGTTCTTCCAGACTCGTTCATCAATTTCACTTTAGTTTATCTCGGTTTCTATTTTTGGCACCTGTGAGATAACTGATGCTTTTTGTTTGTTTGTTCACCTCCCCCCAAACCCTTCCCACTCAGTCCCTCCGGGAATACTCAGACTAGAGAAATCCATCTTCCACTACCATGAAAACATTCATTTGGGGTCTAACAGAACTGATCTTTATCTTCAAAAGTTAGGAAATTCAGTTACTTTGGCAACAACTCAGGGATTATCTAGGTTCTCCAAGTTTAACATAATAGAAAACTATCGAAAACACTTCTGTTCAAGATGTCCAGCCAGTCCATAATAGGACTTCTACCCACAGAAAACAAGGTGCCCTTAAAAGGGTAGCGAAGTCCTGAGCCAAACTTTGCAATGCACGTTCCGACGAGGGAGGGCAAGGCGAGCGCGGGGCGCCTCCTCCCCCGGCTGCCTGGCCGTCTGCGGAGTTGCAGTGCGGAGCATCATTGCGGCGCTTTTTCAGGGAGTGATGTGCTGCGCTGTTTCGGGGCTTTGTCTTTATTCACAACACATTCACGTGTCTCAGCGGGGGGGGGGGGGGGGAGCAGGGAGGGGGGAGGCCCTGCACAGTTGCCTGCCAGCCTGTCCTCTTTGACTGTCTGCCGAATAAGCCGAATTGTAACTCTCCATTAGAGAGTGATAGATACTGAGAGAGGAGGAGAGAGGAGGAGAGGAGAGAGAGACAGGGAGAGAGACAGAGACAGAGACATACGCCAGCACACCCTGATACAGAGGAAGAAAAAACACGCAAAAAGGAGGGGGGGGTGGGAGAAAGGATGCTCTCGGCACACTCCTGTGTTAGGTCTCTGTGCAAAGGCGGAAGGCTGCAGGAGCAGCATCAGCAAGCTTTTGGGCAGTGATTCTAACTATTGCCCGCCAGCACCGTTGTCAGGACGCCTTTGAAGAGGCAATATATCACTTATACGTAGCACACTCTAGCTCTGCTAAAACTGGGGGTGCAAACAGCCCCCTTGTTTTCTAATTTAGCGACTTGCATCTTTTTGACACTCAACTCTATCAAGACACTGCTACTACAGGTAAGACGCAGTTAAGATTTATCTATTGGTGACATCATTGTAGTTTTACACACTTTAATCAGGACGACTTTTAAATACAATGCCTGATTTATGTTGAACTGCTTTGCTTTATTTCTTAATTATTAGTCTCCCTTGGGTAAATAATTTTATGAGAGCTGCAGTTAAACGAGGGAGCCACCAAATCTTTCCTAACAGGAATGTACACAATTGTTTGCATTTCCTCTGAGTTCATAGTTAGGAACTTATCTCAAACTGTGATCCGAGATGCAATTCATATTGTATATTATTTCTAAATATATCCAATTATTTACTATCATTTGTATAAGTCATTATCCTTCCCTGACTACAGGGCTGTGCTATGGGCATGGTACCCAGTATTTTTTTTTTTTTACTTTTATAGTTTGGGGTAACCAGTGATGAGGCATATAACTTGTAGAGTTTGATCAGATCATTACAATGTGGATTAATTTATTCATTCAGGAGCATGTGCTGGGAGAGTCTTACTAACAAGGTGTTGTCATGAGCAAATATATATATTAATTAAGATAGCAAACACGTAAAATGTTTGTAATATTAAGAGAAAATGCAAGGATGTTGATAAATCATATGTTTATTGATATCATTGATTCTCAGGTTTGCTTTTTTAATTAAAATTTACCTTTGTCTTTGTAACTGTGCTCCATCTTTACCTGTCATTATTTTTTAAAATAAGATTAGCTCTTAGGTGAGGTCACTCAATGTTGCTGACATTACTGAGAAAACTGAAACTTCAGAAATATAGTAAGAATGTGTTATGAGTCGGTAGATTATAGGAGTAATATTGTCAACAGGTTTGTAAAATTTTGCTCTGCTGAGTTTTGACAAGAGCATCTTATAGTGTTAGTCACTTGTAACTTTGATTATATTCTGCTGTCCCATTCAGGGTACCAGGAACTGGGAAGTCTAATTACATTGCTGTATATGATCAGAGGTAAAAGCAGTAGGCAATTTTAATTAGAAAGCCACTTTTTATTTGACATTTTAATTTAAATTAACACCAATTAATATATATATATGTTTTCTATCATTGTGTGTCTGTAATGTTCTATTAACTCTATTTTATATGAATTGCTCCTAATTGATTTCCTAACCTGGAATACTTAACATGCTAGTATTCTGCAATCATTAGAGCTACACTTGGTAGTTAATGGCTTTAACTCTTACATACAATAAAATGTGTAGCATGAGATTAAAGCAAATCCTAGGGGAGCACATGTTTAGCACTAAAGTATTGTGAAAATAGAAGCATTTGCATGCAAAAATACATAATTCATTGGAAGGCTTGTGATTCTTGTTCCTGTGCCTGACTTATTTCATTTTCCAATTTCACTTACAAAAGGTTTAAATCCATGGGAAGTGTATGTAAAATATTCAATTGACTGAGGATGTGAAAATTAAGGAGGAAAGAATTATTACTGCAGTGACTTTTTTAGGACTGTTTGGAAGTTGGTAACTGGCATGAATGTAATGAATTCATTTTAGAGTTTCTCCTAAGGTGCACAAAAAATCAAGAGAAGTTGATGTGAAATGTATGTCAATATGAGAAATTTTTCAGAAGAAAAAAGTGAATGCTGAAAGAGTACAGAGGAGGTTTACAGCTTGTAGAGGGTAGAATATTTTCAGTAAATGTAATTGGTTTCTTTTATGAGTGGCAGGGAAAAAGAGGTATCAAGAATACCATTTCTCAGGCATGAATGAAATCCCAATGGCCAAATATCTGATGGAAAAATAACTCTTCTTTTGACTTAGTTACCATATTTGAATATGCAATTACCAAAATTGTATCTTGCCTGAAAGATCTCTTAGAATTATAAAGTGAGAAAAGTTACTTACAAATTATTCAGATTTTTAAAGTTTATTAATGTTCTTTTTTTGACTCATACAGCTTATGTGAGTTTTCTTTTCTCTCTAAGGAATGCATATATACTCAACAAAATGGATTGTGTTTGTCTTGAAAATACAATATTAATTTTTAAATTATTTACTTAAAGTTGTGTAGTCCACTCATCCTTTTTCTTCAAGAAAAAGGCATGTGCTAGATTTTCTTCTTTGATACACTACAAAAACACCATATTTGTATTTAGACATATCAGGGCAATATGCATTATTACATGATTTATATACATTCAGTATCATGCTCACTTTGTCTTCATTTCCCTAAACTCATTAGTGTTTCCAATTATGTAAGAACTTTAAAAAGGTCTAATAAGAGTAAATTCATAATTAACAAGATTTCTAGGACCTTGGAATTTCTAACTATTTCACAGAGAAACTTTATTTTTAACTATAGAGAATATTAATAATACTTCTGAATAATGATCCCAAAGTTGCCCAAAACATTGTCAAGAATATGTTCCTGCTCTCAGTTTCTTTATAGTTTCAACTTTCTAATTGAGAAAGTTTGACAAATTTTGCTTTCAGTACCATTTAAAGTTGAGCTACATCACAAATAGGAAGTTTATCTGGATCTTTAGAAAAATGAGATTAGATGATAGAGTCATTGTATTCTCTGAGACATTTGTTGAATTTCAATGTGGCACAGATCATATTGGCGAAAACAGAACTTGGTTAAGTTAATTTTGAGGCTTTGGCTGACATAATAATAATAGTCAAAAACAAAAGAATTTGTTTTCTTGTTATCTAAGAGGAGTTTATACTGTTATCTGCATATATATATATATATATATATATATATATATATATATATAACATCAGCTTTTTATAACTTGTTGAAATAGATTTTGTCTTCATTGATGTGACATTGGTCTACTGAAATGTTCCTTCTTGATTTCTTCAGGAATTTGTTCTGGGGTATCAAATGAGTCTTTCATTTGATGGACAGTTTCTCTAAAACTACCCCCTCCCAAAAAAAAAGGAAAGAAAAAAAAGGAGAAACGAAACAAAACAAAACAAAACAAAAGCATCATGTAATCCCAAGCCCTTTTTCATGATGACTTTAATATTGAAACATGAATAGAAATAGTTATGACTAAAAAAACCCTGAAGTAACAAGCAAGAATAAATGATGAGAGATCTCTAGCTAGTTTCCTGGTTCAGTTACTTCACTTAAAAATATTCTTAGACTGTAGTGTAGATCCTGGAAAGCAAAGCTCCTTGCTGATCTCAGTGACATGATAAAATGGCAAGTGGCAGCTTCCTCATGCTACCCATGGGCACAAGTTAATGCTGACCCTTAGGAAGAATTTCTTAGACTGAAATAATTGTTACATTTTTAAGTTATCAAACTGAAAAATATAAGTCTCTGCAAATAAGTTAAAAATAATCATAATTGTAAATTGTTGATTGGCTATATTGAAGTCAGTTGCAGTCTACATTTTAAAGGTTATGTTATAGAAGGCTTGACATAGTCATAAACTTCCAATGTCAAAAAATCTGATCTCTGTATTCCTTTCACCAAATAACTACTAATAATATTTCTATGCACATATTACACAGCCATCCTTAAAAATACAGTTATAAGTATGTCCTGCTTCAAAGAGGGCTGGTACAGGTATATCTGTTTATTTAGTAAAATGCTAAATTACAAAGTTTATATTAGCTTTAAAAGATTTTTCCCCAAAAAGCTAGTTAAAACAGTTTTAAAGAATGTGCTTATTTAAATACATTCAAGATCATTAATTTAACCTAAAAATTGTATTATTCACCTCTTTAGAAGCCTGACCACCAGGCAAAGTGAGGTAGATTTACAACCACAATTACATGAGTGTATGCATACACTCACAAATGGAAACAATTCTAATTTTAAAACAAAGTGCCTATCAATTTGCTTTCCTACAACTGGGTTCATGCAAAATGACAAAACTGTCTGAGTTTATACCATCACTTGTATGTTATATAATAGCACTATGTATATATAACAAGGTAAATGAACTTGGCACATATATAGAAAGGTTAAATTGTTAGTTTTGTAGCATATGAAAGTCAGAGATTAAAGAGTTTCTCTTACAGGAACCTTCTTTACCAGATTAAAGGGTTTCTGACATTTAGGAAAGTTCTGTTCAGATTAGCTCCCAGTGTTTTCTTTAATCTGCAAAGCCAAATATTACATGCTTTAAGGTTATTCTTAGAAGGAGGTATATTCCAATTAATTAGTTTCTGCCGATAGATACATACATTGTAAATATAAACCATAGGGTTCTAATATAAATTAATTCAATTTCTACAAGAGAAGACTGAAATCAATATTCTCTTTTAAGTATTATAAGAAAACATACTACCATTAGGAAATTATTTAATGAAGGCAAACTTCTAGTTGTGATTCAAAGTGGTATTAGCACTTCAAAAGAAAGTATGTGTTACTTAATCTGTGATTAATAAACATAAAATATGACTTGGAGGTGCCCTTGAAAATTGATATTATTCCCAAGGTTCTTTTACTCTTTTAGAATGCAAATAATCATTGATTTTTTATAGAAAATATTTTAAAAATAGATTGTCATATAATTCAATTTATAATTTTTTAAACCGTATCAGAACACTTATTTGTGTGAAATAGGGGAAGACCTATGATATGACTTTTAGAAAAACTGTTTCAGCTTAAAGTATAATTTTACATCCCTATTTGCTAAAATAAATCTGAAATCATATTTCCAGAATACATTTCTTATCATCTGGAACACCTATAAAATATCATCACCATATCTTCCCTTTTTAAAAAGCTAGTCTTGTAAATGATGTTTCATCTCCAGCTGAAAACATGTGGTAAGTCCAGATGTTCAAACACAATCACTCCCCAAAGGCTTACAGTTACAGGTTGATTCAAGTATGGCTATGGATAAATATACACATCAGATCCCTAATTTAAAATTAGAATACAGGCTGTGAAGTGCATAAAAATGGTAAGAGACCACAGTTGGCTGTGTCAATTCCTTGATTAAATGAAAATGCACTTTCTGCCCCATCAATGCAGCACATTTGAGAGTAAATAAATTCTTACAAAAGTGTTAATATGCATGTAAACGGATAGATAATAGATATGGCAATATTCTCTGAGTGAGAAACATGATTTACCCACAACCCTATTTTAAATACATTTTGAATGGCATTATTGGTCCAATTGGGAAATTCCAGGGTTCAAAAGATTTAAAATGATTCATTTCTCTAGTAATTTACAGTGATTAAGGCATAAAGAAAGAAGTTGATTATAAGAATAATAACTTAATTGTTTTGATTTCCTAACAGTTTATTCAAACTTCAAACTAACAGGAAGAAAATCAGAAAGAGAATGCCTTTCCCTAAGGAAAGCTAGTACTTGCTTCCTAAGGATATTTACGATGCTTTGCTGGCTAATTTATCTAGACAGATAAAACAAAAGCAAGTGGTACATGATGGAGCAGTAGTGAAAACAGCAGACAGATTTATGAACCACAGGGCAACCCTCCTGGGACTTCCCCATAATTGAGTTCTTTAAAATTATACATTTTGTTGCTTTATATTTTCCTTTTCTTTCTGTCCTCTTTTAATAGTCACATTCCAAGAGTCCGAATAAGGGTAAGAAAACCCATCTTCAGCTTTTTCTTAGTTCAAAATTTATTATGCATGTTGTAATCAGATCTCCCAAACCACTCAATAACTTTCTTTCTACTCCAAGGGCTGTCACCAAGCCAAAGCTGTAAAGAGGAAATGACCAAGAGAAACTCCACCATCAGTGGTTGGTGCATGGTGTTGGTTTCCACCTGTCTGGAGAAGGAAATAGACTCTGCCTGGATGAAGTCATATTATCAGAATCAGAGCCTTACACTTTAATTAGGCTCCTGGTTTAAATCCATTTTAGGTCAATCTTTGGCCCACTCTATGTAAATTAATGGAGGGGAAGCCTTACAAAGTTGGGGGAAAATAATCGAGTCTCCTGCAAAACTACATACAAGGATTAGAAGTATGTGGCTAATATAATAGATACACAGTAGTCTACCTTAATTCTAATAGAACGGGGCAAGGGAAAAGAAGGCAAACAGATTTAATTAACTGCTTCCACTCTCTAAACATCAGAGTGAGTGGCCCTTGGTCAAGTTGTAATTAGAGAAATATTTCCTGATCAAAGGAAACTTTCATAATTAGTAATTACTACTACTGCTTCTGATGTTGCTGCTGGTAATACTGATTGAGTATTTTACCATATGCTATTCTAGACACTTTATATGCATTATCCAATTACAAAAAAATAGAAATCAAATTAGTATCCCTTTTAAAAATGACAAAATAGGCCCATTTAAATTAAATATTTTGCTAAAGAACTTGTTCAGAATTGAAAGGCAGTTCTGTGAGTCTCCCAAAACTTGTAACCACTAGAATTTGATATTTATTATTTTAATCTAGGACTCTGTATACTACTTCGTAGGAGTTAACAAGAGACACAATAGCCATTAGAAAAACAAAGGAAGCAATCATAAAAATATAAAGCTTAAAGGATTTTTAAAATTTGCATCTAGTTAATGAACTTTGATGATCAATCATTGCTAGCAGCTATACTTCTTTTCTATTTATTTTACAAATCTGCAATATAAACTTCTTGAAAATGATGAAACTGAACCATGTTCAATTTCCTTTCTCATTCCGAGAATTTATGAAGTAGTTTTCAACTAAATTGTCTAAATCATGGACATGTCAAGACATCAGTGTTATATCCTGTCATAAAAATGTGAATAGGTTCTCCTTATTATGGCTTAGTGCCTCTAGCCAAAAGCAGTGGATCTGCTTGCTGAATTTAAGTCAGGCTGGTTCACTGGCCAAAGAGTTACTATTCCCTCAAACATTCATAAGATTTTGTAATTGGTACTATCTGTGCAATGTAAATTGAAATATTTATTTGTTGCTCTTCTAGTCAATGCCAATCTTTACTTCAGATACTGCCACTTGAATCCCTTTGGAAAGCAAGGACATTGATCACTACAAAGTATTACCTGACTCACCTCAATTCATTTCATGAAATTATATTTTACATTGTAGATGATATAGAATTTACAGATACTATAAACACTTAAACTGCAATGTACACTTCCATTGTAATTATAAATCATAAAGCTTTATAACATTTTTTTTCATGAGAGAGTCTCTGAATGCTTGCTAATTAGTCCTTTGATTTAAATCTGACAAGCTATAGCCCCTTCTACTTAAAATAACAGAGGTCAAACCTTGCAAGCCTTCATTCTTCATAGTCTTTCCCAAGCCTTTAATCTAGAAACATTTGTGGGTGTGGGTGTGGGTGTGGTTGTGGGTGTGTCTGTTTAAATAAATAAGTAGATAGGTGAGCAGATAAAGAAACATCTCCACATAGAAACTCTAAGATTTGCTGATTGGCTTGCTCAGAATGAAATGTAAAGGCTATTATAAATATCTACATTTGTCAAAATTCAGAAGACTTATCAATGTCTAGCAAAATTCAAAATATTAAGAGTGAGAATTATAAGAAGTTACAAAGATTTGAAGTAATTCATAATTCCTTAAATTTGCTGAAACTACATTTAGAGAAAATCAATAGGGGCACCTACATGGCTCAGTTGGCTAAGCGTCTGACTCTTGGTTTCAGCTCAGGCTGTGATCTCATGGGTTGTGAGATGGAGCCCCCGGTCAGACTCCATGCTCAGTTAGGAAACTGCTTGATGATTCTTTCCCTCTGTCCTTCCCCCAACTCTATGGTCTGTCTCTCTAAAATAAATAAATACATTTAAAAAGTTTTAAAAATTTAAAAAAGAATTACAGCAAATCAATAGTCCAGGACTCTCTTGCACTAAATTGGGTTTAATCCTATCATGTAACAATTGCCTATATGTTTTATGGATTGTCAAGATTTAATTTTTGATTGCATATTTGGCTATCTTTCTCTTTTTCAGAGAGAAAACATATAATAGTCCTGCTGTATTTCAATTGTAAGAATTTTTGGATGATATGGAGGTTGGTTGGGTAAATAAATACTTAGCATTTATACTTTTTATGACAAAACTAGATGGAACATTACTTACTACCTCTTAGCCTAGGATGATATTTTGATAGGGTTATAGTAGCCACAATTTTTAGTTGTCATCATGTTAAGAAACAGGAATCAGTTGGTTACCAATAAATTTCCCACACCACAACTGGTGCTTAAGATAAGCATGGAGGCAAATAGCCAGAGCTGTGGGTTCAGCTCAGATTCATTAAGTATGCTGATCAAGAATATACTAATAGCATTTGGCTAAGATACACATCTGCTCATGAATCAGCTGAATATTGGCTTAAAATATTGGTTTGAACTCAATAATAAAATAATAAAATAGTTTTGGATTGTAACCCAAGGTATATTAATTATTCATATTCCACTTATATATATATGTTTGAAATATATATATATGATTGATAAATATATAAATAGGAAGATAAGCAAATCTCCTATACAGAAGGCTGCCAAATAATTTATGTAAATAGTCTGTCCTGAAGGACAGGAAACATAACTCTCCACTCCTTAAGTGTTGGATGCTCCTACTGACTTCATTCCATAGAGTATCCTCTGGAAGTGGGAGGGGATTTTTATAGTGAAGAAAAATATTAAGCTAACTTGTCCAAATTTCTTGTTTAAATGAAAATGTTTTTTCTGCCCCATCAATGTAGCACTTTTGAGAGAGTCAGTAAATTCTTACAGAAGTATTAATATATATATAATGTAGTATTAAACTACCTTACTACCATACCACCTCAGCCAGGTGGCCAAAGTCAACATCTCTAGCATGTCAAATAAAAACAAATCCAGACTTAGACAAGAAGACTTTATTCAAAAATATTTGTGATAGGGGAGTTGCTCTAATCTTGGAAGTCTGTATGTATCTCAAAACTAAACAGTAAAAGCTTTTCTTCTATATAATAAGAAGGAATAAGCACCAAGTAAGAAGTTGGGTGCTATGGGCTGGATTGTATCCACTCCAAATTTAGATGTTGAAGCCCTAACCCTTAGGACCTTAAAGGATAGGGCCTTTAAAGGGGTAATGAAGGTGAAATGATGTCAAATGTGGATGGGCCCTAAAGCAATCTAATGGCATCCTTCTACAAAGAGGAAATTTAGACACAGTAAGAGACAAAGACAATGCACACATGCAGAGGAAAGGTCCTGTGAAGACAGCCATAAGGCTAACTATAAGCTGAGGAAAGAAGCCTCAAAAGGAACCAAACCTGCTACCACCTTGATCTTTGCCGTCTAGCCTTTAGTACGGTGAAAAAACTAATTTCTATAGTTTAAGCCACCCAGCCTGTGGTGTTTTGTTACAGCAGCCCTAGGAAACTAATACATTGGGCAAAGGAGGGAGAAAATGACCAGTGTGATTTGGAGGAAATGTGTCTCACTATATTCAGCCAATTTTTAGGAAAAGCTAATAAGGGGATACATTCTGAATTTTATTGCTTGCTCAGGCTTGGGGGTAAACAAAGTGCAGGGGTCCATGGAGAGGAGAGAAGCCTGACAAAAATCAGGTCAAGACAATGCAGAGGGTAAGAAATGGGCAATTGTGAACTCTTAGTCAAATGGTAAGTTGTGTAGATTGTATGTTCCCTTGATATAATGTGATGAGAATGGCATTTCACCTTTTTTGTCTTCTTTCTAAAACCTATAGCTCCGGCATAATCATGAAAAACAATCAGGTCAAAACTGAGGATATTTGATAAAATACAAATCTGTCAAGGTCATAAAAAATAAGGAAAGTCTTAAAAAGTGTCATAATCAAGAGCCTGAGGATAATGCTTATTTTTTTTTGAAGGGAATGCTTATTACGTGGAATATGATTACCTGAGATAGGATCCTGGAATTTTTAAAAAGTGACGTTAGGTAAAAACTAAGGAATTCTAAATAAAGTATGCATGTTAGTAGCAATGTATTAATACTTGTTCCTTAACTGTGACAAATGAGCCATAGTAATGTAAGATCTTAGTAATAGGTAAAATTCGGTGTGAAGTATATAATAATTTCATGTACTGTGTTCACAACCTTTCTGTACATCTGAATCTATTTTAAAATAAAAAGTTTACTTAAAACAATGACAAAATAAAAACAAAGAATCTCAATAATAGTCCATTTCAAACAAGACAGCACAAATACATCATTAGCAAGTTTAAATCTGCCTTTAAATATTCTTTTACCTATTATAAATCATGATTTAGCTACCACTTTAGGGGATGATGGATTTGGCAGAAAGTGAAGTATTTCTGCATTTACTAAATTCTTTGAAGGGAATATTTTGCTTTATGCAAAATGTCAATCAATGCAGAACTTAGAATGCTAACTCATGTACGTTTACTTCTGGAGCATCTTTTCCCCCAAATCTCCAACATAACTTCATTTGGCCTATAGCCAGACCTTCACAGATTTTCTTCAATGACTATGGTTTTCAGGGTCATTTTTGACAGAGGCCCTTATTGCCCTCAAGGCTAAGCCTCCCTCCATGTCTACCTTACTAGTTATCTGTTACTCTATTAATTTAAAAAAATATTTTTGCACTCTTATAATACATATAGCACTGAATGCAATCCATCTGATAATGGATTTTTTTTTCCAGGAGCAACAAGAACAAAGTCTAATCCATTTAACTACTCTTCTGTACTCAAATAAAAAGTAACTTTTTTCCTGCCTCTGGTACCATTCCCTACATGTGCAGAGAAACAAATGCTACTTTGTTTCTAAGTGTCAGGAAGCATTGTCTCATTACAGTATCTCCATTAATCAAAATTTTTTTATGAACCCTTGTCAAATCAGAGCTTACTCCCACTTAAGAAATCACCCTGCAAGGATACTGCAGAAATAGCTTTTGTGCCCATAGACTTGAAAATTTTATCACACTCTTCAGTTGGCATTTGTATTTAATTGTATCTTGCTTTGAATTTTTAAAAAAATCATTTCTGTTTTTTAAAGATAATCAAAAAGGGAAATAAGAAGAGCTGACTGGACAAAGATACCCATTTGATTTTACTGGCTATTTGTCATTTTGCTGCTCACTTCATAATTAAAATCTGATTGCTATTAGGACAAAAATATCTCCCAAGAATAATAATATATATATTTTAAAGATTTTATTTACCTATTCATGAGAGACACACGCAGAGAGAGAGAGACAGACAGGGGGAGGGAGAAATAGGCTCCATGCAGGGAGCCTGATATGGGACTCGATCCCGCATCCCGGGATCAGGCCCTGAGCCACAGGTAGAGACACTCAACCGCTGAGCCACCTAGGTGTCCCAGTGATACTATTTTTTGACAGATTTGTTTATTCTTTGAAAGAATGGGTTCATGCTGGCAAGTTTGAATTATTGCAGGTATAGAATTTTATTTTTCCTAGGTTCAGTAATTTAATATGATTAGCCTTTTGGAAAATGAATATAATATTTCAGTAGCTCAAAAACATGATCTGTATGTATGTATTACATTTACAGTTTAATTAGGAAACTAATGAGGTGCAATTGGCAATCTGATTGGTGAGGAACTGGTAGAGTAAATTTCTATTAGCAGACTTGAGTATTTCTCTTCCAGCTCTGCATTTACCCAACCTCAGAATATAAGAATTATTACATTGGACACCTGCCATCCTGGTCTTTGGAAGCCATCCTTCTGTAAAACCACCGAATTAATAAAGCTCAGAGTAAGGGAATACTGGAAGATTCAACTACTTGTGAATTTGCCTTAAAAGAGAAAACTATGGAATAGATTATATATGGCTATTAATTAGATATAACTGAACTAATTAACATAAGTAAAGCTCGGTGTACAGAAGAAGCTATTTAGCTAGTACTTATATTTTTATAAAGATGAGCATTATGTACATACACATATTTGTAATATAGTCTTCAGTATTGCTGGTGAATGGAAGAGATTCTCATTTTCAGTGTCATTAACCTTGCTTTGGATATCAGAAATATTTGTCACCTTTCTATGCAATAGAAACTCCAACACATACAACACACACATGCACACATATACTTACCATGAGTGCATGTCTCATGATTTATAACAAATTCATACTTTAAAGCATTTTCCACACTTACCTTCCAACTATCTGAGTCTTGCAGTCACAAACACCATAAATTCTAATGATAATCCTATCAAATACAGAGCTTGAATTGAGAGTGAATCAACAATCTCATTGGCTGTTGTGAATGAAACCAACATTCCATTGTTAGATTTCATTTCTGTATCACTAAACCATTATTTATAAAACATCAGATTTTAGATCTAGTCAATAAAAGACTTGAAACAGATTTCTATTTCTTGTTGTAAGCCAGCAGATTTGTTTAGATAGTAAAGCTTGAATCCAAAATAATAGTAAATGTACCAATATTTACTAATGAAACAAGTAATGACAAAACAATATTAATAATACAGCTTTTTTGTTTTACCCAGACACTGTGTAAGGCTGTTTACTGTTATTATTAGTTTATCCTCTTAAAAATCCTATAAGTTATTGTTGTTGCAATTTTTAGTGATGAAGATTAGAGACCAAGAAATTTCATCATTTGCCTAAAGATACAAGGATAGTGGATACTGAGATTGAATTTGCACTTACCCATGCCATTTATTATTTTTGCTGGACTACAATTTAACTACCTGTGAATGAGCAATATTTTCCATGGAAAAGACAGAAGGATGAAAAGGGTGTGAAAATTAATTTGAAGTGAAATGAAATTCATTATTAAAGAACAATGTTGGTTCATAATTTCTCCTCTACAATGTAACTCAATACTGCAGTTATTCCATAATAAACTGTTTTCCCAAAATGACTACTGCTATAGAAAAAGAAGGACATCTCACTTTTTTAAAAAGTCGATAAGTAAAATTAAAGTTTTATTAGAAAAAAATCATTTTTTTCTACTTGGTGCTATATATTATATATATAATTATATATTACATCTATTATGTACATTAGTAGTAGAATTCTTTTTGTGTAGTAGTAGTTGCTTAGATCACTAACTGCTTGAGATGGGGGCAGGCAAATTAGAAGAGGAAGTAACAGAGGAGTTCAATTAAAGGTAAATTGAGCCTACTGAAGATCAATCCAAAATGAAGACTAAGAGCTCTGAGTAGATAATGTAAATCAATAGAAAATATGATCGGACTGCAAAAAGGTGTGATTTTTCAAGCTGCTTTTTAGGAAACTATCTATTGTGTAAATTAATATCCCTGAATTTATTTTTAAGAAGTTTGCAGGGGGCATATTCTTGAGCTCCTCTAGTCACCGTGCCAATTTCTATCCTATATGTTCCTAACATCATCTTGTATAAACTTTCATTCCACATTCTAGATTTCAACAAACATTTGAGCACTTATATGGGCAAAGTAAAATGCTCAGTGTTGATGATACAGTAGTAGACAATCTAGCACGGTGACTGTTAGCTTACAGCCTGCAGTCATACATAACCCAGTGTTGAGTGAATGATTAGAAACCCCAAAACAGATTGTTAACATACCAAATACTACTGCAGCTCAAATACTAGGCACTAGAGAAGTCTTGCCTTACCTAATCATGGAGTATTATGAATTTAAATTATACCACAGCTATAACCTAAAATATGATAGAGATGAAACTACTCCTCATCTTTAATCCATACTTGGCCTCTTTATAGAAATTCATTTCAGACATGATAGGTGCTATTTAAGAAAGTTATCTCTTAAAACCACGTTTAGAAAATGGGCTTTGGGTTCTGGGTTTTGTATACTTTAGTTTTTTCCAGCTGTGTGTTACATTGGACTGGCTTTTGTTTTTCCTTCTTTAAAATAAAAGTAGTAATTGTGCTTATCTTATAATTTGGGTAAGAATTGAATGAGTGTATGTGAAATACTTGCAGCACACATAAATGTCAGTAAGAATTATTATTAGGCTGTATCTCCATAATGTGACTAGTTTATGATGTTTAGTTGAATAAACTGTCTAGTTATTAGGTCAATAATTCATGAAGACATAAGAGAGGGCCTCAAACATATGAGACTTACACAGACACTACACAGATTAATTTTATTTTAAATGCAGAACCTTAAAATTACTAAATGAACTAAAATTCACAAGACTTCAATCTTTGATAATCCTCAGAGAAACTGAGATCACCTTATGTTTCATTAGTAAAACAAAACTTTCATATTTCTGTCTTGAAAAGCATTGTAGAGGGCATTTTGTCATTGTTATTTAATATGGTTCTTGGAAAATGAAACATCCATCATCTCCTTTTGACTACAGTTAAAGCCTTAAATGAAAGCCTTAAATGAAAATGTGGATATATGAACATATGTCTGTTAAAAAATATCAGGATCCTAAGTTATATTCTAAATAACTGAATGGAAATACTTTAAGTAGTGTAAATATGCAAGAGTATATCAGTTTTCTTCCATTTAATGTCTCTTTTCACACACTATGGATTTTATAGCTCCAGAAAAATATATGCATTTCCATGATGATATATGCTATTCAAGATGCTGGATTTCAGAAAAGAATGTGAATTAGAAATATTCTTCTAGCAAGGCATCTTAACCTGGGGAGCAGATTATTGATCTAGGTTCTATCAATGGATGGATCAGTGTCTGTGCACTATTATAAATTATATTAATACCTGATGGATGTGTACATATTTACATTTGTACTTTTCAGTTTTCATCAAATTATAATACAGCATGACTTTGGATCTTTAAGAACAACTGTCATAGAAGACATTTTCACAATTGCATCCAACTAAATGAGATTGTTTGCTATAATGCTTTTTCTTTTGCCTTTATTTCTTCAGATCCATGATATTCTTCATCAATCTCTTTCAAATTCAGAGCTTCAAGATCATTTCACTGTAAAGAATTTATAAATATCTCTTTCAAGTCCCAAGTTTTCTCTCAAGCATCATCGAGTGGATAACCATCACCAGCTGGATTATACCCAATTGTTCTAACATTCAATAGCACATTTTCTCTTTCAAACATGCATTCTTCATTCTCATTAAAGGGAAAAAAATCCTAAATAGTTTAGTGTTTTTCACACTATTATTGAAATAACTAGTCTTTAGTTGTGATTATTCATTTATCTCATAATAAAGTGGGATGGTGGCATAGAGATGAAATTTTGTTGACAATACTGAAAACAAGTGCTTGAAGTAGATTCATCATGATGAGGGCTAAACTAAGACAAATTTCTATTTTGTGGTTGGATACTTTTTAAACAAGAGAAATATGCATTTGTTACACATATTTTTAAAGAATTCAAGCAACACAGGGATGAGTGAGGAGCAAACAGAATAGTTTATTTGAGTGAAATAGTTATTAGTTAATATACTAGTCTGGATGTGCTGTATCGGTTAGCTATCGCTGCATAATAAACCATTCAAAATTTAATGTGTTTTTTTTTTTCCCCCTCACAAGTCTATTAATTGGTTGGCTGTTTTGGCTGATTTGTTCGAGTTGGCGGGGGAACTTGGGTTTGCATGTACATCTCTGGTCACCTAGTCAGTCAGCCAGGAGTTGATTGGTCTAGGATGGCACTGGTTGGGATATGTCGGTTCTTCTGCACATGATTTTCAGTCCTGTAGCAGTGTAATCCAGACATGCTCACATGCCAATAGCAAATATACAAAAGAAATATAAATGTGTAGGTTTATTGTGAAGCCACTGCCAGAGTCAGATTTTTTATTGCTCAGTTGACCAGAATAATGAACACAGTCAACTCAGATTCTATGTGGTAGGGCTCAAACAAAAACCAAGATTGCATAGAGGGCATTGGTTGGAGCCATCAGTGTAGTTAATATACCATAACTCAAGTTTATGCTACTATTGGGGCAAATGACTCCAAATCTCAGAGAATTGACACATGTGACTGTGGTTTATCTTTCTGCTATCATAATCACTCATGAATACAACCTGATAGAGGCTCTATCTCTATTCCAGATGATGTGCAACATTGACTGAAAAAATCTAAATCCCCACTATTATGGGACTGGATAACTAAATTATGATCTATTTTGTCAAATAATATGTAACTGCAAAATTAATTGGGAAAATGTGTTGATATGCATATATAAGCATTTCAGAAATATATATATAAAAGGATGAAGAATATGTTAGGGCTGGCATAAGAAAAGGGAGGAAAAAGAATAAACGCACATACACATACATGTGCGTAGAGGCTCTTGGATCTTCATGAGTCTCCTAGAAGTATAAACAAAAAAGGAAAAATAATGGTATAGGAATAAGTTGCAAGAAAACCAGGAGTCAAAGGGAGTCTTTTCAAAGAATGTCTTTTTCTGCTTTTTAAAAAGTTTTTATTTTTCATTCTAATTAACAGACTATATTATATTAGTTTCAGGTGTACAACATAGTGATTCAGCACTTCCATATATCACCCAGTGCTCATCACAAGTGCACTCCTTACCCCTCATTACCTATTTATACATTTTAAAAAAGATTTCATTGTTTACTTGAGAGAGAGAGAGAGAGAGAGAGCACTAGTGAGAGGAGGGACAGAGGGAGAGGGACAAGGAGACTCCCCGCTGAGCTGGGAGCCCAACATGGGACTAGCCCAGGACCCTGGGATCTTGACCTGAGCCGAAGGCAAGGTTAACTTACTGAGGCACCCAGGTGTCCCCATCACCTATTTAACCCATCCTCCCACCATCTTTTTATGTTTTTTGAAGTTTGAACCACGTAGCTTTATTAATTATTGATAGGTAAACAAAAATATCATAAAAAGGAAAAACAAAGGAGCGTGGATGGCTGCCAGATATCTGTATTCTAATCCTGACCTACCTTTTACTGATGAGAATTCAGTTAATTTACATAACTTCTGTAAACTAGGGTTTTCACCTGTAAAAGTAAGGAATAACAATACCTCCCCCAAATAATTGCTATGCAATTTAAATGGAAGAATCCATGTAATGCACTTAGCTGGTATTTGACACAAAGTAGCTGCTTAATGAGTTTAAATTTTTGCTGCCATTATTGTTCATTTCATCATTTAATCAAAAGAAATCAATTGCAAGATAGCTAAGGTACAAGTTAACTTGGATTTCCACTGAGAAAGCATTTCTGGTAGAAAACACTAGAAAGGTCTTTCTTTTACTTGTAATATAACCTTTGCTCTCTTTCTGATATCTGCCTAAATTATTATTGAGAGATTAAAATCAACTATCAAAACATGGCACATAAATAGAGTAACCATATTCTTTAATATCATACTAGAATTTCTGGTTACCCCTTCTTTATGTTAGTTACATGAGACAAATGAATTTGAGAATTTGTGTAGAAATTTAGTGGGTTGATATTAGATTTTCTAGTGGTGGAAATTTGGACTTTTTTTTGCTTTTTGTTGGTTTTTTTTGGATCTTGGTAGTTTCAGGTGTTTTAAGAGTTAGAAAATATGGTACACTTTGCTGAAGAGAAGTGTTTAACTTTTTTTATAAACAGATACATTGGCATTTCATTTTAAAACTTGTGCTTTGGGGATTAATTTAATAGTCTGGGAAGTTTTTTTGTTGTTGTTTATCTGCTTTTGACAATAGAAGCATCTTTCCCCTCAGTCAAAAAATTGAACATAGACAGAGTATTAAATGACGTCAAGAAAATAACGTTAATTTTGTTAAGTCATTGTGAATATCTGACAAAATACTGATAATTTTAGAGATATGTACTAAAGTTTTAATGAAGAAGAACAGTTGAGTAGGGTGGCTTATACTGTATTACTGTATAGATTCAGCCACAAAAAAAACCCCAGAAAATTATGTGTGGTAAATTATTGATAATTGTTGAATCTGAGTGATATATTTTGTAATTTTAAGTATAATTGTTCATAAGTAAAATTGTTCATAAGTAAAATTGTTCATTATGGTGTTTTAAAAATCTAGACAAATTTTGTACTCCGATCACTTTCCCTGAATCATTCACATCTGGCCTTCCAAAAACCCAACCTTGAACATTGATCCAGTGTTTTAGGGGTGTGATTTATGCAAGAAAGCCATCCTCTGAGCCCCAATGATAGGAATCCACCAAAAGGAAAAGCTTTCAGTTCCCAACATATTCTTCTTTCATGTTGAACTTCCATGTTTTACAAAGGACAGCTCTGGGTCAGATCATATTTATTCTGGCTCTTTTCTGGCTAGAGTAAATACTGACTTAAGAGAAGGATGGAAGTAATTAACCAGTACTTGCAGCCTAAGACACTTCATGCCTAAGCACCCCTAGTCTCCTTGTTATTTATCTTGTTAAGAGTAAAATGAAGATGGGTGTAAATAAGGAAAAGAGTTTTACACTTACTCTTTAAAAATGAAGAGAATGCCATGTAGACCATAAACTAGGAAACTTCAATAAATAACCAGTGGTGCATAGCTGTCAAGGAAGAATTCATTCCTTATTAATCACAAACTGGATTTTATAATGGTTTATACATGTTTCAAAGTCCTATTTTTCCAACCCCCAAATGAGCAGTGTTTTTTCCTAATTAAATTGGATTTCTTCCAGTATGCCTCAGAATACTCACCAAGATTTATTCTTATTTTTATCCATGTGGCAAAAGTAATATAAATAGCAGGCATAAAGATTTTCCTTCAGCCATACTTAAAATTTTAACTGAAAAATTCCTCCCTATATTAGTGTATTCTAGCCACTTGACAAGATAATGCTCCTCTGATATTGTATATCTGATCTAACCTTTTGTCTTTGTCAGGAAAGGAAAGATTTTTCATAGAGATATCTGAGTTTAAAAGAATGCAGTTTGTCTCTTTAATAGTCAGGTCAGGGAGTTGTGGCATGGTATGTGCTATATTTTGGCATAGGCACATATGTCACTTAAAATGAAGTGGTTCATTTATAAAGTAATAAGTACACTAGCTAAATTCATGTTCCTATATGGGAACAGAGAAGTCAGATAAAGGTTTTAATTTAAAAAAAAAATCTTGACTTACAATGTTGCTGGGTTTTTGACAGCCTTATTTTGATTTGATTGGCTAGCTTTCATTAGTTACAGGAAGCATTAAAGCCCTTCTGGAATTTAATTTCATCAGTGATAGAATCAGCTGTTGTTTGTCCTTAAGCATGTTTCACTTGTTCTTCTGATTGGTAATAATACTTAATATTCTATTACTAAAATCTTCATTTAATAGGAAACTAACTAGTTATAACTTCAAGCCATAACTTAAACTCTTACAAGTTGAAGAGAAACACATTTTTTTTTTTTTTAATTTAGGGCTTCTAAGTAAAAGATAATAAATGCCCTTTAAAACTCAGTGAGAATTAATGAAACCTATACTCTTAAGGAAATGAATTTTCCTAAAGAACAAAAACTAAAAGTTTATTATTTTTGTGGGACAATATTATCCTTCCTTTTCTGATTTATCTTCAGTTAACATCAAAATATCCTTATGTTTGTCTTATTTACTTATCAACAACATAAAAATAAAGCAAAATATTGTGCTTCAGTAACATAATATTATATGAGTAAAGTTATTAGTATTTAAAGTATTTTCCTTAAGCTATTCATCTAAGAGAGTATGGTTCATATTATATCTTTAGACTAGTGTATCATTTACTTTTAAAGCAATTAGTCATTTTACAGCTGTCATTGAAAATTAAGGCACTTTTCTTTTTAACAAGCAGAAAAATGACTGCCATGGCATATATCCTTTATTGTAGAAAATGTCTACATAATTGTTTGGCACATAAACATACATCAATCACCAGTAGCTATACTGTGTTGCACACCTGGGTGGGTAATAATAAATGGGACTCCAGAAATTCTTGCTTGCATTGTTATACTTTATTTTAAAATGATTATTATTGCACTATATGTTCTTTCAAAGCTATTCTACTTCCTTTCCCTTTAATTTTATTGTCATGAAGGTTAAAGCTTTAGAGCTACAAAAAAGTGATTCTATTATGCAAGAAAAAATATTAATTTTATTATTCTTTATATGAGGTAGTCATTTAGCAATTTTGAGCTATTTTGCCCATTAAAAGCATTTTTGGGGTCTATGTTAACAGATTAAATATTATTAAAGATAAATCACCACAATTGAGTAAAATGAAGTAATACTTATGAAAACAGATTGTCTAAAATCAGAGTTAGATGATCATATAATCAGCTTTGGAACACATATCATCTTGTAATGTTTTAAGTTCTGAGATACAAATTTTGGGAATCTCTTTATAATCACAAATTCCTGTGCTAACTTAGAATGGTAGGAGAAAGTTGTTGGTATTCTAGGTAAATAGGACATTGG
The DNA here is from genome assembly GCF_048418805.1 of Vulpes vulpes. Classification (NCBI taxonomy): domain Eukaryota; kingdom Metazoa; phylum Chordata; class Mammalia; order Carnivora; family Canidae; genus Vulpes; species Vulpes vulpes. Next base: position 105,763,849 of record NC_132783.1, on the reverse strand, counting down.
TATTCTAGGTAAATAGGACATTGCTCCTGTGAATAATTATACCATGTATGATTACTATTCATGTCACAAGTTTAGAGAATAATACAGTCTTAGGAAATAGTAGAGACTATGGATCATCTAATGTGCAATTACTGTTTTGTTAACATGACCTACTTTAAAGTATCCTCAGTGGTCTGCCAGCCAGAGATACAACACCTAAGGTGGTAAGTCTGTGTCTTCTGAGGGGGCACAGTTGATCATTGTTAGCTCAGGTTACTAGAAGCATCTTCCCTATGGCAGTCAAAAATCTTTCTTCTTCTGGCCTCAACATAGTGGTCCTTTCCGCTTATCTCCCTTCAGACTACTGCCTAATCCTTCACATGGCAGGACTTCCTGTGTGCTATCTCATTTATTCTCCCCACCATTCTGGGAGGGTGGTATGAATGTCACCAACCTCTGGCTGAGGATTTGGAGAAGCAGAGATATCTAATTAATGAATCAAGCAAGCCACATAGCTGGAATTATACTTCAATTAGTTTAATTTTGATCTAATCTTCTTATCAAGACATTTGCATTTTTCCTTTTTCTTAACTTGAATAGAGCCAACAAGTCCCAAGTGAGATTCTTTATTTAGGGTTAATTAAGTTTTATGGCATAGTTTTGGTTTTCTTGCCACTCTGGCTAAGTTCGTCCGAACAGTTTCTGTTGGTCTCTTAATTTGTATTTCTTTATTTCCTCCTTTCATTCTTCTTTCCAAACTTTCCTATATATATTGGTGAAGCACCTACTCTTGCTAGGCCCGAGGCATAAAATTGTGGATAAGACTGACACGGCCCATGCTTTTATGGAGCTTACAACCTAGTGGAAAAAGTAAGTTTTTTTTTTCTTTCTTTCTTTTTTTTTTTTTTTTAATTGTCGTTATAAGGGTAGTGAAGAAAACATACTCAACACCAGGAATAATGGGAAGTTTGTACATTTGGGTAAAGGAGTAGAAGACTTTATTGAATAAGTGACATTTCTTCATTCTTCAGCTTTAATTTAAAATTTCAATGATATCCTTAACATCTCTCTTTAAAAAAATCTTCTTTAGGATAATTTTTCCCAGTTACCAGTCCTCCTTCTCTATGTCTCCATTTCTGTATCTAATTATGTTGCAGCTGAATTAGGTTGGGCTTAATGCATTGTTTACATTCATAGCAACCACTTATAAGTGCCATGGCTTTGACAAAATACATTGAAGCTAAATTTTGGCTTTTGCTGTTCCATTAGATTGCAAGCTTTATGAGGAGGCCCTGCTTATTCATATTTATAAATGCAAGTTTTGGTATGGTGCTCAGTATATGGTGCTCAATAAACGTGTTCTTGAATTAAAATAGTCAATTTAAGTAAGGTCCTTCAAACATATCCAAACAAACTATCTTTCTTCTGTATTTTGCCATCCTTTTATTCATTTGTTTAGTCAACACTTACCATTTAATATAAGCCAAGTACAATCGTAGGCACTGAACAAGATTATTAAAATCCTTACCATCACTAAACTTACTTATTTTCTGGATCTGTCAGTCTATAAACATTGGAAACTCATCACTGGCTAATCGTATTTTAGAATTTAATCTCATTGTCATCATATTACTTTATAATAACTAAAGTACATTGATTAACATTTTACAATTCTTAATTTTGTCCTGGATTTCCATTAGGAAACTTAAATATAGATTATGAATCTAAATAGTGAGAGTTGGAGAAATAAGGAATGTGAAAGAGAGGTAGAGAGTAAGTTTGAAGGTTAAAAGAGAAATATATCATACACACATTATACACAAAACAGCTGTACTATATCAATTTCCTTTTGATTGTCTTTACTATAAGGTTGACTTTTATGGTTATAAATATACAGAATAACTAAGAAATAGAAACTTGTATTATTTGTTAGGAAGTCTCCCCAAAGCTGCACTAGTGTTCCCTGTCAAAACTGCGTCTAAGTTTTACCTTGCTAAGAATATGATTTTGTTCTCCTTAAGTATTCCTCACCACCAATGCACATGCTAAACATAACTTTGGAAAATGAATCAAGGAGACTTCTAATGTAGGATTTTAATCAATAGCCACCTCATTAATAAAATATCATGGTAATAGTTAGCAATATCAGTCTGCCTGGTGCTGCAGACTTGGTATCCAAGTCACTATGTTTGGGTTTTATACATTTATATAACTTGCCCCTTCCTGGTATATCCTTTGCAACAAACTGTTTCCTCCTCCTCAAATCCCACTTTTAAAATAAATATCCCATGGAGTGGATAGCATCAAATATTAGAAAAAAAATGGCACAATAAATGTTAGCCTTTTTCTTTTCTCTCTATAGCTCTTTATTACTAGATAGTAAAACTAGTGGGATGGGGTAAATAGGTAGTTAGACTACTGGAAACAAGTGTTCCCCGTGTAGGGAAACAACTCCTTCCATGGGAGTTTTATTTATGAGAAGTGAAAACCGAAACTTTTCTAGCCAGTAGTTGGGGCTTCCATTCCATGCAGAACAAATAATCCTTTATTCAAAAAATGAGCTTCTTCTTATTGTGTTTAATGGGAATAATCACATTTAATGGAAAAGCTATATTATAACATTCTATATTCTGAAATATTTACTAGAAGACACAGGATTTAAGTGAATAAAATGGATTCCCTAAGAACAGAATAATAGAATATTCTAACAGAAATAAGCATTTTGTTGGTTTGCCTTATTTTTTGTTTTTTTTGTGTATTTGACAAAAAATTTTAAATTATTATCTAAGTAATAATGGCCAGGGATGTTTCATGTGATTAATTGGTAAAATATTCAATACTAGAGAACATAGTTAATGAAATATTTTTGTGAGCAAGACACTGTGGTAAAGTTTAATATGTATAAATTAAATCTTCTACTTGGAAATACACTAATAAAAGCAGTGAATTAAACATTAGGACCAAGAGATTTGGGCTTATTAATGTGGTATAACTCTATTTAGCAAACCTTAATTTGCTGAACAGTGATACTACTGGTAAAATTAATAAGTGGAAACAGTATATCCAACAAAATCCAAATTTATAAAATATTAAACTTCAAAATTTAATAAAGATATAATGCAATATTAAAAGTTGGAAGGAAAAGAAACTGAATAATTTTAAATAGGTGTCATGGCATTACTTCTACATGAGCTATAGGAAAACATGTTAGCAATGTTAAATTGTCATTCATTGAAGGCTATGCTATAGTTCAAGAATGAGTTCTCAGAAAGCGACATATATCATTTATCTCTCAAAATTTTGAGATTTCAGATATTGCATTTCAAATCTGTCTAGAAACAAGCCATATACTAGTACTAACAACTAAATGAATAGTTTTACAATATATTGAAGACATAAGAGTGATAAGTGTGTTGTTTTCCTTCCTTGCTATCTAGTCAACACAATTCTTTCTTACACTAGAGAATTTAATAAAGTGTGCAATAGAATATTGAATGCCTTTTAAATGTCAGTCAGTATTCTATATGATGGGGATACAAAGGTGATGGAGACATCTATGTATTCAGCCATTTGGCACACGTGTTTAAAGGAGACCGATAAAGAACAATTCAATAAATAAAGTAATAGGTGATATAAGAATAAAATTTAAAATGTTTTGACAAACGATAGAGTGTTCATGGTAGAGGGGGACCTGTATGAGTTCAATCAGGTAATTTTACTGTGACCTGTGTAGCTCTGTGTATATATATGTGTGTGTGTGTGTGTGTATAAAATATACAGAATTACATATACATATATGTAAATATATATATGACATATTATAAAAAATAAACCCTCAGAAGTCCAATAATTCTGGGGGAAAAATGTACTTAAAATGAATATTCTTATACAAATTAATGCATACATTTGTTTTCCAGAATGACTCCTTGGCACTCCTTTTTAGGAACCCACTCACAAACATTTGTTATTTTTCATAAAAACATTGTCCACTGGATTCTAAACAGACTGAGGAAATGTTATATGTTTTTTAAATTTTCAAGCCATAAAGCAACTATGCTATTTTGTTTGCTTTTTGTTGTTGTTAAGAGAGAATGACTTTAGTTTTAGAAATATTAAGTTTGGAGTAAGAAGAGGTCATTCAAGAAAGTTGAAGAGGGGCAAGACCAGGCAAACAGGACCAGATAAGGATTCTACAGTTGAAGGTTTAATTTTTAATTTTGGAAGTTATCTGTGTGCGTGTGTGTGTGTGTGTGTGTGTGTGTGTGTGTGTGAATTCTAAAAAAAAAAAAGGGACTCAGTTTTGTGTAATTATTGAAAAGGGGAGTCTGAGGCAGACAGGTGTGAAATTTCAGAGGAATCAGTGGTGAATAAAAAGACATGGTTATGGAAATAACTTTTCAGAGAAGCCTAGTGGTTGAGACCAGGATTCCAGGGATGGAAAGGCATAACTTACCATGGTGCATCGGTTTTGGACACATATTTTTAAACATTTTTAACATCACTGACATTGGATACACCATAAAATTGATACTCTATTGTCATTATAGTAGATTATTATTTTTTAATATTCATTTATTTATTTTAGAGAGAGAGCACATGAGCAAGGAGAGAGGTAGAAGGTGAGGGAGAGAAAGAGAGAGAGAGAAGCAGACTCCCTGGTGATCAAAAAGCCCGACGAGGGGCCATCTCATGACCCTGAAATCATAATCTGAGCCAGAATCAAGCGTAGGACACTTAACTGACTGAGCCACCCAGGTGCCCCATAATAGATTACTTTTTTTAATAGATTAATTTTTAATGAAATATAAAATGACAGTGGTCTCATATTGATGGTCTTTTTAAATTTGATTAAATAGCTCTTCACTTCCTAGTTGAGAAGTATACCACTTTGGAAAGCTTTGGGCAAGATAATTAGCCTTCAAGGACCTGAGAGTCTCTGTGTTTAAAATGGGCATAATATAAAAGCAACTTGTGGAACTATGGAGGCCAAGTAAGATAAATTATGTAAAAGTGCTTTGTGAAATGCAAAGGGTTACAAACACGTAAAGATACAATTATCGTCATTATTAGTCTTTGACTATAGAGAGTTTGCTCTTTGGCTAGAGAGCACTGAATATTCAAAAAAAATGAAACTTGGACTGCTTGTTCTGAAATTATATTAAAGCATCTATCAACTACCAATCATCATATAAGGCACAACAGAATGAAGGCAAAAATCACATAAACATAGAAGTATTTTTTCCCCAAATGTAAAGATGTGTATTGAGGTTTTAATGTTAGTTCATATATATAACCCATTGATAATAGTGCATGCCAACTATGAGCATTTTCAGTTATTTAAATGATCTGATTAGACACAATTAATAAAACTAAAATAAAAAATCTCAACATTAAAATAAATTTTCTTTTTGGTATGTAGTCCTTCCTAGATATTTGACCATGAAATCTATGGAAATTCCATTTTTTTTAAAGTTTCCTGATCTATCCAAGAAAGAGAGCTATCACTTCAAACATAGTCTTGTCACCTGTCAGAATCTCATTCTGCCTGAAGATGTACTGTAGGAGATAAAGAATCTGACTCTACAGTTTCCAACATCAAAGTGGATTGAATGATTGCAGGCACAAAAGGTAGAATTAAGAAAACTTACTAGGAGACAGCTTTAGCTTATGACCTTAGGCAATCCACTTAATCTCTCTCTCCCTCTCTCTCTCCCTCTTATAGGCACTCAATCTATAAAATGAGATTTATGATTTCTGCTAGTATCTGTGGTTCTTGAAGCCACAATGTGTATTTTCTTTTTGTTGGTCAGAATGTTGCATATATATTTGCATAAAGGATTTAGGACTTAGTTAAAATGAAATCATATAAAAAATAAGTAGGTTGAACATTTGTCTATTTGACTGAGTTTTCTACAACAGTGGCATTGTTGTGACCTCTAAACTATCATGTTCCAAATAACATACCATGGAAGAAGGAGAATTTGAGGAAGAAACAGGGGCAAAGAAAATATCAATTAAGTTCTTAGATGAGAATTTATCAAGCTGGGAAAATGCCTCCTTTTGGTAATAGAAGCATATGTAAATAACTACTTTAAACACAGTGAACTCTGATTAGATACCAACTTCGGAAAATGAAAATGTATTGTTGGTTGGTTGGGACCCTCACCAGTACAGAATTAAAGGGTATTATTATAATAGGAGATGATTCTCTGTGTCATGGTTGCTTCCTTTACCTTAAATTTTCTAAATATTTCTTGTTATCAAACCTGGCACTTTATAATTATTCCCATATTTCAAAGAAAGAAATCATGATGCCATTTATGGGAAATTCCTAAGAACCATTTCTTTTTGTGATCGTTTCTTATTCTCATTATTCCTTTCTCACCAATACCACTTTAAAGATTCCAGTTGTTGCTAATAAAACATGAACATCATTCTATTCCTCACTCATTGCCAGGAAAGGTCTTTTTCTGCTCCTTTCATTATGTAAGGATTCAGCATTAATGTCTTTATATTGCATAGAATATTGAGAAATGTCAAACAATATACAGCACAGTCTTTTAAAAGAAATATCTATTTTTATGATAGACATTTAAATATGTTGATCTTGGAGTTCTCTGAACAGAACTATCATTGTCCAGTGTCTTTCTTGTTCAATTCTTCATGGATTTCTCATTGCCAGAAAGTCTTCCTAAAAAACCAATTGCATAATGTCACTTTCTAGCTCAAAATTCTTTGCTTGCTTCTATAGCCCTGTGAATTAAGTGTCTCCATTTTAAGGCAGAGGAACTGAAACTCAGAAAAGATCAAGTACATTGTCCAAGTTTATATAACTCTTAATTGTGAGAATTAGGAATTAAATCCAGACACGATACTAAAATGTGTGTTTCTCTTTACCAGGCTAAGCACAGTCAGTAGAATGCCTCATGTCTTTCTATTGTTTATGCTTCATGTATGGGAATGTTTTCCTTAATCTTCACTACCCATACATATCTCACTTTTTTTTATTTGTTTGTTTCAGTTATAACCTTCTGCAGATAGCCAAAACTGGGCATTTCAGCCTGTGGTTGTCAGTTTCTTATACCTGAATGCATACACTGACAGAATTGACTTAGGAAACAGTCCAATCTTGTGATGTCTCTGTTTTTGTAAGTTTTGTTTCCTTTTACAGACATGACTTCTTTTTGGCCTCACACTCTCCAATCACCTTAGTTTTGACAGAAATATTCTTTTTTTTTTTTTTTCTGAGAAACTAATCCCTGCCTGACTCTTAGATTTGTGTGCTGAAGTGTAGTTGACTTCATCCTCTGGTCAGGTGTGAGGGGGAGATCGAGATCTGTCTAATGAATGTATAATTCTCCCTGGACACAAAGATTGGTTCAGGAATAATTATGTGTCATAATTAAAGTTAACAAAATGCAATGAAACTTCTATTAGTAGGAAGGAATTTTCTCCCTTTTAGTGATATTGTGGCAGTACGAAAGACATGAGCCTGGAACCTACCTGAGTCCCCTGCCTGAGATTGAAAATAACGTAGCAGAGGATAGAGCTGAGATATAATAGCAAATTCATTCTGCTAATAGAGTTTGATACATAGATCAAGCTTCACTTGAAGCTGGTCTCTGGATTTTCATTAGAAGAGTCAATAAATTCCTTGTTTTATTTAGACCAGTTTGTGTTGGGTCTTCTATCTCCTAGTCTAGGTGTTGGCAAGTTGAATAGTTGTGATAGGGACCATATGGCCTTCAAAGCCTAAATTGTTCGTTATCTGGCCCTTTATGTTTTTTTAAAGTTTCTGACTCCTGATAATCATATCATAAAGAAGTAGCCAAGCTTCTTTTGTTATTGTTGTTATTTTATTTTCCCAATTAGACTTTTTAAGAGAAACCTTTTAAAGAGACACCTTAAAGATTCCCTCTAGGACAGAAACCTAAGTATCTGTTGAGTATTCCCTCTCACTCTTCACCTTCTTGCCACCTTAATATTAATACTTAGCATTGTTAATAAACATCATGTGAATTCAATATGTATTTATAAACCTGCGATTTTCAAAATGTGATATACATGCAGGAGCCAGTCTGTGAATGCTTTCCAAGTATAGAATAAATATGGGATTAACAGGAAGCATTTAGAAAGTTTACTAGCAGTTTAATTTTTATTTGTCTCCAAATGTGTGATCATTTTTTCCCTACTAATTAATTTTATTACATTTTATAAAAGTATTATTCTGTAGTGGAATGCAAGACAATAGCTAATTCTTCAACACAGATAGTTTGAGAATCATTGGGCATGAATACCTGGTTGTCCTTGAATACACATATATGTGCTCCATATATATGATATATGATATATTTTATATAATATATGTACATTTCCCTTCCTAGGTCCTGAATTTATTAAGGACAGAATTACATTTTATTTATCTTCAGATTTTTCTCAACATCTCTTTCAATGCAAATTTAGTAGGTACTCTATTCTTACTCACTAAATAAGATTACAAAACAATTATAAACTAGAGGGAAGGGATTGTGTCTTTGGTTTCCTCTTATTTTATACTTTATTAAAAATAGATCTTTGCTTCTTAACATAGGAGGTCCAATTTTCTTTTAGAGATTTTTCCTTCTTCAAATAGCCTCCTATTTGTTCACTGAGATATCCCCATCCCCCCCAACTGATTCCCATGGTTTATGTAGGATAATATTATCTGCTGCATGGGTAATATATTGGTAATTGGTAATTGGTAATTGGTATTGGTATATGGTAATATAATATTATGTCGTAATGCACGACATAATACTGGGCTACAGTCATCAGCATTCGATTCCCTTCTCCACGACAGTTGGTTTGGGTATGGGCTGGTGAATGAAGCCTGTAAATTAGAGCTTCTGTGGAGATCGTTTGGGCTAAGAATCTGAACTTTTTTTGTTTTTAATGCTGGATGTATATATTTTCTATTTATTTTTTGAGCCCCAAAAGATATAGCCCAAGGAGATGCTGATGGTTTTCTTATAACCATGAAGAGAAAGGCTCTAAAGGAATAAAAAAAACATGTGGAGGTGAGCAGGGTTTAGTCAGAAGAGAAACAAGAGTCCTGGCAACATTATCTGAAGCCCCTGAATAAAGCTTCACCTGAAGCCTTCCCAGCCACTGCACTTTCTAAATACATAAGGCAATAAATCAGCCCTTTTTGTGTACTTGTTTATTCTCTTGGCCAGGTTCTATTGTGTATTGTAATGCTTTCAAGCAAGAAAGCCCTGGTACAGATATATAGTTTAATACAACTTTCAAACTAGCATTTCTTCATAAATAACTACCACTGAAATAAAATTGAGGTAAGAAACCTAGAACTTCAATCTTTTTCATATTGTTGATATTTGGTGATAAAAGAATAGGAATTTTATCTCAAAAGGAAAACTTATATGTAAAACGTTTTTATAAAACAAACTAAACGGATGAGTAATGTTTGATAAGCACTCAAAGGACTAAAGAATTCCTGAAAAGACTTTGGAAAAATGGGAAACTTAAGTGCCTCTTTGCCTCTTCAAATGCAGCTCCATGTATTTTTTAAACTGTGGTTGATCTCTAATATCTGGCCTAAGATAATTATTAATATTGAAAACTCAGATTTTGGGTAAGTTCAATGACAGGTTCTTCTAATTAATTTATATTGATATTACATAGAAAGAGCTTTGAGGGACCCAGGAATTCTTATTACAATGATCACAAATGGACATATTTACTGAACCTAATTTCATGCTAGCTCATAAGTTCTTTCTATGCTTATCTGGAGGTTAAAAAATAAATATAAAAATATACAAAATCACTTATGCTCTAAATGCTAAATTTTCTAAGTAGTTATATTCATGTATCCATATATTGTTATATCTATAGATCCATTCTTATTTAATTCTTCTAACAACTCTAAGAAGTGCATACTGTTATTATACCACATTATAGAGGTGGAAACAAGGCAGAGAAAAAGTCTTTCAAGTTCTTTCTTAAAAACCTTACCATCCTGTCTGTACCATTTGTATGAAATGAATGAATGACTTATTTTACTTTATTAGAGATAATTGTCAAATTGTTATTGGAGAATCAACCCCTGCTTTCCCATCATTCTGTATAATTCTACACACTCTAAGAAACATGGCTTTTCAGGCTTCCTCCCCAAATTTAATTAATGCTGCTTGAAGACAATTTGATCACATAAATGTTTGTATTCCATATTGCATGGGGTAAATAACTCCAAGTGTTTGGAGTTTAATTGAGAATTTCACTGCTTGTTTGGATGTTTTTAGTATTATTATAACTTTTTATTTTTGCTAATATGTACACAATGGAGTTGCATTTGATTTATTCAGAAATAGGAAGCCTGAAGGACACTTAAATATCAGTAACTGGTATTGGGATAATGAGTTTCTAGTAGCGAACAAACTCTCAAGTCAGAGTAGCTTTTGGAAGCTCTCTCTTGTAAATACAAAGAAACTCATTCAGTTGAAAAAGTTCCTAAGTGCTTGACAGATAAATTTTGAGTCTCTTGGAAGATACTGCACAATACTTGCCTGCTGACAAAGATTTTGGTGCATCACACACACACACACACACACACACACAGAGAGAGATAACTGTTGTTAGGTGTCTTCCTTAGGCCTCAGGATATTCATAGAAGCATAGAACAAAACATTGACACCTCACATCATACTAATCAATTTGAGTAATCCAGTGTCTCCGATGTTGACAAATTGGCTCTGGAAAATAGTCCTTGTCAACAATGCCACCTTCAAACAGGATGAGCAATATAGACTTTTTGAATTTCCTACAGAAATTTGTCTCAGAGCCCACAGCACAAATTGATAATCTTTTCTAAAATTTTCTAATTATACATTGGTTTGGGACTTAAGGTTGCAATTGCACTCTAAGCTTCAATTCATTTCTAATATGATCCTCAAGAAGGTTGAAAAATCCTCATCTATAGGTGTTTATATATTCATCCCAAAGTAAAATTGTTAACTCAGCATTATAGCTTAGAACATAAACTAGAAAACCAGAAAACTCAACATCACTCCTCCCAGAGCAGTTATAACTTAGCCTCTCGCACTTAAATAGCTTTTTATTTGATTAGGTATAATCTGAGATGAGTTTTTTCTTCAGTATTTACATGAAATAAATTTATTCAATTGAAAATATTTAGCCACATTTTTAGTTTTTTTTTTAGTTTTACAAGTGTTTGCCTAAAACTTAGCCAACAATTTTTTAAAGCCATGTATTTGATGAGGAAGGTATAAGAAGATTTTAGATTATAAATTCATGGAAGAATGGAAGGAAAAGTGGGACCAAATGCTTATAATTCTGTAGAAAATAAAAAGTCCATATTTTTCTTGAGTCCTGATCCATAGCAAATCCATTTACCAATGTTTTTCAAATGTATATAGGCATAGAAACCAAGAAACTTGTGAAAAATGAAGACTCTCTGGTTGTACTTTCAGAAATTGATTCATTTGATCTAGAATGTGGTCATTAATTTGCATTCTTTGCCAGAATTTCAATGATTCTGACACAGGTAGATTAAGTAACACTCCTGTGACTCTAGAAGACACTGGTACAATTACTACTATTGCCAAAATTTATATTTAGTATATGTATTCATAGCCTAAAATGTGTTTACAAATGCTGTGTTTAAATACATCTACATACAGATATGTACATATAAACAAAGAATGAGAGAGTAGCTACCTCACTGCTCTTTAAGAATGTTCTAGAAGTCAGAAATTATACCTCTAAATTTTCTGTGTTTACACATAGCAGTTATTTAGTAATAAAGAGTGTTAGGTAGTCCTAAAATCTTTATATAAGTTAAGACATCATTTCTTATTTTGATAATGGAGTTATGTACACAGCTATACTTTTCTTCTTTAATTTTATTTTTTAAGGGGAAATGAGAAAGGACCCAGTGAAATACTCCAGGACTTAGTATCATCTCTTTCTAGGTTTTAAAAACATATCAGAGGGAAGAAATGAATTTCATTAACCTTCTCTTGGTAGAAAACATTAACATGTCCTTAATTCTCAAGAATGCAATACAGTTTGTGATTAGGTAGATCTGTAAATATCCAGAAAAGCCAGAGATTTTTCTTTTTTTTTTTTTAAGCCAGAGATTTTTCACAGAAAGGTATTGCTTATGAAATAAAACTTGTATATATTTTTTGTTGTTGTTAAAGAATACATAGAGTAGAATTACACTAATTACCAGCAGAGATTTATAGTTTTTGAAAACGTGATTAGATTCTCATCAGGCATTCTACATATTGAACAGGAAAGGAAAGGCCAAAGTGATAATGATCTTTGGAAATTGTTGTATAAGTTCTACAAGACATTATAGTTTAGCTGGTAAGTGCTAATAGTAGAATTTTGCTTAAATGATTGACAATATTGAATATTTTTTTTCTGCCTGAAATTAGAGCTCTGATTTACTCAGAGAAAGAATAACTTTGACATAATAATTATATTTCATGCCTCAAAGTTGCCAGAATATATGTCCAGTCTCTTGATTTAAAGAAAAAACAGAATTAAAGAAATATACACACGCATACTCACACACCTGCTTGAAAGAAAGCACGGCGTGTTTTTAGATAAAGTATAAGCTATAAGCATGTGACTTATACAGCTTCATTTCAATTAAGTGTGAATTTGTTAAAAGTCACTTTTTGTGTATTTTTACACATACCACTACTAATGTAACTGTAGGATACATAAACTTTGAAATAAAATTTTAATATGCAAAATTTCTTGGAAATTTTAAATCTAATATGATCAGTCCTCTCTGCTTTTTACTCTGAGTGTTGGGACTTTTTGCTAACACTTGAATAAATTTGTGAGCCCTGAAGGGAGTGTTTCTTCTAGTGTAACATTTGGACAAGTTTTTAGTTTTTCAACCCTGAACTTTGTATGCTTTTCCTCTTGAGGCAGAGAATGAACAAATCCAAGGTGAAGTGTTTAAATTAGACTGATTATAATATTCTTTTTTTTAAAGATTTTATTTATTTACTCATCACACACACACACACACACACACACACACACAGGCAGGCAGAGACAGAGGGAGAGGGAGAAGCAGGCTCCTCGCAGGGAGCCTGGTCCCGGGGGGATCATGCCTTGGGCTGAAGGCAGGTGCTAAACCCCTGAGCCTCCCAGGTGTCCCAGGATTATAATATTCTTCAAAGCAAATGGGTGTTAATGAATCAGTGGTTAAAACCTAGACTGTTCTGATAATACTGAGATGCTCTGTCTAAAATGCTCTGTTCCCTTGGGCCATGCTGGATTATTCTTTGTCTTTCCAAACTGATCCCCAAGCAGAAGAACCAGAACTATATGTAATATATTTTACAGTGCCATAAGTAATGGAATGTGAAGGTTGCTATGATTTTCTTATTTAGAAACCCATCTTTCTGAAATGAGAATAAATTAATTTTAGAGTAAAACTACACATTCCAAGAACTGAGAACTTTATCAAACATTTCTTTATGGTTTAATGTTTTCACTTTTAATGTTAGTTATCCCCATATTTACACTATCACTATTATATAATTTCACATCCTTATTCTTCTTTTAATTGCTTCCAAGGACTTCCACCTCCACCAAGTAATGCTACCCTAATTAATAATGCAGCTGCATAGCACCTTACAGTTTATAGGGTATGGATTTTTTCTTTCTTGAGATGAAATTAGGAGAATTTTGAAAGTACTATGAAGTCTGTATGACTATAAAATCAACCCAATTCCTACCACCTTGCACTTAGTAATTTTAAAATGTTTTCCATTTATCACTACATGGATCCTTTAGATTACCCTACCGAGTAGCTATTAAACTAAATTTGTCACTAGTTGGTAGATAATAAAATAAGTTACAAAATGGGCAAGGACTGTTCAGTCATGAATTTGTTATTTATGAAAATGTTTCTTTAAGAAAGGACCCATGACTTCTGTTTGGTCAGATATTTCATTGTGTTTCTGAAAGTTAGATGCTACTGGATGTAATGTTATTTTTAGTTGTGATGACTTGGGTGAAGAAAACAGTGATGTATCCGAGGGAGTTGCATATGATTTCTTATTTTTATTTTTATTTTTTTAAAGATTTTATTTATTTATTCATGAGAGACACAGAGAGAGAGAGGCACAGACACAGGCAGAGGGAGAAGTAGGCTCCACGCAGGGAGCCCGAAGTGGGACTCGATCCCGGGTCTCCAGGGTCATACCCTGAGCTGAAGGTGGCGCTAAACCGCTGAGCCACCGGGGCTGCCCTGCATATGATTTTTTAAAATAAAATTATTATCTGGTCTAAAAAAAAGAAGAGTCTGAGGAGGAGGAGGAGGAGGAGGAGCAGGAGGAGGAGGGAGAAGAGAAGGAGGAAAACAAAAGAATTATAATATGGGCTAAAGAGTCATTCTTGAATATTCCATATACCTGATTTGATTTTTCAAGGGTTTGCTTGAGTAGTATTCAAATCTTACTAGGATATATTTTGCTATTATGGACATTGGGTTATATATGTCCTGAATTTGAGTGAACTTTAATAATTAGAAGCCCTAAAGTTTTCAAATGACTGCTCAACTGAAATGTGATGAGATAATATTGTCTTATGAGAAATCTGTACTTTTTTTCCAGTGTGTGAGTTGTCAACGTTTATTAGAAAATGTGAAGAAGGAGAAAGGTATGATTTGAATCTAATCTAAAATACTCGAATTGAATTGAAAATACTCGAATCGAATCCACAATACTCGAATCAAATCGAAAAAACTCGAATCGAATCGAAAAAACTCGATTCGAATAAAAAATACTCGAATCGAATGTATGCTTATCTTTGTATACTTTAGAGTTGACAGTAATAATAATACTAATTTTTCAAGGGGCAGCAAATTTACCTACAACTTAAATGTGGCTAACCAGAATACTGCTCTGGGTGTCCCATGATAGTAACAAAATACTTTCAATCCTCAAATATAGCTACACTGCCAACATGTCTGTTTACACAATATAACCTGACATGCTCTCCACCGGGACGAGGGGTGAAGGAGCTGGAGACCAAGACGGCTCAACCTTGTCATGCTTTGCCAAAAGAAAACAATGAACTGCTCAACCTCAGAGACACAAAGGCTCTTTTGATTTAATTCCAAATAAGCTAAGCTCTTTGGCATAAAAGAAACCCTTTTGCAGGCATTTTGTAACAACAATCATTTCCCAGGTTTGTTGTAATCATAATTCTCCACAAGACCTCAGTAAGCTTAAAAAGTATTTCCAAATCTTTCCTGGAGGAATAGGTTTTTCTCTGTATTCATTCTGGGGGCGGGGTGGGGGTGGGAGTGGGGGTAGGGAGAGCATACCTGTACTTGTAATGGTTTTGCATTTGAAAGTAGTAAAGGTAGGCCTATTTTTTTTTCCTTTTCTTCTTCTTTTTAAAAAATTCATAATGCTCATCTTTCTTTCCACAATTTAAAGAATGCAATTGCTTTATTTCTAAAGCTGCTCTTTAAACAAATCCAGATCATGGGATCTAGAATTTGAACATCTTTTATATATTTGGGAAATATGCAAATTAAAGGATTGGTGGGCTCACGTTACTACAAAAGTGAAATAAAGTCACCAGCCATGAAAATACCAGATAAAATGAACAACAAAAGGAAGCAGTGGCAGGGATACAGAGAAGCTGAAGAAGACTGTAATTATTTACCCTGGCAGAGAGGACAGGACCAGGACCACAAATAATGGGATGGAATGCTCAAATGTAAGGGGGAGAGAGAATCCTGATAAAATGTGAGTAAAAAATGTTCTGACAGAGGGAATTGGATTCCGAAGTACTGTCCTAAGGGAAATGGTAGAAAATCCATTACTCAGTACACATGTAACAGAACAGGACCGGCCTAGAAACTATGTTATAGGTAGTGATTCTGTAACAGCTCCCAAGGAAGAGAGTGAAGAAGCTTTTGGAGCTATCTTATTTCTGTCACTGTTTTTGATCAGTTCAAAAGAACTTGACCATTTTTTGAACAGATGTACCCGGAAAAAATGAGACTTAGAGAACTTCTGAAAGAATGAAGGGGCTGGTGGAGTGTAATATGCAGTGTATTTACCAGGATTGATGAGTCCAGAGATAACTATCAGGAGGATGGGAAGTCAAACACAATCATGTCATGAGTCCTAGTGAACTGAGCAGCACCCTGGCAATCAAAGGTTATAGCCAGATGAATCTGGTGAGATCGTTGCCCTCTGTTGGAATTCCGTTCTGTTTCTCTGAAATAGGTATTAGGTTTTTTGGTTGGCTGAAGTTTCCCTGATAGACAAGAGCTCTTATAAATGGTAGGAAATAAAGACTACGAACCAATTTCCTCATTACCTTTATTCCCCATAAACTTATAGGGGTAATATTTCCCTTGAGTGATTTGACACGTTATAATAGAATCAAATATTTGTATTAATAAATGTAACCTGAAGTCTCATCCTGATTTACCTACTTTAGCTGCAAAGTTCAGTGAAGTGTGCACCAAAAATGTCTAATCAGATCCAGGCAGACCACGATAAAAGAGGAGGGATGAGAATGTAAGAACACCATTTGTTGCTCTGTGACACCCAACATCTGTCTTAATTTCTCTGAGTCAGCTTTTCAGTATTGAAACACATTAGTGGCTGAGACAAATTCTGAAAAGATTGAGTATAAATAAATATCTGACATCATGATCAGTAGAATCTCAACTGATATTTCCAACTGTAGAAACTTGTTCTCATGAGTTCATTATGGGATTTATTTGAATGTATTTGTAAACTATGTCTTATGAATAGTTCCATTTCTAGTACTCAGTTTTATTCATCTGTAAAATTGGGGGTTAAGAAGAGAGACTGTGATATCAGTATATTCCACATTGTCATAAGATCATATTATACTTTTGGTGGCAACGTCAATTAATATAGCAAATTTGGAGGGTAATTTGTTCATGATCAAAATAAAAATGCATATATCCTAAGCCCTAGCAGTTCTGCTTAACTGTTATTGGTATTTTGGGGCCTTTATATGCCAACTTATACCAGAAATCAACAAGAAGAAAATGAATTAAGTTACATTCCTCAAACCTCTTGACTCTAGAACCTTTGTTTGACAAAGCATTTCCTGTAACAACTAATTAATGGAACATATTTTGGAAAAAGCTGATCTGGAGAGTAGGCAAAATTTGTGCATCTGAATGGAGGAACTCAAAACTTCAAAATTATGAATTAACTTCCACATTTCAGGCTCCCCAGCTGGTAGAAGAAAGCAATATAATGACATTCCGTAAGAATATAATGAATAAATTAAGAATGATACTGTTCCATTTATCCTTATGACAAACTGGTGAAGTAGGTATTTTTTAAAAGCAAGGCTGCCATAGGTTTAGTCATCTTTCTAAAATTTCACAGGTCCTAGTGATATATCGAGACTTCAGTACCAGGTCTGTGCTTTTCTCTCTGCTCTATACGCTTTTCAGTAAACCCTATTGGAGAAGGAGGTCCTGTTAGGGCAGTGGGAGGCAGAGATAGAATCGGCAATCCTCAGACACTTTTAAGGATAATTTGGAATTTAAACTAGTGAAGACAGAGTCTTAAGTTTCTGGTATCTGAGAATATTGCACCTTAATTTTTTTTAATAAATCGAAGAAAAATTTACATCCCATAGCAGTTGATAAATATAGCAAAGTGATAATTCTAAGAAGTTATGAAGGCTAGATAATTCTAAGAAGTTATAAAGTCTAGAAAAGAGTCAATGTCCCAGACTCATTAAATGCATGTAGATAAATAAACAGATAACATCAGACTAGCAGGCATTCATTCAGTGCCTACTTCATCTTAGATCCCCAGATAGACACTTCATTCATCTTATGTCAGATAACTCACATGGAAAACTGGCTGATAAGTAGTTACATCTCTGCTTTAAGGATAAGCTAACTGAGACACAAGGAGTCCAGCAGCTTCCTCAGTAAATGAGCTGAGATTTGAACTCCTCTCCAATGAGTTTCAAATTCCCTATGCATTTTATTATAGTGTGTTGAAATATGGGAGCGGAAAAGACTCTTGAAAGTGAAAATAAAGAAGTGTCACTGTGATGTTATTACAAATTGAATTTTTGTGCTGTTAAGTTAATGGGCTTTAAATGTCAACTGGGTTTTCAGCGTGTGTGTGTGTGTGTGTGTGTGTGTATGTGTGAAAGAAGGGAGAGAGGGCAAGAAAGGGAAGAGGAAGGAGGAGGGGAGAGAGAAGAGCCTTCCATTTTATAAGAAGCTCTTTATCATGCATTGTTGATATTAATTTTGAAGAGAGATAGTCAGTGATCCACACTGAGACAGGTACTAAGTTAATAGTGGTGGATTTTCAAATCTGGAATCTCTCTTTTGTAATTGTGGGCATTTCATTCAGAAGTACATCATGCATCTCAGCTCCCACATTTTAAATTAAATTTCCTTATTACTTTTTAAGTAGCTTGTCATGGATTATTGAGTATTTACTGTATGTTTATACTGTAATTCTCTGAAATGACATATAGTAATTGCTTTAGCTACTGCATCTGATGTCTAATTACTGTAAATGTATGTAAAGAAGTAATTAAATGGAAAAAATAAACTTTTTTCATAACAGCATATTACAGATTAAGCAGAGGATGCTAGTTCTTTTCTGATTTTTGGTGAAAACAAATAAACTCACGTGCAAGCAGAATGATAAACAAGCTGTAGAGAGAAATCGAGTCAAGATGTGGCTTGCTCCTGTGTTCTTGCTAAATTCCACTGAAGATGACAGAACAATCCTGAACCTGAGCAGGAGCTGTGAATTCATGCTATCCTTTTCCATACCCTAAAGACAAGCCAAGGCTTTTACTGTTCAGGATGTTCCTCCTTTAAGGTAAAGGATCCAGATCCAGAATCCAACAGAAGGTCTCAAGACACTTTGCATAAAACCGGCCTCTAGAGATTTCTGGTCCAGTTGTGCAGACAAAAAATAAAAAAATAAAAAAAATAAAAAATAAAGACCATTTAAAATGTCATGCATACAAAGAAATATTTTAACAACTATTTAGTTCCATTTTGCAGTCTGGTTATTTTTTTATGTGATTTGCAAATCAGCCGCCCCTCATTTTTGTGGATGATGTAAACTATTAAGAGCAAGATGGTGATAGAAACTGGGTGTACAGACCTGGAGTAGGAGTAGCGGGGATGGGGTCTATTTTAACATGAAAATCATCAGCAGTATACTGGTTAGGCAATGCCACAAATCATCAAATGGCCTTTTTCCACAGGAAAAAGAATCACAGCAGGATGGACTTAAAGCAAGATCTGAAATTAAAGACTGTATTATTCCTCTCATCCTTCCAAGGGCAGGTGAACGCAGAGGGGCATTTGCAACCACTGAGATAATAATAAAGGCAGACACAAAGAGCCTATTGCAATCTTGCTGCTGTAAAGTTTAAGTTGATCCAATCTTTTTCTGACCTTTTGAATTGCCAATTGGAAAAATGCACACAAATGGCCCACAGCTGAGAAGCAGCTCAGTGAGAGTTCAGGACAGCCTGTGGTCATCCCCTTGAGCAAGGAGTTTGAAAGGGGACAAGATCTGTATCTGGCCTCTCAGGCAACTTTCCACTTAGTGGTTTGGTCTGGAAGTGTGGCCCATATTGCTGTCAGGTTTATACCAGACTCCATTATTTACTTCCCTTTTGGGTGCAATAGAAATACTCCATTACTGCCCCCAGGCTGGCAAATCTGACACTGCAAGAAGCTGATAATCTGAATTTCTGAATTTCATTGGTGTGAACAAAGTTGGTTTTTGCCTGCATAACTGCTGGGTAAAATTAGCATTAAGACATTAGGAGAAGTTATCTCTTAGCTACAGGAAAGGATTGGGAAAGAGGAATTCTTGGAATTCTGTAGCAATTCTTGGCAAACTTTTAGATTTGTAATCTTTTCATCTTTTGTAGCTCTCAATATATAAATTTTAAAAATAGCCAGCTCCTAATCATTCAAGGTTTTCTGCACTAGCCCCATCTTTCAGTTCTCTCAAGTAACTAACCCTTTGAAACAAATATTGGGGAAACAATGTTTGAAACATTCCGTTTTTAATTAATTTATTCATTTATTTGTGATTATTTGGCAGTATGTTTATTCATCTGTTCAATCAACAAACATCTTTATTTCCCCATTGAGATTCCCCATTGAGAAACCATTGACATGCATCACTATAAGGCATACAGCATAATTTTTTAAAAGATATTATTTATTTGCTTGAGTGAGAGATAGCAAGAAATAGCATAAACAGGGAGAGAGCTGAGCAGGGAGCCCCACATGGGGCTCAATCCTAGGACCCTGGGATCATGACCTGAGCCTAAGGCTGCTGTTTAACAGACTGAGTCACCTGGGTGCCTCATACAGCATGATGTTTTGAATATGCCAGCCACTGGGCTAGGAACCTAATCTTATTTTCTTTCTTTCTTTCTTTCTTTATTTTTTTTAATTTTTATTTATTTATGATAGTCACACAGAGAGAGAGAGAGAGAGAGAGGCAGAGACACAGGCAGAAGGAGAAGCAGGCTCCATGCACGGGAGCCCGATGTGGGATTCGATCCCGGGTCTCCAGGATCGCGCCCTGGGCCAAAGGCAGGCCCCAAACTGCTGCGCCACCCAGGGATCCCTAATCTTATTTTCTTTAAGGCCTTAGGGTGGCAGCTCACCTTCCCCAAAGACATTCGATCCAGAAAGTCACCTATGAAAAGACTTTGTTTGTAGTCTGGTTGGAAAGATTTGTTCACATATTACTTTTTTACTGTTTGTCACAAAATGGAGCTGATAAAGTTTAACTTACAGGTTCAAGGTTAAAAGGGTCCTGTGAACATTAAGTTAGTCAGCATTCTAGCTCATTATATTGATTAAATAACCAACATGTACCTGGAATTTCTTAAAACTATGTGAATTGAATTTGATGCTTTCATCTTCATCTTCTAGATAAATAATACTAATTGCTAACATAGATGTCATGCTTTCTGGCATTCTTTTTTGGCCTGTATATATGTAAATTTGTGTTATTATCATTTTATACAAAAGTCATCTGAACAAAGAATGGTTAGAGAACTGTGCTGGGTCACACAATGGTAGCAAATGGTAGTGATGGGATCTGAAATCAGGCAGATTAGTTACACAGCCTGGATTCATAACCACTCTATATTGGCTCTGGGGATATGATCTAATAAAAAGAGACCAACCTTAAAGAAGCAGTACCAAAAGAATCAGGATTTGGAAGCAATAAAGGTGGTAGCTGCAGATTTAGATGAATTTGAGATGCTTGAGGACACTTGCTTTACCCTTTTCTCTCCCCCAACCAACCCCCTTTTTACATCAGCCCACACAGATCACATTAAAAAAATATCTTCTCTGGCAGCCTGGGTGGCTCAGTGGTTTAGCATCACCTTCAGCCCAGGGAGTGATCCTGGAGACCAGGGATCAAGTCCCACGTCAGGCTCCGTGCATGGAGCCTGCTTCTCCCTCTGCCTGTGTCTCTGCCTCTCTCTCTCTCCTCTCTCTGTGTCTCTCATGAATAAATAAAATCTTTAAAATATATATATCTTCTCCATTTAGACTAAAACCAAACTTCCATCATTAGAGATTAATTTCTATTACATTATAATAGATTATTATACGCTTTTATAGGTTAACAGCAATATATTAAGCATTTTAATTTAGGATAAACTGATTTTGAATTATTTTGACTCAAGTGAACTAGCATTATTGGATATATACTGGGTTATCACAATTGTGCCAGGATTGATGTGTGTACAAAGGAACTTGGATGAACCACCTGAAAACTGACACAAGCGCTGAAGTGTGTCTTTACAACTGAGCTTTTGAGGATTCCACAGCCTCACAAGTGTTAGGTTAAAAAGTATATATGATTGAAGGAGAAGTGCTCAAAATATAATCAACATGTTATGTCACATGAATAGAGAAAGTTTCATTTTGCTTGAAGGTGATAGTTGATGGCAGTGGAGTTTAGAGGGGAAGCTTCATAGAAAAGGTGTAATTGAAGCTGAGCTATGAGAGGGCACCTGGGTGGCTCAGTTGTTGAGCATCTGCCTTTGGCTCAGGTCATGATCCCAAGGTCCTGGGATCGAGTCCCACATTGGGCTCCCCATAGGGAGCCTGGTCCTCCCTCTGCCTATGTCTCTGCCCTCTCGTATGTGTCTCTCATTAATAAATAAATAAAATCTTTAAAAAAAGTAAATTGAGCCATAAGAGAGGCAGATTTTTGTCAGGTGTGAGGAACTATTATCAAGGGTTCTAAGTTCTAGAAACAAGATTAGGCCAAAGGTAAAGCCCTCAGAATGCCACAGTTTCACTGTGTGTCTTGTGGTCTTATTTTCGTAATGATGTAATATGCTCTCGTGTGTTTTAGTCCAGGGACATTTGTAGATAACAGAAACCATTCTAGCTATTGAGCAGTCAATTAAGTACTCATAGAAGGTTTTTTTTTTTTTTTTTTTTCATAGAAGGGGTTGAAAGACTTTACAGGTAAGTCCCAGAGTGGGGCTCCAACTCTGATTCCCCATCAACATCACAGAGCTGGTCTGTGCATCTCTTCTGGCCACAAAGAAGAGAGTAGGGAAACTTAAAAGTTCTGGCTCCTCCTTAGCTGTGACCAGGGAATCAGTAAACTGCTTTCTAAATTTGCTGGATTCAGGGTCACATCTGGTCAGTAACTATCTACTCAAGCCAATATGGCTTTCATGAGCACTGCCTTTGTTCCCATATAAGTCAGTTCTGAAAATCAAGTTTCAGAATAGTGAATCTAACTGGCAGAACCTAGTGGGATCTAGACCCTTCCATGCAAGGTAATCTGGGAAGTGTTGTTTTTACCCCAATAGCCTCCGATGTACAGGTAGAGTCATGAAAAAGAAACTGGAATAGATGTTAAGCAAACCGATGCTATTTACCACATCATTTCTGTCTGAGAAGTAACCACCATGTCAAAATAATGCCTTGGAATCATTGAAAAGGGGCTTTTGGAGAATCTTTTCTCGATGTGGGGTTGGAGGAGATGTCTGTAGAATAGAGATGTCACGTGCCATACCAAACATTGCTAATTGATCCTTGCACTTTTCCCACTGAGCTGCATTAAGCAACCTCCAAATACTTTGAACCAACTTCCAAAAGAAGTTTCTCCCAAAGTTGACACATTAGATAAAAATCTATTTTTATGGCTGGGGATAGGGAATATACAACGACAAGCCAGAGGGAATCAGAATATGGCACAGATAAATTGCTGATGCTAGAAAAACTAAGGACTAAGATGTGCCCCCTCACAGTTTTGCTTAAGGGTAACCCCAGAAAGAATAGTCACTGTTTAATTCACTAAAATTATTTATACCTTCCTTAACCGAGGAACATAATTTCTGAGATCTTGGCTAGAGCTTTATACAGCAATAGAAAGAGTGCCATTATGACCTAGACAGAACGAATGCATCTAATTTAACTATGCCTGCATCATTGCTGGCAGTGAGCAGTGTTCCTGCAATTAGAGCTCATCAGCCAGGCTGGCAACTTCCCAGTACAGTGCTAGTGAATTCCATCGAGCCTGTGGAGAGAGCAGGGGCTGGGTGACATTGTTGGGCCTCTTTCATTTGAGTTACAAGAGGAGCCACGTCTGGACCATGTGCATAATTGTTTGTTTGCTTTTTGTCACATTTGGAACCAATGTAAATAAACCCAATCTGTAAAAGAGAAAGCGAAAGCCCAAAGCACCTGGAGGGTTTTGATGGAACTCAGTAAACAGGAAGCTTGTTGGCAGCCATGAGGGGGAAAATGACAAATGCTGCACGAGTGGGAACAGGAAAATGGATTGAATGGTCAGTCCCTAATGGTTCTCCATTAGTAATTTTCTTAGAAGATGATAAGGACCCATTAAGACAGTCCCTGGAATGGAAGGAAAAGGTGATCTGTCCTGGAGACATTGTTTAATTGCTCCATACAAAATACAAAATACCTGCCTTTAAAAAAATGAGTTGGCATTATTGGTTTAAAAGGAGAAATAAGTGCACCTGGGTGGCTTCATTGGTTAATTTCTGCCTTTCAGCTGAGGTCTTGATCCTGGGGTCCTGGGATTGAGCCCCACATCAGGCTTCCTGTTCAGTGGGGAGTCTGCTTCTTCTTCTACCCCTCTCCTCTGCTCGTGATTGCTCTCTCTCTTCTCTCTCTCTCTGTCTCAAAGAAAATACATAAAATCTTCAAAAAAAATAAAAGGAGAAATAAATTGAGGTGTGTAGGTATAGAATGCAAATTCGTAATGAAACAAAAACTACACATGCAGGATTGGGACACAGCCTGCTTGGTATAGAGTGCTATCTCCACTTCTGCTATACAGGAAGGCCTGGGCTCAGGAGCAGGAAGCTGACTGATGAAGAGTATAGGGGGTTTACCTAAGAATAGCATTTGCAGACCTTTGTGCATTTGATTAAAAATTTTATTTAATTTTTTTATTTTTTAAAGATTTTATTTATTTGTTCATGAGATGCACAGAGAGAGAGAGAGAGAGAGAGAGAGAGAGAGAGAGGCAGAGACACAGGCAGAGGGAGAAGCAGGCTCCATGCAGGGAACTCGATGCAGGATTCCATCCCGGGACTCCAGGATCACACCCTGGGCCGAAGGCAGGTGCTAAACCACTGAGCCACCCAGGAATCCCCAGATTAAAAATGTTAAATGATATTTGTCCATATGAAAAATGGAGGATAGAAACCTATGTAAGTCACTTTTCTCCCTCCTCCCTTACAAACTGAATATCCTTTTGATACTTCTGCAGTGGCTTTTTGATTCTAGATAGCTTGAGAATTTGGTAAAATTGCAGGTTGTGCCAAGTTTATCTCCATAGGCCACAGCCTTCCATTTTATTAACCTTTACTCTATCCATCAGAAGGCCCACACTGCTGTTTCCTTTCCCTTTGGAAATACAGTGACCACTTCCTCCCCATCTTCATCTCTCACAAATATTCTGTTTTCTGGGAATAATCAAATACCACTTATTTGTACTTTGTGAGTTTTAAATTGCAGTATATTCCTCAGAAGTATCTCCTGTTACAGGAGCCATGAACGATAAATTTTTAACTCTCTTTATATTCTTTTTAGTATTACCTTTTCCCTCTTTCTTTTCCACACATAGTTTTGAGCAAATATGTCATACTATAAGGTGATAGAGAAAGTAAGATGCAAACAGTGTCTTCAAGTAGATTGCATCTAGTGAGAAAGAAAGGCAAATCAGAGAAATCCATATTATGGGGTGACAGGGGGTCGAGTTAAGGTTGGAGCAGGTGCTAAGAGACAGTCAGGAAACTTTTCCCTGCCTCTGGACATCTTCTAGGAAGTAATATCTGGACTAAAGCTTAGTCTGAACATGATTAAGGCAATGAAGAGAAAGGTGGTTCTATCAAAGAGAACTTCAGACGTGAAGATACGGAGACCAGAGGGCATGATCACATTGGCAGACAGTACAAACATGGAGTATTTCACTTCATCTACAGCCCTGGGCTCCCCTGAAGGTGAAAGAGAAACATTTAGCTATTAGATTAGATAGGGTTCCATGAAGAGGGCTTGCATGCACCTCCTTGAGAAGGTCTGACTTTGTTTTAAAGGTGTTGGGAATCCACTGAAGGATTTAGAGCTACGGAATGATTGAAAAACACCATTTTGATTCACTCTCCACTAGTACTTGAGTCTGAAATTCCTACCATCTTGCTTGTGTCCAGAAGTAGTTCTTTCTGTGGAACAATAGGTGTCTGCAGACCAAAAAAACAGGTGCTGTGGCTGCTGACCTATGGAAAACTGTGTGCAAAACAGGACTAAACTAGTATCTTTACTACAGAACTGCTCAGAACCTTTATTGTGTTAATGTGCATGAAATTACTCCAAAAGGAGAGATTTACAAAAATTAGAAGAATTAATTTTCTATGAAAAACACATTGAAAATCATTTTCTCCGGGACTTTGTCTAGAATTTTTGATTTGTTAGATCTGAGAGAAATGAGGTTTCAAAGGGGAACTTTTATGTTTTAAACTTGTAATTTTTCAAGTTTTTATACAAACCCAAAGAGAGAGGGGTAATATAATGAATCTCTATATATTCATCTCCAGATTCAGTAACTGTCAACATTTTGCCATTTCTTCTTCATTTATCATTCCCTTCCCCACTGTTTGTTGTTATATACTTTAAAACAATTTGCTCCTCAGAAAGTGTAAATGTCTGTCTGGTGGTCTCACTTTTAGTGATGCAAAGATTGATCCTTGATTCAATAGGCTGTTGCCAGGTTCTTACATTGATGAGTTCCCATCAATCTTTTGTGCTATTTTATTTAGGTATAGTAGTAATATTTCATTAGTGTTTGAAAACAGTGTTTTTTCTCTTTCTATCACTTTGTCTACAATAAAAGATTTTGTTTTCTATAATAAAATCTATAACATACAGATTTCCCAGGCTCATTTTATACATTCTCTGTCCTAGACTGAATTCAGCCATTTTTTCTAAGAAACCTTGGTTTTATTCATTTATTTATTAGCATTTTGATCACTTTGTTGTAACCTCAAACACATCACTTCTTTTTTTTTTTAATTTAAATTCAACTTGCCAATATATAGTATAACACCAGCATTCATCATATCACATGCCCTCCTTAACGCATCATTTCTAAAATAGAATTCATCATCACTCCTGGACTCTTCCCCCAACCCTCATTCCAAACCCCTACTTTTCACTTCCCTGGTTGTGCAACTTATCATTGTCATAATCCTTCTTTTATAAATTTATTTTTTATTGGTGTTCAATTTGCCAACATATAGAATAACACCCAGTGCTCATCCCATCAAGTGCCCCCCTCAGTGCCCATCACCCAGTCACCCCCAGGCCCCTTCCACCTCCCCTTCCACCACCCCTAGTTTATTTCCCAGAGTTAGGAGTCTCTCATATTCTGTCTCCCTCCCTGATATTTCCCACTCATTTTTTTCTCCTTTCCCCTATTCCCTTTCACTATTTTTTATATTCCCCAAATGAATGAGACTATATAATGTTTGTCCTTCTCCGATTGACTTATTTCACTCGGCATAATACCCTCCAGTTCCATCCGCGTCGAAGCAAATGGTGGGTATTTGTCATTTCTAATGGCTGAGTAATATTCCATTGTATACGTAAACCACATCTTCTTTATCCATTCATCTTTCGATGGACACTGAGGCTCCTTCCACAGTTTGGCTATTGTGGACATTGCTGCTAGAAACATTGGGGTGCAGGTGTCCCGACGTTTCACTGCATCTGTATCTTTGGGGTAAATCCCCAACAGTGCAATTGCTGGGTCGTAGGGCAGGTCTATTTTTAACTCTTTGAGGAACCTCCACACAGTTTTCCAGAGGGGCTGCACCAGTTCGCATTCCCACCAACAGTGCAAGAGGGTTCCCCTTTCTCCACATCCTCTCCAACATTTGTGGTTTCCTGCGTTGTGGTTCCTTTTATTTAGAAACCTCCTTCCTGGCACAGGATAATGTTTATTTGCTGTCAGGTGATCTGCACTGTCCATAGGCAAGCTTTTAAAATTATTATTATTAGCTTTCAATCAGTTGTTTTTGTTTCCTTTGGCAAAAATAAGAAAATCTGTACATGTATTTGTATTTTCTGTCTTTCTGACACAAAAGTAGCATGTTATGTTAAGTATTCTATCCTTTATTTTGTTTTGTTTTCTTTACTTAATGGCATATCTCTGATATCATTCTATATCAATAATGTAGCCCTTCCTTATTCTTTTTTGTAGTTTCATAGTACTCTGTTCTGTGGATAGTTTATTCAGTTTTCTCTAGATGGACATTTAGTATTATTCCTATCTGTTGCTATTACTAATAATGCACCAGTGGATAATACTGTATATAAATCATTTTGTCTTTTTTTCAGTGTAACTTTGAGCTGGCTTCCAAGAAGGAGGATTATTGAGTCAAGTGGTATCAGCGTGTACAATTATGCTAAATATTTACATATTCTTCTTGGGCAATCTTTGGGGATTGTACTATTTTGCATTCCTACTGTCAAAGCATGAGCAAGATTTTTC
Source organism: Vulpes vulpes (assembly GCF_048418805.1). NCBI lineage: Eukaryota > Metazoa > Chordata > Mammalia > Carnivora > Canidae > Vulpes > Vulpes vulpes. Next base: position 105,735,740 of record NC_132783.1, on the reverse strand, counting down.
TCACATAGTCTCAAAAGCAGAGTATGTTGTCATTGAATAGAAATTTGGTGATCTGATGTGTGAGAAACTCCATGAAGTTTTCTTTGGCACTTTTTTTTCCCACTTCTAATGGTCTTGTGCATCTTTTTCATATAAAGGGCACTTACTTGTATATCTTCTTTCTGAAAAACTACATGTTCATAAATTTTAGGAAAGAGAGGTTTAATAGGGAAGGAGGAGAGAGTTCAGTTCACGTGTATGGTATCTTCACATCTTTTACTGACAGCTGTCTCTCTGCCATTCAAATTAGAGGGAAGGTGAAATAGGGTACCCTCACCTCAAGGTGGACTTTTAGTAACCAGGCAACAGATGGCGGTACCAAAGCCCAGAGGGCACCATACTTAAAAAATAAGATCCCCTAAATGAAATTTGTCAGTGTCTCCTCCTTTTTCCTTCTCTTAACTATTTTCTCTTTTGCAGATCATAGAATTTGAAGGCAGGATAGATTCTTTAAATTATTAAAATCTAATATTTTTACTTTATACATAGATGGAGTGGTGGTCAGACTCTGTTCTCTTGATTAGTTTCTTTCCCCAGTGCCACCTCTTCCCCTCTCCTCCTCAGCTGGGTCCACTGGTGATATTACTGGTGTTAGTATTACTTAACTCTTCTTGAATTAAACAAGAAATAGGAAAGATATACTTATCTCTTTCAGGGATGGTAATACTTCCTAGCTGTATCCTATTGCAAATTCACATCTTGTAATGTGTATATAAGCCATTAAAAATGTCCTTCCTCCCAATCTAAATGCCTAGATATTCCTGCAGTCTCCTTGTGTTTACTTTATCATATAATTTGCTCTTATCCCCAAGAGGAGGGGTCAATGAAATATAGCTTTTCAATGTGTTGATTATGGCATGCTACTGAATGTCAGGAAGAGTAAAGAGCACCTCAATTTAATGTAACACATATAACACTACTTAGACAAATCACATATTTAGGGGAATTAAAAGTCACCACAATCGGAGGGTTTGCAATCTAGTTGAGAAGATGAGGTATCTGAAGGAAAATTTTCTAATGCAATGCAGAAGATGATGGTCATCACAAATATTACCAAGTTAACAGAGAGTAATGCAGAGTAAGATAAGGAATCAGCAAGTGGAGAGTGTACACTAAGGACTTAGACTTCTTGTTTTTAAGATGCAGCTGCATCACTTATTTTATCTATATTAACCTTAGTTTCTTATGCAAATAGATATTAGGCAGAAAAGCTACCTGTTCTATGAGCTAGTGTTCTATGAAGCTTCAATAAGAAGAGCATGTAAGTGCCACATAGGGAAAGCTCAACAAATGTCAGCCATAACTGATAAGGTGGCTTAGAGAAGTTAAAAAAAAATGAGGGGAGGGTACCAGAGAAAAATTGTTAGATTCAGTCATTAGCAAATCTCAGATGAGTTTCAATAGGGCAGTTTCCGCCGGGTGAAAAGGCAGGAAGGCGAAGTGCAGCAGGTTGAGGGGTAAATAGGCAATAAATACTTGCCATAGAGAAATCAATACAAGCAGAAATCAATAGAGCCAAGGAAGTTCATCTATTTGAGATATTGGAGAGCAAAAATAAAATAGTAAAATAAAGCAAAATGGTAATGGGATAAAACGGGTTTTCTGTCATTTAAGGAAAGAGTAATGCTTGTGAGCGAAAGGCAGTAAACTGACAGGGGTGAGAGAGCATGTTTTGGCGAAACTGAGGGTGCTTTAGGTTAATGCCATAAGAGTCTTGAGTGCAGCTAGAGGGAGGCTCATTCTTAAGAGCAGCATGCCATCAGATTTATATCCTGCAGGATCAAGGGCATTTTCTTACTAGACAGAGTAGCTTCCCACTATATCTAAAGCTAAAGAGCCATAAAGAATTATATGACCCTGACTAAAGGTTGCACAAAGCCGTGGCATTAATGAATTAAGTTGCAGGACCTTAAAATGTGTTTCTCTGTCATTTGAACAAACGGTCTTGAGTACAGATTAGGTCTGTATGGCCTGCTGCTGGGAACATAACTGGCATCACTGTACTGATGGAGGATGTCAGGAGGGGAGAACTAAGTGTGGCAAATATCAAGTGTAGTTATTTATGCCAACATAGACCTATTTAAGCAATATAAAAATAATTATCTCTTGATTCTTGCTTCGAAACAAGAAGTGACCTAGATTATAAAATCTCCTGTTCACATTTCAGAAGTATTTTTCTGTTTCACAATGAGTTGGAGAGGCTTGGATTATCATATTCTTTAATGCAAAGTCCTATTTTAATGGCAATTATAACATACAGTAGCAAGCAGATGTCCATTCTTCCAGGCTGTTGTGATGAGTCATAACAAATCTATCATAACAATTGTAATAAACAGTGTAATCTGCTCAGTGAAGCAAGAAAAATATCTAGAACACAGGCAATATCCAGAGGGTCATAATTACAGTTGTCATAATGAGAAAGTTATAACAGCCTTGCATGGCTACAGATGTGAAGATCTTCGAGCAGGATGATAGATATAATTCTATTTTACCATTGAGAATTTTCCTTAAATTCTCCAATTCTCAGTCTCCTCATCTTTGTGATGGAAATAATAATCCATAACCTTCAGGATTAGTGAGATAATGGAAGAAGAATGGATGAATACAATGTGCCTAACCATTAGGTAGCATATTACTGCTTAAGAACTACATGGATCCCAATGTTTATTTCTCTCACTTCATTTACTTAATCTGTAAATTTTAATCTCCTATCTGAGGGTGCAAATTCCCTGGCTGCCATTCAAAATTGCTGTTGAAAACTGCTTTGGGTGGCACATTGTCAACGACAGGCATTCTGCATCAGTAAGTCCAAACCAAAGTTCTCTCTCCAGCTCTGAGATGGGTGACTAGTCTTCTGGTCGAGTACTAGACATCCTGGCTGGAGTCATTGGTTTATATATAATATAATTTTTAAAAAATATTTTGAAGAAGCCTTATACTCAGATTGCTGCACTTAGGAACTGAGACTGAGGAAAAGAAGATGTACGTTCCCTGGCTTATTCAAATATTGTAGTTACACCATTAGTTAACTGGCCTGTGTATTCACATGCATGACAAAGTATCACTCCCCCTTTTCCTCATCTAAGAATATGTATTTGAATTGACCTAAAATTACAGGAAAATATTCATTTCCTGTATTTTTGGCTGGTTGAAGCAAACAGAACTGGAAGTACCTGGCAACTAGACTTATAAATTCAGAAGGGTCATTTTGTGTATGCCCCTGCTCTAAGTCATTTTCAATTATTATAGACAGGAACGTCAACTGAAAATAAAATTTAAAAATTAACAACAACAAAATTTAAAATGTCTTGTGGGCTTCTTTTCAGGCGTGCCAGAATGCCTAATCTAAGTCCCTTAGGTTATAATTGAAGCCTTAGCCTTAAATGTTTTCTCTGATTTCCTAAAATGGTTTTGTTGAATTTCCCTGCCTCCTGAGTTGATCCTCGCCTTAGAAAACTCATCTGCCAAAAGACATTCCTGTGGAGATATACTGCCAAGCTAGAAACAAAAAATAGTAAACATTAGAGGCATTTTTACTGCTAACGCCCCAGAGGCAACAATCTTATCTCTAAGTCTATAACACAAGCAAATTAATCTGATTTGCATGTCATCTGAACAGAGTATGGGTTTGGATAACTCTGAATCATCTCAAATGAAAATTAGATTAGCAATGTGGTTAAATGTTGGCCAATAAAAGAGAGGAGAAATTGTGTATAAATATTTTAAATATAAAAGAATAAAAGTAATGGAAAACGTACAGATCTTTCTTTAAATAAAAAGCGGCTACTGTTCTCTAACAATGATATAAGGCATTATAAAAATCTACAGCCTAAGTTGATAAAGTAATGGGGCTAAAAGTCTATTTTTCTGGAACAGAATATAACTTTGGATCTTAAACACTCTCATGGATCTATAACAGCCATGAAAATATTCATTGGTCACTGTACCTAGAGCTTAATATAAGTCACGGAGGTGGATGACGGATGAAATCCGTACACACTTTACCTTGTGCTATGCTTGCCTACATGTTTAATTTACGTAGACTCCTTTGGGGAATATTGACTGTCTTTGCTAAAGACACATTTTGAGTTCATCATGTGTTTTATCAATGTTATCACTTAGGAAAGTGGTATGATTGTTTTATCAATATTTTATATAAACATGGGTATTTCTCCTGACAAAAAGAACTTTAATCACCGAAACTGTGCTCTGTTTTTATTTTTCTCAGGGATGCTTAGTATTCCATTGAGTTTCAAACTGTGTTTATATTTTCACAATGTAAACATCTCTCAAAAAAGATCACTTCTTACCATATCCCAGATTGACTCCCACCATCAGCACCCCCAAGGCCCTCTTCCCTAAAAATAAAAGGTATAATATATCAAGTGAATTGCAATCTTTCTTGGTAAACAAAACTAAATTTCATAATTAAAACACATTGGCTCAGGGGTTCCAACATACTTACTCTAAGAGAGAAAGCACTAGGATAAAGTCCTACTTCCTTTGATGATTAATCTCAGAAGTCATCTAGTGTCACTTCTGCTTCATTTTATTGTTGAAGGCAATTATAAAGTCCAGCCCAGTTTGAAAGAGATAGAAAATAGACTCTACCTTTCACTGGGGAAGTGTCAACGTCACAGTAATTTCTTAATGTGGAGTGGGTTATATACAGGTTCAGCCTTTTCTGAAAAATGCACTATGCCACCCCATGGCTCACATCTTGCTAAATTCAAGCCATTAATTTCCTCCTTGGCTGTTACCCTTGTGCAGTGAACAACTTTCATAATCATACATCATGACCTTGTTTAAAGTAACAAAAAGGCCTTTGTTTGATACCATGTATCCCACTCTTCAGGTATACATGACTTAGGAAAGTTATTTGAAATTTCCAAATCTAAATTTCTATACAGTATTGCAGTGAAAGTAAATGAGGAATGTATTTAATGTGAACAACACAATGATCAATATAGATGTTGTCTAAGCCTTGAAGATATGAATCTACTAGGTTGAACCATATGAAATTGCTGTCTCTGAATTTAAAAATGGTGAACCATTTTCATGGCTCAACCTCATATATTTTTTATGGATAAATAATTGGAACAACATTTTATTCTGTTAAATCACAAATTATCCAAAATTGCATAGAAACTGGATTTCTTTAGCTATTTCTGATTTTAAATAGATATTACTAATGGACTTAATTAATATTAGAAAGTAAAATAAAATAAAAACTGTGGCAAATGACAATTGCATATGTGTCTTTGAATTCCTCAAATCCATTCCTAGTATAATTCTTGAGCATATGAGAACCTCTTCTAATATTATCTATCACATTTTTAATTGGGCTAAGGTTGATATTGGCCAGAAGAAAGGATATCCTAAGTTTGGTGCTTTTTTTTTCTTATCCTTTATTCCTCCTAAAACTTAAGAAGTCTCAAAACAAAACAAAACAAAACAAAAGAGAGAGAGAGAGAGGTTTCTAAACAGCTTACTATTTTTTTAAAAGCTTATGCCTTCTCTACATTCTTTTGAGATCTGCCCCTCAGCACCTAAAAGGCCCATCATTAGCTCAACTTTCTTCATTCTGAGCATCAAGATTTGAACTCATAGCTTCAGAAGTGACAGACCAGCCCACTAATCCATTGTATCTCCCTGGATCTCTGCCCAGTTTTGCACATTTAGAATGATTTACAGTATTGAAATTTTCCACGTTATTCAGCATTGCCAATCCATCATCTGAACAAATTATACCTCTTGCCTCCCATCAGTCCAAACGTGTTCAGATAATGAAGGTTCTCCAAAGCTTCAGTCAGCTTAAAAAAGAAAAGTGCAGAATTCACAGAGGTATATTGGAAACATATTACAAAGTCAGAAAGTTTCTCCCTTCTGACAGCTTTTTTGTTTTGTTTTATTTTGCTTTGTTTTAGAGCAAGAGGGAAAAAAGTCGTCAGTTAAGACACTTTTTGAAAACAGGGTAAATTTTAAAAAAGGAAATATGAGAGAATAGAAAAAATGGATTATAGTTCTATGTTTTCTTCTTACTTGATTCTTTGGCATGTTTTTATTTACATGGAGACATTATTAACTATTTAAAGGGTCATCTTGGGATCCCTGGGTGGCTCAGTGGTTTAGTGCCTGCCTTTGGCCCAGGGCATGATCCTGGGGAACGGGGATCGAGTCCCATGTTGGGCTCCCTGCATGGAGCCTGCTTGTCCCTCTGCCTGTGTCTCTGCCTCTCTCTCTCTCTCTGTGTGTGTGTGCGTGTGTGTGTCTTTCATGAATAAATAAATAAATAAATAAAGTCTTCACAAAATAAAAATGAAAATAAAGGGTCATCTCTTGTTGCATTGATATCGTGACCCATCATCAAAGAGCAAAAGAAAAAAAAAATCAAAAGAATCACAGTGATGTATTTAGGGAAGAACAAATCCTCCTGAAATATCAGCGTCCATGATGGCCACTTCTTGGGGAGGTTTATTATACATCTGAGTTTTCTCTGTAAACATTTTTTCCTGTACATTTCAGCTTGACAGAATATTCTGGTTTACCTCTGTTGTTCCAGCAGCCTATCCTATTATCGCCCTCTTTCCACTCTCAGAAGTAACCAGGTAAGGGAAATAATGTAAAACATTTCCCTCTCGTTGAAAATTATAGCAACTTCTTATTGCTTTGGAGTAAAGAAAGAAAAACAAAATGAAAAAAAAGTTCATCAACAAATTAGGTGCCTCCAATTAAAAGCATCTCAATATTGCTAATGGAGAATATAAAAATAAGTTTAACACAAGGAGAGAAGATTTATAATAATGTTTCAACAATTCACTCAAAACTTAGTAATGAAGGGACAAGTGGTAATATTTTCATTCCTTTGACACCACTAAGATACAATTAATGAACAGTGCAAATCACAGTTATTAGTCATTAAAGTCAAACCCTTCAGTTAAAACTTTTTCTCTCTTCTAACTAGTGACTTGGTGTTTCTATCCTCTCTCTACTAACGCCAGAAAGTGGCCTTCAACCTCTATTTGAATATTACCAGTCATGAAACTTAAATCATTTCGGAAATTCTCTTGGACAGCTCTGTTAATACTTTCTTTCTTGTACTGAGTAGAAATCTATTTCCTCATAATTTCCAATTATTCCAAATTCTGTATTCAAGACTCTTTCTTACAAAGCAGTCCTTAGAATGTTGAAATACTCTTCCTAGGTAACCATATACATATGATTTTTTTTTTTTAGTTTCCCATCATTCTGGCTTTTTTTTCAGTGCTTGCAAATGAAATTCAGTTTGTTAATGCTTCTCCTAGAATATGATACTCAGATCTTTAGGTGGCTTTATGAAGCTTAGGTGATATGTTTGTTCTCCCCAGGTAGCAAAGTTTGTATGACAAATATACAAAAAGAGCTACTAAATAACGTTGTTTTCATATTTGCCGAACATTTCATATCCTTAGTCGACACTACTTCCAAGAGGTAGTTAGCAATTTCCATATTATACAAATGAGGAAATTGAGCCCGGAGAAGTTAGATAAAATGCCAATGATAACTCATGTAAGAAGTTAGATAGAATATAGGACTTAGATCTAGGTTTGCCTGATTCCAAAGCCCATACTCTTATTTATTCTCTTATTTATTCTAAACTTATACACATGCTTTTTTTCAGACTGACTATATTCCCATTAAATTCCTTGTAATTAGCATCATTGAATATTTTTAAATCTTGTTAGGTTTTTTTGGCTTTAAATTCTCTCATCCTGGATATTGGATATCTCTTCTAGCATTTAATCACCTTCACATATGTTTATTTTACTCCTAATGTCTTTGTCCAAATCCTTCATGAATGTACGAAATAGCACAGGATTGGAGAAAGGGGTCAGAGTCTCTAGAATGAGATTTTTCTGCATATTGGTGCTATAAACACACACACATTATATATATATATATATATATATATATATATATACTAACTTGTACTGAATCAATTGACTTAATTATTGTGATTTGGTCTATAATTTTCTTATTTATTTCAAAGACATTATTTTCGAAAAACTTTAGTAGAATTCTATTTAATTATTTTATACTAAATATTAATGCTTAGACCAATAATTCTTTTTTTTAAAGATTTTATTTATTTACTCATGAGAGACACAGAGAGTGAGAGGCAGAGACACAGGCAGAGGGAGAGCAGGCTCCAGGCAGGGAGCCCGACGCAGGACTCAATCCCAGGTCTCCAGAATTAGGCCCTTGGCTACAGGCGGTGCTAAACCACTGAGCTACCTGGGCTGCCCTAGACCAATAATTCTTATGTTCACTCCCTCATTCATTCAATCTACTCTCAGCGGAAAACAAGCAAACCAACCAACAAATAATTACTGTTGTTAAGTGATAAGAGAATTGGATATCTCTGTCATTTACTACTAGTTATTTATCCTCGGACAAGCTACATATTATCTCCATAAATATCAGGTTTCTTATAAAATGGAGATAAGGAAATTTATGTGGCTGAAATGCAAGAGATATGGGGGAAATAAATGAACATGATGGTGAAATGCTGTTGTCTAATATGATTTAGAGTCTGTGTATATTATTATTTTGACCAATTTATAAGATATGATTTATGTTTTATAAAGTTAACTCTATACCAATGGTTCTCCAATTTGAACATGCACCAGAATCATCTAATTGTTTGCTTAAAGAAAGATGGATAGTTCACATCTCCTAGAATTTCTGATTCAACAGGTCTGGTGTGGGCCCAAGAATTTGTATTTTCCAAGTTTCCAGATGCTTATAATGCCACTGACTGGGACACTATATTCAGAGAACCACTGGGAAGATGTGGAGAATGTTAGAAATGATGAGTACCTGAACTAGGACATGGACAGTAGGGACAGGTTCAAGATACTCCCTGAATTGATGATGGAGCAGTTAACAAAGGTGAAAGAGGCAGAAGAGTCAAAACTATCTTCAAGGTTTATGAATGGGATTAAGTGATACGGTGCCAGCAATAAGGAATAGAAGAAAAAAAGGCTTATGATTGTGAGACAAGCTCAGGTTTGGAAGAGCTGAGATTTGGTGTTTATAGAACCTGTAGATGGACATGGTAAGCATGGTAGGAGTGGAACTGGAGGTAAGTTCTTTTTTTCTCCAAATAAGTGGGCCTTTCCATCCATGCAGAAAGGAGACCTTTTGGGTGAGGGTCAAGCACAAATAAGCTTTAATGCCTTTGCCATTCTTTCATACTGATCGGAAGATTATAGTTGCTCACCATGTGAAACAGAATGGCTGAAACCAATAGCAGAACAGAATACATTCATTGACAGTGGAGGTAGAAGGGTGATCTGGTGCTATCAGGTTCTTTTTCTGGTCAGGAGATAACCTGACTTTCTGTCAATGGGTCACATGAGGCATAACTGTAGCATCATGATGGGTGCATTTTCTGTTGTCACCAATCTTCCAAAATAGAGGACCATTGTGTCTTGTCTCTTATGAAGCCACTGGGTATAGTCTTTTACTAAGAGAGGCCAGGATCCTAAATACAATAATGACCTTATGTTTTTATAATCTATAGCAAAAAGTCACATTCACATTTTAAATGTAGTATTAGACCTGTACTATATACATTAGTCAAACTCCAGCTGCTTTGGGATGGAGTCCATTGACCAATAAAGACAAGTCACATTCAAAGGAATATTTACGTGGACTGGGAGTTGGAGAGGAAAGGAAAAAGGAGTTTGATCTCTAGAGAGGATTTTCTAATGTTCGTATATCAAAACAGGGACTATAGCTAAAAAGAAAAAAATGATAGCCAGAGATTAAAAAAATGTGGAAATATTTAAGAATATCCAGGATTAATTGGAGCCATTAGAAAGATATAATCAAATAGGGCTGAAAGAAAAAAAAAATGGCTGATAACAGAATTCTGGAAGAAAAAAAATGTAGGGATAGACAGAGGAATGGGAGTTATTAAAAAAAGATAAAGAAGAAGCTGTCAGAAAAGTTAAAAATTGGAGCATCAAAAAAGGGAAAACTTATTAGTCAGTTTCAACAGGTGATTTCAATTGTTTCCTAAATATTTACACATCTTCTATCTTCCGATTTTTTTAATTAATGAAAAATTTCAAAACCTTTTTTTCTATAATATTTATATAGGTAAAAATGCACTAAAAAAGAATACATTTGAACTCATGTTGATAAAGTCATGTTTCAATAATAACTACTAGTATTTTTTAGTGTATTTGGTGTTTCTTATTTTAAATGTTTAGTTTTTCAAAATAAATTTGTAATTATAATAAATCCCTTGTTAAACTATACCCACAAGTAGGAAAAATCAATGCAAATACAATAAATACATGTAATTTATTTTGATAAAACCCAAAGACACTTCTATAGAAGTTCCTAGAAAATCCAGGTTAGGATCTGGTGGAGATGTCATTGCTGATATATTAGGGCCAGATATGAAAATTCAGCTTCTGAATTCACAAGTGATTTTGTTATAAGAAATTATAGACACTTAACTAATTGTAAGAGTTCATTTATCATTAGAGTTGGGGGCAATTTTGATTAATGTTACTAGAAGTTCAAAGTGATGATACATAAATAATTAGGTATGTCCCATACAGACTGAACTGGGAGCTGCACAGCTACATGGTGAGATTTGAATATACCACAGCATCAAGGGCTGTAGGCAAAGTGGCATGCTTTGTATGTAGTCATGTCTGCTGGCAATTCTTGAACTGCCAGAAACTAGAGAATAACAACTGAGTATAGGACAGTGCTTCCGCATGGCTGGGGTGATTATGGAAATGGTGTTACCAATTAAAGTGTAGCAGTTTACCAGTTCATATTCTCTGTGAAAGGAGGCTTGAGGGAAAGGAGATGGTGATTGAGAAATCAGGGGGGCAGGGGAGAAAAAGCTTTAAGTTTTGGTTTGATGCCCTCTTTTTCTGATGCTCATTCTTTTCCCTTTTTTCACCTGGCATCCCCAGATGCTGAGGGATTGGGGACATTAATCTCTAAAATGAACGGTCATTCAGTAGCAGTGGGCTATGCATAAATCACGCAGTTGACTCTCAGGAGACATAAAGCTATTTCTAGAAAGGTCACATTAGAATTTAGCCATCATAATGTGAAAAAGCAATCACATATGATATTTTAAGCAAACTAAGGGGAGTTTATTTGCCTATAATAATAATCATCTCATTGAATTGTTGCTTGGAGACAAAATTATGCAACGTGGGCAAAACATTCATTTATTTAGTGAAACAAAATAAAACATAGTAAATGTACCATAAAAAGTAGTTAACATTATTATGGTAAAATCCTTTTGATTTGATTCTCATCTCTGTCACTTACTTTCAACCTTAGTTTATATGTTTGTGAAACTGAGCTAATAATATTGCACAAGGTTGTTGAGAGCATTAGAAGGAATTTTGTATGAAATGACTAGTATATTTTACGGCGAATAATAGGATCCCTGTAAATGAGAGAGGGAATGAAGGAGTGGTGGAAGAAAGAACTGGAGAGGGAAGTACTATCTGTGTGCCTAAGTAATAAGTGTAACTAAGAACAATGATAGTTTTCCTTCTTTTTTAGTACCACAAAAGATCTAAAGATACAGAACTATTTGGGGGTAGGTTGTCATGAAGGTACATTAGCTGAAATTTTAAAGATTATATGAAGCGGAGATTCAGAAGCCAATATTGCAGATTAGGAAACAGGTTCAGAAAATTCAAGGCATAGAAAGGAGAATGGCTGGTAACCCTGTAGGTTAATCAGGGTATGATTAATTAGCATGGAAGGAGAAAGAATAAAAACTGCAAAGAGGTCAAATATGAAAGAAAGAGTTTCTATGTAATTTGGTAAGCAAAATATATGGAGGTAGAAAAAATTTTGAAATAGGAAAAATCAAAATGATACCAGAGGAAAGATTGTATTTGGCTAGAATGTGAAGAGTGAATTACAAGAGAATCTGAAATAGACAAGGCCATTTATAATAGATCATTATCAAGGCCAAAGCTCATAATTATGATGCCTTTTCCAAATCCTTGAAATCACATTCATGAAAAAGAAATACAAATATTTGTGCTAGTAACTGAAAGTTAATACCGTTTGGTCATAAAAAAGCATTTAGTAATTAAGTAATATATTAAGATCTTTAAACTATGAACAATGAAGATTTTTTTCATTTATCTTTAAGATTTTCAGATGGCTGTATATTATCCATTTACACAAAATACCTAATAATTTAAGAGAAGATACAGAAGAGTCACACTTAAAGCGTGTTTAACAGTAAACAGTCATTAATATGTATCAACTTTATATTAAAATATAAATCTATAGGCATTCCTCATTTATCTCTAGGGATTTGAAAACATTTATGTTCACTTGGATTTCCTTTTTTTAAGCACATTGAAATAAATACAGACACATCTTCATGTAGTCATCCCTTTATTTTTTTATTTCATTGCTTCTTACATATTAGGGTGCTTAAAATTGCTGTAGAAAGTTGTATACACAAACTTATGAACATTTTATAGGATATTTAGGGAACTTTCAAGGATAATTTTGACCAGAGGGAGTTTTCAATACTCTAACTTGATACCATACTTGGAGTAAACTGTCACACATGATTTGAAAAGAATGCAGAAAATAATATTTAAAAACTCCATGCTTATTTTGTAGGATAATTTGTTAAGTTACAGGTCATTTTGTATTTGACATTCCCACTACTCTATAAAAGCCAATCAAATGTTTTAAATGAATCAACTTTCCTTGTTTGGATAATGTAATATAAATATAGAGCTATCAGGCTAGAGAGGCAACATTATAGAATAGCTCAATGTCACTGAAGATGCAAGAATTTTGATATGATGAATGGACTCTGCCCTAGGAAGGAAAAAGCATGAAAAATAAGCCAACTTACTGTACAATCTTACTACACGTTTTTGGTCACGTAAACATTAGATCTCCTATTTGATATTGAAACTTCTCATTCAACAAGACATATGTCAAAGCAAATTAGTGTAGATGGACATCATATTTTTTTAAAGAAGATTGACAAAGGACTCAATCTTAAAATAGCAAGTTTGAAAACACTAGTTATTTTGTTATAGCCTGTTGTTTTTGTGTAATTCAGTGACAGTTTAGCATTGATACCCACTGCTGGCCTTATGTTCCTGCATCTGCTGTGTGGAGAGAACATTTTTCCCTTAAAGTAGCATTCACCATACTAATTGTTTTCACTTTCAGTTCTTGTTAAGCATTAGATGAGCAATTTGTCTTTCAAGGCATGTACATGAAATCATTTGACTAAGTCAACAGATTCTTTTTCATAGGATTCAAAGAGTTTGTATGTAGCTCTAGGACACTGGGATCACCTTGCATCCGTAGTACTTGCCTCTATTAAGTCTAACCCAAAGTGAATTTATACAACACAAACAAAGCAGCTGAAATGTGAAATAATCAATTGACTCTTCGTTCTCCATGACACCAATGCGATGGGCTAAAATGAAAATTATGTACTGTTTGTTTGTATGCCATATAGGCATTATTATCAAGCTATATCTATAACATTCCTTGAAGCATTTTTATATTTTGGTCTGCAGAGAACCATATTTTGGAATATTTCTGAACTATATCCATTGTTGTTTTTCATTTGACTCATGTTATCTTTAGTATCTTCCTTCATTTACAAATATTTGAAAATGTTCTCATTATGTTGTTATTGGTATCTAGCTTAATTTTGCTATGTTCAGATACTATACCAAATATGACTTTGTCCTGTGAAATTTGTTGAGATGTTTTTTAGAACACAGAATACAGTCACTTTGGCAAATGATCCATGTTCTTAAAAAAAATGTGTGTTGTGCAATTATTGTTTGCAATTTTCTGTATTTGTCAATCATGTCCAATTTGTAAATCGTGTCGTTCAAAATTTCTATATATCGATTGCTGTTTTTGTTGTTAATTTGTTCTATTTGAATAGACGTGTTAATATTCCTAGTCCCTTATTCCCTCATGCTTTGGGCTAATGTTTATTTTTAAGTTTTCCATGTATTTTAAAGGCAAAAAGAGAGTTATTATTATTGTTTTATGCAGTCAGTGTTCATTTAGATTTTTGTATATGTTTATTTATCCTTTTGTGTTCCTGCTGTCATTTCCCTCCTTATGTTTGGGATCATTTTCCTTCAGTCTAAAGAACTCTTTTTAGCTTTTCCTTTAATGTATGGTTTGTGATTGACAAATTCTTCTAGTCTTTCTTTCTCTAAGAACATCTTAATTTTACCTTAATTATTTGAAGGATACTTTCAATGATGGTTATTATTTTCTTTCAGCATTTTAAATATGTCACTCATTTGTCTTCTGGTATATATCCATTTATGCCTAAAAGGCAACTGTAACTCATTATTTTCATTTTTAAAGATATTGTGTCTCTTTTCCTTTAGTTGCTTTGTTTTTGTTTTTTTTTAAATATTCTTTGGTTTTTACATACTTTATTGTGATGTGATTAGGTATGGATTTCTTTGTGTTTTCCCAGCTTTAGTTTATAGAGCTTTTGACATCATTGGCTTGGGATTTTTTTTTTAAGCTTGGGAAATTTTTGGCTAATCCGTCTGTAAATATTGCTTTAGTCCCCCCCCCCCTTTTTTTTTTAATGAGACTATAACTATACTGCCTTAGAGTTTCACCATTCTAAAATGTCTCATAGTTTCTTCTGAATGCTTCAAATCATTTCTCTAATCTCCAATCTAGGTATCTATTGACCAATATTTCATTTATCAGCTTTTCTCCTTTTTATAATTTTGCTGTTAAACATATCTATCAAATTCATGATTTCAGCTATTCTACTTTTTTACTTAGAATTTTTATTTTATTTTGTAGTTTTTATATCATTTATTCTGTTACTAATTGTTATTTTAAACTCTGTGTCTAATTATGCTAATATCTAGATCATCTGGGGATTTGATTTTATGATCTTTTTTCTTTTGGTTTTTGGTCATTTGTTCCTGCCTACTGGCCATTTGTTATTGAATGTATGAAAAATCGTAGAAGTTGTGTATTTTATCTTTCTAGAGAAGATTCTTTGCTTTCCTTTCAGCATGCTATTAAAGCAGGAGCCGATTACCTCCATTCATTAGAGACTGACATTGTTTAAGGTTGAGTTTCATTCTATGTGAGGTCTGGTTTACTTCAGTTTTGGCTTTCCTACTAGAACATAGCCAGCCCATGATGGATATTGACTAAATGCCAGTGCTCTTTCCCATAGCTCCTCCTGTTTGATGATCACTGAGTTCCATTTTTTTCTTCATTTCTGCTTAGTATTTTAGTCACTTGGGAGTCACTTTTTGTTTGTCTTGTTACTTCTTGTCCCTTAATAAGAGAAAGAAAAAAAAAAAAAAGAGAAAGCAAGTTACTTGAAGTAATATCAATAAAGAATACTACTCTTTTGGTTTCTCTATGGTTACAAAATAAAGACTCTTAGCTTCCATTTTCTGCTTGGTTTTTAGGCCCCTTGACACTAGCCACTCCCAGAATGCACTAACACACACAATTACAGAGGAGAAAAGCCAGGCTCAATGCAATACAATTCTCTTCTTTCTGAGATCTTGACCCTCCAAGATTGACTCCATCACTGATGCCTTCAAATGCTGATTTACAAAAAAAGATCTAGATTTCATATTTATTCTTAGTAGATGGACACTGGCCTAACCAGAAGTGGAAAGCCTCCAAGTTTCTGAACATGATATAGTCTCATAAGAATTATTTTTAGCCATAACAGAGGAGGGAAGATAAAGAAGCAGCAACAACAAAATAGAAAAGAGGAAATAAAATAGAGAAAAATAGTGTTTTTTAAAACATGATTTATTTCTTTTATTTTAGAGGGAGAAAGAGAGATGGAGAGAGAGGGTGTGTGTGAGCAGCAGGAGAGATGGAGAGAGAATCTCAAGCAGACTCCCCACTGAGCATGGAGCCTGATGTGGAGCTCAGTCTCACCACAGTGAGATCATAACTTGAGCTGATATTTCACCAAGAGTCAGACACTTACCCAAATGAGCCACTCAGGCACCCCAGAAAAACATAGCCTTTAAAAATATATTTGTGACAGAAAGACTTAATCCATGTTAACTTTTGTCAGTCCTTTCATGATTACTACATATCATCTCTTAAAAATATATATATATATGTTCAGCATGGTTTCAAGGCACTATTTGAAAGAGATAGAAAGGGAGAATGTAGATTAGGAAGAAATTTCCAGTCCTTAATTCCCATAGTTCAAGAAAACAATTTCCCACATCTATATGAAATTCTCAGGGCAAATTTCTTGGCCTACTAAGCCATTTTGAATGAAATAAAATAAGACCTATTGCTCCTACATTCTAATTTACAAAAAAAGAAAAGACAATTGTTAATTTTAGTTTGATGTAATTTTTAGTCGGGAAAAGGTATTGCTTTTGTTCCTCATAAATAAACTTAAATCACTTATTTATACTGTATAAAAAATACATGAACTCATTTAACAAGAAAGAAACGGTTAAATGCTACCATAAATTCACATAAAGGTGACAAAAATTTGAATAATGTAAGTAAGGCTTAAGAAAACATTTGTTTTCTCTCCTCTAACATGCTTTGAAAGCAGTAGTCAGCTTGGGATTTAAGTGCCATTCTCTACTAAAAGGATTTAAGGCTTCTTAAAGAAATAGTTCATTCATTTGTAGGACAGCAACATCAAAATGAGCCTGGAGCATATTTTCATACCAGAAAGCCAGGAAACTTTGATAGACTATTAGGGTTTCTTCAAAAGGGTTGAGTAGGTATCTGAATATGTTCCACTTGTCGGATATTTAACAGTGTGATACATCAGCAAGAATAACAACTGCAATACATTTAAATGTGTAAGTTCTAATGGTACTAAATCAAACAAATGAATAAACAAAAACACCATTGTTCCTTTTAATAAGATGCTAGGAAACAAACTCATTATTTTGAAAACTGAGAAAAGGAAGTACTCAAATATTTTTTTTTCCAAGTTAGTATGTAAACTGTGTCTCAAGGTAACCATGGTTGATAAAGAAAGGTTTTTACTTTGCTAAAGTATTTCATGAATAAATAAATAAGAGATGATAGAATTAGCATTTCACTATTTTACAAACTAAAATAAAATCATTAATCTAGGGAATGATAATCAATGGTCTCTAATGTTTCAAACAGATACATTATATGCACATATTATAATCCCTGATGGAAAAACATTTAGGTACTTTTTTTCATGGAAGAAAACTACGCTACTTGTGATGTAGTCTTGTCCTCCGCTCCCCAGAAAAATGAAACCAGAATCTCATCGATCCTCTAGATAGAATTTAACTACCAACTTAGAAAATACCGGGGCAGAGTTACTTGTTAACTCTCTAAGAGGATTCAAGAGAACTATTCAAACTTCGAGAAACTGTGTAGGATAAATGTTTTGTTTTATTCAACAAAAATTTATAAGGAAAAGAGAAAATGGTAATTTATATATTGGGAGACACTTAAGAAACTTGTTTGTAAATGGACCTTGTTTAGATCCTAATATAAATAACATAGAGTATTAAACAGCTTTCTAAGAAAACTAGAGGGAAAATATTGAATAGATATTTTGTAACATTAAAGAACTATCATTAAATTATTTTAGGTATAATATTGGCATATAGGGCACCTGGGTGGCTCAGTTGGTTAAGCATCTGCCTTTGGCTCAGGTCATGATCCCAGGGTCCTGGGATCAAGTCCTGCATCGAGCTCCCTGCTCCCCCCAGGACCATTCCCAGATATTGGCAAACGTATTACATACTTTTATTTTTTATTGATTTGTTTATTTGTGGGGGAAGAGAAAGAGAGAGAGATTGTGTGTATGCACATATTTGAGTTGAGGGAGGGACAGAGGGAGAGATAGAATCTCAAGCAGACTCCCCACTGAGTACAGAGCCTGACATGAGGTTCCATCTCATAACCCTGAGATCATGACTGGAGCAGAAATCAAGAGTCTGACACTTAACTAACTAAACTACCCAGATGCCCCTATATAATTTTATTTTTTTGTATATTGTTTATTTCTTGACTCATTTTGATGTTTCCCTATCTTTTATGTATATAAAGTGACATATTGACAGATAAAATAGTATCTTTTGGATTTCCCTCAAAATAATCTATAATGAGAGGACTTGATAGAAATATAAATGAGTCAGAATTGACTATGAGATCATAATTTTTGAAGCTAGGTAATAGGCACATATAGTTGCAGTATAAAATTCTGTATACAGTATATGGACACATAAAAAATGAAGGAATATGATACTGTATATTAAGCAAAGCATAATAGATAAGGTACATTTAAGAAAGTACTTTGAACAGCCCATTTTTTTTCTCCATAAAGAGATCTTGCAAGTAAAATTCCTTTTCTAAAGGTCTGAAATTTGTCATTACCAAGATGGTTTTCGTAAAACAATATTTCATGTTGTCTTCAGTAATCAAGTTCAATAAACATGGGCAATTTTTAATTAGAGGGAAGGAGAACCACTTAGGCCACTTTACTGCCCACAAGTACTCTAATGGGGATCAATCACACCCAATTAAAACTCAAGGAATTATGAATCTTTAATAAGCTTATCATGAGATAATTCAGCTGTTAAGTCCTCTTTAGGTTCATGCTAAGCAAGCTTTCTCAAGCTGGAAACCAATCATCTTCATGACATCATTTTCAAATAAGCTTTGTGATTTTTGTTTGGAAAGAAGATAAAAGAGCTTTGCAATTTGCATCAAAATTAAAATTCCCATATATTGATTAGAAATTTCTAAGCTCTACATACATGGATGAGCTCATGTTTACATTAAAAAGAACAGTTTTGATAACACTAATTAATGACTCTAAATAAACTTAATCACCTGAGTGACTTTTATGTATTTTCCTTTAATAGCTGAACCCGGCTCATTTCCATGGCCCTAATTTAATCTATAGTTCATAGTAGAACCTGCTGCTTATTTTATTAAAGATAATACTAAACCAGCAAAACAGACTGGAGCGTTGTCTTCTTGATCTCTGTAGATAGTGGTAAAGGGAGAAGATGTTAGCATCAGGCCACCTGGTTTGGCATTTTCTAGATGAATAGCAAATCAGCAGCCATTCCATGCTTTCTTTTCTTCATCTATAAAATTGTAATAGCATTTTTACTGTATATTTATAGTGAGTGTTAAATGAGATATTATGTAGAAAGCATTTTAAAACATGCCAAGTGTATGATTGCTCTCAGTAATTGTTAACTGGCATAGAGAAACGGTAGTGGTGTAGAAAAACAACAATCTTTTCTTCTGTGGATGAAACACATGATTTACAAAGACTACATTGGCATGATGCTATCCTTTTTCATACTCCCTCAGGGCAGATCATTTCCTTAACCAGTGTGAAAGTGCATGAGTGCACATGTGCCTGTATGTGTGTGTTGTGTTTGGTACAGAACATCATGTGTCGTGATACAAATGCCTGTGTTAGTCGCTGGCTTTGAAATGTTCTGAGAGGTTGGAATAGGGGAAAGGAAGATTCTAGTCAGATTGTTTTGGCAAGACTATTTTCTGCAATTTATTTTTAGATCTGATGAGACCGTGACTTTTTTGCAGTGTTAAGAGGAATAACCAAGGAGCCATATTTGAAATGTTTGACAGAACCCCAACTGGCCATCTCGTATTCATTGGAGTTTTCTCTGCATACTCATTGTATCTACTAGTATCTATTTGAAAAATATTTTTCCCAGCCTTAACTTCTACTCTAGAATGGCATATATTTTTTGTAATATAATTATACTTGTATAATGAGTATAAATAAGTTTTTAAGATTCATCAACATAATGCATAATTAACTGATGTGATTATAATAAGAAATGAGGACACAGAATACTTATCTGTATATAAGTCCATTTAACCATGTAGGCACTGCAAATACTAGAGTTTAGTTAACACAGTGAGTAGCAAACTCACTTATCAATGCCTACAATCAGACACAAGATGGTTCTAATGAAGGAATTCTCATACCGATTCTACAAGCATGAACAATTGGGAGTTTTATAGATGCTTCCCAATTTTAACAAGTTTATAAAATGATATTATGGTTTTGTGCAATGAAGTAATACCCTAACTCTGGCCTGAGACTATCACTAAATTTCATAACATTTGGTATTTCTCTCAAAATTTCCATTCTAATGTTTTATATCTAATGTTTTATATCTAATGTTTTATATCTAATGTTTTATTTATGTATTAATGTTTTATATCAAGTCCACATTGCATTTGTTGCTCAAAAGATATGTGCTCTAGGTAGCTTATTAATTTGAGTCACTCTTTTTTTGGTAAGCTAACAAACGAATTTATATACTCATTTTTCTATTTGTTCATCTGTTCAAATATCTGCTAGGACTGTGTGGTATGCGTGTGTGTGTGTGTGTGTGTGTGTGCATTTCACACATACATGTATCTGCACCCTCAAGGTCTGGCTTCTTAATGGCGAATATAGCTAATATGAAACATGATTATTTATTTTATTACTTTTTTATTTCTCAAAGCCATGAAATAATATGAACCACTTAACATTTTATATCTAGAATACATTTTGTTCCATAAGTACAAGTAACTATTTTTAAAAAGTCATTGGATCATATTGTATTGTTTCTTAAACTCGAATAAACATGACAGATACTTAGGCAAGTGAGTAGTTTCTGTAGTTTCTGAAATCTAAAAAGATTTATAGGAATCAAAGGATATATTTACAGTGTCTGGCATATGCAAAAAATGGAATAGCTCATTCTCTTAAGACAAACATTTAAGTTTCTCATCCAAAATATTGAGTACTTGAGCCTTTCCAAGTCTCTGCTAAGATATCATATTCTTGTTCTGGAAGAAGGCAGGATATTGCTTTACTAATAACTGTTCTATGAAGTTGATTTATTTGAGATTGCCTATTGGGGTGGCTAGAATAATAGCATTATAAACCTGGCTCCATTACTAGATACTGGCATCACCTGAACCAAGGGCCCTAACCGTTGCTTCCCCTTTTTTGCCAAGGTTCACTTCACACTAGCTAAGATAATTCCCTGTATCCATTATGGCACTTCTCTTGCCTGCTGCCAGAAATAAGACATTCCATCTGCCTGTCTAGACTCTTTTCTGTCATTACTTCTAAGTGAATTTATCTGTGCCATCCTGAATGATATTTCCCTCTTTCAACCATAGTTGGACTCCTGATTCTGACAGTTATTATCATAATTAGTTTTTATTATGAAATTCTATAAAAGTAATGATAATAGTTTTATATATAACGAATTTATAGTCTTATAGTCTTTATATATAAAAACTAATTTTATTATGAAAATATGTTAAACTAATTGTCATAATTAGTTTTTATTTAAAAAATTAGAAGCAATCAAAGATAAAAGATTGCCACACATGTAATTTAGGTCTTGGACAAATTTATAGGGTTGTGTTAAGGCTTAGATTACAATGCCAGACTACCAGGTTGAAAACCTAGTACAACCACTTCTTAGAAGCAGAGTGACTGGGAAAATTGCCTAAATAATTTATATTTCAGTTTTCTTGTATGTAAAGGACATAGATAAAAATACTTACCTAATAGGATTAAATGTGCTTAACACAATGTCTATACATAATAAGAGCTCAGTAACTCTTATAGTTATTTTTATGTCCAGGAGTAATATTAACAATATTTAATAAATGCTATGACAGGCAGTTACTTGGTAGGTTTCCAAAGTCACTGCTAAAAGCACCATCTCATCCTTTTTTAATATATGTTGATCCTTTATAATTTGTCATCTGGAATCCCAATCCCAACTTGATGTATATGTTTGAATTCTCTTTTCCCTTTAAGTAAAATAACACTCCGACAATACTATCAGTGGTTAGATAATTTTCTTTTAAATTTTGAAGAGAGTGTATTTAATCTTCAGCATAATGATGTGATATTCTCAGAAATCACACACTTTTGGTTATAGAGTACTAGAACTTCCACACACTCAGAACAAGCATGCATACATAACCTCTAGCGATGATAAGAGATGATCTAGGAACAAAAACTCTTGAGTGAAAATGTATTGTTTTGTGCTTCAATGCATTTGTGCCCTGGGATAACCAGAAATAATTATTGAAACAAGCCTCTTGTTAATAATAATTACACTTCGTTCTATGAAAACAAGAACAAACAGCAATTATCTATAATTTCTCATTTGCAAAACACTCTCATTATGCTGAGACTTCTTGTCTGTGTTTGATAATATTATGTTATGTGTGTTGGAGAAACTACAGGTTTTTTTTTTTTTTTTATGTTTCAACTATACTGGGCAATGCTTGATCAATACAATGCAGGCTTAAATGATTCCTGTTTTAAAACAGAACAGCTTCTTCTTGCAGCATAAGTTATCATAGAATAATGTCTTTTGGATTCCTTCAAAGAAGACAGGTTCATTAAGCAAAATAAATACACATTGTTCCTATATCAGCAAAAATTGAATTAGGAATAAAGAAATAGAAAACAGCCAGTTGGCATTACAAATAGATTCTTAGGAAAACTTAATATATATGAAACTTTACTTATGTATATAAATGAGGAAGTATTTCCATTTTGAAGTCTTTTTTACTAACATATTTTCTTCCATTCCTATTTTGAATATTTCTTAGTTTGTATTTCCTCAATAATTATGTGCTTAATTTAAAAACAATAATTTTGTGTTTTTTTTCATATTTCTTTAAGTACATTATTGCATTTATCTTGATAGATTATAAACTCTTTGAGGGAAGGAATAATTTAATTCCCTTTGCTTAAGTCCTCCACTGTCTTATTCAAATCAATGGTTTGCATAGCACTTTTAAGTTTTTGTAACATGAATGGTTGTTTATCAATCAACTGGCTCAATAGATTGATTGTTTTGCCATACTGAGCTCTAGTTACCTCACCTATAGAAAGAAAAGATGATAATAATACCTAATTTTCCTGGTTTCTGAGAAACTTGACCATGCTTTCAAAGCATTTAGCACGGTGTCTGGCACAAATTTAAACTCTCACTCAATACATATTGTGGTTTTATTTTCCTAATTATAGAGTTGAAAGTAAGTCATATTCTTCTGTGAAAGGAAGGGATTTGAGTAATTATTTCACTTCTCTGAAAGGCCACTATTTTGAGTAATTATATATCTGCCATTTCTTACAGCCTTTACTTCCTTGATCACAGCTCAAGCCAATATTTGGCAACCAGCCATTATGATGCCAAGAATAAGGCAGACCCAGTGGAACAACAATTAAACATGAACTGATACTCAAATTCTTTTATTTATTTATTTATTTATTTATTTATTTATTTATTTATTTATTCATGATAGACATAGAGAAAGAGAGAGAGGCAGAGACACAGGAGGAGGGAGAAGCAGGCTTTATGCCAGAAGCCCGTCGCGGGACTCCATCCCAGGACTCCAGGATTGTGCCCTGGCCCAAGGCAGGTGCTAAACCACTGAGCCACCCAGGGATCCCCAGATACTCAAATTCTTTACATGAATTATGTCAGATACCAATACCCCCTCAAAAAATACATGAATAAGGTAATATGGTTACCTCAACTTTCAAAGTAGACTTCAAATAATCTTTTTTAATGTCGCATAAATAAAATGGAGGATTTTGATTTAAACCCAGTCTGACTGTCTATAGAGTCTACAATCACCTCTCCCTAACAGGAAGGTGGATGGATGGTCCACTCACTGAATATGGGTTTATTCTTCTCCTGTAGCTGTACACTGTGTCATAGTAATTTATAGAGTTAGAATCTGGGGAAAATTATTAGAGTTTAGGGGTTTCTCTTTGGAAGTCAGAGTCTAACTCTTCTAATCCTTTACTCCAAGATGTTTTTAAATTGATATAAACGGCTCCTAACTGATATCATGCTTGTACAAGTTTTCTTCCCAGATATGAAAGTGAGTACACATACACAATTGTGATTTCAGGCCTCTGTATCATCTTTTTTTTTTTTTTAACCTTGTCTTTTTATCTTTCAATCTGACCACCTCCCACCCAATTTATGTTGACACTTTCACTTTGAACTGTTGTTATTCAGCTTTAATACATATGGAAAGAAAACATTCATTTTAAAATGATATTTTCAAAAACTGAAATTTGTTCATGTTTTTGATAATCCATTTTTTAAATCTAAGAAACTATTCCATATTAAAAGCTAACAGTGGCCTAGTAGATATTTGGAAATTAAAGACCTTCTTAGATTTGTTATTCTATGAATTCCTGGTAAAGATGGAGACATTTCTTGTTTAATTTAGAATATACAGTATTAATTTGTGCACAAGAAAATATTTTTCACAATAGCAGTTATCCTGCAACTAATTTGCCTTTAGAGCTTTATGCCTTTAAGCTAACAAACAGTCTAAGTTTGTTTAATCTTAATTAAACTTTTCTCTCGAAATAACTTGCTTGACTGGCAAATGAAAAATGTTTTCCCGTTGGACTCATACATACATGAATTAAAATGCAGGATGCTTTGAATCCCTAAAGAGTAAAACACTTGTTTTCACTCTGAAGCAGATAGCTTAAGTACTCAATAATATCCATCACTTATATATTTCCTAGAATCAGATGTGCCTATTTCTTGGTGGTAATATAGACACTAAAGTAGCCTATTGATGTTAGGAGGGAAAGGTATGGGTTGACCAAAACCTATTTTATCTTATAGTTTTAAATTTTCATCTCTGATTTTGTTCTTTTAAATATATATGTAATAACTTTACTGTTGTCAAAATGTTGCTAGTTGTGAAGGAAGACAGGGTGGGCAGAGATATAGGAGCACAATCATCAGTGGTTGGCCTCATTGTTTGAAAGTTGTATAGTTTCTATGGAACTGAGACTATAGCTGCTGGAAATATATTGGATACATCTCTCTTACTTAGCATTTAGCACTGGTTTGTATGTCTGACTCTCACTGTGACTCTTTTATTATGACATCTTTGTGTGCCTAAAATTTAGCTCAGTAGGTTTATCTCAGTAGTAGATATTAAATAACTGTTACTTGAAGGAATAAATGAATTAATTGGCCAATTTCTGAATTTTAGAGAACTTAATAAGGTTACACATATTGACTTTTACCTCCTGGTTTTGCCATAATACCATCTATCTAAGCAGATTCTATCACCCCAGACAGGATGATACAAGATAGCTGATGATGCTGTTCATAACATATGGTGAATGTTTTGTTCTTCCTGAAAAGCCAACTAAAACAAACAACTGAATTACTAGATGTAATTCCAAATTACACTTCCAAAGATAGTATAGAGAATTTAATAAAATAATTTAAAAATTCATTTGGAAATTTAAAAAGCCCTTGAAAGCAGCAAAATATGTATTATTGACATTGCATCCAATATATAAATCAATTTCTGAGGATGGAGAGCTTGACAATATCAAGTTTGACTATCCAGGAATATGCATGCCTCCCAGTTTATTTATTTTGTTTTAATATCCTTCAGTATAATATTTTGGTTGCCTCCATATAGAGCCTGTTTACCTACTAGCTTTGTCAAAGGCATTTTATGTAATGTTTTTGCTATTGTTCATAGTCTTTTATTGTATTTTCTAATATACTATTGCTAATATATAGTAAATTAAATTATTTTGGTATATTTTGGTATATTTTTTTCCAAATATATTTTCGGTACTTTAGATATGTAATGATGTGGAAAGTACAGATTTTGTTTCCTTCCTTCAAAAAGTGGGATCTTTTCTAATTCTACCTTACTTCAACGTGGGCTAAAAACTGAAATATTTTAAACAATAAAGATGAAAGGGATGATTCTTCTATACTCCTTGAGACTGATGAAATTGCTCCTAGTATTTCTCTATTAGGTGTGATATTGAATATTGATTATTGGATATGAGTCTGGTTAAATAATCCCAATTATAATTAGAGTGTATACAAACTAAGAACTCTTTTTTTTAAATAAAGAATTTTATTAAATGCTTTTAAAATCAGTCCAAATGGTCAGATACATTCTTCCTTAAAATATACTGTGGCCAATTATATTACAAGCCTTGAAATTAAATATTCTTGCATTTTAGTGTAAAGTCTTCTTGGATATGATGAATTCTTCTTTTAATTCATTGGTTAGTTCATTGTGACTTTTATTTACCTTTTTTTGTTTTTTTTTTTAATATTTATAATCCTTATTGGTCTTAAGTCTTCTGTTTTTATGCTCTCTCAGATATTCTTATCCATATTATGTGCAGTGTATAAAACACATCAGGAGCTTTCTCTTTTTTTCTCTCTCTCTTTTTTTTATGCTCCAGAGGGCTTATATATAAAAAAGACATTATTGTGTTTTGAAAGCTTGAAAGAACTGGGCTATAAAACTGCATAGACCTGAGGCTATTTTGGGAGGCAATTTTTTCACTACTTTTTTCAATTTCTTCTCCATTTGTTGGTCTATTCCATTTTCTACTTCCTGAATATGTTTTAGTTATTTATGTGTTTGAGATTCTGTTAGTCACTAGATTCCCTAGTCATTCTCAAAATTAAAAAATGAATTTTGTATTCCGATGGTGTCTTTTCTTCTTTCTCCTTCTGTTCTCTCTCCTCATTATCATAGGACAATAATATTAAAAATATGGATTCTTCATCCCCACCTTTGTCAGCAAAAGCTAACTTTGGGACCTCTGTTTACCACTATGCACTGTAAAGAAATGCTTCAAATCCGTAAATCACGAGTATACAGGCCCATCGCATATGCATGATAAGATGTCAGCTCAAATGTTATTAATTTAGTCAAAACTTAGATGAGTTTTGTACATATCTGTAAACATCTGCTCACTTCAAAACATTCTTGATTGATTGAAAATTATCATTATATATAGATATTTCACATAACAGGTAAAGTTATTAAGTATACCATGTTTATGATTCAGAATTCAAAATACATTTGGAAACTATTATACAGCAACTGAAATGATTGAGATAATTATTACTTAAAGGAAAGGAAGATAGTTCTTTTAAGACAGTCAGTGGACCCCTTATGATAGAATTTCTCCTTGGTGGTTAAATAAAAAAAATCTATAGTTGTTAAAGGATTCTATTAAAATATTAATATTTTTTTCCTTTGAAAGTTTTTTTCCTTCCCTTTCCATATGCCAGGCCCTGTTCTAGGTGCTGCGAATAAATAGAACATGGTATAAAACAGTCTTCCTTTTCAAAGAGTTAAGGTAGAGGGAAATAGTAAATACATAAAATGAATGTCAAGTAAAGTAGCATAAGAGACAAAGTGATGGGATGGAGAAGGGTTCTGTCTATGATAGGGTAGTCAAATGTGCCTTTCCAATGAAGACATTTGACGAGAGACCTGGAGGAAGAGAAACGGGAAATCATGTACATATTTGGAGGAGACATATTTTAGTCAGAGTCAAGGCATCCATTTAGGAGTAGGTCTGGTGTGCTTAAGGAACAGCAAGAGGGAGGTCAGTATGCGTGCCATGGTGAGTGAAGATGGGGAGTCAGGAAGCTACATGGAGTGATTTTAATGCCATCTCGGCATTCAAATGTGTAATCATGTGCATGCCTAAAGAGGAACCATCTGTCCTTAGATAGTTCTTATGTTTCCCAAGGAAATATTTCCTTTATTTTCTCTAGAGCGGTGGATGATCATGGAGGTGTGGATGATCATCTGCCAAGGAGAGTGGGAATATATGACAGATTTCTTTGAATTAGATGGACTCAAAATATATTTCTGCTCTAAGATTTTATGATGAGATGAGCCTGTGGGACACACACTTCACAACCTACTGATAAGATCTGCCTTTTAACTCTTAGGCAATTTTTGCAATGAGGTGAATTGGCATAAAGAAATGGACATTAGTTTCAGATTCTGAGACTAACTCTAGTCCAAATTGTGCTTCACAACAGCTATGTGACATTAGGTGTGGCTCTTGTTTACTTTATCAGGCTTTTACTTCCAAACAAGAAGTTTTTAGGTAAGTAAACAGGATTTTTAGTGATGTGAATACTTTATTATGCAATACAATGCCTACCCACCTTCCCCTATGTCTATTTCTCATTCCATTTTTCCTCACAGAATTTGTGTCTTCAGCTTGTTCTTCCTATAAACCTGAGAAAAGGCTGGCTTCTCAGATATTATTTAAAAAATAGCTAGCAACTGCTACAACTTATTTTCATAATATCTCAAACTTATAAAAAATTATATCATCTCATTTCCATATCAAAATAACTCCATGTCACCATAGGGCAGGTGTTATCATTAGTTTTTGATGGAGGAGCAATTTAAAATATTAGTGTTAATGGTTTACTCAGCATCACATAGCAGTACCTGTTAAATAAGGAATAAAACCAGGTTTTCAAATAAGCTGTTTTATTAATGCCCTACTCTGGCTGAAGTAGAATAAAAGTGTCACCCAATCCTATGCATTTGATCAAGGATTGAGTGGGAAAGGCCTTACTCACTAATATTTTACCTAACAGGTAAATGTATGGTAGAATAAGGCCAGAGAAGGATATTCCTTAGATCCCTTATCTTATTAAACAATGGTTACCTCAACCTATCAGTTCTATTGAGTTAGATTATTTCTACATGTAAATTTGCTTTTTCCACTAGAGTATTTTTTGCTCTAGCTTTTGTCCCCTCCAATTAAATTTTTTGGCCAGAGTAAACAACGCATGACTCTGGTATGGAGCTAAGTTATGGGGGTTAAATATTTAACTCCTATGACATCAAGGCACATATTGTGTATACTCTATAATATTGGATTATTTTTTACTCCTCAAAGCTCAGCATTCTTGTTTCCTATCTTAAGCAGGTTCCTTATTCTCCAGCAGTGTGGTAGTTAGAGCTCTGTCGTTGTCTGATAAAACAAAATCATTCAACAGCAGATGAAGCTGTAATTACAATCAGAGTTCATACTTGCGGGAGATGAAATAAAAATTAAAAGTACTAACTTTGTGACATTATGATTATCTGGAAAGTCTCCCAGTCTGACAGATGACTGTATGGGCACATGGCTACATTTAAATGTAGAGACAAGAGGCTCCTTATAAATCAAACAAAATTGTTCTGGACTGGATGTCACATTATTTGCCAATTCTCCAGTTTTTGTGAAATTCTAGGTTTTGATTAGAGATTTAGTTATGAATAATGGACATTTTCCCTTCACATTACGGTTTCATAAAATGAAAAACCAGTATGTTTTACAATCGAAGAAAAGAGAAGAATAGTCTTTTCTAAACAGTAAAGGAAATGGTACAGGCTTCCTGGTTCAAAATTTACATGTTCTTATTTATTTAAAAACATAGTACACCTAATAACAAAGTCCTTCTTTTGCTACACAGGTGGCTTTTCAATTAAGACATCATTGTGTTCAGCAATAAATCAGCATTCATGGAATCATTCACTTTGTTCACATCCTCCAACTCACACAGCAGGGTCTTCCTACATTTTTCAAATAGAAATGATACAGCCACCAGTTCAATAACTCCAAGCGACACCAACAGTATCCAAACTTTTTTTTTTTTTTAAAGATTTTATTTATTTATTCATGAGACACACACACACACAGAGGCAGAGACACGGAGAGGCGGGCTCCGTGCAGGGAGCCCGACATGGGACTCGACCCCGGGACTCCAGGATCAGGCCCCAGGGCTGGAAGGCGCTAAACCGCTGAGCCACCCAGGGATCCCATATCCAAGCTTTTTATAAAAGAACACTGGAAAGTCTAATGCAACTCCTTCCCCAGCCCTATCTTCCTCAACTCAGCTTGAATGAGTGAGAGCATTATTTGAGGAGAAAGGACTCATAAATCTAAGGACTTTGTCTTCATGGCTGCTCTAAGAGAGAATGGGGCACTCATACCAACCTCCAACCAGTTTGGTGTCTTCTTTAATACTTGAATTGTTTCTTGTGCAGTGATGGAAAAGAAAAATCAAGTAATAATGATTGAGAAGACAAATTAAAGTGTGTAACAGCATTGTACAATTATAAAGTGAAACTTAAGCTTAGAATCCATATCTATCAGGATTCTTCTTTAAAGTTTTTTGTAACAAATAAAACATACAACCATAGTAATTGTTTTCTACCAAACACAGAAAAGAAAGTAATAATTACAGGAGACAAAAATTAGTTCTTTTTTATTTTTTTATTCTTCATACTTTAAATAATATGCTTTATTTTATAAAGTTTGTTGTCGAAGTATAGACACGTTATTACATGTTTCAGGTGTATAGCGTATCGATTCAACAACTCTGTATGTCACACTACGTTCACCATAAGTATAGCTGCCATCTGTCACCATGCAATACTATTACAATATCATTGACCATATTCCCTATGCTGTACCTTTTATCCCTGTGACTTATTCATTAAGTTCTGGAAGCTTGTACCTCCTGCTCCTCTTTACCCCTTTTCGCTTGTTCCCACACCCTCCTCCGCACTGGCAATCACCAGTTTGTTCTCTGTATTTATGGATCTGTTTCTGCTTTTCTGTTTGTTCATATGTTTGTTTGTTTGTTTTAGATTCCACATGTAAGTAAAATCATATATTTGTCTTTCTCTGTCTGACTTATTTCACTTAGGATAATACTTTCTAGGCCCATCCATGTCATTGCAAATGGCAAGATCTCATTCTTTTTTTTTTTTTTTTTTATGGCTGAGTAATAGTCCATTGTATTTATATACCACATCTTTATTCCTTTATCTATCAGTGAACACTTAGGCTGCTTCCATATCTTGGAATGGAATGTTATGAATAATGTTGCAGTAAGCATAGGGGTACATATATCTTTTTGAATTAGTGTTTTTGTTTTCTTTAGGAAATACCCTGTAGTATTATTGGAATTACTATGGTTAAATAACATTTATTAAAATGAGTGCCTGGTGAGAAATCAGATTTCAATTTCAGTTCAGTCACTTCCTATTTTGCCCCTAGGACAAAAACCTAATCTTTTGTGGCCTTGTTCTCCTTATCTTTAAAATGAGGGAAATACTCCCACTACATTAACAACACAGGGAATTGTGGGGCGGAAACCAAAACTGTGACAGAACTTGATAAGAGAGAGAGACAGAGACAGAGAAATAGTGAGAACTTACTATAATTATCTGTGAAGAAATGAAATAGCTCTGGCAAAAGCATGATTGTGAGCCACATGAAACTCAGAAATACAATTACATTAAGTATCATTTATACTGTGCTTACTTCATGCTGGACTGTGTGGAAAGTGCCTTCCATACATTCTCACAATTATTCTAGTAGGGAGATATTAAGGCTAAGAGAGGTTAAATAACTTAATGAATGTTAATATGTGTCAAAATCAAGTTTATCTTCCTCCAGAATTCTTTAAGTCTCACTATTAACCTCTTTAATATAATCTGTTCTTCCAACTCTTCAGGGTGATCAATGTTTCATAAGAGTTGTGTTCAAGTGATAAGTGACTGGGGTGGGACCCTCATTTATCTCCGTAAATCACCTACCAGAAAATCAGAATAAGTGAACATTTGTATATGTCTGGCAAGATGAACTAGAAATAAAATGACTAAAATTAAAATGAATACTTGTTTAAATCGAACCAAGTTATGTCAGATCCTTAAAATGAGCAGGATTGGGAGGAGGTAGATTTTAAGTATTTGATCAAAGCCATTAGTACTTGTAGCCCTTGAAGATATGTTACAGGAGGAAAAAAAAATAAAAGTAAAGGCAGAAGTAAGTAGTATTGCATCTTCAGGAGCAGAATAATCTTTACTTGGCCATATTACACAGTTACCTATGGTAATTTTTACTCGTTGATCAAAATAAATCACTTATTGGATGTAATCCCAAAATCTTGCAGATTTGTTTTTCATGTAGAAAAGTCAATACCCTATGTTGGATTTTAGGTCTAGGCGACTTTTTAAAAACCAAATTAGTGAGTGAGGAATTTGTCTTCTCTTCTTTCATTAAGGAAAACAAAGAAGACTTTGAGAGTTGTAATGTTTTAGAGTTTTGTAATTGACTTGATGGATTGTGCTTAATTGATTTAAGGTCTTTACTTAACAGTTAGACTACAAAGGTTGCACTAGACAATATGTAGGGAGCTAAGTGAATAGTGAATAGAAAGAGCAAAGAGCTTTGTCTGCAGGGCTAAGTATTTGAATGCAAAGCCAGAGGAGGAAATACTTTTAAAGAAGGAAGGAATTAGAGTTAACTTCCCTAGGAATGTCTTTTATAAATGAATCATTATTATTGGAAATGATTTGTTTTATAGTTAAACAACTGCTGAGCGAATTTTATAACTTAATTCAGGCTCCAGGGAAAATAAAAGAGCTATTGGACTTCAAATTAATTTTTCATTACGAAGATTTTTGTTGTTGGCCCTTCCCCCCTACTACTTTTTTTATACACCCTCTTAACAAAGTAGTCCACCATGCTATTTTCTACTCTTCCCTTATGACAATGAGTCAGACTTTCACAACTTTCTAGTAGATTTAATATCTCTGCGCATTCACTTAGTGCCGAAAACTCAAAATGGGAAACACTAAACTTACTCTGCTTCACACACTTCGTTATCTCCTATCTGGTAATAGCAATGCTGTTCTTTTATTTATTTATTTGTTTTAAGATTTTATTTATTTATCCATGAAAGACACACACACACACACACACATACGGAGAGAGAGGCAGAGACACAGGCAGAGGGAGAAGCAGGCTCCATGCAGGGAGCCTGATGTGGGACTTGATCCCGGGACTCCAGGATCATGCCCTGGGCCAAAGGCAGGCGCTAAACCGCTGAGCTGCCCAGGGATCCCCCAATGCTGTTCTTTTAGATGTAGAAGTAATGCTGTCAACCAATCACAATTCCATAAATCCTCATATCCAATCAGTCATAGGTTTATTGCTTCATCTCCAAAGCAAATTGAGAACATCATGGCCTTTTATTACAAACTCTGCAGAGATTAATTCCCTTAAAGAGCACCAAATATCTTTCCAAGATGGAGTTCTGATCAGATCATTATTATGTCTAACAAAACAAGTCATTCCTAGCAGTTCCATCTATTTTCTGATGTGGCTAGTGAGTGCATCATACTCAATACAGTCTACAATCCACTATAGTCTCATGCTTTTTTTTTTTTTCTTGTTTTTTTTTTTTTTTAAATCCAGCTTGATTTCCCACTCTTTCCTTTCTCTCACCACATTCTCATTCACTAGTACAAAAAGAATGAGAATGAATTCTCTTCATTCATTAGTACAAAAAGGTGTGCTAGAAGTATTTACCAGCCTCACAAGTGATAAAGTTGACGGCAAAAATGGTAGGGCGGTGGAATAGACAAGCATCAGCAGACTTGTGATTCACTCTGGAATCATCACAGCTTCGTATTTATCCAAATTACAAATTGAACTACTACCGACGTTCTTGCTTGGAGAATCGTTTTAAAGATTGGTGTCCTTTAGAAACATTCATACTGAGCATTTCCAAATCTTATACCCATTGCTTTGTTGCTCCATAAGTCTTGGTGTGGTCTGACTCTGCCTTGAAATGCCTTCTACTCTGATAGTTACTCATAAAAAGGATGAGCAGTATCCATCTAGTCCAGATGCAAGTGACATTTCTTCCAAGAACCTTTCCTAACTTTTTTTTTTTTTTTTCGGTGAAGTATGACTACTTCCCTCTCTGAACTTTCAAAGCACTTTGGGAAGTGACAGGTATGTCCCTTTCTGTCTTGTATTATAAATTCCTGTGTGTGTCTCATTTCTTTTGGTGGGGGTGGGGAGGAGCTAAGAGCCATTTGGGGACAAAGATAGGGTCTTAATTTATTTTCAGTTTTCCAGTAAGTTTAGCAGAGACCTTTGACCCTGGTGCATACTTAAATTTATTGGTTGAGTATATAACAGAAAGAATGTTGATACACTATTTTTCAAAGAAGTCACAGAAACTCATTTCTTAAGAATGTTTCAGCATAAGACACAACCCCTTAAGTACTTAGAATCCAGACAGTTTCTATGGGTGTTTATGTTTCTAAAAATCCCATTTCATTTATAAAGAGAAAAGTTATAAAATTAGGTATGTGCATTATTATCTTAATATTTTACAATTTCCTCAAAATAAAAATAAAGACAATGAAACTTAACCTAACATCAAAGACTTTAAAAAGTGTTACTTTTTCCAAGTCAGTAACTTATTTCATAAAAAAATAGAAAACTAGAATACATTTATTATAGAGATCCAAATTTTCTTTAGTCATTCATTTCACATCTTAAGTTAATGTGATTATTTTTTCTCTGTTCTGCTGGCTTAAGCAGCATATGCCCTCGCCCTTGAACGGATCAGCATATCCTCCAAATGTTCTGTGGAACTGTTCCTTCCTTTTGACATTCTTGTACGATTCTTGTTACTTTATGTTCTAATCAATCCACGCTGGCCAAAACTGCAATTACAATTAATCAATGTTTATATCGACAGAAACAGAGCAATAATGAGAAACTGCTGATCAGTAATAAACATGTTTAGGCCACATTTTATAAATAGCTCGCAATAAGGAAGGGCTAGGTCTTATTGACTAACTAATAAATGACTTACAATCTATTTTCGAGCCTCAACCAGGCAAGAGTATCTCAAAACAAACAGTAGAGTGGTCATATTTGTAGTGAGAAAAACAAAACTTTAAATTATTATTGAGTTTGAATGGAATAAAGATACAAGTAGGGTACAGGGAACAGTCATAAGGACGAGTCAAGGTTTATGCCTTTTACTCAGATATATAGCCTTAAAATTGTTCATATTTATCCAACTTACTTAAATCTAAATCTGGTCTAACTTTAAATTTCTTTCTAGCCATCAGGCCTCATTTACTTTTAAGATACTCGCTCTTTTTTATTTTTAACTAGTTAACTATTACTTATTCCTCCTACTTATTTGTTCTTAAAAACACACAAGTTTTAAGTCTTTGGAATGCATAATACATTATTTTAAGCTTTTCCCATGTATTGAATCCAATGTAAGTATTAAATTCCACCCATATGTGTCTCAGTTTACCTACTGCATTTGCTAATTAAACTGTGCATTTAGTCTATTGTAATATTTTTGCCCAATTCTCTACCCCTTTGTGGGAATTTTAATATTCTTAGCAAGGCAGAAAGCTGCTTTAGGACAAGAACTGGGTCTTCAACTTCATTTGTATTCATGTAGCTCTCAGAAATATACAAGCACAAAGCAATACTCAAAATTACTTATTGAGTGACAGGCTTTATAGATAGGATTATAAATCAAGGCTTACAGGGACTAAATAGGTAATGTAAATATGTAAACTTAATGGATATATGATGTGAGAAGGAAACTGAACTTTAAAATTGGAAAGACTTTGCAAATAAATGGGACAAGTGATTACATGGGAAAACATAGGTCCTCCTGTCTCCATATAGTAGTTACTGTTCAGCTCTAATTCTACTCCTGGAAGAAAACCTAGGCCCAGTACTATCAAATATTCAATTTTTTTCTGGAGAACATATTGTCAAAATTCTATTAGAATTTCTGATTTTTAAACAATTAATTCTATTTCAACCTATCCTAAAAAGCAAATAAGCAAATAGTTTATTTGCAGACTGCCTCTTTCTTTATCCAACCAGTTAAGAATCTCAGCTTTATGGGAAATTAATCTTAATATATTGGTAATATTGGTGAGTTTAAGTTCTAGAAGTTTGTATGTCTATATAGTTGATAGTTCAGTGGAAAACTGTAGCAATTTCCTAGATGAAATCAGATGAGTTTTGTGTGTTTCCAATTTTCATGCTTAAAGGTAAAATTTTTGAGTTAAAAATCATAATTTGATGGGGAGTACCTGACTGGCTCAGTTGGTAAAGCATGAGACTCTTGATCTTGGGGTTGTGAATTTGAGCCCCATGTATGGTGTAGAATTTACCTAAAGTTAAAAAAATTGATGACCATTTTTGATAGGATTTATTACTGAATATCTCTTCAACCAAAAGAAGTCTCTTCTGAATTAAAATAGTATACTATATTGCTTTCAAAGACTTAAAATACACAACCAAACTAAAAGGAAATATTTCTTAATATAAATCTGCAGAAAATATTTTGCATTAAATTCTCCAGGAAACTTGGGAATTACAAAGTTATTCTTGCAATGTTCCTCAGCTATCCCACATGCAGGCTTTTAGCACTTTTTTCTAGCCACAGCTGAGTGGAGGAAGTGCTGTAGAATGTGACGGAGACCTTAAAGCTCTAAGTGTTTGTAAAAATGTGAAAATAGTGAGAGAAAGAGGACTTTGGTCCCTGCTTTCCATTATTTTTCCACCAACTGATTAAACAAACAACAACAAAACAACAACAAAAAATTATCACACTTAACAGAATAGAAAAAAATGAAGCAAAATTAACCTACCATTAAGTTCTTTACTCTTATATAACCTGCTGGAGCTATTTAAACTTCCCTTAAGGATCCTTAGACACTTCCTTCTCGTTGAGTATTATTTGCTTAGAAAATATGTTTTTAAAAAATGATAGTTAAAAGCAGCCTAAATGCATAAGCTTATACTGTATCAAAAGGAACCCATTTGAAAGAATTAGGTGGCAAAAAGCATATCTTTCTCTTAATAAATGATACCTTTACTATGATATATGCTGTCTGGTGATGCACTGTATTTATTTTAAATGAAATTCTTTGATGCAATATTGCTTTGATTTATTGGGTGGTTTTTTGATTTAGTAGGAGACAGTTTTAAATCAGATGGTGAGGCTGATTTACTAGAGAAGGTATTTGATTTGATAGATGATGTATCTTCTTCGGTATTCAATAAGTAATGATTCAATAGTGAATGTCTGATTTGGTAAGTGAACTATTAGATTTGATTTTGATCTATTTTCTCAGTAAGAGATACATTTATTTTAATAGTTGGTGTATCTATTTTAATGTAAAATGTGTCAAATTTATGACTCCATGTTTTTTTCTTCACTTGTGATTTATGAATTTTACTAGTAATATATATGTTTCAATTAAAGGTAATATGGAACATTCATTACTACCACAATTAAAGTACTCCAAACCTATATGAAAGTTTTTCCCTTTTTCTCTGAGAAAATGTTTACAGTTATTAAGGTGAAAATATAAATTTCAGTTCAAGGAAACATAAGCATATCTAGGCAGAAATAAGGTGTGTGTGTGTGTGTGTGTGTGTGTCTTTGAAATCAAAGTTAAATTATATTACAAATTTAGGTAGCAAATGTCAAATCTTCTCTTTTCTCCTTTGCTCCACAAAAGTAGCTACTCAAGTTACTGTTATGTTTCCATCTTCTTTAATAAAAAGCTTGCTGATGTTTCTCTTTTTATTTAGAAATACTGATTAGTCTAGCTACTGCTTTTGTTTGGATTTACTTTCAGGTTTTCTTAGCATCATGGTTTACTTGTCTGAACTTCACAGGTTGATAAATGAATTACTACAAACTTCAGACAAAAATTCTACTTGACATGTTTTTGAACCAACATTTGTAGTATCTGCTTAAAATATAACTCAGGGGATCCAAGATTAGAAAAGCTATACACCATCACCATAGAAGCTGGAATACAAAATGTAACTAAGATTTGAGAGAAGCAAAAAGTCTGACATATGTCATCTTACTGCAGGTTCCTTTAAGTTTATCCTTATAATCTAATCCTAAAGTAGGAGTCTAGCTGCAGTTGGTAGCATCAAAGGAATTAGTCTTTTGCTTTTTTAATTTTTTAAAGATAACCCATGGATTTATTTTAGGGAAATTCCAGGGAATGCATTCTCTATCTGGGCAGTATCACCCCCAAGAGTTTGAAAACTGGTTCTTGGTAGTGGTAGAAGATGGAATCTTATTCTTTCTTGTTCTTTTTATGTATAAAGAATGGATGTACATACAGCACATAAACAGATACACAGTATATCTGTGATGTTAATATTTCATTTGGAGAAGTGACAACTAGGTTTTGCCAAGAAAATCTCCTTTAGAGGGGCAGTGATGAAGAAAAGGTTGAGGAACATGGTTGTAGGTGATTAATAAATATGTTTTGTTTTTAATATTTCATGATTCACTCTATGTTCAAATACTAGATTATGGCACCTAACCTGGCCAAGACATGAGACTGTCAAGTAGACTGTTGGTATTAATGATATAAAAAGCTCTTACAGCCTCCATATTTCTTTATGGAATGTCTATGCCAATGGAAGGTGAGCTGAAACCTAATAGGAATCTACAGGGAAGTCATGTGCTTCCTTTTAGTCACTTAGGCAGCTTAAGCCTACAGCAGGAGGAATGAGCTATTGAAGGCTCGTTGAATGGCAAAGGAGGACATCATCCATATCCTAATATGTGTTTATGGTTTTAGTGATGCATCTGCATGAAGCCTTTTCATCAGTGCTTAGAGAAATTAGTTTCATTTTTTAAGAAGCAATCTGTATTTTCTTTTCAAAATAAGAAACTCCCTAAGAGGAGAACCTGGGTGGCTCAGGGGTTGAGCATCTGCCTTTGACTCAGGTCGTGATCCTGGGGTCCTGGGATAGAATCCCACATCAGGCTCCCCACAGAGAGCCTGCTTCTCCCTCTGCCTATGTCTCTGCCAGTCTCTCTATGTCTCTCATGAATAAATAAATAAAAATTTCAAAAAAGATTTAAAAAAGAAACTTCTTAAGAAAAATTAATATAATTTCAATAAATTAATATAATACATGTTAGTCCCATAGGAAACAAGTTATATTTTTAGAAGGCACTTTTTAGTGACACTTAAGCCACTTCTCTCCCCCATAATTCATTGTGTGGACCATTCCTCCAAATTCCTCTTAACAAGCATCCCATCCATATCTTTCCCCTACCTTCCTCCTAGACCAACCCTTTTCTTCACCCACTTAGCTGTACGCTAATGTTAGTATATTTGTTGTGTGCGGTCGCTTGTTTTCTTTCATTCTGATCTTCTACCCATTATGCTCATCCCACAGGCATGATGAAGGCCCCCAGAGGTGTAGAAAAAAAATGAGAATCTGCCTCAGGAAGCCAGAGTAGAAAAGGTGGTGGACATTGATACTTCCAAAATTTTGTCAATGTTATATGAACATACCGATACCTCATGAAATACAGAAAAAGCAATCAACATGCACTGCTATTCTAAACACTTTTCAATATTCTTTAGACATCTCCTAATCCTTGCCTCAAAGCCTCTGTTTAGGCCTGACAGTCCTTAGATAAGCCATCCATCAAACTCATCCCTATACAAATTACACCTCTCCTTAAAAGATCTCAAGTTGCATCTCCACCAGAAAACCTTCAGTGATTGGCTTTTTAATTTCTTGCTTTGTGGAAACTCCTTTGACTTATATAGACTCTAATACAATTAGATTTTCAAATAGACTTCTAGATTTCTTTTATGTGTATTTTTCTCCTCATCTTATATAGCGTGGATATTTTTCAGGAAAATCTTGTGTTCTAAAGATGTACATAATTTCACAAATGAAGATGTAAGATGAAAAAAATATATATATTAGGAGGTTCTAAAGCAAGATGCATTGCAGCTGTCTCCCTGCTGTTCTCACTGTATTCTTAACCATTCTCAGAAATAAAATAGAGAGATAATGAAAGAAAACGGTGAGAAAAAAATGTTTGAAAAAGGCATGTTTGAAGAGCAAAAGAGGTAAGATAATTTAAACAAGTAAAGCTGAAACTCAGTCTAAGTTACATATAGGCTTGCTATGGTTTTGACATCCTTCTTGTCCTTACTTTTTAATAGCATGACAATTTATCCAGTTTCAGTAGTAATATTAAAATGTTGTACTCCTGAAATGCAGCCACAAATGTAGCCTAGAAGTAGAAGGAATTTTGTATTGTCAGATAGTACATGGATCATTAACCATTTTCAGGAAGAAAGGGTCCAGAAGTGGATTTTGACATAAGTGAAGTTGAGAACATGATTCATGAGCTTGTTCTAAAGACTTTCTCTGGGTTATTTAAAGTAAGCAGATGGAATAGGTATTACCAGTTCATTTTTTAAACAAAGTCATATTTCTTGAAGGGGCAGAAACAGGAAAGGGGGACACAGAGTAAAACACCAGTTTTATGTAACAGTAAGTTATCAAGACATGGGTCAATTTAAAATAATTTTAAAGAAAAATAAAAAATAAAAAAAAATAAATAAATAAAATAATTTTAAAGAAAACGGTTAGGAGCTGAATCGTGCTCTTTTAGAATTCATATATTGAGGCTCTGACACTTAGTACCTCAAAATGTGACCATATATGGAGATAGGGCCTTTAAAGAGATAATTACGTTAAAATGAGGTCATGAGAATGGGCTCCAATTTAATATGAGTAGTGCTGTTATAAGGAAGGGATTAAATCATAGGAAGACATCAGGTGCTCAGAGGCAGGACTGTGCAAAGAGGAAACAAGAGAAGCTATCTGCAAACAAGGGAGAGAGTTCTCTGAGGAAACCAACCCTGTCAGCACCTATGTCTGTTGTTTAAGCCACCCCGTCTATGGGGTTTTTGGTTTGTTTGCTTTTGTTTTTGTGACAGCCGTAGCAGACTATTATAATATTCTAGAAAAAAATTATATTGAAAACCTGTTCTAAATACTAAATATTCAACTTCTAAATATAATTATGCTAGTACCAAATTATTTTGTCTTATTTAAGGGATGCAATGGTCTGAGTGTTTGTGTTACCTTAAAATTCATATTTTGGAATTCTAACTGCCATCGTGATGATGTGAAGAGGTGAGGTCTTCGTGAGGTGATTATGTCAGGGGGTGGAGTCCTCATAATATGATGAGTGCCCTTATAAAAGGAACCCCAGAGAAATCCCTCCCCTTTGTCCAGTGAGGGCACAGCAAAAAGATGATGTCTATGAACAGGAGGTGGGGCCTCACCAGATACAGAATCTACTGGCACTTTGGACTTCCCAGAACAGTGAGAAATAAATTTCTGGGTTTATAAGCCACTTAGAGTATTGTATTTTGTTATTATAGTAGCCCAAATAGACTAAGACAAGTGGCAAAACAAATTTTTTATAGCAAAAAGTGAGTTCTATATGGGTCTTTAATTTTTCAGATATTTACCTTGAAATCAATTTAAAATATATAAATTAAATACTTTCCTACATGTGTCTACATCCTTACTATAGTAGGAATGATTGAAATGCAATGAAGCAATGAGTTTAGAAAATATTATATGTATGTAGATATAAAATTTTGACTTTGCTTAATAAAAAATAGTGACGTGGAAGTAGAGCCCTGGATTAGGAGTAGAAGAAATAGACTCAGCATTATTTTGAGAAAATTTGCTTGTTTTCCTGGACCTTTTCCTTCAAAAGTGAATCAAACAACTATATAAACGTAGCTCTAATATTCTAAAATAGAATATGCAAGAAAGTACATTTTTTTCATTTTATATTTACAAAAATTCTTAACTTGTTTTGAAGACATGACTTACATTTAATGTAATTATACAATAATAATAGCTAACATTTATTATTCACTTCATATGTCCCATGAATAACCAAGTAGATAATATTATTGTTCCCATTTTATATATGAGATAATTGAGGCAAAGAGAAATTAGATAACTTGCCCAAGATATCATTTTGTAAGCTATAATTGAATCATAAACAAGGGGGCTCCAGAGTCCAAACTATTAACTTTATGCTTTATTGAATAAGATTAAAGGTAAACATAGTCTTAGCTATTATTTTTAGAAATCAATTGAAATGATTCATTTGTACACAGTCTAGATAGACGGTGGGTCAAAATTACCCATCAGAACCTTAGAAATAGCACATTGTGAAAGCTTGCACAGCTTCAACAAGCACATACTGGAGATTCCCTCTGTAAATTATACTTAGGAGAAATAGTATATTTAGTATTCTTTGCCTTTTCAAGTAGTCTTCCCTTTCCTATCTAATTCTATTCTTATAGTCATTAGCTGAAAAGTAGAATTTTCCATCCCTTCTTCACTTCATACATATTAGATTCCAGGTTTCAAATTGTTTCTACTTTATGCTAATTCCATTGGTTTCTGTTTTTCTTATCACAAAATTTGAAATGGTTTGCTGACTGCTTTCCTTAAGGTTCATAGTCAGTCTTGTTATGTTCATGAGATTCCTATCATATAGCAATTTTTCCCTCCCTGTTTCTGTTTACTCAGTCAGCCCATATTATATATTACTTCCTTCCTTTTATAACAATATAATTAGAAATTCCTTTTGCAATTTAAATTGATAATGTTGATAATCCTCTCCCTCGGCTTCATTTATGGATCTTGTTTCCTGGGTAGCCCCAGTGGCTCAGTGTTTTAGTGCCTGCCTTTGGCCCAGGGCATGATCCTGGGGATCCAGGATCGAGTCCCACATCAGGCTCCCTGAATGGAGCCTGCTTTTCCCTCTGCCTGTGTCTCTTATGAATAAATAAATAAAATCTTAAAAAAAAAAAAAAGGATCTTGTTTCCTGTTGTTACTCACATTCACTGTGTTATGAAATTCCTGTCTACTGGATTTTGATCTGTGAAATCTACCCTCATGCTGTTTAAGGAATATCAAATAAATATTTGCTTAGTGAATTATTCTGTATTCTGAAAGTATGATTTGGATATATATTTTTCTAGAATAGCATAATTGCTTATTTGTTTATTTGATTATTAGCACATCATTTTTTCATATTTCATACATTTTCATTTCTTAAAAATGGCATCCTCTTAACCTAAATGTGCTGAATTTTTGGGACTGTCATTAATATGGTTTTTGTTGATCAGTTTTGTTATTTTGTTTTTTGTTTAGAGAGAGAGAGTGCACTCGAGCAAGGGGAGGGAGAGAATCTTAAGCTGGCTCCACACCCAGTGAGGAGCCTGACAGAGGGCTCAGTCTCATGCCCCTGAGATTATGACTTGAGCCAAAATCAAGAGCTGGATGCTTAACTAACTGCCACCCAGGTGCCCCGTTGATCACTTTTTTATTTGCAATTTTTTTTTCCTCTAACCAGTCTGTAGACATGGGAGCTCCTCGAGATCTAGTGAATGGCTTCTAAATTTATATCTCCAGCCAACATCCCTCCTCTGAGACTAGTTACTTCTATCTTGCACCGATTCATCTATGTTCTTGGGTGTCCTAATAATACTTCAAACTCAGCATCTCTGAGGCCAAATTTAAAATCTTCAATTTAAGATAATATCCTCTTGTCTCTTGATGTTACATACCTCAGGAAATGGGACTAACACTCATCTGATTGAACAACTCTGTAATATAAGAGTAATCTTTGAATTCTCTCTAAACATCTCTTGAATTCACTGTCCCCTCTATACCCCACACTCTACATGCTGTAGTCCCACCTAAACTACCACAGTCATCTCCTTACTGATTTCCCTCCATTTACTTGGCCCATGCCACCATGTCTCAGAGATTTTTTTTACTCTGATGCTAGAGCAAACTTAATAACTTAAATGTGACCTATTTATACATCTGTCAAAATTTTTCAGTAGTTCCCGCTGAATCAAGAATAAAGACCAGGATCCTCCATGTAAGCTCTAATCTTTGCTTATGCTAGAAGAAAACCTTTTTAGCTTCATGTCACACTTTGTGTCCTTCACATTCTGTTCTTCAGTATTCCTGGCCTTTAATTTTTTTTTTTTTTTAACCTGGCTTTGATAATGCTGCTGGTTTAGGTCCAGGGACCACACTGGGTAACAAAGTCCTACATTAAAATACGGCTGAAAGTGCTCACTTTGGCAGCACATATACTAATATTGAAACGATACAGAGAAGATTAGCATGGCCCCTGCGCAAGGATGACACACAAATTCATGAAGCGCTCCATATTAAAAAAAAAAAATATGGCTGAAAGAAGTTGATGCTCAGACGGCTAAATAATTGTCACGGTATGGTAATAATTAAGTAGCACCTATTATGTGCCAGGCCCTTCTTTAAGCATTTTGTTTGTTTATTTTTAATTTAGGTTTATAATTTTCCTTCAAATGAATCACTTCCCCTCAAGATTATAATCTGTCTCACATGAGTGACCTCTTTGGTGTTGCACCCTATAGAGCCACTCTGTTGTATAGTTTGCAATTATTCATGCAAAAAAAATTGCAATCCCCAAATTGAAATTTATGTAAATATTTCTGGAAGAAATAAATTTGGTGCTGAACTATGCTTTTGATAATAACATTATTCTCCTTTATTATAAAAGTAAAAATATGCATTATATATTATTCATAAAAATATAAAGTGGAATATGTCTATTTCCTACTAGTCTAGTACCCATATATTACTCTGTTTACTTTGGAATTAATAAAATTTCTCTTTTTACCTTTTGACCTCCTCTATTTGCAATATTTTGATTATTATTCATGACATATATATAAAAAATTGGCCAATGTCTTCAAG
Organism: Vulpes vulpes; assembly: GCF_048418805.1. Taxonomy (NCBI): domain Eukaryota; kingdom Metazoa; phylum Chordata; class Mammalia; order Carnivora; family Canidae; genus Vulpes; species Vulpes vulpes. The sequence continues at coordinate 105,691,269 of NC_132783.1, read as the reverse complement.
AAACTTACAGATAAATAGAAAATTTACATTAATGTTGAGGTTGTTTCCTGCCCTCTGAAAGCCAGAAAATTAGTATAAAAACTACTCATTAATTCTCATAAATTTAGTTTCTATTATTTGAAGGCAGATGTCTTCTTAATGAACAGTGTTACTAACATACTTAGAAGCATGTAGATTCAAATATTACTTTGCAATGATTTGTTCTGTATCTATCTGCCTTCTGAAGTAAAATAGTTTTTACAACTGACCTGGTAGTGACAATTATGATGAAAAAGCCATTTCACATAAGCTACTAAAACCAAAACCCAAATCAAAACAACCCATGCAACAAGGGCTCTCTAAACATCTCTTGAATTCACTGTCCCCTCCACAACACTCACCCACTTCCTTGACTCAATCATTCAACAAATATTTTTTTGAAGCAGGCCTATCTGCTAGTTATAAATGTTCTAGAAGTTTGGGCTACTATGTCTGTCAGCAAACAAAAGAAACAAAAATGTCTGCCTTCATGGAGCTTATGTTCTACCAAGGGGAGACAGACAATGAAAAACATGATACGTACACTATGTCACAAGGTGAGGAAGGCTATGGAAAAGAAAAAAAATATTTTAAAAGAAGAGAAAATATAAAGTCTATTAATTTAAAAAGTAGAGCAGAATGGTAAAGAAAAGAGAAAGTATGGGAAATCTAGCAGTTTGCCACTTTAAGTGGGTGATCAAGGTAGGCCTCAGCAAAAATGATGATTTTTGAGTAAAAACATAAAGGAAGTAGAGAAGGCAGGTATATGGCTACCTTGGGGAAGAAAACTGCAGACAGAGGGAATAGCCAGTGCAAAGACCCTCGGGAGGGAAGAAGTCCAGATGTTAGAGAAGAGGAAAGGGAGGGGCAGGGATAACATTAGGGCTTTCCAGGCCATTGTGAGAATGTGGACTTTGAATCAGAGGGGAATGGGAGAGCCATTGTTGAGTGCTAAGTGAAGGGGTGATAAGATCTTTCTTACATTTTAAACTCTGTTTTTTTTCTGTGGAAAAACTCTGATGGCCACAAGGAGAGCAACAGGGAAGCTAAAGAGGAGATAAACTCAGTAATCCTGGTGAGAAATGATGATAATGACTATGATCAGGGTGCTAACAGGCTGACCATGAAGGTAATGGAAAGTGCTCAGATTCTAAAGACAGAGAGACAGACAGACACAGAGACACGCACACTCATGTATATTACTTTTTTTCTTCTATGTTTAGAAAAATTAAGGTGTAAAGAAAGGTTAGACTACAATAAATATTTATTATACAGTACCTGGATCTAGCAGTGTTCAATCTTTTATCATGTTTATCTTGGGAAGTATTTGGAAGTGGCAGATACTCTGTTATTCATCTTGCCATACTTCAGCATGAGAAAATTAAGAATTCTGTAATATCACTTAATATCCAATTTAGATGGATATTTTCAAATTTTGTGAATTATTCTAACCCCAATATCCCTTACAACATGTGTGTGTTTATGTGTGTGTGCATGTGTTCGATTCCAGGACAGGACTTAATCCAGGTTCATGCATTGTATTTGAGCATTAAATCTCTTTTAAATTAGCATAATTGTTTATCATTACATTTCCTTTAAAAAATCAGAATATTTGTCTTATAGAAAGTTAGCCACATTAGACTTGCCTGATTGTTAATCATGGTATTGTTTAACTTTTGCTGTATTTCCTTTAAATTGGAAGTTAGACCTTTAATGTGTTGATTAGATTCTGATTAATTATCATTGACAAGGAGACTTCATCAGTACAGCTGTGAAGTTGAAATATAACATATTAGGAAGCACATAATTCTGTGCTATCCAATTATTAGATATGTTAGAATGATGTACAGTCAGAGGTTGCTTGAAATAATCCTTTTTTCTGTTACTATTTTATCAAATTGATGTGTGATTAGATTATTTTGTGTCTATTATTTTGAATTTGAAGGTTGTTTATTTTATTTTTGAATGTACAAAACATTTTCATGGTTCAAAAGTTAAAACTGTATTAATAAACATACTTGGGGAAGTCTTGCTTCCACCCTTAGCCACTCTACTTTGTAATCTTCCACTTTCATAGAGAAGCATTTGACAAAATTTGTAAATGGCCAGAGAATAAATAAGTTAGGTGTGACAGGCCATATACAAATCAGTGGGTGTGGCTGTATTATAGCTGTCAACCTTAAAAATGAAATATCCAGGGGATCTCTGGGTGGCTCAGCGGTTTAGTACCTGCCTTCGGCCTGGGGTGTGATCTTGGAGTCCCAGGATGGAGTTGCACGTCGGGGACCCTGCATGGAGCCTGCTTCTCCCTCTGCCTGTATCTCTGCCTCATTCTCTCTCTCTCTCACACACACACACACACACACACACACACACACACTCTGTGTCTCTCATGAATAAATAAATAAATAAAATCTATTTTAAAAATGAAATATCCAGTTATTTTCTAGCAAAATGAGTTTATTCAGGAATAGTAGAGGAGTCGCAAGTTGGCATGTGTAAGCTGTGGTGAACCATATGTAAGTCCAGAGAGACAAAGGGAAAAAATATAGAACGTCACATAGCTGCAAAAAGCTGTAGCTCTCTTTTATAGAGAAGACTTAGGAGTTCTAAATAACCAAAGACCTGAAAGACAAAACATAGAATCTTTGTTTCTTAGGTGAATTACATTAAAGAAACTTTGTTTATAATTTCCTGTTAAGAACAAACCAATAATGTAAGAAAACTTTGTCCTTCTAACAGAGAGAAAACCAAACTCTAATTTTGCAGTGTACTTTTGATATCCAAAAATCATTCCAAGTAAATTCATATTAATCTTACCTTGACTACATATGAAATTCCTTTCCCAAGGTTCCTTTTCCATAAACCTTTTATGTCCATTTGAATTTGTCCCTTATTCTCCTCCCCTTTCCAAAGTAACCAGCTTTACTTTAGGAGAAATTCATTTTCCTCAATAAAATGCATTTCCATTCTTCATACCTTCTTTTACCAAAAACACACTCCAGATTCCTTGGCTATTTTTCATATGCAGTGATTTTTTTTGTCTTTACTATTTTTAGTAGCTTTGTTTTTACATGTACTAATTAGATTATTAACCCTTAGAGTCTTTAATCCCCAGGAGATACTAAGAAATAAACAATTTTGGACTGGCAAATTCATAAAAACATAATTTCTAGAAGAATATTTCCCTCTTACAGTAAAAATTGTTATTGTGGAATAAAAACTATTTGTTAATAGATATAAATATTTTTACTCTCTATAAAGAAAAATGTATGGGCAGCCCAGGTGGCTCAGCGGTTTAGTGCCGCCTTCAGCCCAGGGTGTGATCCTGGAGACCGAGGATCAAGTCCCACATCGGGTTCCCTGAATGGAGCCTGCTGCCTGTGTCTCTACCTCTTTCTCTCTCTCTCTGTGTCTCTCATGAATAAATAAATAAAATCTTAAAACAAAAAGAAAAATGTAAAAACCTAAATATAAATAAACTTATGTTTAGTAGTCAATATCTCACCATATTACCTTATTTGGAAATGATCTAGATATTTAGTGAACATCTATTATGTATTTTAACTAAGCATGAACTTTGATCTCATTTGCATTTATTTAAATTATTTGTTTTTAACAATTATACTTGGATTATACATGAAATAGCTAACAATTTTAAGTTATTTCTTATGTTGATACATTTAGTAACAGAGATAGCATGAGCTTTTATGATTAGTATTACATTTAATAATGATAACTCCAAAGAAATGTTATTTATTAAACTAGTAAACTTAACTAGCATTTATCAAATATTATTTCAGATTATATGAATTTGAAAACATTTGGGCTGGTTTCTTCTTTTTTTTTTAAAGATTTTATTTATTTATTCATGAGAGACACAGAGAGAGAAAGAGAGAGAGAGAGAGGCAGAGATACAGGCAGAGGGAAAAGCAGGCTCCATTCAGGGAACCGGACATGGGACTTGATCCTGGGTCTCCAGGATCACATCCTGGGCTGAAGGCAGTGCTAAACTGCTGAGCCACCTGGGCTGCCCTTTTTGGGATGGTTTCTATTATATTTCTGGAGATTTTTGGAATATTTAATTTATGTGCATGTTTAATTTTCCATGTGAGCCAATGAAATAGGATCTTTTATAAAATAACTTTGGCAATATTATCTGGAGGTGGGAAATATGTATCTATGACACATATACATAGATAAACATAAGGAGAAACCTTAGAGTTTTATTCTAAAATTCATGTCATCAATCTGGAACAAAATTTTGAGGGTACTTGAATCTAAATTGTGTTTCTAGGAGATAAATTAAGTAAGGTTATCTTCTCAAATGACCAATGCCTTTTGGTAAGGATTTTTATTTGTATACAGTAAAGATCCTTTTAAGGCTGTTTTTTTTATTGATTTGTTTGTTTGTTTTTGGAGTCATTTCGGAAGGTTCTTGTCCCAATCAAAAAGAATGCATTCCATTGTCCCCAACAGGTTTAGGATCTTTTTTTTTTAAAGGATGTCCCTTAAGAGGGATTTATCTAAAAAGTTCCCCAGGTTGGCTATCAGAAGACTGAAGTAAGGAAGTGGAGGGTGCAGAGGAGGTGGAGATGCCACAGAAGAGAAAGTGGAAGAAAAGTGGAGAGCAGGGCCATTGCAAGATAGCCATTGCAAGCCTGAAGACAAAGGAGGAGGAGGAGAACAAGATGGCTTCTGAGACAAAGAGGAGTGAAGAGAGGGGAAGAAGACTTAGAAGACTTTGTGTCTTTCTTCAATCATGTATTTGCCTTAGTTAATTTAGAAATGATATATTTAAAGAGGCAATTTTAGAGACCTGAGTATGTTTGGAATCCCCTAGGCACCGTATAAAATATGCATCCCATTCAGTCTGTTTAATTTCAGAGTCACTATCTTCTAATTTAGTCAAGGAAGGGAGGTTGAAAGTTCCCAAAATGGTCATTGAATTTCTAAGGTAATTTTGGTTAAATCTGTCTATTTAGTTAAAAGTGCACAGAAGGAGGGACCCAAGTTTTTAAATATAAAACTGGCTGCCTTCCCAGGAGAAGGATCCTCCTGGGAGAATTTAGCAGTATGGGATCCCAGTTCCCAACCAGAGGTTCAGAAAAACAAAGGAGTATTCAACAGACAGGGCAAAGCCTTTAAACAAATAAATCCTGGAGAAAGTTGGAGAGCTCCACCAAAGGGAAGGAGCTTGAATCTGAGAGACTTGCTGAAGAGAAAAGACAAGAAAACTCCTGCAAGCACAGAGTGCAAAAGATTCTTTCTGGAACTTGTTAGTTCCTCTAACTGTCCTTTGAATCCTACTTTTGATCATCATGTAATGTCATCGTTAAAAACAAAATAGTCATTTTACTAGCAAAACCAGTTTATTTGGGAATAGCAGAAGAATTGCAAGTTGGCACATGCAAACTTATGGTGAACCATAGGCAAGTCTGCAGAAGCAAAGGGAAGGTCACTTTTATGAAGTTTTAGGAGGAAATTGGGAAGGGCTGTTTTGAACAAAAGTGTACTGGAGAAGAACGAGAGTTTAAAGTTGTGGCAGTTTCTCAGTGGCGGCAAGCAGCGGTTAGCACATTGTTGCAGGGGCACAGAGGGATCGTCCTTCTTTTTCTTAAAAGCAGGAGATGAAATTCTTTTGTGAAAAATGTCCTCTCTTGTCAATATAACTCCTTCATTTTTCCTGATGGTTATGTAGAACACAATGAGAGGTATGTGCATGAGAGCTCCATCTTCAGGGATTCCTGACTCTATTTTAGATGAGGTTTCCTTTATTTATTTTCACACAGTAAAACTTAATTTACAAAAACATGCAGCAGGTTGCATTTGGCCTGTGGGCCACAGTTTGCTGGTTCTGCTATAGATATCCATTTTTTAAAATTAGCTTCTGTCTTATTCTTCTTGTGTTTCTTTTTGCATCTTATTTTTCTTCCTTAAAAATAGCTTAGTACATACACTGTTCTTTGCTTTGTTAATTTTACTTAAATCACACATATGCAGAAACACAAACAGGCACAATATCCATGCATGATATCTTCCTTTTTCTGTTTTGTAACTGTATAGTATTTCATTGTGTGGATGTGCTATAATTTATCCAACAAATCTCTTATTGATGGGTATTTGGATTGTTTTCTATCTTTTGTAACTGAGTAATAACTGGCTTGTGAGATAAATGAGATACATCTCCTCAGAATAGAGATATATCATCTCTAGAAGTAGAATTATTGGACCATAAAGGAAACATACAATTCTGCTTAATATTGTGAAATTCTGCTTTATATAGACCATACCATTTTGCACTCCCAGTGTCAAACACATGAACATGCCAGTTTTCCATAGCCTTGCCAACAGACTGTGCTGTCAAGTTTTTGACTGTTTGCCAACATGATATATGAGAAATAGTATTTCATTGTAGTTTTAATTTTTATTTAACTTATAATGAGTGAAATTGAGCATCTCTTCCTACATTGAAGGGCCATTAGCTGTTGTATTTCTGTGAACTATTGTCTTTGCTCTCTTTTTTATTGGGTTTCATGATTTAGTTTCAAATTAGAGCCACTGGGCTTCATAACAAACTGGGTATGGTATGTGAAAAAAATAGATTCAGCTCTGAGGTCTTTGTAAAGATAAAACTGGGTTGGGGAAGGGTAGACTTTGAGCAGGGTAAGGTGATCAGGCCAAGGGAACTGATATTTCAGTTTTGGTCATTGTTGAGGTGATGCTGTTCATTAGATCCAACTAGAAAAACAGAGGCATTTGCAAATATGAGTTTAGATATGGTAGAGAGGCCTGTGCTAGAGGTGGAAGACTAGGAATCATTTAGATTGAGATGCTAGTGAATGCCTTCAGATTGATGAGGTCACAATGCCACTGTGGAAAATAGAAGAGAACCAAGGATTAAATCTTGGGTCTTTGATATTAAGAGTTAGAAGAAGAGGAAGAGGAAGCTTCAGTGAAGAATCAATGATATAGACAAAAACCAGCAGAAAGTAGTGCCCTGAAGCCAAATCAAGAACCTGTATCAAGGGATCCCTGGGTGGCAGAGCAGTTTGGCGCCTGCCTTTGGCCCAGGGCGCAATCCTGGAGACCCGGGATCGAATCCCACGTCAGGCTCCCGGTGCATGGAGCCTGCTTCTCCCTCTGCGTATGTCTCTGCCTCTCTTCTCTCTCCCTGTGTGACTATCATAAATAAATAAAAATTAAAAAAAAAAGAACCTGTATCAAAGAGAAATGAATGACTAAGACTGATAATAGGCCAAGAATATGAGAATGGATAATTTAGCATCGATAAGTTGGAACTGCTCCCCAGACTCACTCAAGAACTTCAATTTGGAACTCTCTACCCCCATTCTACAATTTTGTCTGGCCACCTTTAAAATTTATTTGCATGAAAAAAATAAAATAATAAAATAAATAAAACAAATAAAATTTTTTGCACAGTGAAGCCTTCTCTAGATTCCCAGACAAGCACATGACCATCATTTGCTTTCTCTGCCCCCAGAATTCTGCTACATAGAATTTACTGGTCTCTTTTAAAGCAGGATCTTTCTTTTAGTATTATAATAGAAGCTTCCTGAGGGCAGGAGCCATGAATCCCTTTGTTTTTGTTTTTGTTTTTTTTTTGCAACTGAATTACAAGCTGCAATTATAGTTAGAAAGTACTCAACAGGGCACCTGGGTGGCTCAGTGGTTGAGCTTGAGCATCTGCCTTCAGCTCAGGGCATGATCCTGGAGTTCCAGGCTCAGTCCCACATCATCGGGCTCCCTACAGGGAGCCTGCCTCTCCCCCTGCCTGTGTCTCTGCCTCTCTCTGTGTGTCTCTCATGAATAAATAAATAAAATCTTAAAAAAAAAAAAGAAAATACTCAACAAATACTTGTTGAATAAGTGCCATTATATCTTTGTGTCCTTTCCTATACCATCAGCACACTTGTAAATTACTCAAGTGCGCTCTCTTATCTTTTTTCATTTAGGAATTTTAAGGCCTATTTTCCATAAGTAAAAAATGATGTATACCAGATATTTGAATGATGGTGATATGATGACATTTTGGAATCAGTTGTCAATGGGAATATTGATAGCTACACATCATAGATGGAAAATGATGATTTAAAATTTTAAAGAAAAAAAGGCATTAGGAAATAAGTAAATCTTCTCTGCACAGTTCATTTTGAGCATAAGAAAAGTCCTTTTAAACCTCTCTGAGGAAAAAAAATAATTGCACCATACTCTAAAAGAACTATTAATGAAAGGTAAAACACTTAGACTTTGAAAATCAGACCTGTTGATTGACTTAAGCATTGCCCTTTTTGTGAATAGGATACAGATGGCACCATGATCATTCAAGTAATAAAATATGGCCATGTAAGTGGTTGCAATACATCAATTTTTAACTTAAAAATCACATAATCTGAAAATAACCACCTGTGACTCTTCATAGCATCATGTTTGAAGAAGTGCTAGGGAAGATACAGAGGACTATATGAAAGCAGGAGATATAAGATAGGAAAATTCCATGAGGCTTCAGAGGAAGGATACATTAATACTGAGTGTGGTGGGAAAGAGTTTTTATTCTAGAACCTGATTTTAAAGATGGACAGGACTGGCTTCAGCAATAAGTGACCTGCACCATTACGAGGGCCCCTCACTTAGAAGGGCCCCATGCTTGGTTTCATCCTTTGCTTTGGCCTTGAGATTCTCCATAATACTTGAACAAGGAGACTTGCATTTTCATTTTGCAATGGGCCTCACAAATTATGTGCTAGTCTCGAAGACATATCATCGTGGGAAAGATCACTACAGGAAACTTAAGAAAATAACACAAGCATAAGATTATTCAGGGTCTGTGAGTTCAATTTTATTAGAGTGAAAGGTTCAAAGAGAAGTAAGAGTGCTAAAAAAAAAAAAAAGAAGTGAGAGTGCTTTTCAAAAGAAGAGGAATTGTGTTAGGCATGAACTTGAACAGCACAGGACAACTCATTTCTCTTCACTCTCATTTGTCACCTGTCCTTCCAGGTGCTAACTCATTAGTTCTAAAAAAAATCCTGAATTTATGAAGCTGCAATTTATAACATCTCCATATATCTATCTATATGTATTTTAATTACTGGGTTCTGATTTGCACAGCTTGATCAGTGCTGCAATGCTATGTCTTAAGGACTCATGATTCATTTCATCATGAGTTAGTTATGCAAATGAAATAGAAAACAGAGAAAGAGAAAGGGAGAAGGGAAAACAGGAACAAAGCCCCAGTAACCTGTATTGATTGCTTGCTATAGCTCTCTTTTATCATATCCTACCCTGACAGCCTTGTGACTTCCTGACTCTCCAAGGCAATATCTTTGATGTCTTCAACCAAACTTCTAAGCGTTCATTAGTAATAGTGGATAGTCAGATTTACCATTTTGTGGCTTATAACCACAGTTAACACACGTTTGAATTTATCTTGCATATAAATGTGGGACGGTTAAGAAATGAGTGAATAGAGCGTACTATTATTCTTACATGGAGTATGACAGATATTGTTGATTTTAATAAGAATTGACCAGTGTGGTTATGATAGAATCATTGTTCAGTTGTAGCTCATTTTACAATGTAAATAATTTCAAGTAGTTTGCATTAATTTCAGATAAATATTCTCAGTAATTGTAGCACAGTACATTATACATTCAATCATTCACACAATTGTCATGAAACAAACGTAACCAGTTTCTTGTTAAAAGATAATCCTGTATTGTGCACCTCTGATGTTTATAGCAGCATTATCAACAGTAGCCAAAGTACAGAAAGAGCCCAAATATTCATTGACTGATGAATAGATAAAGAGATGGGATACATATATATATTAGAATATTACTTACAGAAAATAATTAAATCTTGTTATTTGCAATGATGTGCATGGAACTAGAGTATTATGCTAAGTGAAACAGGTCAGTCAGAGAAAGAAAAAAATACCATTTGATTTCGTTCATATGTGGAATTTAAGAAACAAAGCCAATGAACATGGGGGGAGAAAAAGAAAGAGGCAAACTATAAAACAGACTCAACTACAGAGAACAAAATGAGGGTTGCTGGCTAGGTGGTAGGCAGGGGATAGGCTAAGTGGATGATGGGTATTAAAGAGGGCACTTGTTATAAGCTCTGAGTGTTGTATATAAGTGATGAATTACCAAATTCTGCACTATAAACTAATATTACACTGTATGTCGACCAGCTGGAATTTAAATATAAACTTGAAAAAACAAACAAACAAAAAAGGATGTGAAAAAAAAATCATGAACGATCCACTGCTCTTTTAAAAAAGGAGCAAAAGCAGTTCTATGAAGATAATAGTCTTTTAAGCAGATTGTTACTGGAACAACATGCAAAAAATAAAATAAAATCACATGCTAACCTTATGCCTTTCATAATGATTAACTCAAAAAGGACAATACGCGTAAATGTAAAACACAAAACTACAAAACTCCTGAAAGATAAAATAAAGAAAATCTAGATGATATCAATTGACAATGAGTTATTGGATATACCACTAAAGCACAATCCAATGAAGAAAAGATTGATAAATTGGACTTCATTAAAATTTAAAACTACTTGGGACTCCTGGGTGGCTCAGCAGTTGAGTGCCTGCCTTCCACCCAGGGCATGATCCTGGAGTCCTGGGATTGAGTCCCGCATCAGGCTTTCTGCATGGAGCCTGCTTCTCTCTCTGCCTATGTCTCTGCCTCTCTGTGTGTCTCTCATGAGTAAATTAATAAAATCTTTTAAAAAAATTAAAACTGATTTGTGAAAGACACTGTTAAGGAAAAGACAAACCACAAACTGGGAGAAAATATTTCCAAAACACATATCTAATATAGGACATGTATTTGAAATATGTAAGGAATTCTTAAAACTCAACAATAAGAAAACAAAACAAACCAACTAAAAAGTGGGCAGAAGATCTCAATAAATACCTCCTGAAATATGGAAATGGAAAACAAGCATATGAAAGGATGATCAACATCATATATCATTAGGGAATTGTAATTGTAAATTGTAAATTAATTGTAAATTAAACAGTAAAATACTACTGCACACATATTAGAATGGCTAAAATCCAGAACACTGACAATACCAAATGCTGGCAAGGATGTGGAACAGCAGAAACACTCAGTCATTGCTGATAGGAATGCAGAATGCTACAGCCACTTTGGAAGACAGTTTGGCAGTTTTTTATAATACTAAAAATAGCCTCACCATATGATAAAGTAGTCATGCCCGTAGATATTTACCCATAGGAGTAGAAACTTATGTCCATGTAAAAACTTATATATAAATGTTTATAACAGCTTTATTCATAATTTCCCCAAATGAAGAGCCACCAAGATGTCCTTCAGTAAGTGAATAAACTTAATAAATGTGGGTGTGTATTGTGTGATGCTTCCATACAATGGAATGATATTCCATGATAAAAAGAAATAAGCTACAGTTTCTTGATAAAGCCACAAAAAGACATGGAGCAGCCTTCAATACATATTATTAATGACGGGAGCCAGTTTGAGAGTAGTACGTACTGTTAATGATACCAACTATATGATATTCTGAAAAAAGACAAAACTATGGAGAGAAAAAAAATATCATTGGTCGCCAAGGTTCAGGCAGGAGAGGGCAGAGTTGCGGGGGTGGGGAATGAATAGGCAGACCAAAGGGAATTTTCAGTGCAATAAACCTATTCTGTATGATAATGTAATTGTGGATATGTGATATTTTGTATTTGGCAAAACCCATAAAATGGATGACACCAAAAATGAACCCTAATGTAAACTATGGACTTTAGTTAACAGTAATATATTATTATTAGTTCATTAATTGTTAGAAATGTGCCACACTAATGGCAGGGTGTTAATAATAAGGGAAAGTAATCAGGGGGTTGAGGAGAGGGGGTATATGGGAACTCTTTGTACTTCCTACTCAATTTTTCTAAAAACCTAAAACTTCTCTAAAAAAGAAGGATCTGTTCATTACAGAAACAATTATGGTAGTCTTCTAAGAAAGGATATTTCTTCATATTAATTATTTAGACTAAACATCATGAATTTTAGTAGACATAATATTACATTAAATTAAAAATACATATACTTTTAAGAATTGAAAATATGTTAAGAAGAAAGGTGTACCTCGGATATTATGGTCAAAAATGGAGTCTTGACCCTCCCCTGATAGCTTATTAACCTTTTACATTAGCTTAGTTCAGTTATTCCCTTAGCTTTACTTTCTAGATTCATAAAAAATAAGTAGTGATGCAGAGAGTTTTCCCAGGCTTCAGAACAGGCTTCATGGAGAATTTTTCCAGTTGAGAAATTTGCCTTTCAGGCTCAGAAAAAAATGAAGAGGTGAAAATGGTGCCTCTGAGAAGGATGTATAAATGCACACAAAACCTTTATCAACATAGAAAAGGAGATGATCATTTAGAGTTTGGAACATTCAAAGCCTTTATGCCAGCTATTTTCTTCTTAAAGGTAGATCTACAGAAAACTACGTCATTACTAGAAGGTTTCTTGGAGGATATTGGCTTAATCAGACCAGAGAGAATCCCACAAATGGAAAGTCAAGAGAGAGTGTCTGTCCTAACTCCTCTGTCTCATGCTGTGATTGGCCTTTTCATGGAACTCAGGGCCCTTTCACAGAGTGAGGCTCTCCTTTACTGTAATGGCCATGTCCATGTTTGCTCAGCAGTCTTCTTTTCCCCACATTTCCATAGATCTCCAAACCTCTTTTTAAGAATATGTTATTTCTCAGGTTGGTGACTATATCTTCAATCAGAAAGGAGAGTGAGCCCCTTCTTTCTTCCTTCCTTCCTTCCTTCCTTCCTTCCTTCCTTCCTTCCTTCCTTCCTTCCTTCAGATTTCATCAGAGAGCAAGAGCTGGAGGGGGAGCAAAGGGATAGGGAGAAGTAGACACCCCACTGAGCAGGGAGCCCCATGTAGGGCTTGAACTCAGGACTCCAGGATCATGACCTAAGCTGAAGGCAGACGCTTAACTGACTGAGCCACTCAGACAATTCTCTTAGAATTTCTCTAAGGGAACTTCTGTGTGGCTAGGCTCTTATAGACTCTATGCTGATAGAGTTGTGTTTTAAGTACATGTTCTTCTATTTGGCTAGTTGGGTTCAAATTTGGCTCCACTTCTCTACCACTTGCCTCTCCTATCTGTTTGAACTTACGCAATTTGCTTAACTGTCCAAGCCTTAGTTTACTTACCATTAATTGATGATAGTAATAGAGTAATAGTGACTATTTCATTAAAAAATGAGTGATATTATGCAAATAGAACATACAGTTCAATTTCTGACATCAGTTAAACAATAGGTATTATCTGTTTTGATTACTATAGGACACGTTTATTTCCGAATTTTTGGTCATGTGTTACCTTTGTCTTCAAGTAATGAATCAAATATATGATTATACTCCTTGGAGGAAAAGGTGTTTTGGCCATTGTTCCTTCTATTTCTGGAGTCAGCACTTAGACTTGGGGTGCCAGGACTCTCCCTAGATGCTCCTCTGGTTAGAGTAAAATATGTTGATTCACATACTACCAAATATGAATCAAATAATACACCAAAGTGCCCCTGGCCACAGTAAGTAAATGCATCACTTTGGCACCATACTTCAGAAATAAAATGGGCAAGATGAGCCAATCCTAAAGAACTTGGATAAGAAAGGATGTGTATGTAGGAGGATGAAAGTGGTGGACCAGCATCTGAAGCTTTCGATCTAGCCATGCCTGAGTGTTGGGCTTTTCACTTAGATGAACCAACATTGTTTCTTTTCTTAATCTAATTTGGGTTGGACTGCCTGTTACTTGCAAACTAAAGCTTCTTAATTGATAGGGTTTACGGCACCTGGCTTTTTAAAAACTCATGAGAGAATACATAACAACACTTAGTAAACTGGTAAAAATGGAATGAAATATATAATAATGCAATACTTTATGCATTTTTGTGCTACCACCATTTTAAAGTAAAGTCCTTACTACCAGAATATTGTAAATCAAACAAGAAGGAAGAGATGTAATATTACTGTCTCTCACAAAGCAACTGCAGGCCTACTGCTTCTCCTCCTTGTCAGGAGAACAGAGAGCTGAAAGCCAAGCTGAGGAATCTCTTGTGTAGCCACTTCCAACTCAGCTGTAAGCAGTCCTCTGAATGTGGGGAAAAGTGAAGAGGCTAAACCACGTGGCAGCAAAGTTCCTGTCACTGAGAGCATTGTAGCTCTGCCTCCGGGTACCTTGATCAACTTATGGATTTCAGATCCCTTGAGAAAGCAAGTAGATGGGCCCTATATACTGGGCAGGGAATGAATTCTACTCTTGAGCAAGAGTTCCATTGACTATGTAAAATTATTTCTTACATTGTTTTTCCCATGAGATCTGATTTCAAATCCTTTTGGAAAGAGACAGTATGTGTATATTTCAATTAATAAGCCTCAACCAAAACTTCTTTGGTATAATAACTCACCAGAATTATTTTGTAGTTTGACTAAATGTATATGGAGATTTTAAATAATCATTAATAACAATAGAAAATGTTTATTTTAAATATATAACAAAGTTGTGGAAAAATATATATGATATTTCTGGGTATGTTCTAGTTTCTTAACAATCAATTTAATTTTTTTCTGTCGTTAAATGTAAAACTTATAAAAATTTGGAATGCTCTTTTTTCTATGGTATTATCTTTATTTGTCTATAAAGAAGAAATGTTCAGAGAGGCCATTGTGAATCTGAGTATTAGAATTCCACATCTCATTTTTATTCTCCAGTATCAATGCTCTATTTATAATTTTTGAATCAGGACAATGGTTTTAACCCAACAGCCTGTATTTAAAGGACTTCTTGAAATATATAATATATATATATATATAACATATATTCATATATAATACCTATATATGTGTATGTATGTATAATGTTATATGTATATATGCATATAATCTATGTATGTTTAATAAATATATTTAACAAATATAAGTGTATATACAGGTATATACATCTTTTCATTTCTATCAATAATCTTATGGATATGTGTGTGTGTGTGTGTGTGTGTGTATTTATATCTCAGTCCCAGTTTAATAACAAGTAACTATTTGTCCAGTTTTACTCTTATTAAATATTTCCACTTAAAAAATACTGTTTGAATTTAAAATGTATCCTGAAACATTAGCATACTCAATCAAAAAAAAAGCCTTAAAGGTTGGTCAGACCAGGAGTCCATAAATGAGTATATAATGGTAAAAGGTTTTCCCAGAAGCTGTTTAGGTAGAATAAGCATATAGGGCTGACAGAAGAATGTTCAAGTGAAAGACCTCTCTCTCTCTCTTTTTTTCTCATCCTTTTCATTCCTCCTTCTTGCCACCAAGGTCCCCATGCTGAACGTGGCCCTTAGTGGGCACCTAGTAGTGCCTCTTGGCTGTAGCCTTAAACATCTCTTTTTTCTGTTAAAATCTAATTTTCCTTGTATCCTTCTCTAAGAACCTTGCAAGAAAACCTATATGATAGCATCTCCAATTAATTAGCTCATATAATTCTGTTAATAGCTTAGGATTTTGTTTGTTTGTTTTCTTATTTTGAAAACTGTCTGCTGGGAATATTTGTTTTTTGAAAGAAGACTCCTGGAGACTTGAAGACAATATCATAAATTAAATCATGGCTGGTAAGAATTTATGAGGCCTAGGAGAGAGATATATTATGAAAGCCTATGGGGAAGGAATCTTTTATAACATTTCTCAAATTGTCCCAGATAGACAGCCTCTTCTCTGTTCACACATAGATAGATCCTAATTCAAAACCGCTAAACCTTTTGATGGTGTTACTCATTTCATGAGGTCTCCATAACGTAAAGAAAAAAAAGGGGGGGGGAGAAGAAAAAAAAACAGAATAAAAGTAGGAAATAAAATGTGAAGAAATGAGTAATATTTCTGTCTTTCACAGGAATTCATGGCTCAGATACAGGGTCACTGAGATTTCAAACCTTGCACATTAGTAACAGCACAAGACAAACAAAATATAAAATGGACATGACAAATCGGATTTATTCCAGGCAGATATTTAACAACTGAGGGATAACTATTGTGATATGAAATTATAAATGCTACCATCACATGCTGGAAAACATAAACAGTCTCTTATTCACTTTGATTTTTCCATGTTTAAATTTAAACTGGAAAAATGCTTTCCACTTATGTACATTTAAACATTAAATCCTATGACCAAGGTAAAAATAAGCACCAAAAAAAAAAAAAAAAAAATGGAGTTTGATTTAAGTAGTGCTGCTAAAACTCGTCATTCCAATAGAAGTGATTCATTGCTTGGTTGTGAGTCAAGATGTTTGATCATTATCATATTATTATTTATGTTTTGATTAAACTCTTCTAACTCTGGGGCACCTGGGTGGCTCAGTGGTTGAGCATCTGCCTTTGGCTCAGGTCATGATACCGGGGTCCTGGGATTGAGTCCCACATTGGGCTCCCCCAGGCAGTCTGTTTTTTCTTCTGCCTCTCTCTATGTCTCTCATGAATAAATAAATAAAATCTTCAAAACAAAACAAAACAAAACAAAACATCCTCCTTTCTGCTTCATGCAAGACCAAACTCATTTAAAAAGTCTTAGGGATGCCTGGGTTGCTCAGCCGTTGAGTGTCTGCCTTTGGCTCAGGACGTGATCCTGGTCCCGGGATCGAGTTCTGCGTCGGGCTTCCTGTGTGGAGCCCTGCATCTCCCTCTGCCTGTGTATCACCGTCTTTCTTTCTGAGTCTCTCATGAATAAATAAATAAAATATTTAAAAAAGAGAAAAAAAAGTCTTAGCTAGTTCCTTTATGTGTTATGGTATGCAGTTTTCTTCTTTCAGATACTTTTTTTCCATCAAGTGCTTGTACTTGGAGAAATTTTTGTATGTTCTCTAAGGAAATTGAAGGAGGAGTTTGCTAAAAAGTTTAGTGGATGAATCAGTAGTTAAATTATCTTCAAATATTTAATAGGCCTTTAAGGTATTATAGTTTTCTGTGGATCTGTTTGACTGCTGTTATCAATTTTGGGTGACTAATTTTCTTCATCAAAGAAATGGAATCATTGGTGGCCTCTGCAAAAAATGCTTAACTTTCATTGTTGACATTTCCATTGATGGAATAATCAGTGTAATTATTAGGATTTTCCTGCATATGGCTAAATGTACTCAAAGTTCAGAAAATGAGCAGGATTTTTTTTGCAAGTTCAAATCTTTTAGAAGCATTTCTCATATAAAATGTTTACTGTAGCCAGTCACAGTTAATCAATAATACCTTAGAAATATACAACTGAGAAAATAAATAAATAAGATATTTAGACTCGGACATCTATAAAATTATCAACCATTAAAAATTTAATGAATATATTTTAGTCATGAAATACAATATATATGAAGACTAGATGTTAAGGTACACAGAGTCCCTTTCTGACAGACGATTAGATGGGATTAGTGAAATACATTGTATTAGCTATGATTCTTAGTGTCAAAAATGATAGGAACCAAACTAAAACAAATTTAAGAGCAACAACTAAAATTTATTGGCTGATACTGTCCAGGAAAAAGTTGAACAACCAACCCAAGAGAAAATGCAGGTGTGCTGCTTAAAGTCAATGCACCTCAAACCAGGAAACTAGATGTCATTGGTATCCTCTTGGCCTCTTAGCTCTGCTCTTCTCTTTTACTATAGACCAGCTTTGACCAGAGGGCAGTGTTGGAATGAAACCTCTCTAGCTAGCAACAACAGGAAGATACTTATTACATTTATTAAAAGTGCATGGATTGTGAAGGAAGTTGAAAAACTAGAACCTTGGTTGAGTTTCCAGGAACACCTTCCAAAGGCACATTACAGAACTACACCAACAAAAACACTGCCGACTCTGCCCTTATTGAGAAATTTCCAACAGAACTGGAAGTCATCAGTAGAGCTGCTGATTGCAGAACCTTCTGCCTCTGCTCTACTCCACACTAACAAAACTTCTGTTTCAGGGCAGCCCTGGTGGCACAGCGGTTTAGCGCCCAAGGTGTGATCCTAGAGACCCAGGATCAAGTCCCATGTGGGCTCTCTGCATGGAGCCTGCTTTTCCCTCTACCTGTGTGTCTCTGCCTCTTTCTCTGAATAAATAAAATAAAATCTTAAAAAAAAACTTCTGTCTTATAGCATGACTCTTCCCCCAGAAATTTAATTTTGAAACTATGTTTCATCCAAATACACTTGATTAGCAGGGTCCAATGCCTACCTAGAACCCTAACTGAAAGGAAATCTCTAAAAGGTAGTTTTAGCTCTTCAGCTTTGGCAGTGTAAGAGGGCACTCCAGAAGGAGGTTGAAATGGATAAAGGATATAGAGTAATGCAGAATATACATTATAATCATGAAATATACCTGGGACGTATTGGGTTTATAGTTTAAAGATTCAGTTATTAGAAAGAGATTTACTCGATCTTCTTGGAAGTTTTAAAATTCCCAGGGAAGAGCCTCAGAATTTACTTCTGTTTCCATTGCTATGAACTCTAGACTAGCTCTGGTCAGTAAAAAGGGTCACCTGTATAAAATGCTCATTCTTATGGTGATGATAGAAACCATAGTTGGTGGAAAAGGAGTGCTGGATCAATAATTTTATACGTGTTCATTATGTGTTCATGTGTGTGTATGAATTCATCATTTATATCTGTATATGTACATGAGTATTTATATATTCAGATATATAAATTTGGATTCACTATAGTGAATAGTAAATGCTAAGTAAGTGATAGTGTACAGAAATTTGGAGTTCAGAGATGATATAAAAGTTTCAGAAGAATGTTTTCTGCTTCTGAGCCTTCAACTTGAACAATTCTTAGGCAAGGATCAGAATAGCAAAAGCATGATTTGGGGGTCATAACTGACTCTTCCTAGAAGCAGAGAAGGATGGGAGAAATTTTGAAAAGGAAAATTTGAAGTCAGATTTTACTAGCCCTTGAACTACTGGAAAACATGATGTTCTCTTTTAAATAATCTATTATTCATGAAGACATTAAACAGTATTTTTGAAGGTTAATCTAGTGGTGGTATGACAGACAAGTTTGGGAAAAAAACAGCCACAGGAATACTAGAAAGGAGAATAATACAAATATTTATTCTAGAGATGAACGACTTAAAGTAGGATGGTAGAAGGAACAATAAAAAAGAGGAAGCAAATAAATGGTGTTTTTTTAATCAAACATAGTTTTAAAAGTATAATATTTCTTATTTCATGTTATTTGGAAAATGTATAAAACTTCCTGAGTTAAAAGAGCATAAAAACATCAAAAAAACACCCCCTTATTTTTAATGCAACAACACTCTATATTACTTCATATATTTAATGAAATGGTATATTTAAGTTTGGAAAGCCATGGAGAATTAGATAAGCCTCATTTTCCAAGGCTAAATTATACAAGTTAAATTATTGAAAAGGAACTAACAGAACTTCCAATTAGAGAAAGGCGGGAAGCAGAGTCCCTAAAAATTAGTTAGGTAATAAGTATTCCAATTTTCCATTTCCAGGGAAAGCAGGCTTAGAAGATGCATAAACTGTCATAATTTGTGACATATTTTGCCTGGCATCAGAAGGAAGACTTGAAAGGCTCACATTTCCTAAGGAAGAAAAGGCTAATTAGATAAAGAAGACATGGAAGTAGATTGCAGTGTTCTAAAAATCTTGGCAACTAACTCTCATTACTTGCTTTTTCATGTCTGCATAAGGGGACCTGTGTTAAGATGGTTTTACCCACCAATAAATCTTAAACATATTTTCCCCTTTACCTTTATATGGCTTTTCACCATTCAAATGGTTGTGTGTGAGAGCCTGGTACGTGAAAACCAGAGATGGCAGACAGAGAAATGATTCTTGTTTCTTGCTTGGCTACCTTAAATTTACTTTCCTGATTACAGGAATTAAAATTCAAGATGACTTTTAATAGTCATTTTAATTGTTTTACCACTCTTGCCTTTTAAGCTAGAGTATCAATCTGAAATAAGAGGATTTGTAACAGCCATGTTTCTCTCTTTTTTTGGAAGGATACACATGAACAATCAATACACAGTAATGAAATGGAACACTCGAGTTGTGGATTTTTGAGATTCAAATTTCACTGGGAGCAAAAACAAGGAAAGTTTCCTATCCATGCATGTCTATAAAATAGACATGGTGGTATATCATATAGAAATCTTTCTAAATTCCTATGGGCCAGGACTTTGGCTTGTTTACAAGTAATTGCTCTTCAAGTTAATTCTATAGCTCTGTATCTGTGCCATTCAATTGACCCTCATTGAAAGTATACCTTATTCTGAGTTGGATTACTTCAAGTTTGTAACTATAAATTCTTGCAGGTTTACCCTAATATCTGTGATCTTTAGAAGAGTATATAGAAAAGTTACATGCCTTTCTTTTCAATATCACTCCCATACGAAAGATGTCAGAAAGCTTTTCAATAAAGAAATGATTCAGGCAGCCTGGGTAGCTCAGCGGTTTAGCGCCGCCTTCAGCCAGGGTCTGATCCTGGAGACTCGGGATGGAGTCCCACTCGGGCTCCCTGCATGGAGCCTGCTTCTCCCTCTGCCTGTGTCTCTGCCTCTCTCTCTCTCTCTCTCTCTCTCTCTCTCTCTCATGAATGAATAAAATCTTAAAAAAAAAAAAGAGAGATTCACATGTAAGTGAAATGTTAACTAGTGCCTATGAAAAGGCAGTCCTAAATGCCTATGATATGCTACTCTATAGCATTTATTGATGACAAATTGCCCTTTATTTATGCTAGAATGCCATTCTTTTTTTTTTCATTTACTCCCAAAATAAATTTTAAAATATAATAATGGCTTCCAATATTAAACGTAATTCAACAGCAGAAAGGATAATTCTTATTCTTTTCTTTCTTTAGCTTAGTTCAGAATATAAATTGGTGGAGGCTTAAAGCCTCTATTTCAATTGGCCTTGCTTATTTTCAGCACAACCTTGAAATAAATGTATTGTTTTTCATTTATATTTAAGGTCAGATGAAAAATAACTTAGGATATATTGCATTGGTTGTAACTACCAATAAGGTATTTCACCACATTCTGGGGAGTACCTAGTACCTAATCAGAAACAGTGTGAAACACAGTATCTTTCAGAGGTTACTGTTTTACACTTCATATATATCCATACAAGAAAATAACATATCTGCACAGCTGAAGTTTATATGATAAAAGATAATAGAATGATATTCCGGTGTAGGAATTCTTTAAGCTGAGTTGCTTGGTAAATTGGGGAGCTGCAGCATTTTAATGAATAATATTCATCAAATGGATATGTTAAAAGTAAAAATGCTTTCACTAATAAAAGCACCAGTACATTTCTTTTCATCTACATCATGAATACAAATATTTTTAGACCCAATTGTCCAAAGTGAGTGAGGCAAAATCAGTGGCTAAATATGTCCTACATATTACTTTCTTAATATTTTTTTCTGTAGCACATTGATCAATTAATACATAAATCCAATTAGTTTTTCTCAGAAAGTTTATAACCTTTGAAACCATATTTCATGGGCAGCCTGGGTGGCTCAGCGGTTTAGCCCCGCCTTCAGCCCAGGGCATGATCCTGGAGACCCAGGATCAAGTCCCACGTCAGGCTCCCTGCATGAAGCCTACTTATCCCTCTGCCTCTCTTTCTCTCTCTATCTCTCTCTGTTTCTCATGAATAAATATATAAAATCTTTTAAAAAAAGAAATCATATTTCACATATGTTTTATACATAAAGTTTCACCAATTTTAATCATACAGTTTGATACGTTTTAACAACTATAGGCAGTGGTATAACTCCCACCACAATCATGATACAGAATGGTTTCATTGTCACAAAAAGCCCTCTTCTACTTATATTAATGACACTCATAGTTCCTACCTCTGCAATTCCTACTCCTAGCCACTTAACTGTTTTCTAGCCCTCAAGTTTTAGAGTTTACCTTTCTACAATGTCATATAAAAGTAGAATCATACATATGTAGTCTTGTGTTCTTGGCTTTTTAAAGTTAATGCTTTTGAGGTTTATTCATGTTGTTGTATGTGTCAGCAACTTGTTTCTTTTCTTTTTTTCCTGAGAGTTATTCCATTGTTTGTACATACATTTTCATTTCAGATTTTAATAAGAGGTGGTGATTGTGGATATACTTGCCTTATTCATTATCTTCTTATAGAGTCTGCTATTGGATTTTAGATGTCCTTATTAGGTTGAGGAAATTCTCTTCTACTTCTAGTGTCCTGAGGGTTTTCATCATGAATAGTAGGGAATTTTGACAAGTACTTTTCCTATATCTGGTGAGATGATTGTAAGCATTTTCTCCTTTGTTATTTTGATATAGTTACTTGCATTCATTGAATAAATGTTACTTATGATTTCTTATTATTTTTGATATTGCTATATATAATTTTAAAAATATTGTTAAAGATTTTTAGGTCTATGCCTACTTGGTATATTTGTAATTTTCTTGTAATGCCTTGGGGTTTTGTATCAGAGTAATTCTGGCCTCTGGTTTTTTATTTATTTTTATTTTTTATTTTTTTATTTTTTTTAAAGATTTTATTTATTTATTCATGAAAGACACAGAGAGAGAGAGAGGCAGAGACATAGGCAGAGGGAGAAGTAGGCTTTATTCAGGGAGTCTGATGTGGGACTCCAGGATGTAGATGCTTAACTGCTGAGCCACCCAGGCATCCCTGTCCTCTGGGTTTTTAAATGGGAGCAAAGCAATTATTCTCAGAACTTTCTAGATTCTGTTTTTATTTTCATATTGAATAAGGGTAAAGTACCAAGAAATGGACTTCTCTTCTAGATTCTGAAAGAATTTGTGAAAAATTGGTATTATTACCAGTCCTGTGGGAAGGTTTTTATCTATAAATTCAATTTCTTGAATGAGTTTTTGAGGTGTTTGCAAAGAGTTTGTTCATTTAAGTTATCATACTCATTGGTATAAAGTTGTTTATATGCTTTCTAATTATCCTTTTGATATCAGAGGTATTTGTCTCTCTTTCATTCCTAATATTGGTATTTTGTGTCTTTTCAAATATTTTTACATTTTTTCTTTATTTTTTTTTAAGATTTTATTTATTCATTCGTGAGAGAAACAGAGAGAAAGAGAGGCAGAGACATGGGCAGAGAGAAAAACAGACTCCATGCAGGGACCCTGATGCGGAACTCGATCCTGGGACTCCAGGATCATGCCCTGAGCTGAAGGCAGGTGCTCAGCTGCTGAGCCATACAGATGTCCCATATTTTTTCTTATCGGGCAAGTAATTGATTTATCTATCTTGTTGTTTTTTCAATGAACCAGCTCTTGGTTTCATTGATTTTTCTCTTGTCCTTAACTATTTTCTATTTCATTGATTTTTGCTGTTATACTTATTTTTTTTCCTTCTGCTGACTAGATTAATTTGCCCTTTTGCCCAGGTTTAATTTACTCTTTTGTCTTAAGTTTTTATTTTTTTATTTTTTTAACATTTTATTTATTTATTCATGAGAGACACAGGGAGAGAGAGAGAGAGAGGCAGAGAAATAGGCAGAGGGAGAAGCAGGCTCCATGCAGGGAGCCTGACATGGGACTCTATCCCAGGACTCCAGGGTCACCCCCTGGGCCAAAGGCAGGTGCTAAACTGCTGAACTACCTAGGCTGCCCTGTCTTAAGTTTTTAAAGTTGGAATCTTAAATCATTAACTAAGTCCTTTGATTTGTTCTAGCACAGGTAGTCTCTGAGTTACAATTTTTCCACTTGATGATAGTGTGAAAATGGTACCCATTTAGTAGAAACCATACTTCAAATTTTGAATTTTGATCTTTTCCTGGCATAGTGATACATAGTACCATACTCTCTGATGATGTTGGACAGTGGCAGCTCCCAGGCAACCACATGATCACAAGGGTAAACAACTGGTCTGCTTACAATCATTCTGTACTTATACAACCATTCTGTTTTTCACTATCCGTACAGTATTCAATGTTACACGAGATGCACACTTTATTATAAAACAGACATTGTGTTAGTTTCATCCATAGTAGGTTACTATAAGTGTTCTGAGCACATTTAAGATAGATTAGGCTAAATTATGATGTTCAATAGGTTAAGTGTATTAAATGCACTTTGACTTAACAATATTTTCTATTTCGGATAGGTTTATTGGGATGTAATCCAATCATAAGTCAAGGAAGACCTGTATGAATGTTTACTGATATGCATTTCTCTCTGTACGCTGCTTTTACTGCACTCTACAAATTCTTATATTTTGTTTTAATTATTTTTCACTTCAAAATATTTTCCAATTTCCTTTTGATTTCTGCTTTGACCTATTAGTTACTCAAAAAGAGTTTAATTTACTATATATTTTGGAGATTTTCCAAAAATCTTTTTGTTGTCGAATTCCAATTTCACTACATATAGTCAGAGAAAATATTTTGTATGATTTTCTGAAATGTGCTAAGAGTTGTTTTATGGCCCAGAATATGGTCTACCTTGATAAATATTATGTGTACATTTGAAAAAAGTATATATTCTGTTGTCATTGAATGGAGTATTTTATAGATGTCATTGGTCAAAGTGGTTGATAGTGCTATTTAAGTCTTTCATAAACTTACTGATTTGTCTCCTATCATTTACTAAGAAAGGAATATTAAAATTTCCGATTAAAACTCCCACACCATTCACATTGGTGATGATAAGCAAGAGAACTGGGTCCTTCTAGATGCAAATGGGAATTCAATGGAAAGTTAACTGCAAAAAAGGAATCCTAGAATAAAATATGTATATATTAAAAATAAGCTGAACAAAATTTTACCCATTCTATAACTACAACCATCTTTAGGAAGATGCTTTTGTTCATAGATAATAAGAAAAGATTAGAAAAAAAAGTGGAATTTGGGATATTGTGCAACTTTTTACTTTGTTATTTTGTTAACGCTGCTTTAATGCAACTTGTATGATAGAAAAAAGTTAGAATTTAGATTCAGTGTATTGAGGGAATAAATATGTTAATGTGATGTATTCAGAATTTATTTATAAAACATAAACCAAAAAATACTTTCTGTGAAATGAGAAGTAGGTCTGAAGAAGGAGGGAACTGAGAGATTTGGTAATTTAACATTATTGCCAATTCATTAAGAGTCTTGCTACGATCTCAATACTTTATCCTATGGGCAATGGGAATCATCAAAGAATTTCAAGGAGTGAATGATGGGATAACCTATGGAATTTGTCAAGACCACTTTGTCAAGGAAGTAGAGGATTGATAGCAAAAAGAAGCAATTAAGTATTGGGAATTCCTCTCATTTTACTGAACATCAATGAAAGCCTAAATAGGAGGGGGGTTGTCCCAACCTGGGGTCAAATTTCTGAAGAAAATTCATTAGGGATCCTTTGTAGGTGAATAGTTGAAGAGGGGAGTTGCAATAAATTTAGGCTTGATAATAAGTTGCACTAGAAATCAAGCTAAAAAATAAGAATTTTTATTAAGGGATTGGTAAATGCTTTGTTCAGTTTTAAGTATATGAAATTTGAGTTACCTATGGAACTTCTAGGTAGAATTCAGTAGACAGCTAGAAACCAAGCTTTAAGGTTTGGCGCTAAATCCTAGAAAGGGAGGACATTTTTTAGAAAGGGAGAAAAAGGATTAAGAATAATAATCTGGGCAGAAGGATTGGATCAAAAGTCATGACGAATGGTTTACAAAGGCAGAAGATGCAAACCTATAGCAAACTTGGCCATATCACATGCTTATTTTGTGAGCAGGTTAACTGGCTCTAATGTCTCTTAAGTTTATCTAATTCATCCCATGCTATTTCTGACCAAAATGAAACAAAATGAAAAAATCCTAGGTTTACATTTTTGAAATCATTTCCATTTTGAAATGGTTTGGCTTATGTTTTGGGATAGATCTCAAAGATTTTTTTTTCCATTTCTAATTACAGAGCATGATATAATACAGTTTTCTCTAAATTAAATCTGTGCATCTTGATCTTATAAACCCTCTTCCTTTCTTCCTCCCCCTCAAAAAAAATAATTTTGCAACAAAAGTGGGTATGATCCTGAGAGTTTGCTCCTTTGAGCAGCTGAACAATCTCATTGGATAAGCATCATTTAGTTCAAGAATTCATAATTATTGTGGTTTTTCTGCTGAGTGACTTTTTTTTTTCAAAGCCTGTTAGAGAACCTAAACTCATTCTCATATCCTCCTGATCTCCATTACCACATCAGCACAGATAAGCCATTGTTGAAAATGCTGGAGTCAAGAACACATTGATCTTTCATAGTAGAAGCAATTTCCTGTTTTCAAAAAGTTGTAATGAGATTTAAAAAATACAAACAAATCTAATATATCCACAGTAGAGATTACGGAGTTGGATAAATGCAGACAAACTGATGTTTAAAGTGTTATAACCTTCTCTAACATTCTATTGTTAATTTGCCAGCAGGATTCTTGACTCACAAAGCAGAGAGGATCTGTGATAAGTACACAATGTTGTGTAAAATATATGGCCCAAAGCTGAAATATATAGATAATTTACAGTCATTTGAAAAGGAAAGACCCTGTCTTTTGTAGCCTCTTACCCTAGAGCTTAATTTATATTTCAAAATATGACAAAAAAATATTTCTATGGAACTAAATTTCTAATATTACTGTGTGTGCTATGAGAATATTCAGGACCGATATTTATTACTCCCAGAAAGAAGACACACGATATTATTTAATTATTGAAAGACTTCTGGTATATTAAAACTACAAGAAAATTTTTAGATTTTCAACTTTGAAGGTTTTCTTTTAGATATTCAGCAATGTTACCACCCTCTACCAGTAATAACCCTGCAATAATCACATCAGAGATGGTTGAAATTCACCACTCATACCTCAGATTGTCACATGCCTTTCAGTTAATCATGACAGAAAATGAGGAAGCATGATCCTACTGGATGCATGCAATATTTAGCTACCCCAGCCCAACACCCACACCATCTGTTTCATTTTATTTCCAGAAAGGTCATCACACTTGCTGAGCCCTTTGCCACTTAACCACTGGGCTAATGAAGTTGATTCCTTGAGGGTCTCCCCTTTTCCTTCCAAGCTGTTCACTCCACCTGACTCATCTCTGTTGGATTAATATCCCTCAAAGGCTGTCTGTGATCATTTTATCAGGACAAGATAGTCTGCCTTTCATGAGCTTTGGATGAAATAAGAGACTAAATTGACCCAGGACTGAAACAGTAAACATATGGAGGTCTCCAAGTAGCCCTTTTACTTCCATCACTTTGTCTCTTTGCTTATAGAGTCTGGTGTTGTCATATACATTCCGCTTCATAAAAGCTTGTGCATTTGGTGAGGTGGTCCTCAAACATTTACATGTATGCTAGCCTAATATCATCAAGCAGATATAACAGATTTGTCTTTTTGTGGCTTACTCATCATATCATCAGTTTTTACAAACTTACAAACTATAGCAAAATAGTTCTAAACAGAAAACTAATAAAGATCCAGTGGAACTTCTAACCATACTTATTCCTTTGTTCAGTAAATGTTTACTGAAGGTTTATTACTTTCTATCATCTACAGAAAACGTATAGTGCTAACAATGATTAAGCTCTTGCTTCTCTAAGATACCATACTCACAAATTTATATGCATTACGATATTTTCTTTAATCTTTAAAAAACTCTCAAAGGTAAGTTTTATTACCCTCATTGACAAGATGAGGTAACTCAGGTGCATAGACCTAAAAGCTTACCAATGCTGTCCAGCTAGGAACCAGAGGGCACCAATGAATGTGAAGCAATACTACCCTTCCTTTAGTTATGTCTCACATGTTATTCATGAGTCTAAGTAAGGTAGCGTGCACTCCTTAAACTATAGGCCCTTGGGGACTCTATGACTTGCCCAAGATTATTAGTTTAAGACACAGCTGAAATCAGCTGAAAGATTTTTTGGAATCTATATTCTTTGTTTTTTTAATATAAACTATTCAATTTATTAAATAAAAAATGTATTGAATTATTCAAATCTGTTCTTTTAATGACCCCTTCCTGTCACAATGGTATTCTTCTTCAGTTAGCGATTTTGAGTTTCCAATGGTAAGTTTCAGCCAAATTAAACAAAACTATGCAATTTGGCATGTGTTTAAAAATAATTCTCTCTTGCTTTTCTGCCTTCATCTAATGTTCTAACTGCACAAAATTCCCAGTATAAGTGAAGAAAAACTGTCAAGGTAATAGCACTCTAGTAACTTTATAATGTAACATTGCAAAAATCTGTGTCCACAGCTTCATTTGTCCAAAGGAAGTAGCTTTGTTTGTGCTTTATTATATATTTTTAAGCTAAAGGAAACACAGAAAGCAATGATTTAGTGTGCAGCATGGGTTTGCCAACACTAGTTCAAATTAGACCTGTCAGCTAACCCCTATTTCTCACCTGTGAGTCCAGCAAATAAATTATAAATGTTGGCACAATATTTATATTATTATTTTTATAGCCCACAATTTACAACCCTGGCTGTCCTTGAGAGGTTTTGTGTATTTGTTACAATCTCCTCCAGGGAGGATTCATTGAATGGCGACTCAACATCTGTGCTCAGGGAAAATTCAGACTCATTCTACTATATTCCATTTCCCAAGAAACATTACTATTCCTCATTGATTGTGTACAAAGGATTAATTATGCTGTCACTTGGTTTATTTACGTCCTTGGTGGTTGTATTGACTCTCTGACTTGAAAATGGTCAGTACACGTCCTGCAGCGAGATGTATTTGTTCTGTAAGCTGTCTCCCTGCTGCATGCCACTACCAAACAGGTGCTGTGTCTGTATTTCAAAATAACCAGGGGAACAGGCAAAGTCTTCATCAGCTGGTTATTTTTACCTTTTCAAGACAAAATAGGTTTGCTAAATTAACCAATAGTAGTAACACAGTGATGCAGAGCAAAAATATCTAGGCTTGGTCCCTAGCTTTTCCCCATTTATTGACTCCATCATCCTGGGTAGGCAACTTACTTAAACATTCTGTACTTGAATATCCTCAACTTTAGAACCAAGGGTAATAATAATGTACACATCACAGAGTGAGGAGAGGAGTAATTGAGATAAAGCAAATCGCCTAACAATGTTTAGAAACTGACACTCAAAAATGTAGCCATCACTTTTATGCCATTATTATTGCACATAGATGCTGTTTAGGTGATCATAAATACATAGTCACTAGGGCAGTGATTGCAAGCTTCTCTTTTCTCCTTTTCTTTTTTAATAATATATCTAGGAGCTTAATCTCTGCTTATCTATTTATATGGGTGTATCTACTTTTCCTCAGCAAAGAAAGAAATGACCACCACTCAAAATATTCCTCCTTGGACATTTTTTTTTCCTTCTTAGTACCTGATACAAAAACTGCACAAATAACTGTGAGTTTGTAACTGTCTACAAGTAGGCCAGTGATTAACCTTGAAATATGATTGTTTCTTTCTGTTCATATCATTTAAGTGAATTTCTTTGGACATAGCCAACATCATCAAAAAACTTATCTCCCTCTCCCTGATACAGAAACACACATTGAGATTTCTGAGCAGCACAATAATGTACTATATCTCACCCCCTAGACCGTTAGCACCCTAAATACCATGATGCAGGCCATTTCATCATTTGCCTAGTCCAGCAACCAGCTTATTTCACTTCTTCAATCCTTGTACTGCAGAAACTAGGTGCTCTTTTTAAATATATATATAAATAACACCAGAATCCTATTCAACACTGATCAGTTCTTGCTATCATACTCGGAAGATACCCAAACTCAGCATGGTCTACATGGCCTCTCCTGAGTTGACCCTTGTCTTCTCTGACCCAATCTCCTGCTTTCCCTTCCTTGGACACTAGGTTCATCATCTTAATCTTCTTGCTTTTCAAAGGCACCAAGTTCAATCCTGACCCAGGATCTTTGTACTTATTCCTTCTCCTGGAGGCTTTTTCTCAGATCTTCTTTTTTTTTTTTTTTTTTTTTTTTTTTATTTATGATAGTCACAGAGAGAGAGAGAGGCAGAGACACAGGCAGAGGGAGAAGCAGGCTCCATGCACCGGGAGCCTGACGTGGGACTCGATCCCGGGTCTCCAGGATCGCGCCCTGGGCCAAAGGCAGGCGCCAAACCGCTGCGCCACCCAGGGATCCCTTTTTCTCAGATCTTCAAATGGTTTCCGAAGTTCTATCTTCCAGGCTTCTGCCAGTACATTATCTCCATTGAAATGCCTTCCTTGACCTCCCTTTCTACGATAATCCTTCTCTTTTGTCACTCCTGTCCTCTTATTGTTCTCCTTAAAATATTTCTCATTATTTGAAATTTTAGTAATTTTTTAAAAGATTTTTTTTTATTCATGAAAGACACACACAGAGAGGCAAAGACATAGGTAGAGAGAGAAGCAGGCTCCCTGCAGGCAGCCTGATGTGGGACTCAATCCCAGGGCCCTGGGATCACAACCTAAACCAAAGGCAGACATTCAACCACTGAGCCCTGAAATTTTAGTAATTTATGTACTTATTAATTATGATCTCTCTCTCTTACTAGAATGTAAACTGTAGGAAAGCAAGGATTTTTACTATTTTGTTAATGGCTGTGTCCCTATAGACCAGAGCCTAAAACAGTGACTGGCTCAAAGAAAGTATGTGAATGAACTAAAAAAGAATCTATCATGTGTTCACTCAAAAGTGAGGAACTTGAACAGTTATTTCAAACAGAAAACAATATGTTTTATCTTATAGTTGGCTTACTTTTTTCATGAGAATGCCATCCTCTCCATTTATTATAATTTATATATTTAGCATGCAAATGCCATTAGTGAATAAGCCTATTATTATAAAAATATGTTTTATCAACAAATTCTTTAAGAATCTGCCAGATAAAAATTAATAGCTATGAATCATTTAAACCATTTCAGTATTTCCAAGGTTATATTATTCACCTATATAATACCAAAAATCTGACCCACTATTTCTATAAAAGTTAATGAGATTCCTCTCACTGAAAAAGTATTTTTACTCTACCTGAATTTTAAAAATACAATTGTAAGAATGTGAACTATTGTGACTATGATATCTTATTAGTGTGGCCTAATTTTAATTAGAACTTTGAGTTGTATGGGCTAAAAAAAATAATAATTTGTATTTGGTTCAACCAGCCAGCTATGATACAGATAATTAGATCATAGTATCCAAATATGGAGATTTAGTATAAGTGAACTTGAGAACAAAACAATAAAACAAAATAGAATCCATATCAAACTTTAACCTTAAATTATGGATATTGGAGTGATTACTTTCCACTGGCCTGCTTATGCTACTATCCTGAAATGTGCAACAATTTAGTATTCTTTCTAGAAGTTATTTTTCCCCAAGGTTAAATTACAGGTCTGCCCCTTTATAATGTATTCATTATGGTACATTTCAATAAGCAACGATACAATCTCTAGCAAAACCTTGGCAGAAAGTCTCCTTTCATTAAGGATTTTGAATAATATACCCAGTAATTTGGGAGAAGGTTGGTATGGATTTATCTGTGTATGAACAGAGTTTTATAGAAATAACAAAATCTTCAGAAATAATTACAATCTACTTAAAAATGAGAACCACTTCTGTATAAAAGCTCTCCCTCTCCCTTTGACAGATGGATTGAAGGAATGAAAGAGCACCTTTTTTCTTTTTTCTTTCTTTTTTTTTTTTTTTTTGAGCACCTTTTTTCTTACTGCTTCTTTATTCATCATGCTATATATTCCCACATCCCAGGAAAAGTGCCGGTGTTTTTCAATATTTACTAGATGGGACACACACACACACTCTCACACATACCTAATTACAACATGTCTCCCTAACTTTAGGAAGAGATGAGTCTTCCAGAATCTAATATGAATTATCCATCTTTATCTCTCAGCATGGTCTGTACTTATGTATCTACCACATAATTCAGCACTAAGATATATGTATAATGTATCATGTTTGTATATATATTTTGTATATATCTGTAAAATGTTTTCAGATGTGCTTTTCTTTATCCTTAAAGTAGATAATCCACATTTTAAAATGTTGAACTATTATTTATTTGTAGTTAAATACTTTCCAAATGCCTAGCCTAATGAAGGACTCATAGTAGATACTAATCAAACAAGAAAAAATCACGATTTTAAAAAAGATTTTATTTATTTATTCATGAGAGACATACAGAGAAAGAGGCAGAGACACAAGCAGAGGGAGAAGCAGGCTCCATACAGGGAGCCCGATGTGGGATCACGCCTTGAGCCAAAGGCAGCCGCTCAATCACTGAGCCACCCAGGCATCCTAAAAATCACGATTATATTCAATCTAGGTCTTAGAACAAATGAGTCACCATTTCTGTTAGAATATCAAAGGAAGGATTCTAAGTTATGTAATTTCTGTCCACCTATTTTAAATGATCAATTTCCAAATTCCAAATCTTCCTTAAAAAAAAACATATTTCTCTGTAATTCTTAGCATTATCTTGTTTAGTTTATATTTTACTTATTCGTTTTGCTTAATGAAAATCATTCCCTGTAGAATGTAAGCTCCAGGGGAGTAGAAGGTTCCGTCTAGTTTGTTTGTTTTTTAAAATCCCAATGACTAACATAGCGCTTGACACATATAACTGCTCAATAAATATTGTGGAATGAATCAATGAAGGAATGAATAATTTTTATCTTTGTAGTCATGAGAACACTAATATACATTACATTACACATAGGACACAAACACACACACGCATACATATATCCCCTTAAGTGAGCAAATAAATGAACTTTTGTGATTAGGTCATAATGTGAATAAAATGTTTAGTGCTAGCATGCATATAAAGTATTTTAATATTTTAGAAACCAGACTGGGTCTTCATATTCATATGTATGTACAATGTGATAATGTTTTCATTATTCTTCTCTCCATCCAAAGGCTGTTAATCAATCTGTGCTTTGTGTGTTGCAATTGAAGGAATGTGGTCATTTGCTTTGTATCATGGTTAATATCATGTCACATTTTCACTATCACTGTGACAATAATTATAAATGGTCAGCACCACTAACACTGGAAACATGAAATAAGTCTCATGGCCGGGGGAGGCATTTCCTTTCTGAACTCTTTTCAACAATTCAGATAGCTGCTCCTAGCTACTTACCATATTTGGCTACTTAACACAGTCCTGGGAGGTAGCTGTTTTTAGATTACGTTAATTAAATAAAAATGAATAAACTCATTTTTATTAGCTTTAAATAGGTTATTTTTTCCAGTTTTATTGAGATGTAATTGACATAAAATACTGTATAAGTTTAAGTAAGATGTAGATCATGATTTAACTTATATTGTGAATGAATATTTTGACCAAAAGAAAAAAAACACCATGCAAATGCTAAACTAAATAGTAGTTCTCTTTTATATTACTACACTCAATTTAAGTAAAACATCAGTAAGGATGACAAGAGACACAGAAACATCGAGGTGCAAATTATTTTCTGTCTTGACTCAAACTCAATGAGTTGTGATGTTTGATGGTTAGATGTTAGATATTAAATGCTATGTTAGATAAACATAGCGTTTACTGAGTACTTACAAATAGTGGGTATTATGAAAAGGGCTCTTTATGCATTGTGATCTCTCCCTTAGGGGTAAAGAAACTGAGGTCTAGGTCAATAACCTAAACCCAAGTGTGCTGACAGTCACACTTTGGCAGTGGAGCCAGGATCAGAATCAAGTTGTGACTACATTGTGCTTTGAGTTCTTGCTTTCATTGCTGGCCTAATTTGAGAGTAGCTTACCTAAGGTCCGTTCACTGAAGTCAAGCCTTCAGCCTCATAGGCATGTGACACATAGTTTTACAGCTCCCCACACTTAGATGGACCCCCTACTTGGTTTAAAGCTCTGCTATTGCCATTTTGAAAATTTAATTCTGAACAAGAGGCCCTGCATTTTCATTTTGCAGTGAACTCTACAAATTAAACAATCCTGCTCCACAGTTAGAGTACAAGAATTTCATAGAATAATATCATGTTGGTTATTGCTTATTGAATTATTTTCCCTTTGTAAAAGATAGCCAAGGAGATTAATTTTTTCCCAAAAATGAGTATGTGTTAGTCAGCCCTCCTATAATTTCATTTTCGGTGGACATAATCTCAATCTGATGCTAGTACGCAAAAACTCCTCTGTTTTAGGCTTGAATCCTTAGGCTCCACTTAAAGTACACCTGTGAATTAATCTTTCATTATTTTTTTTCTTTTCAGAATGATTTTTAGTAGGATATTCTTCTTACTCAGCCAGTTTTCTTCTTCAGATCAAGGCCATTAATTCAATTATTTATTCAAATAGAAATTAGAAAAAAATAATTGCAAAGGTTGCATACCTTTCTAGGTTCTAGCACATACTTTAGGAAGCACTTGCAATTCAACTCCTTGATCAAAAGAAATGCACCAATCTAATGCTGCACTTGCTCTTGCAGTTATTCCTGTTATTTATTTCCTCTTTCTTTGCCATCTAGAGTTATTATATGCTATGAGTTGCTAAAGGGGCTTTTACGAAAGCAGGAAAAATGCATTTATGTCATATGGAGGGTGCATGCTAATTACTAATCTGACAGGGTGTAATAACAATACAAAAGCATCAGCAAAGAGAAAAAATGAGCAGAATATGCAATTATTTTATGAAAGACTTTCTTTCCTTAAGGGAGAAATCTGCACATTTACCATCTGCAACAAAAGAGATGTTGAACTACATAAGTGAATTACCCCAGCTCTGCGTACATGTGTAAATGGAATGGGATGAACTTGAAATGACATTAGGTAATTTTGTTATTGTCAAAAAATAAAAATAAAGAACACCAAAGACATGACTAATATAGTGAACTCCAAAGATGTATTTTCAAAATTTTTTCAAAGAGCTACAGTAATTCATTTGAGAAATCAAAAGTGATGTAAAGTAATATACATTTTCCCAGATAAAAAAAAATATAAAGCTTTCATTATTATTTATAATGCATGTGGACTGAACAACTGGAGTATGCTATGAGGAAAAGGAATCAGTCCATTAACACTCCAGTCTAAGAGTTAGAAAGTTTGTTACTAATAGCACATTTATCCAAGGAGTGAATTAATTTGGACAAGGTCCCTGGTTAATGTTGAAAGTCAGTCTTATTTTAAGTTACTGTTGAGTTTAAGCATTTTCATGCTAGGTTAAAATTTAATATTGAGTTCTTACCTTAATTTTTGTAAGGGTTTTTAATCATTTTCCAAAATAGAAAATTATTCACCCCTCACCCACTAATTTCCCTGCACTGGGGAATAAAAATATTACTTCAACTACACAATCTAATATTTCTTTACTCTGAAAAGTACAGAGTTTGTTGTTGTTTAAGTATTAAGAACTCTAAACAATAAAAATGGATATTCTTTCAAAATGAGAAAGAATGCACACTTGGAGATAGGGAGATGTGAACTTGTACTAATCTTAATTGTTTTGTGAATTCCAACACCTAGTGATATCCCATGTCTCCATCAACCTGCAGCTCTGAAACAGCTGCAGAGAACTGTTCAAAGATTGTGTCTTAGGTTGGGCTAAATGCCAGAGCAATGATTATAAATAAGGTTGGAGACAAGCATGTTTATGAAAAAGTACATTAGATCACATATGCTATTATTACTCTTTCTCCTAAGGTTATTTCACTGTTTGATTATACCTTAATTGACTTTGTTGTGAATTTGGTATTTATTTGGAATTTGTTTTTTTAATTCTCAGGGATTATTTTGTAATAAAAATAATATTTTAAATGTAAGCCAATCATTGACTGCATTGTGTAGATGTCTCTGAGCTCTGTTGTGAATGACCTGTGGTGTGGGCACTTCAAAGAAGCACTCTTCCCCTCCCTTACAGACTTCTCAGGTGACATGAGTTTGAACGATGGATACAGTGGAGCTTAAGCATGTCAGTGATTGTCTCCCTCTCTTTGTAAGCATTTGGAGGATAAGGATCCAGTCTGTTCAACTAGACTTTTAAAGTGACGCTGACAGATCACTGCTTGTTAAGTACACAATGATATAGAAAAGGCATGTGTTTGTCTTATTTTATTCTTTTCATGATCATAGAAAAAGCAAAATGCACATGTACCACTTAGGCAGTTTGAAAATGTTCCTCTCCATGAAACTTTTTAGAATTGGATGAATTTTTAGCATGTCCTATTATATTATTCCATGTTTCTCTACTTTCTTATTCAATGTAATTTATTGAAAGTTTATCTGATAACATATTTAAGAAGGAACTCATTTCCTTTTTCTCTCCCATCTATCTGGATTATTTGGCATTTTGGAAATAATGCATATGTCTAAATGTGATTCTAATTTTAATACTGTTTTGTCAGCCAAATTACATGTAGTCTAAATTCATTTTATTTAAGGGAGTAGGTTTCTCAAGAGGATGTTTATAAATCATCCCTAGTCCAATGATAAAGTAAGAGAGGGAAAGATCTAATCATGCTAGGTTTTGTAGACCTGCACCAATTCCCAGTCTCTTTCCTTGCATTTTCTTATGCCAACTAAAAAAAATGTTTAAAAACATAAAAGGAAAAAATAAAAAGAAATCCCTAGTTCATATAGGGAAGGTATCATTTCTTTTCTGACTTTGTGAACATAAAGACTATTAGCATCAACAGCCACATCTAAACTGTTTTGATCCCCAGAGTATTCACTAAGGCATCATCCTGAAGGCCCTGACTGCTTTATGTATGCTGTGTGCAGTCATAGCTTAACTCTTTATATTATACCTGATTCCTCTGGCAGTCTTTCATATAAATGTTTCAAGGATGTTTATAATTACTGTAGTAAGCAGGACTCAACCACATAACTCCTTCAGTCAAAAACGATTTGGGGGCACCAATAAAATGTTAATTTAATTAATTTAAGAATGCTTTTATTTAACCAATAGAACCATTAAAACCTGAGAAGTAACATTTTGTCCAATATAAGCTGTATTTCTGGTTATATTCTGTGACTACCATATGCTGTTTTGTTTTTGGTACGAAATTACTAGACATGATCAGAAGTTACCTGATGGATGTGGTGACATAGAGAGGCTTTGTTATCCTGCTTAGTGTAATGGCACTTATATTGTTGTAGTTGAAGTTCAGGTACAGTAGAGGATTTCAATTGTCATGTCATAAAGAAGGGGGGAAAAACCTATTTTAGCCAACACCTGATTTCTTTAAAAAAAATCATGATTGTTTAAAATATAATGATCTGTCTGTGCAGCTTATTTCACATATTCTATAGGCGCAGAAATTATCTTCCTTGCCAAGTCAAAGGGCAATGACAAAATGTGTCCTAGTGAAAAGCCAGGTATTTAGCAAGATAGTTTGTTGAGGACTGAGTATTAATATATTCATAAAGCCCTTTACTCACCAATCAGAAGATTCTTTGCCTATATTACTTTATTTGATTCCTGGTGGAATTCCATGATAGTTTTTTTTACTGTTCCCATTTTACAGAAATGCAAACTCATACACAGTAAGAGGCAGTGTCAAATCTAATATGTATATAGTGTTTTATAATAGTGCAATCATGAATGAACAACATAATTGGTGATGTGTAATTTAGTTAAGTATTTTTGGTTTTGATGTAATAGCACAAAAAAAAGTTACTAAAAATGAAATTGACCACAGCTTGCTTTAGTATTTTTGTTATGGAATCTTCCTGACTTTTCATCTGATCTGTTCAGTTTGTGAACAAGTCTACATTCTCAATCCCATCTCAGAGTTCATTTTCACCTCTTGGTTTTCCACATACATTTTCTGTTGGAAATCAGTTCATTCTCTAATCAATTGTTAGATCACTTTCCCAAGAGAAGAAAGTCAATAGGCTCAATTCATATTTCTGAATCATGTCACCACATAAATCATTGGTTGACCTTATTTGGTTGCCTTTGAGTCACATCTATTCTAGGTCCCCTCAGCTTAGGTTGAGTGTGAAGGGTCATGTGCCAAACATTGTTACCCAAAATGTCCCTTTAGGAAGTCTATGGGATGGGCATGGAGATCTAGAATAAGCAGCAGACAACCAACAGTAGGATGGGCAGATGAAGGCGCATACCTTTCTTGAAATTTATAATGACAAAACTTAAAATATTCAGCTTTGTCATAATTTAAAATGATAAACTTCATTCAAAGATATGTTACTGTTAAGAATGGCAAATAACCTATGTATCATTTAGTGCTCATCTTTCATTTGATACTGAGGGAGCACACCCTGCCACTCAGACGAGTTTAGTACAAAAGAACTCTCAAACAGAATTCTTTGGAATCCCTGAAAATTGCCTGGGAGCATCTCTGAATGAGAAGATTTGACTATTACCTATGTCTTTTTCCTTCTCTATAATTTATATTCTTAGTTGAATTTCTTTAAGAATTCTTCAAGAACTGTATTAGAGAATATTTTGAAATAAAACTACAGCATTTTAGCTGTCCTAATACAAGCCTGAGGAGCAGAGAGATCCAGAAGGTAGTCAACTTGTAAAAGGCCATCTACCAGTTACAGCTAAGAATTCAAATACCTTGATTATCTTATCTGTTAGCACATTTATCTTAACCCACACTGCTTCTACCCAAAGCTAAAATTTAAAATATTCTAAGAGAAACACACCTATTATTAAACGTGTTTGGAAACAAGGTAAGCTAATTAACTGAATATTCTGTTTTATGAAGAAATTTTGTAAATCAACTCGTTGGGATTATTATTTTTCAATATTTAGAAAAGCATAAGCTATACTGTAGTATAGCTGAATCATACTTGAATCATACTTCAGTAAAACTGAATCATACTTGTTTAGGATCTTTCTTTGATTCAGAAGGGATTCCAGTGTGAACTTTGAATTCACATAGTTAGAAAACTGTATTCAATTTATGCATGACCCCAAAGCAGTTTTTGGTTTTAATGAATGCTGATTAGCTTAGTCTATTTGGGTTGCTCTAACCAAATACCAGAGACTGGGTAGCTTAACAGAAATTAATTTCCCACAGTTCTGGAGGCCAGGAAATCCAAGATCAAGGTATCAGCAGGATCACATTCTGCTGAGTCCCCTCTTTCTTCTTCATAGCTTGTGCCTTCTTGCTTTGTCCTCACATGAAAGGGGCAAGGGAGTCGTTAGGTCTCTAACGTAAGAACATTAATTAGTAAAGTCTTACCTCCTACTACCATCATCTTTGGAAGATAGGATTTCAACATACGAATTTGACAGGAACACAAACATTTAGGCCATAGCACTGATGTTTTCTTACTTGTTACTCAAAGGTAGAGTGCAGGAATTCCCAGTTGTATAGCCTTTG
This sequence comes from Vulpes vulpes, assembly GCF_048418805.1. Taxonomy (NCBI): domain Eukaryota; kingdom Metazoa; phylum Chordata; class Mammalia; order Carnivora; family Canidae; genus Vulpes; species Vulpes vulpes. Next base: position 105,651,849 of record NC_132783.1, on the reverse strand, counting down.
GTATATCCTGTTCCACTGGCTGGTTCCTCAGTATCCCATAGGTATCACATGAAGAAGAAAGTGAAGGAATATTGAAATGCACATCAGCTGTGTAGGCTTCTACTTTTCTGATTTGGGGATCAGGAGTGAGTTCCCTGAGCCTTTGGAAAAATTCTTGGCTGCATCTAGGTCAATTAGTTTGTTCAGTGACTCACCCTCTTCTTTGTTCACTTTGCATTTTGATTTCTCAAAGAGAAGTATATTGATACAAAGAAATAAATCAAACCAAAACCAAGACTATAGACTAGCACTAGTCAATAGTAATAGAATGTAGAGTGCAAATGTACTTTCTATTTTTCTAGTAGCCACATGGCAAAAGTAAAAAGAAACAGAGGAAATTAATTTTAGTAATATATTTCATTTGTCTAATGTACCAAAATGTCTTAATTTCAGCATATAACTAGTATGACACTATTGATAAGAGATTATTTTATGTTCCTTTTTTCATGCTAAGTCTTTGCAATCCAGTATGTGTTTTTCTCTTATCAGTACTCAATTTGAACTAGCTCTATTTAAGTATCCAAGTCAAAAGTGGCTCAGGGCTGCCACCTTGGATAGCTCCAACTTCTCACCTCTGAACAGTCCCTGAGGCAAGGGGAGTGAAGATGATTTCTTCACAATCAGTAAATACATTGTAGCAAAACCTTAGAATGGTTATTTCCTATGCAGTAATATTATTGATTAGAACATCTTTAAAGATATATGCAAATTTTTTTTTTAATTTCTTATTTATTTTTTATTTATTTATTTATGATAGTCACAGAGAGAGAGAGAGAGAGAGGCAGAGACACAGGCGGAGGGAGAAGCAGGCTCCATGCACCGGGAGCCTGATGTGGGATTCGATCCCGGGTCTCCAGGATCGCGCTCTGGGCCAAAGGCAGGCGCCAAACCGCTGCGCCACCCAGGGATCCCTATATGCAAATTTTTAAGTGAATGCACATTGCTAAATTTTTATGCCCCCAAAACTACAAAAATATAAATATAGCTTCTGTGCCATAATTGAAAAGAATAGCTAATATCTATATTTTCCATAGTAAATATTTTTGAGAAGAAAAGGAAAACAATATTATCTTAAAAGAAATTATAAAGCAGCTTTTATTTATTTATTTATTTATTTATTTATTTATTTTTAAAGCACCTTTTTTTTTCTTTTTTTTAAAATTTTTATTTATTTATGATAGTCACACAGAGAGAGAGAGAGAGGGGGGCAGAGACATAGGCAGAGGCAGAAGCAGGTTCCATGCACCGGGAGCCCGACGTGGGATTCGATCCCAGGTCTCCAGGATCGCGCCCTGGGCCAAAGGCAGGCGCTAAACCGCTGCGCCACCCAGGGATCCCAAAGCAGCTTTTAAATAATAATTTTATCTGTAGGTATTAATTTCTCTTGGTGTCAATATATATCTTACTATAATTGTACAATAAAAATGTATGGCTGTACTACCATTCACAGTTTTTAAAATTATTTAAGTTTTGAATTTGCATCATAATCACTTAAGATAAAAAAAAGCAAAATACAGGATATATATGTACCATGGTATCAGTTTTGTGAACAGTATATGTAAACATACATAGAGGAATCCGAAATAGGTACTAACTTTCTAACAAATGTTTCCTCTAGGTAATAAGATTGGAAAGTCAAGGAAAGAAACTGTAACTTTTGTGTAATTTTTTTCGTAGTGAAGAATTAAGGAAGTTTTTATATTTTTGTTTTTATAGCTTTAAACCTAAACCAAAAAAAAAAAAAAAACCCTAAACCGAAAATCTAAAAGTAGCTAATTCATTTCTTAGCATTCATTTCATTCAGTTAGCTTTATGTTGCTGCCATATATTTTTGTCATTGTGCTGCTCTGTCTTAAATTAACTGTATTTCCGAGTCTATCAGAAATTCAAGCAGATGCCACAAGTGTTCCAGTTTATTTACACAATCCAAATAGTGGAAAGATTTTGCACCTTTCTTTTAGTTCTACCATCTATAAGTAATGTCATAACTCCATTACATTTTCAGCTTTGAATATCTTTGGAAGGACTAGAAACCACTAAAATCACAATTAAATGGATAGTAACTTAACAAGCAGGACATCTCATTCAATAAATCTGTTCCAAATAGATTCTCTCTCTCTCTTAAAAGGAGGCTAAAAGAGAGTCCTTGCTTTTTTTGGAGAAACAAAGAGTTTATGGGTGTTTAAAAGTATTGTATGCTATATTAATTTAATGATAAAGAAATGTATATGAGTTCATCACCAAGGGAACACTTGTGAATTAAAACAGAAGAAAAAAATTACTTCATGAGGCTGAGCCATGGCAGGATTGGTGGGAAAAAGCTGACTGTAATGTTAAAGGTGAGTGGGGAACTCAGAACAGTAAACAGATCACAAGAGCATTTAACTGTCTTCTCTGCGACATTTGTTTATCCAAGTAATTTGGGCCTTGTTGCCCTGCTGAGCAGGGGAAGGGGAGTCAAAGTCAGTGTCTGCCTCCCCCAAGCTAGGGGCCTGAGGGAAGACCAAACCCCTCCTTAACCAGGGATCACAGAACACCCCACCCTCAAAGTAAGAGGAAGTAATCCTGACTCCTATTTCAGGAATAGGGGTGGAGGTGCAGGCAAAGTGTCCACTACTTAAGTAGAGCAAGTTAAAAAACAGAAAAGGAAAGAGATGAAACTGCTCTATGTTGTGGCTGCAACTTGTAAGTCATTATAAGATCTTTATCTTTTACTCTGGATTCAATGGCCCTTTGAGGGTTCTGAGCAAAAAAGTGGTAGGACCTGAATTAAATTCAAAAGTACTTCAGAGGCTACTGTGTAGGGAACAACCTGTAGGGGAAAGGGTAGATACAAGGAGGGCAGTTAGAGGCCACTCCAGTATCCAATCAAGAGAGGAAAGCTTAACCAAAGGGACATTAGCGGTGGTGGTGAAAAGAGGTAAACTTCTGGACTGACTTCAAAGGAATAGGTGTTAGGATTTTCTGGCTCTTTGAGTATGGGTTATGAGCAAAAGGACTATATGCCATCACAATAGTTGAAACCATACTCCACAATCTGGCAATCCCATTTGAAGGTTTATCTATCTTAGAGTTTTACCTATATGGACTAGGAGACACATACAAGAATATATAATTCAGCATTGTTGGTTATTATTCATTTTGGTCCCATCACAGGGGAATAGATAAACAGCATGTGATGTCTTTAAATCATGTATTACTATGTAACAATTAAAGTAAACTAGACCTATAGGATTTTACATGGCCAGTCTCAAAAATAAAGTTGAATGAAAAAATGAATAGGTACAGTATAATACTCTATGTAAATAATAAAATCCACATTGAATACTGTTTATTGAGTACAAATACTTAAATTATAAGAAATATTTAAAAACTTGAATTGGAAAGATATGCCCAAATGGGGAGAGAAAGATTTTCAGGAATGAAGGATAGTAAAAAAATTGAAAAGGGTTGTGGACATTTGTTATAATACTCTGATGTTCTCTGTATTTTCCAAAACTTTCTTAAAATCACTCAATGGCTTAAGCCAAAAAAGCTGTCATTTTTTTGCAAGTCATTTGATGAACCATGGATACCATCTTGTACAGTTAGTTCTTTGCTTGTAGATACTGAGATTCTGTTCAACAATTTTGGCAAAAAAGTTATTGAGAACTTACCGTAGACAAAGCAATATTCCCAACACTGAAGGGACGCTCATAGAACTCATAGAACATTATTGTAACTCCAAGAAACACACAATCAAGTGATGTTTCCTGTTTTTGATAAAATAGAGATCTTTTCCTCAAATGAGATAAGAAGGAAGGTAGCCAAAGTAGGAGAGGTCTGTATTTATTCCGATAGGGAGAAATTCCTGATGGGGTAGGGGCAAGGGTGGAGGGAGACTAAGAGGGGAGTGCATATGACATCAGGTCCAAAATATATTCAGTTGTTAAAAGAACAAAAACAGAGAGGTTGCTGATTCTACAAAAATATAGAAAGAAAGCCAAGCATTTTAAATGAGTAAATGCAGTGACTAAAACTAAGCAGCAAAGCACTTAGAACTGAATCTCAAACCTAGCCAGCGTAGCAAAAAAAAAAGAGTATTCTGCAACTTTTTTTTTTTCCCAACAGCAAAGCTGAATTGCAGCACCTGAAATGTCTATGTCATTCCTAAGATAAGATAAGATAAAATTACTTCTGTTAAGCTTATCATAATTAAATAAAACATGAAAGGTTAAATAACATCTGTATGTATACATTATGTATGAAAACACTTCGAAAGCTCTGTTATGATACGTGAATCCAAGATACTCAAGTTTATAGATGCAGATATATGAATCTAAGAATAATAATGAAAGCTATCTTTTAATACACTTTTAACACACACACATTCAGGGGCATGTATAATAGAAATTAAACTATTAAGTTACTTCTATGCATTGTATTACTGGATTATTACCTTAGCCCTATGAGACTGTAAGTACTAATATTAACCCAATATTACAGATAAATAACATGAAGCTTAGAGAGAACAGCTTAGCCAGTAAGTGGTTCTCCAAGGTTCTGTAATCCAGCTACTGGACTTTCTACAGCTATCAGGTGTTTATGATTCTTCCTATGGAAGACAGTATAACTTGGTGGTTGATTTTTAATTTGTAAATGGGAGGATCTGGGTTCATATTTTAGCCCAGTGACTCATCACCGCGGTTACTTTGACAAAGATAAATTCTCTAAGCCTCATATTTCTCATTTATAAAATTATGGTCACACTACCTGCATTAAAAATATAAGAATATCATAAGAATTAGAGAAGTAATGTATAACTTTTAAATAGTCCCTGATATCTAGTGAACATTTGCTTAATTGCTATCATATATTTTAAAAATTATCACCATGAGATAAATATGAAGATAATGGTCATTCTCAGGTTGACACATTAATTGAATTGCATGTAGGGGATAGGAACAAATTAGGAAGATTCCTTTAATCACATATCATTTGGTCAGGAATAGTTTTGTCACTATTTGGGATGAAGTGCATTCTTAATACATTCAGCATATAACAAATCCAAGTACTAATAATATCCTAGTATTAAACACAGTTGAAATTTTGATTGTTATAAGTGTCTTTTGTTGATGTGATCAATTGAGAGATGATCATAATAGCATTGTAGTCCACATTTTTAACCATTCTTGGTATTCTCTGACCACAGAGTGTGACAATTAATGATTTAAATTTTATATAATTAGATCTCATTTTTTTTTCTTTTCTTCTTTACTTCATCCTTCTTACCTGAACCTTGTGTTAAAATCTCAGTTACTGGAGAAAGATGCTTCGTGAAAGTATAAAAGACTTTTATACTTCGTGAAAGTATAAAAGAAAGTATAAAATCCAATAGTCCACATTTAGTTTGTAATGAAGAAGAAAATAGTACACTTTTATGATACACTAGCCAATTTATTGGAATAAAAGTAAATTATGTTTTACTGATGATTATCATTGTCACTGTGCAAGGACATTATTTTGTAAAGTATTGTATTTTTTATTGGTATCCTTTCTCATTCATATGATGAAACTGTTTTCCTAATGTCCTTTCACAAGTCCTGAAACTATAGCCAGTTTACAACTGGAAACACAGATTCTTCTTCCCTTTCTCCCTCTCCCACCCTCAAGAATTAATCTGTCAAATAATAAGCATACATAAAAGTAGGCCTCAGTTTGTTTTTCTAATCCAATGTACCACCTCAATTCCTTAAATGAACCCTCTATGAAACTTGACTGCATGAATGTAGCTGTTTTTACAAGAAGAGGATAAGTTTGGAAGAATTGTGATCTATATGTAGAGTCAAATACGGAGATAAACAGGGTAGTCTAGAATTACCACTGTCTCTTGTAAAATAGTCTTTGTTGAATTAAAGCCTATACTATTCATAAAGTTCAAACAGGAGTATACTTTTCTATGATTTAATTCACTTTGCACTAAAATCCTCACATTAAAGAAGGCAGGCTACATCATGATCTATTTTAAGGATCAAATTTTAATGCCCCTTGGAAGAGATGGTCTTATGAAAATAGGAAAAGGAAGAATAAATAACCATGCCAACAGAGCATTGAATGTATGTTAATTTAACTTTTACTTGATCTCTCACTAATCTCTCAGTATTCAATTCCTCATTATTATTTTTTTTGTGTAAAGTAAGGTTCCTGAAAAAATTAACAACAAGAAAAAGATATTTTGTTTACAAAAGAATTTGATCAAAAATGACCACAATATTAAAAAGTGCTATTAGGGAGAAAATACAGCAAATAGATAGAAATACGGACAATGAGATCTAAAAGACCAGGATTAAAATCCTGAGGACTCATTTAATAGGTCTCTTGTCTCTGTATCTTAATCCAATTTAAGATCCAGTTCTAAGTACTTCCTTATCCACAAAGACTTCAATAGAGAATACTGCAGATCACCTGTCTGAAGTCCTAAGCACTTATTATCAATTCATTTTATTTTATTTATGATATTGATCTTTATAGGTAACATATGTATTAAATCTAATTAAATTATATATACAATTTAAATGTAGGCTTCCCAACAAGATTGTGCACCACCTGATGGAAATAGGGTGATATCCCTCATGGTGACTGGCATAATATAATGCCTTAGGCAAAGTCTATATTTAATAAATGTCTGATTTCTAAATTGATATACATAGTTGTTTAGGCTCAAGAAAGAAGATTAAAACCACTGACCTTGACTTTATAAGTTTAAGAGAAGTAGAAAAAATGTTGGTTTTGAATCAAGAGCAGTTTCGGTAATTGTTACAGTTATTAAAATTGGTGTCTAAGTTAACAACCAAAAATAAATAACTTCACACAAAAGCAAGAATAAAGGAAAAGAGGAAGGAAAAGGAAAAGATTTTGACTTAAGAACTGCAGTCATCTATACAGAAATGATTACGTGACCTAGATCAAAGCCTCTGGACTCTATGTGTTCAACTCAAGACCCACTGTATTTTAACCCCTGATTTAGGATTTATATGTTATTTTTCCATTCCTCTTCAGGCGGAAAGAAAGTAAAATTCTGCAAGTGCTATTTTCAGGCAGAGGAACACAGTTTTCAAAATGGACTAGCATTTCCAAATAAGTTATACCTTATATTGTTTTGTGCCAGATGTCCAGATTTTACATACGAATAATAAAGAAAACCATGTGTTCTTTGAAAATTTGAAATTTAATTTCAACAGTAGGAAATTGAGACAATAACCACTCTGGGCATATCTATACATTTCAAATAAATTCACACACACAACTAGAATATTCTGTGCTCTTCCTGTTGCAGAGATTTGCACATGATGCTCCTTCAGCCTGAATACTTCTTGTAAGATTTACCACCATTCACCTCCTTTTTGCCTATGTAACAGTTATTTGTTTTTCACATCCCTTTCAAACGTAACTTTATCAGCAAAACTTAGTTTCCTTAGTTTCGTCTGAGATCACTTTCCTTTATAATAATCTCTCATAAATGAACCTTTCTTTTCATTTGGGACCCTTGTCTTCTTGCTAAATATGGAGGTTGATTGGGTGATAATTTCATTTATACCTCGACTCCTCTCTTAGACTGGAATTTAGGGAGGTGATGATGAATTAGAAATTTTTATTTGTACAGTGTCAGATACAGAGGGAGTTACCTATATCGAGTAATAAATCAGATGATTTATTTTAAGGTATAAATTAATTTTTAAAGTACTGCAGCTTTTTCATTTTTATTCATGAGAGACACAGAGAGAGAGAAGGAGAAAGAGAGAGAGAGAGAGGGAGAGAGAGGCAGAGGGAGAAGCAGGGTCCATGCAGGGAGCCTGACATGGGACTCAATCCCAGGTCCCCAGGATCAGGCCCTGGGCTGAAGGTGGCGCTAAACCGCTGAGCCAGCCAGGCTGCCCAGCTTTTTCATTTTGATGTTGAAGATATTCCATGAATGTTTCCAGTTTTTTTGGTATCAGATTCAGTATTGATCAATATTTTTAATTTGTCTCAAGCAGTGAATTATTGTGATATACTCTTCACAAACACTTATAATTGGTTAAATATGTTGCATTCTTACTCCTTCCACCTAGTTCTGAAAGCTAAATACATTCTTGCCTCAAGCCAGCAATAGGACTTTCACTCCCCACTACTCTTAACACTGTTTTTGTTGAAACCAATTTCTTTAGGAGCCAAGAGCTCATAAACACTATTCCTGCTCCAGATGGCCACTGAAGATGCTCAGCCACTGAAGATGCTCAGCCTACCCAACATACCCTCTTGTCTGTTTAGCCAGGCTCTGCTTATCCTTAAACATTCATCTTCCATTTCATTTTCTCACTGACAAGCCCTAGACTGTATCCATTCCCTACTACTCCTAATGTCTATTGTACTTTTATGCTGTTCCATGCAATTTAGCATTTCCTTACATAATATCTTATGTTGTTAGTGATTGAAATGTTCTATCTTGTATTCCCCAACTAGAACACAAGCTTATAGAGTCAAGAATTAGGCAAAACCACTTCTGTATCCTAAGAGAGTACTAAGTAGCCAGGATCCAAATTGCCATCCAGGTCAATCACTATTAAGTTTGTTTTTTTTTTTAAATTTTTATTTATTTATGATAGTCACAGAGAGAGAGAGAGGCAGAGACATAAGCAGGCTCCATGCACCGGGAGCCCGATGCGGGACTCAATTCTGGGTCTCCAGGATCGTGCCCTGGGCCAAAGGCAGGCGCCAAACCGCTGCACCACCCAGGGATCCCCAGGTCAATCACTATTGATCAAGTTTCAGCCCTTGATGGCTTTGTGAAGCCTCCATCATCCCTTAGTACCAGGCACATGCCTGTGTAATTCCTGTTTATCAGGTGTGTTGCCTTTTTTCCTTCTTTCTCCTTATATCCCCACTAGGACAAACCTTGGTAAGGCCAGGGATCATGTCTTTTATTACTTGTTTATCCTCAGCATCCAGCACAGTGTGTAGTGGAGGATAGAGGCACAATATGTACTTGCAAAATGAAAAAATTAATGATCTCAGCCTCCTTTCATTTAGGTGGGCATTAGGTTTTCTTGGTTTGTAAGAAGATTAAGAAAATTTGTATGAACTCAAAATAATTGCTTAGATCTTTAAAACATAGGTAAAATCAAGTAAATTTTTTAATTAACATTTTACTCTGTGCACAAACTAAAGCATAACAGTTGGGTCAAAGACTTGAGCTTTGCAATCAGACATGTTAGAGTTCTGATTCTGCATGACCTTGAGGAGGTTACCTTGCCTTCATAAGCCTCAGTAACCTCATAAAAAGTGAAATTATGACTAAATACCTCACAGTAATGTGAGAATTAAGCAGTGTAATGCATGTAAATCTCCTGGCAGATTGGCTGATACAGAATGAGTCTTTAGAAAGTTTTAAATCAATTATTATTAAAGCATCTTAAGAGGGGAAAAGGCTAACTTATTTACTGTGCTTCACAGATGTGAAAATAATCACATATTCCAGCTGAATGTACACTTTAAAATGTGACATACATTGGGTCACCCGGGTGGTGTGGTTGGCTAAGTGTCCAGCTCTTGGTTTTAACTCAGATTGTGATCTCTGGGATGTGAGATCAAGCCCAATGTTGGGTTCCAAGCTCAGCATGGAGTCTACTTAAGACTCTCTCTCCTAAAAAAAAAAAAAAAAAAAAAAAAAAAAGACTCTCCTTCTGCCACTCTCCGTTGTGGGCTCTCTCTCTCAAATATATAATTAAAATCCTTAAAAAAAAATTAAAAGGTAATAAAGACCAAACACAGACAAGTAGAATTCCTGTTTTACACAGCCATAAAAACCAAACCACCTTTAAATACTATATCATGGGCTAGCAAATTTCCTCTGTAAAAGGTCAAATAAGAGCTATTTTTGGTTTTGAAAACTGTATTGTTTCTGTCATAGCTACTCAATTTTTTTTTAATATTTTTTATTTTTTATTTATTTATTTATTTTAAATTTATTTTTTATGATAGTCACAGAGAGAGAGAAAGAGGCAGAGACACAAACAGAGGGAGAAGCAGGCTCCATGCACCGGGAGCCTGACGTGGGATTCGATCCCGGGTCTCCAGGATCGCGCCCTGGGCCAAAGGCAGGCGCCAAACCGCTGCGCCACCCAGGGATCCCCCATAGCTACTCAATTTTATTGCTGTTTCATGTAAGCAGCCACAGACAAGAACACAAATGAACCTAGCTATATCTCAACAAAACTTTATTTACAAAAACAGATGGTGGGTCAGATTTGTCAACCCCTGTGCTAGCTGGATATATGTATGTCTTACTATATAATTCTACCACAGGTAATAATTTAACATTTGTATAACACATTTCTGCAATGATGCCAAAACTTTAACGGAGATAGAATGTTTAAAAGGTAACCTTTAAGAAGTATTAATGCATAATTTAACCTTTGTGTACATTGGAATATATGTAATTCCTATTATCGGTTGTGAATAGCTGTTTATGAAAGACAAAATTTATGTTCTTCAGTAGCTGTAAGTCTAATTTTTTGTCACCTTTCACCTTGGCATAGTACTTTGCAAATAGTAGATGTTCAACTCATATATACATAAAAGTAAAAAACTGTAAAACTATAAAAGCCTCATAACAATCTAGATATAACCTTGCTCGTGTATCTTTAAAGTCAGTGGGAAACAATATCAATTCGTGTAACGATCCTGGGCTTTCAATCCAAATATGTCTCCTTCCCTGTCCAGATATTCATCTTGCTGACTTTGTGTACCTGGATAAGTTCTGTTATTGGACGGAAGTAATAGTATTTACCTTAAAGCGATGGTTGTCAACCAGGGGATTTGTCCCAAGGGGACATTTACAATGACATTTTTGATTGTCACAAATTGGCAGGGAAGGGCTTGCTGCTGGCATCTAATGGGTAGAGACCATGGGTGCTGCTCAATATTCTACAATACACAGGACAGACCCACTTCTCCCCCACGTAACTACCTGGCCCAAATTGGTGATAGTGCCAAGTTCGAGACACTGAGATTTAAAGGTTTATATGAGGATTAATTCACACTGTGCTGAATTTAGCAGGTTTAGCAGGAGGCCTGGCTGATAATAAGACTGATTATAAAACTGGTTAATAATAAGACTTATTTCTGTTGACGGTAGAAAATAAAGTTATGCAAATTTGAACACAAACATGTATAAAAATAAATGAGCTATCATTTTGGGGGCTAGAAGCAGGTTGATGCATCTTGTAGATTAAATAGTAAAATTGATACCTACTCATGTATTGACATCTGGAATCCACGTGCTCTTTGAGAGCCTTGAAAGGTTTTGAATGATACTTGACTATTGTGTCATTGTTATAGTAAATGTTTTATCTTGATGTTAATATCTGACTTTCTTTAAATTCATGTGGGAAATGTGAAAGTTCTATTTCCTATCTTCAAAATCAATGACAACTTAATCAATGCTGCTAACAACAGCCCCAGTTCTTATGTAGTAGAAAAGTAAACAAGCTGGAGAATTAAAAATGACAGAATTTTCACATCAAGGACAGAGAACATACCTGCAGCTAGCTCTTCTATATTTGTAGCCTGAAAGGTTCCATCTGCTTGGTTCTTTCCTCAGGGGGATTGAGGCACCTTGAAAGGGATAAGATAACTTCAGCATTGCAATAATGTTTCATATCATTAGGCTTAAATTAAGTAAATAACAGAATACTAAACTGATAACGTATCTTGTTACACTAATCATAACATGGGATCTCCAGCACTGTCTTCAGAACCTTCTTTCCTAGCAATAGCCCTGCTGCTGTTTCTGTTACCCATTTCTAGGTGCAACTGAAGTAGGGGGCAGCCAAGTGGAAAAACAAAATTATCTCTAAGATAGTACTTAATAACAATGAACCATGCACACACACCTCGAAGCTCATGTTCTTCCTCAGATGCAAATACAAGTCAACAGTGGTTTAAATGCAGTTGAAAGTACCTGACACTGTGGCAGTCTTCCATCACAAGATATGCAAAATCACAGGTAGGTGTCAGTTGCTACCAAATAGATGCATTGAGCTGAAAGGACAGGTGAGGTCTAAGAGGAATTGAACCATTCACACACCACCTAAAAAGTCTGTGAATTCAATTCCAGCTATTTTTGGCCATGTAAATCCAATATTGTCAGGCGTGCCAATTTTTTTTCCAGGAAATCCAGAAATCTGGGTTTTTAAGGTTAGCATAAAATGATCAGTCGATGATATTTAAATAAGTATGCCATTAAAAAATGGTACTACCACCTTGCAGAACTGACAGTGTCTAATGAAGGTAAATATATACCTACTGTGTGACCCAACAATTCTACACTCAGGTATTTGCCCGAAACAAATGAAAACATACATCTACAAAAAGATTTGTATAAAAAATACAGCAGCTGGGCACCCCCGTTGGCGCAGCGGTTTAGGGCCGCCTGCAGCCCGGGGTCTGATCCTGGAGACCCAGGATCGAGTCCCGCGTCAGGCTCCCTATGTGGAGCCCGCTTCTCCCTCTGCCTGTGTCTCTGCCTCTCAGTCTCTCTCTCTCTGAATAAATAAATTAAAAAAAAAAAATACTTAAAAAAAAATACAGCAGCTGCTTTTTCATAGTCCCCAACAAGAAACAATCCCACCACTGCTCTTCAAGTCATTGTTCAAATGACACATTTCATTACTCCCCTGACTATTGTCCTTTGAATATGTTTTGATTTTGTCTGCATTCAAGTTAGAATGGACCTTGAATCAACTACAAGATTTTCGATGTTTGACAACAAAGAACACAAAGGATCTGATCTTTGCTTTATATTGCTACCTATAATTCTATAGATGTACTTAAAGAGGATGCTAGGTATTTCGGTAGTTACATTTTTCCATTGATTCATATTGAACATAGTTTCTGAAATGGTTCAGAAATGTTTATATCTGTTTCTGATTAGAAAGACTTTTTTTTTTAATTCTCTGTTTTTGTTCAAATGGCATAACATAGGACGCTTGGGTGGCTCAGTGGTTGGGCTTCTGCCTTTGGTCCAGGGGTCCTGGGATCAAGTCCCATTTGGGGCTCCCCTCAGGAAGCCTGCTTCTCCCTCTGCCTATGTCTCTGCCTCGCTCTCTCTCTATCTGTCTGTCAAGAATAAATAAATAAAATCTTTTTAAAAATGGCATAACACAATTTATTTTAATCTTGTTGAATTTGATTCATCCATTTCTGCAAGCTCTTTAACTATATGGAAACTCTATTGTTAATAGGCAATATCTTTAGGGACAACAACATTGTAATTATTTCCACCATGATGGAGATATATTATATGCTAAGTTTATTTAAATTAGTTACCCCTGTAATTGATGCAATATGTAAGTGCTCTTTCCTTTATAATAATAGTTTTATAGGTGAGGACACTGAGATTCAGAATGGTTAACTTATTTGCCTAAAGCTGCATAACTAGTAATTGAGGGAACAAGAGCCATATACTAAGTCTACCAACTTAAAAAATCCACAGTCATAACCATTATAACTTTGTTTATTTGAAATTTGAAAATAATTCCTAATCATTACATCCATTGGTGAAATGTACAGTAAGACTTGTGTCAAAGTCCTAGAAAAATAAGAAAGTTATTCTTGAGTGACACACATTTATACTTTTGCTTACATAAGGTAACAAACCAATTGAATTTATAAGTAGGAATTTGACCCATTCTAGTTAAAAAAAAAAAAAACTTATTCAGGAGGGTAAAATTAGAGGCTTCAATAACCTATCTGGACTTCAGTAAAACATTTATGTCTATTTATAGTTTCCAACCTTGTCCTAGTCAACTCATATTGTTATGACACTTTTTGTGCACTCAAATTGTCACATATCTGAAATTGAGTTGCATCCAAAGATGGATATATACATTTAATGAGGTAGAGTTTCTAAGGGTGGAGTTATAAGATGTCTCATTGAAAAACTAGGGTAACCTGTCCTAGAATCTTCTGAATGCTAAAAGTCATGTTTTGTCTGTGGTTATCAATATTAATCTATTAATCTCTTTCTCTTTTTTGAAAATGAGAACTGTATTTCCCTTCTCAATTTTCCTACATGTTTCTTCTTGACTCTCTATTCCATATAATTAAGTCCACACTGAATTTTCAATCTGATTTATATGTTTCTCACTTTGGAATATAGTAGCCACAAAGTCATTTAGGACAAGATGGTGCCCCTCAGTACTTTATCTGTATGATCCCCTCAATTGTCTCTTTTAAGTGTTTGTTTTACTCTTGGAATACTATGCTTTTGGGAAAAAAAATTGGCCTTGTTAACTTGAAGAACATTCTTATTTTGTTTTTGAGAATATAAAAACCTTGACAGATTTTCTGTTTGTCTTTTTGTCCTTATAAACATCAGCTCTTTGGATTTCAGCTTTCCCGACCTCAAAAACTTTTTAACTAAAAAACTTCCATTTGTTTCTATACTTTGTACATACACCTTAAAAATATGAGGTCAATACAGATTTCCTTGTTCAATAATGTCTAAGAACAGTAAGACCTAGCATTTTGGAGTATGGATAGGTTAGACATCCTAAACCTTCCAAAAATTGTAAGCTATTATGCCCTATTATATGCTTATTAACTAATGAAGAAACTGACATTTTATTTGTTTAGGTTAGACATCCACTAAAAAAGCAGAACTAATCCATCTAACTCCAAACTCATGCTCTTAACTATTATATTTGACAAAATCTCACCTGTCGAATTTTGTCATACCTTTTTTACCACTTTGCTAGACCTCTTATGCCACAGAATAATACCTACTTTTCCTCTCAATCTTCTGAAGACTTTAAAATCATATATTTTTTATTTAACTAGGTCATATTTGTCACCTACGGAACAATTTAATAGTTTTTTTGTTTTACCATATTGATATTTAATAAATATTCTTAAACGAAAATGCATGTAAAATTTAACTTTGCATTCACTTTTAACATTTCCTTACTAAAGTGACCTCTTAAACTTTAGTAGATGTCAGACATAAATCACAAAGAAATAGGCTATAAGGGTAAAGAGATACATATTCATATAGTCTATGAGTTGCTAGGAGGGAAGGAGCTGGATTTGTTGTCATTAACTCTTTGTAGCAGAGATCACAGTTTTCTACCCAAATCCAATATATTCTTTCCCTAAGTTAATAGGGTTTTGCTGCATATATGGTTAATTACATTTCCTAGGCTCCCGTGCAGGTTATTTTGACCATGTGACTAATTTTTTCTCCAAAGGAATATAAACAGAAATGAGGTGGGTTCCAGATCATGCTTTTTATTTTTATTTATTTTTTTAAAGATTGTATTTATTTTTTTCATGAGAGACAGAGAGAGAGAGAGAGAGGAAGAGGCAGAGACACAGGCAGAGGGAGAAGCAGGCTCCATGCAGGGAGCCCAACGTGGGACTCCATCCCAGGTCTCCAGAATCAGGCCCTGGCCTGAAGGTGGTGCTAAACCGCTGAGCCACCCGGGCTGCACCAGGTCATGCTTTTTAAAAGCAAGTAGTTCTTGAGGCACCTGAGTTGCACAGTTGGCTAAGAGACTATTGGTTTCAGCTCAGGTCATGATCTCAGGGTTGTGAGATCCAGCCCTGTGTCCAGCCCTTGTGGAGTACAGAGTCTGCTTGGGTTTCTCTCTTCCTTTCTACGTCTCCACTGTGGTCTCTCACTCTCTTTCAAATAAATAAATAAATCTTAAAACAAAACAACAACAAAACCACAAATAGTTTTCTTGAATGTTCTGTTTTTCCTTCTAATGTCTGTATTCAAACAATAAGATAGGCCTTCGTGGGATGACTGAGATAGGACACAGAAGGAGCTTGATTCTTGAGTCCACATGGATAAGAGCTATCAGGAGACCAGGAATACCTGCCTTGTATTGTAAAGAAATAACTTTCTATTATGTTAAACCATTGATATTCGGATGTGGGGGGAGTGTCTGTTTGCCATAGTACTTTATTCTATAATATATACTCTTTCAAACATTTAACAAAATATATCTACCACCTTTCATGATTTTGCAACAGGGATTATTGGGGAAAAGGGTATCCTAGTGATCCCAGGGGGGAAAAAAAAAGAACAAAATTATAAAATACATTGATGATATAGAAGAGATAGTCTCAATGGGTGCACGAATAAGAGAGTGATTATGTCTAAGAGAGAGCTTTACAAAGTTTCCCCAAGTAGAGGACTTAAAAGATGAAGATTAAATTTCCAAAGGAGTTAGAGAACAACTGCCTAGGAAGTAAGCACAGCATGGACAGGGTTGAGAGAGTCTTGAATGGATAATGCCCTGTTTATGGGAAGTTCAGTCTGGCTGAAGCACTTAGCACAAAAGAAATGAGGATCGATCCTGAAAGGGGATTAGGATCAAGGGTTAGATGGACCAGATCCTCAAGCACTTTCAGTTCTGTGAGTGGTAGGCAGAATAATGAATCCCCAAAGATCTCCACATCCTAATCCCTAGAACCAATAAATATATTAGGTTACAAAGAAGAATTAAGGTTGAAGGTGGAATTGAGATTGCTAACCAGCAGACCTCAAAATAGGGAGATCATCCTGGATTACCTACATTGGCCCAATGTAACCATAAGGGTCCTTACAAGAGTTAAAGGAAGATATGACTATGAAAAATCAGAGAAATGATAACAAAAGACACTGGGCTCCATAGTGCTGGCTTTGAAGACAGAGGAAGGGGCCATGAACCGAGGAAAGTGGCAGGTGGCTCTTAGAAACTAGAGAAGAAAAGGAAGTAGCCTCTAGAGCCTACGGAAGATACTGCAGCCCTGTCAACACCTTGACCTTAGCTCAGTGAGATCTGTGTCAGACTTTGGATCTGTAGAAAATGAATTCGTGTTTTTTTTTTTGAATTGCTACATTTGTGCTAATTTGTCATAGCAGCAATAAGAAATTAATACTCCTTGTTAAACCTGACCTTAGAGAACAGAAGAGCATTGTATCAGAATTTCCTTCGAGCATCATCTTGGAAGCAGTATGTAAAATGTGTTAATTGGGTAAGACCAGAAAAAGAAAATCAGGGGCCTATTTTAACAGATCAGGCTTCAGATAAAATAAGCATAAATAAGAAAGCAGAGAAGAATATGGCAGGCAGTGAGAATAAGCTTAGTTTTGGGCCCTGTGCCACCTAGAAAGTGAAGGAGAAACCACATTGTGTTTTGAAGGCCATGTGTTGTATGGGTTGATATAGGTACAGGAAAATAATTCCAGCTTGGGGATACTTCTCAAGACATTGTTATAAATATTGATAACAAACTAAGAATTTTGGCTCCTTTTCATGCTCCTGAAGCACTTGTAAATCTCCTTGATGCTTTTTCTCTCCACATACTATTTTATGTACAATGCAGATGTAGCTTTACCATGGAAGTGCAGGCCTATGTAAAAGTGACATCTTGTGTTGCTTTGACGCATTGCATTTCTAGTTTTCTCTGTCATGATTCCTCTGTTCTGGAAACTCTTGCTTTTAGTTCCTTTAAAACAGAAAAGAAACACACTATAATCACGGCAATGTAAGGGATATAATTTGTGATATAAAAAATTTTAGGCTATTCTCTACCTTATTTACAAATTATATGAGATTGACAGGTAAATTACTCTAGGAATGGAGTTTTATATATTCCATTATATTGTTTTGTAATGGATTGTGAATCTTAGAGAAGTTTGATGTTTAAAATTAGTTTTAGTAACTATTATGAAGTGAAAAGTCTTAAAACAGAAAATCTGTGATTGGAAATGGCTGGAAACTCACCTGTTTTCTAGAAGCTATTTTCTGGAAATGCTGGTTTTTATGTCACAAATGAGGCACATGTATTTCCAGGTGTGAATATATTATCCTATCTCATGCTACAAATTCCTTTCACTGTGGATTTGAGCCGTGGTGGCCATTATTTCAAAACATGCCCATTCATTTTGTTTAGGCCACAAATTAAGTACTCATGCGTTGAGTAAATTCAACCATACAAAAACCTGGAAAAATATCTATATGATCAATAAAATCAATAATGAGGGTGTCAGTAGTTTTTCCTCATAGTTAAAAGGCTGGTATCAGAAATGCTGAAGACGGAAGAATCATTCCAGCACATTAGTAAGGATTTAGGTAGTATGATAAAATCTAGAATAATAGGGGACAGAAAAGAATATATGATTGAAAAAAAGAAACCTAAATGAATGAAACAGCATGAGCATATGACCGCCTCAGATGAAGCATAAGAGAAAAGCCCAAAGCTTAAAGCTAAAAGAGAAAGGTAGGTCTAAAATTTCGAATAATAAAACAGGGGACTGCTGAGAAGAAACACTCTGGAGAATAAAGAAAAGGTGCCTAGATCAAAGACAGATGATACAGAATCTTAAATGAAGAGGAAAAAGTGGTTGTCAAAGAGAAAACCACAGAAACTAGAAACCTAGTGTCAGAGAACATTACATATCCCAACCCCAAGAAGAAAATGAGTCTTAAGGATATACCAGGACAGAGTTTCACATGTGTAATTAACTTGGTAAATTACAACATGTATACACTCACCATTCACTCAATACCTATTGTCCCAACAAAATGAAGTGAAATGCCAACTGTCTGATGAGATTAAAAATGGATTGTAGAATCAGACATCTGGGTTTGAATTGAAGCTGACTTTCATTTGCTATGTGATCTTTGCAAGTTTCTTAAACATCCATCTTGTTTCCTCGTCTGTAAAGTGAGGACAGTTGCACCTTTCATAACACTATTTATGAGAAGTGAGAGAAGTGAGATCAGTAAACCTTGTGCCTGGTTAACTCTAAAACTTTAGTTAACAATTTATTGGGAGAATGGCAGGTATTGGTTTCAGTTCTTTCTGCCTACATAAATCATAGTGATGTGAGGGATAAGTAAGAGAAATAAAATTCTAAAATTGCTCGTATACTCCTATATCACTTATGTGAAAGAAGAGAAGAAAATACCCACTCCTTTTTGGTAGAGAGAGCTAATCAAGGATAACACAGAAGGGAATTTGAGCCAGGCCCCTTGGCAAAGGTAGTTTTAATTTTTTTACATGTTTCCGACATTAGCATATAGGAACTGTGGTAGAAAAAACATTATGCAGTTGCCTTTGTTTCAAAATTAACCCCACAAGATTGGGGATAATCTATTTAGAATAACTGTGGGCCATGGACCACCTGTAACATTACCCATTGTGGTACTGGTTCAAACTGACATCCTGGAGTCAGAATTAAGCTTTCTGAAACAAATCTGTAGGGGTGGAACCCAACAATCTAATGTTCTTAATATAGAAGAATAGGTTTCAATGGTGATTGAGTGGTATTTGTGAGAAGGAGAGAGGCAGGTTTGGTCTTGGGTCCCTTACTGTGATCTCTCCTGGTGTTTGTGATAACATGATTCTGCCTATGTCCTGGCTGAGAATTGCTTCAGCAGCCCTTGCCTCCCAAAACAGCAAACTGGATTTGGGTTCCTGGCAAGTTTCTTCTACCTGTGCAGTTATATAATAATTGGTAAAGGAGATGACTACTTGGGGTTCCTAGGTGGCTTAGTTGATTAAGCATCTGCTTTTGGCTCAGATCATGATCCCAGGGTCCTGGGATTGAGCCCCTTATATGCTTCTCTCTCTCCCTCTGCCCCTCCCCCTGCTCATGCTTTCTCTCTCTCAATTAAGTAAATAGTCTTTAAAAAAAAAAAAGGAGGTGACTACTTTAGTAGAGTCCGAATATCTGATATGGCTTTTTAATGATATCTCCTATTAGAAATAATGTTATCACTTCAGGGTATGCAGTGGGTCCATGGAACAGTTGCTAAATAAGGCCAAGAGATTCATGGATTGAGGTAAGTTATATTGTACTATTATAGAAAAGTAGCTGATGGTAGGAGGATTAAAGTATGGGATCCATGAAAACTTCATGCAGCAGACATTTAGGAAACTAAAGAGACATGAGAAAATAAAATATAATTTGTTTAACTCACTTCTATTTTATGATATGCATTTAGATTAATTCAAATAAGCAGGATAAATGGAAAAGGCTGAATATCTACCACATACAATTCACAGCTGTATCTATCACATACAATTCATCTCTTAAGGTTCTTACTGGTCTCTAGCCACTGTAATATCTTTGGTCACCATATATAGCCCACATGGAGATGACCATTTCTTTCTTCATCCCATTACTCTGCCTTGTACTGTGCTGTATTATTCTATAGTTATGTTTTTAGAGATTTGTTTTATGCTCTAGAAAATGGTGTCCCCCTTAGCCACAAATGCTGGGTCTCATTAATCTCTATGTACCCTTTACTGAGCTGAGGGCCTGGAACGTGATAGAACAATGCATATTTGTACAATGACTGAAGTTATGGTAAAATAAGTTGAATAAGTGTTCTTTGTCTTTAAGGAGGACCATTTTAGTAAAGTAAAGGCGAGCATACAAATTACTATATTGTAAAGGAGAGTAAGGTTAGAGTCATCAGAGATTTCATCTAATTAAGGGGATTTCAAAAGGCTTCACAGAAAAGATGGTGCTCAAGATAGGACTTAAGGAATTAATAGGTTTTCAACAAATGGAGTGTGTTTGGAGGAGAGTAGCTATTTCAGATAAATGAAACAGCATGAACAAAGGTAAAGGCAAAAACTCAGGGAATATTGAGTGAACAAAGCAAAGGCCATTGTGAATAGAATTCATTGTAGGAATGGCAATTAGATTTTATCTCATATGCCATGTATGACAACTAATAGAGGCTACCAGAATGAGAATAATTCCTGGGCTGAGTCTGAGTTCAGCATGCAAGAATATCATAATCAATAAAAAATAGCTGTCGTGGACTCAAGAGAATAACATCTCTGAATTAAGGCACTTAAAGCCTACCATCTCTATTAAGATAGGAGAATAGTGACATTTTCCACCATTTATATTTGCAGATAATGAGCATCAAGTATGTGTCAGTTCTAAACTAGATATTGCAATATTTATACCATAGCCATGAGAGACAGTTATGGCACCTAAAATAATTGCAGTCACATGGAGAATACACTCACTAAACAGATATTTTCACAATTAATTGTATAATCAGAGTTATGACTACTCTCATTAAGGTCAATTACAGGGTGTTATATGATTGCAAGGAAACCTATCCTAATGTGAGAGTCTGATAAGAATTCTCTGATCAAGTGATCTTAAATTATTACCTAAAGAATCCTCTCCCTATATGGGACATAGAAGAGCCAGTGCTCCTGGACATTTATTGAATGATTTTATGAGGCTTCTATTGCTTCTGTGTTGACAGCTTAGATAAAAGCTGGCTGAGATCCTTACGTTTCTCCTTATTAGCCTAACTTTCTCACAGCTAGTTAAAAATCTTTGATAATCAGATGCAAATACATTTTCTTAAATTACTAGTTCTCATAGAGTGAGTCCTGGACCAGCAAATCAGGCTCATTTAGAAAACTGTTAGAAATGCACATTCTTGGATTATTGCAAATTCCTATGTCACACACTAAATCCACTATTGGATTTAGTAGGGCCTTGCCAACTATGTTTTAGCAAGCAGACCCCGGTGATTCTGACACACACTAAGGTTTGAGAACTATCCCGAAGTAAAGTACACATTTTAAAACAGAAGGAGATTTTTAATAAAGAAGGAGTCTTGTTTTAAAGAGTTCCTTTCCCAGTGACAAAAATAACTTAGACATATAAACTAAATTTCTTATTGAACATTTTATAAGGTACAAAGGTTTTGATGGCAAGATATTCTAAATTGTTAGGAATGGTTTGTTTTCTTCCCCCATCTAAAGTCTATTTGTGTTTGTGTGTTCACTTTCATAACATTCTCAAAAAAAAAGGTGAAGAAAATACATTTTAAGAAATTGTCAGAGTGGAATGTAAGTAATCAATCCCTCAATCTGATTCCCAAAGTGCTTAGTTCAAAGGACAAGCTAAGATGAAAAATACTACACATATTTTACAATTTACATTCTAAATAGTGAAAACTTCAAGAGATACCTTTCACACCAGCAATATAGTGTGCTTTATATGAAAGAAGAGAGAAAAAGGTAGAAAAATAAATATCTCAGTTTTGTTTGACTACAAAACTTTGGTCCTGATAAAGGTACTGTTTTATGAGTAGCAAACTGCTTTCCAGAAAAACTGTGAGATTTGCAATTATTAAAGATATCTTGTCAAATTTATTGTTGGCTTATAAGTTAAACCTTGCTACTCAAAGTAGCTTTACCACAACTTGGGAGCATGTTAGAAATGTACACTCTTAGATCTTATCCCAGACCTACTGAATCAGTATCTACACATTAATACTATCTCCAGGTGATTTATATGGCCATTAAAGTTTGAGAAGCACTGAAACATTTGCATTATCCAAGGGCAAGACATTGATTGGGAAGTATTCTGGTACAGCCCAAAATACTTAATCTCTATAGGTGGTAGAGTTGTAGTATCAATCCAATCTGTTATTGCAAAGTTAATCTAAAAAGAGATAAATGAGGAAGGGAAAAATATTTGCAAACTCTGGCAATAAAAGACATTGCTGAAGTTCAACATAAAAGATTTAGAAGACCCAAGTCAATATAGATAAAGGTGTTTGAAAATTGTTTATTGAAGAAGAGTAAGTGATAACTATTTGTTCCATAATGGTGCAATAGCTCTGGCGTTAAGGTCTATCTTATATAACATTTCCCATTAGAATCCATTAGAACAGAAGTCTAAACAAATCCCTTTTGCTAAAAAAGAAAAGCCTTGGAGAAAGATAAAAGATAATTAATTATACCTGAAATTTGCACAATGAACTGAGAGCAATACACCATTAAAAATCAAAGGATTATTGCAGCCTATTAACAGTAAAGATGTCTACTGTACTAGGAAAAAAATCTTAATTTTTACAGTTTATGACTATGCTAATTCCCCAAACAGATACTTGGGAGACATTTATGGTAACTGAGGAAAATTTTCTCTCTCTTTAGGCACTAAAATTTGCATTTTCTAATGTCACATACATGCTAAAACATTGTCATGGAGGGAGTAAGTTATCCAGAAGTAGATTTAGCCTACAATAATATCAACACTTTCATTTCAAGCTCATTGATTTTTTTTTTTTACCTTAATGAGCACTGGAATTAGTAGAGTACAAAAAGCCCTATATTGGTTGAAAATCTTCTCACAACTCAATTTAATTTAATTTGAAAATAGCTGTTTTACTGTCTCTCAAACTAAATTTAAGAAATCAAACAGAGCATTAACATGTTAATTAATAAGAGGTTCAGTGGGAAGGTAGGAAATGATTAGTTGCATTACGATTCCTTCAGATTTTCTCTAGGAAACTCATTAAAGGGCTCTTCAGAAGTGCTTTTCTGAAAAGATGACAAACACATGGCACATGTTCTTCAGAAATCTCAAGGTGTAAGGCCTGTGTCTGGCTTCTCTCCACAGTGTGAGGGTTCAGAGGTGTGTTCAAAAGGGGAGACTCACCTCAGTGGCATTTGATAAGTGAACTGCATAGCATGCCGAGGCCAGGCACATGCACCAGTTTTGGAGGAAACAAGTGAAATTCAATATACTCTGTGCAGTGGGAACAATTTGCTTTGGGTTGACCAAAGAAAAGATGTTCCAAATTTTTCTTCTGGTAGTCAGAGATGAGATGAGGAATTCTCTACGTAACCTACATTTTATGACTCTTTACCTTGTGTAGAAAGTTTCCATATATATTAATTCTTTTGATGTCAACCACTCTGGTAACTAGGGCAGATGCATGTAGTTCCCAGAGGAAGCAAAGTACAGTCAAATGGCCCAAACTCACTTTAGCTTCCCTGTTGCATGTGTTTTATAAATTTCAGGTTCTTTGTCTCTATTGTTTTCTCATATGTAAACATACAAGTTTCTAAAAAGTATTTTAGAGACTTAAATAATATATACAATTTTGATAAAATATGCTTTAGATATCAGCATAGGAAAGTAAAAGAGTGCCAGTTATGAAATTAGTACTCAACATACTGAAATCTGATATATAATTCTGCTAGAGGAAGATCTCAAGTTTGGATCTCACCTTTATACCAGCTATGGAAGAAAGGAAATAGATCACATTTTAGCAATTATTCTCAATAAGTGTGTGGTCTTCAATAGTACGAGCATCTTTTGGGCACTTGTTAGAAATGCAAATTTCTGGGGCCCAACCCAGACTTAGTAAATCTTGGAGGGTAGTCTAGTTTAACAAGATCTCCAGGTGAATCTGATGCCTACTCAAAGTTTGAGAACTATTCTACTACAAAATTAGTCATAAGATAAAAGCAGTTGAGCAGTTATTTATGAGAGATTATCTTCATGAGATGGGATCTTTTCTGTTTTGTTCTCCTTTGCATTCCTACCACATGGAATAGAACTGAGCATATATAGCACACACGCCACAAATTCTTGAGTTAGTAAACTCTTCCTCAAGACATGTTCTGAAATTTTTTATAAAGTGGGTACTGTTTAGTATAGCAAAAAAAATTAATAAATAGAGCAGGACTTTTATAGAAGTATTAATGTAGGCATGAGTGAAGAAATGCATGGATAGTCAATATTATGCAAACTAGAATGGCTATTCTCAAATTTAGCTCTTAATCATCAGAATTACCTGGGGTGGCCCTAGTAATTCTGATATATTCAGTACGTTTGGAATGGGAATTTTAAAATGCTCTAAGATGATAATTTCTATGGACATATATGTACATAAATAGCTGTATGTATATAATTATATGAAGTTTCTATATATATATTCTGTTTTCAAGAATTGTGTGCTACTTATGGACTTGAACATATAATTAAATGTTTACACATATTTTGTTGGAAAAATAGCATTGACTTGTTTGAATACAATTAAATGAAGAAATCTTAAAAGTAAAATTCCCCTACCCATCTCACTTTCTTCCTGAGGAAAACAAATATTTACAGTTTGGCAGTTTTTTCTGAATCCAAATTTGTGTCTGTATAAACACAAAGTCGCATGCATTTTTGTTTTACAGAAAATAACAGAATTATTTACACTTTATTTCAATTTGCAGTTTTTCATTCAGTATATTTTGAGCAACCTTCCATGCCAGTACACAGAGAGCTAACTCATTCCTTTTAGTAATTACACCTATTCTACAACATGAATGGACTATATTTTATTTTATCATAAATATTTTAAAATAAATCCTCTCTATGAGCATTCAGAACTAGAAATGAAGCTGTAATAAACATCTTTGCAAATTTTTTTTTTTTTTTTTTTTTTTGCCGGAGAGGTCCTATAAATGGAATTCTGAAGGGAATAGGTATGTAAACTTATTTTAAATATAAAGCCAATTGAGTTTAAATGATAATGATTATAAACAAAGGTATATTAATGGGAATAACCAGGAGAATTAATGATCTAAGAACCACAATATTTAGGAGGTTGATTCAGTTGAATAAAGGAGAGGAAGGAAAGTCTTCTAGACATTGACCATGATTTGATTTCTTTCTGCCTATTTCACACCTATGCATGCAGTAAGCAATCATGTCCTAGAATCTACCCTCATGACCTTATTTAACATCTAAATCCATACCTTCAACATAATGTGGTATAGACATGTTTATTTTGAGATAATTAAAAAATTCATTCAATACTTTAACATCATAAAGTCTCAAGTTAACTTGTTTTTCTATTTGTGCACAAATAATGAAACAGTCAAAATAACGAAAGAAACATAAAAAAAGAATTTGGCAGCGCTTGACAAGCAAGAAGTTAGATTAGCTATTTTACCAAATATTTTCATAATTTGGTTTAAAAATGTGTTCCTTACACTTAATACTATTACATTATAAATTTAGCTAACCAAGTTAAGTGTTTTTTATTTTGTTGTGATATTTAATAAATAAAAAATGACTTTATTTTCATAATTTTGTTTCTTTAGGGATTTAAATTTACTACAATAATTCACTATTTAAAAAAAAAAAACAGAATTCTCAATGTCCTTGTGCAATGTAGTCCAGGCAATCAATTTGGAATAATTAATTTTTAATGTGCCTTTTTGGGTTATTGTACTTTTAAAAAATCAGTAATTGATATGTTCTTTGATCCTCCTTTTATATTAATCATGTTCTTAAAACTTTTTTCAGTTTAATAATCTTTAGTATCAATTAGAGAGACACAGAGTTATAGGGACTGACAGTGTTTAATCATGAATATTTATGTTTTACTATTACAACTGTAGATAGTACCAAGAAAGAAATGTGACTTTTACTTAGGTTTTGTGATTGAGTTGGACATAAATATCTACAAGATAAAAACGCAGTAAATTGACACTACATATGTATTGTGGGGTGCTATTGTTTATTAAATTAGTTGAAGAAATACCTTTAATTTTCAAGCACATACATAGTAGTTATTCTACGCTGTGCTTTTCCCAAAGCTTGATGGAGATTAACCAGTGTAATTCTTCTAACAATGCCATAAAATAGATGATATTATTAATCCCATTTTATTGATGAGAAAGTAGAGAAAAAAATATGTCAAGTAACACACTCAGGGATTCATAGCTATTCAGGAGCAGAGGAGAAATTCAAAACCAGGCTGTCAGGCTTTGGAATTTGTGCACTTAGCTACTAAGCTGCCTTCCTGCACATTTTCAAACGTAAAACCTCAATTGAACAATTTAACAATTCTCTTATATTGCAAAAATTGGGCTTAAGAGAATATAGCAGTTGTGCAAACATCTAATCTTGATATTTTAAAAATATGTTTTAAAAAATTTGTAGCAGAGCAATTGCTTAAATGGTTAAAGGAACTGAAAACAAGGAAAAAGGGAGGAAACCTCAAAGAAATCAGAATAATTTTGCTGGAGACAAATGTAATAATCTATATAAACAGGGATGGTGCAGAATTTATAAGACCAGATGAATGGCTTGATGACCCATAATCACAGCATAATTCTATTTGAGGAAGAAAGATTTATGAAGATGAAACTTTGGTGGGAATCAAAGTTAAAAACAAAGTTAAAGTTCTATTAGTTCTAAGTTTTATGAATATCATAAACTAGATGAATGTCATAAACTGACTAGCCCTTGCTATACAAAGCCTTCTTTTCCCACCTTTTATGGGAAGCCATGAAATCAGTTGTAAAAATTGCAAATTCAAAATATACACAAACTACTCTTTTCTGACAAGTTTAATCTCTCATATTTATATAAATAGGAAAACCATAAAGAGCTGGCTTTTTTGCCATTATCTACTGTCCATGTATTAGAAAGCTTTGTCCATTTTGTTAAGAAAGGCAGCAATTTACCCTTTAAAAGCATAAAATTACTGAGTGTTAAGTGGTGAAATGTTGTAGAAGCATCACTGGATTAACTATTTTCTGCCTAACAACCTGAAACTTAGATAAAAATTGAAGTTTACATAGCTTTGATGATGTTTATCAATACCTTAAAGTTTTAAAATGAAATGTTTCCACTCTGATTGACAAGGTTTCTCTTTATGAGCAGCCCAATAAGATAGACTGCTCTTTAATGTTTATCCCAACCTGCAATTTTGGTGTAAAACTTTCACTTACAATGAATGATAGGACTAAGGACAGGCTTAAAACCTGCTTTCCCCACAAATTATAATTGGCTAAAATGGAACAATTTGATGGTATCTTATCTGGAGGGAAATGTCAGAAATTAGGCTTAAAGTAACAGTCAGTGGACATGTGGACAGTGGACATTGTGGAAATTCAGACCACTGACAACCCTGCCTTTTTTTTTTTTTTAAAGATTTGATTTATTCATGGGAGACACAGAGAGAGAGTCAGAGACATAGGCAGAGGGTACCAGGCTCCTTGAGGGGAGCCTGATGTGGGACTCGATTCCCAGACGTGGGATCATGCCCTGAGCCAAAGGCAGATGCTCAACCACTGAGCCACCCAGGCATCCCAACCCTGCCTTATATGACTCGTATTAGTAACTAATGTGCCAGATTCCAAAATGGAGAATATGCATTTCATTATGTTATATGAAAGAATGAAAAGAAAACTTTCAGATACTAGAAAGGAAACTAATATATTCTGCATTTAGACCAATCTATAGAACTTGATACAGTTCATCACTCTCTCCACAAACACCTTCTTCACTGGCCTTGCAAGGCACCATAGTCTCCCACACCTCACTGGCATTTTCTTCTTCATCTCCCCTGTTAGTTATTCCTCATTCCTCCAGCTTCTAAAGGTTGGAGTTCCCAGCACTCAATCCTGACCATCTTTTCTCTTATAATCCACACTTATTTCCTTAATTTACAAACACATCCTATTAATATTAAGTAGTCTAAGTTTTGCCCCATGATTCTAGAAATGAATATTCAGCATTATCACTTGCCTAATTTATTAGAAGACATTAATCATTTTGTATGTAACATTTTGGAGTACTGCAGAAACTTATGTTCAGACAAGAATTTATTTTCCAAATTATCGTATGTCTGACCCTGTACAAGACAGGTAACATAAGTTATTTTATTTACTATAAATGCAACCCTGGTAGGGAGGTTATGTTGATCCCATTTCACAGATGACCGATGTTCCCAAGGTCACATACCCAGACATAATAATAGCTGATATTTGAGGGTTTACTCTGTGCTCTCTGCTGCTCTAGCTTTTTGATTTACTCACCCAATAGCCCTCATAGGTAGACAGTATGATTTTTAATGTTTTACAGATGAGAAAAGAGGTTTGTAAGGTAATTTAACGACGATGGCAAAACTAACAGGGAGAATATCTACAGTTTACTTTTTCAACTCCGACGTTACTGTCTGTTTTCATGTCGATGTAGTGTCTTCGGAGAAGGCAAAGGATCAGTGTGTAGACAGGCTATAGAAAGAACTGAGTAAGGTACAGTTGAGCTACGAAAGCCAGAGAAACTATATAATAAGGGTCAACCACAAGACTAGAAACTCAGCCAAGGAGATAAAAACAAAAAAGAGACACTGTAAGAATGAACTCTATTTACAATTTTGTTTGGTGAATCTGCTGGCAAGTCTTGCCATATGTTATCTAAGTTAGAGCAACACTAAGAGCTACTGAAATTCTTTCATTACCATGAGAGCCATTTCCCTTGATTTGCTAGTTTTTCCTTTTGGTAAATAAGATCCATTTTTTTAAATAACAGCTGACGTTACTTAAGGGTTCAGTGCTCTACTCTGATCTTAAATCATGTGCTATAACCACTATAGGTTGTAATTTCTAAAACTAAGGAAACAAAAACTATACTTTCTTATTATAATTTCTACCTTTTGTTAAGATATATTTTTAAAGTTTAATAGTATTAAGGTGATGAATTTACCTGATTCTAAAAACTGTGCATTTATATAATTTCTTACATTTAAGAAAATCATGTTCTAATTTCTTTGCTTAATCAATAAATGCTATTGAAAATCTAATATGTGACAGACTATGAGCTCTGGGAATTAGAGGTACAAAGAGATCTACAATTTTAGTTTCTGCTCTAGAAGTTAATGGCCAAACGGTAGGGGACACAGATAAAAAAGACACTCTTAACCAATATGTAACAGACATATATACACACAACTAAAAGTAACAGACAAAATAAGGAAATTCATAATTTCCCATGAAATGAACTTCAGAGAAAGGCATGCTTAAAGTTAGTTGAATCAGCAATTCAAAGATATTTATCATTTGTTATCATCAATAAACATAAACATGCATTCCCAGGGATAAACTCAACTGATATAATAAGCCAACAACTCAACTAAGTGGAAGAAAAAGTGATGGTTGTGGAAAAGGACATGGATTGTGGCCAGCTGGCCACATATAGTCAACACACTTGGGGTCTTAAATCAGTAATTTTAACAGAATTGAAAACTGAATCTAAAGTCTGTTAGGGCACTTCAAATAAGAGAGTGGCTACTGTCTGAAAGATCAGTCAGGCTGATTTTATAGAGCAGAAAAATTAAATAGCCATCGCAGAGCATTAAATCCCAAGCATGGGCCTTCTTTTCTTTCTTTCTTTGTTTTTTTTTTTAATTTTATTTATTTATTCATGAGAGAGAGAGAGGCGGAGACATAGGCAGAGGGAGAAGTAGGCTCCTTGCAGGGAGCCTGATGCAGGACTTGATCCCAGGATCTGGGATCGTGACCTGAGCCAAAGGCAGATGTTCAACTACTGAGCCACCTAAGTGCCTGGGCATTCTGAGTACACTATGTAGCTGCATTGGTGATATAAAGCCTGCCTTGCTCTGGCATATGGACTCAATAATTCCCTTCCTCTCTCTCTTTATGGACATTGTAAATAAAGTAGAAGTCACTCCTGCTCTGAGCTAGTAGCACAACAGTGCATTGATGGGAGTCATGGTAAGGGTCTCCTACTGAGTTAGGTACCAATTGTGTTCCATCATGGAAATTGCAGGCCCTTGAAGTGTGCCTTTCAGCCTTGGGTTGGGGCAGCAGTTTAATGAGAAGAGGGGATTGACTTCTCTCTGCAGTGATCTCATATTTTCATTTTGCCCTGGGCTCAACAAATTATATAGGTGGCATTGTGATAAAGACTGGGCAAGGGGATTGAATTTTAGATTTCCAGAACAGTTGGAAAACCTCTTAGTATGGGACATGACAAAGAAGCAAGTGACAATGTTCATATCTAAGCCCATTTATTTTGCCAATGAGACTGAGTTTTACTATTCTTTACTTAAAAGAAGGCAAAACAAATATGATAGAATGTGATCAATTATTAATTATGATTATTGACACAGGGGGCTTGTGATGTTAGTCTCTGTAATTTTCAGGGATTTTTTCCCTTCAAAATTCTTTTTAAAAAGATCATAAGAACACTGTATTTAATTAATAATTTCAAGCAATTTACCTAAGAGTTTGAAGCATGTGTATTTATTATATTTGCTTTTTAAATTTTTATTTATTTTTTATTATTATATTGACTTTTAGCCTTATGTGGTATGAACATTCTTTTCCCTCATTGATTTTCCAAAAGGTCTCACCCTCGCTAATGAATTGCCAGTTAAAATATCTTACAAATATAGCACCATTCATTCATTTATTCATTAATTCCACAAATGATTGTCTGTATGTGCAGAAACTAGGAGTAAAGACATTGAAAAAAACAAACAAGATTATTGCTTCCAAGATGCTTGAAAACTTGTAAAATAAGGATTACAAAATAATATGATAGAAGCAGAAAAGCCCAGCATGCCATAATATTACTAACACACACTGGAAAGTAGAAGAAATATCCCTTGAAAAAGTGGTATTAATGGAGCTCTTGGGCTTCACAGGATGAGTAGCAAATACTTGTGCATAAAGGAGTAGGAAGGATATTTCAAGTAAAAGGAACAATATATGCAAAAGAAAATGGCATGTCAAGAATGCTGCAAAATGTCTGGATTGCATGGAGGGTCAGTTGCATGTGGAAGAATGGTCTTGAGTGAGTTTAGAAAGAAAGAGGAAGGCAGCAGAACATAAGGGCCTTATATGTCCTTCAAGGAGTTTTTTTAGTCTCCTTGGTACTTGGACAGAGCCTATAATTACATTCTGGCAAAAAATTATAGATGGAAATATTTATATAGGTAATATATAGGTTGATACAGTAGATTCACCAAACAACATTCATAGAACTTTTATTCAGAAGAATGGAGGAAGTCTAAATGGACCTTATATAAATCTGAAATTTTCCACAGTTTGAATAGCAAAAATCAAAGTTACTCAGCTTTATCTGGATTGGATCGGCAATCTGGATGAAATACTTTATATTAAACTTCTCGCACACTAGCCTATCTTCTCATGATGAAATGCTTCCTCAATTTGTTCTGAGTTACTGGGAAGGGCACTTCTCCAATACACAAAATGAATCTGGGAAATCAATCTTCAAAGCATTTTGCCCTTGAGCTATCCATATATGTGTGTATAGTTATAAAAGAGAGAGGGTTAATAGCTTTTTTTCAATTGTTTATACTGACTGAATACATTTGATATTATGGCAATGACGCATATTCTTAATAATTTCCAGGATGATTGGCTTCTAATTTGATTGTTTGAAAGTTTAGATTTTCCTATGTAAATTTTCTTGAAGCAAGGGAATAAGCTTCTTCATTTTGTGTGTATTCATGTGCACACACAAGCACACATACATTTAAATATATAGATACATAATCCGTGAGGCCAATTCAAATCTAAAAGATATGTCAATGTGAGAGCTTATTTTGAGAATTAGAAACCATGATTATCAAATATAGCATACACAACTTTCAAAAGAAATAACCGTTTGATTCTTAAGCAGTAACTACTTCTATGTGTCCAAATATGTTAGGATGATTTTTAGCTCTCAAAACATATTCTTTGAAGGAAGGGAAACAAATTTCTATAATGATCTTAAATAAGCGTATTTGTGAGAACAATTGCTTTGTCTTCTCAGAACACTATTACTGAAAACCTAAGAAGTCTTGATTCTTCTCTCTCCAAATAGTCCTTTTAGACATACACTTTACCAAATAGCAGTAGTTTAAAATACTGTCTTCAGGACTGTCAGAAATAAATGACAATATTAGGTCGTTATGCACTGATGGTATATGTTTCTTTGTTCTTAAAAAAGGTTCATATTACTTTTTAACCCTTAAGTAAATATCAGGCAGCTGATATATGGGACTCAGAAGTTAGACATTAAGGAGTTCTAATTTCAACATTGCCTCTGCTGTGAGGATTGAATATGATAATTTAGATAAGACTCTTATCCCAATGCTTGGTACTAATGAAATTTGATCTTTTACCAGCGTACATGAACTTTTGAATATAGGAGTTGTTTTTCCAATCCATAGAACTATTCTAGAAGATCATAAGAATCTGGAGTTATTCTGATAATAAGGCTGGTCTTTTTTTTAAGATTTTATTTATTTATTCATGACAGAGAGAGAGAGAGAGAGAGAGAGGCAGAGACATAGGCAGAGGAAGAAGCAGGCTCCATGCAGGGAGCCTGATGTGGGACTCAATCCCGGGACTCCAGGATCATTCCCTGGGCCGAAGGGAGGCGCCCAACTGCTGAGTCACCCAAGCGTTCCTAAGGTTGGTCTTTGATGGTGTATCAGTAAGGATATTCTGGATTATGCCATGGAAACAATTTTCATATCTCATTGGTTTTATCCGCCCTCCCCCGAAATATATTTCTTCCTCATTACCAATGAGGGCAATAGAGGTTACTTCAAGATCTACGCTGGAGGTCACTGTGTCCTTAATGAACTCCCAGAATTTTCTTGGCAAGGGGAATGGAATATGGTGAACGAATCATTGGATCTTAAAGCTTCAATAAGAAAGAAGCATGACTCTTTTGGTCCTGTTTCACTGGCTATTCATCTTCTTTCAGATAGGGTAAAGGGGTACAAGCCTACTGTGTACCATAATGGCAATTATCATCTCCTTTTATATTAACTGCAAGATGGATAATGGAAAAATAAAAGATTTTTCTTGTTAGTTATTGTGAGCAAATGAATCTCTTCTAAGTAGGAATTGCTTAAGGTTTTGAGAGGGATTTTTGCTAGTTAATCTCATTAGAATTGAAAACTTCTTCATAAATGAATATGGCTAAAATCCATATTTATTACTCCAAAGGAATCATAAACAAACGCTGGCTAAATACCCAGTTCCTTTATTCCATTTGCCAGGAATTCGGGAGGCTTGGTAAAGACAAGATGCCGCAGCACATCAATTTGATAATAAGGCTTGGAGAAATGTGATTTTCAAAGCTCAAAACTATCAAACTGATTCCAGAGTTTGCCAGCTCCAGTCTCACATATAATTTTTCAACTAGGACAGGATGACCAAAGAGATATGGAGAGGGAGAGGAAGGGGGGTGGGGGAGGGAGAGAGAGAAAAAAACAAAACAAAAAAAACAACCCTACAGCAATGTGTCTGAGATGTTAATACGGAATGCAGGTTCAGATTGCAGATGGGTTTTGTTTTTACCTTAAGCTAAACAAACACCACTTTTCCAAGGTGCCTCATCATTAACCTTGGAATGTTGATATGCCCAGGAACAGAAAAGCAGAAAACAACAAGATGATGGGCTATGGAAAAGGCAAAGAATATTTGTGACTTGTGGTGTGTGTGTGTGTGTGTGTGTGTGTGTGTGTGTGTGTGTGTGTATGTGTGGAGAAAGACCGAGACAGAGACAGAGACAGACCCAGAGAGAGGAGAGAGTGAGAAACAGAGGTGGAGGGGAGGCAGAGAGGGGATATTTAACAATGAAGATGAGTGGTAGCTTCAGAATTCCTGTATTATATGGGGACCATAGCATGTCCAATGGTAGGGGGTTGAAGCTGCATTTGCTTATCATTTTATACGATTATCTGAATCAAAGAATGGGGATAGGTGGAGATAATGAGGGGAGGTAATAGGCAACCACCAGTCACTCCCGAGACACCAATGGTGACAGTGATACTGTATTTTCTATTTTTAGGGCTTTCTTCTCCCCTACCTCAAACAACAAAGTAGTTGTTAATGCATTCTAAATATCACTTCAGTTTTCTAAAATTGTAAACATTTGGGGTTATTTAAAGACTATTTCTGCATTATTTGCAAGTGTTCAAATATGCTCTTAAAATGATCTCTTTTTGGGTGAGAAGAAGTTGTAGCAGGTTTGTTTTCACATACGATATTGCTGGCAGGTCAGCCAAGTCAAATACCATCACAATATGACTGTGTTGTCCTTCTGTACATTACATCAACAATTTGTATATAACAAAAACAGATTTCCTGACCCTGGCTGATAGCCCATTTACTCCAAGTAATAGTTGATAAAACACAATTGCAAGACAGCAAGAGAATTTGGACAGTCCCTTGGAGTTTGCTAAAATGGATTTGGCCTGTGGCTCTGCTCCTGATAGCCAGCTGTCTTTTCACTACCACATTTCTTCTTCTGTGAATGTTATTTATAGCTTTAAAATGTCTTCAAGGATAAAGCGGTAGCACACACAAGGCATTTTCAGTGCTATGCCAGTGATGGAAGCACTCAGAAATAACTGTTGTAGTAAGATAATCACTTTTTCATCCTTAAGGAAGCCCATTGTGAAGGAGCAAGCTGCCACTTCTTACTGGCTATTACATAATGCTGACAATGCCTCTTCCTGCTGTTCTTTTAAAGAGGACCTCAAATTAAACCTATTACACCTTAGATCCCAATTACATGGAAATCCATAACCTTTCTGAAATGTGTCTAAGCTCTAACATGAAGACCCACTCTATTCAGTATTCCTACTAACTGGTTTAGGGTCTTGACATTGCCTAGTAAGAAGATTATACAAATGCCTGAAGGACAATTCTGGGTATAAAACCAAATGCCCCCATGTGCATTACAATTGCCAAAAAAAAAAGAAAAAAATCCCTTTCATCTTTTTATTAATTGTATAATTAATGCATTCTGTGTACTGATAAGAATAATGCCATGTAATTAATTTTTAAGAATTAAAAACTTGCCTTTATCCAGCCTCATGGTCTACTTTCATGTTTATAGCTGTGAATATAAATCCTCTTATCTAATTATAACATGACTGGTTTCATTGTTGAAACAAAGCAGTTCTTTGTCATTTTTTATTTGATTATGTAATATTTATTTTATTATATTAATTATAATCTATCCAGGAAAAAAATAAGACCCAAGGACTTAAAATTTTAAGTCTTCCAAAGCTTATCAGAAAAATGCCATGCTGCTTTGGATAAGGTATGATATTTCATTTGTTTTCTGTGTCTGTTTTTGTCTTCCATGATTACCCATTCTGTTTACCAAAAGGCTCAATTAGCATTTGAATAGTGAGCCAGAGAGCAGACAGGTTGAGAATTCTTATAGAACTAATTTGGCAGTCCTTCTCCTTTCCCCCCTTCTCCCTTCATAGCTTTTTCTTTGCCTCTAATCAAGCTGCAGTTATTAAAGCTAGAATAAAAGACCTGATTTTCCATTACATTGATGCATGCTGAACAGAGCCTTGATTTGCTTTTTCTTTCAGCAATGCTAATTGGACTCAAAGGAAATATTTAGTTTATAATAGCGAATGAAGAATTCATTTAATTTTAGGGAAGGGGAAAGTCAGCAATGAAACTAGCCTATATATCTCTGTTTTTCCAACTATTTCTTTTCCTTAAAGAGTATTTATCATAATGCTTTCATAAATAATAGGGTTATTTAATTATCAACGCTAATAGCCTCAGATTGGGGAAATTTTTCAGATTTCTGCTTGGAAGAAAAACAAAATATAATGTGTTTGGAAAATCTGGTTTCAACTATGCCTAATCAATATATTAGAAAGAATTAATTTAAGGACAATCATTTTCAAGGACTGTTTACACCTCAGGTAGTTGGGTATCTTCCAGACTAAGTTCGCGTCACCACTCTCCACATCAGATAATGAACGGGCTGCTGCTGTTCACGGTACTGTGCTGTTGAGATAGAATTAGTGCAAAACTTTAAACAAGAAGTATGCTTAATATTATATTAAAATGTCATATTATATCCTGGTTCTCATCACTTTAAGCCCTCACTTCGAGGAAGAAGTGATTATTTTAAAAGTATGAATCAACAAATTAACGGAATTGCAGCTCAAAAGAAGAAAAGCAAATTTTCACGTAGTAGAGGAGATTTTTTGATATACCAAGTTCTATATATAATGTGCTATTTAGATACTACATAAAGATTAAAAGCAAATTCTTCACTTAGAGAAATGTTTTCCCCTATGTCAATGTGCAAACCTCCCAAGAATGTTCTATCATTATGAAGGTGTTTATATTTTCATCTAATGGGTCCCCTCCAATTATAGATTTGGCAGGAATCCCCTCGCCAACTATTTAACAAAAGCAAATCAAGACTGCATTTAAACATTTATAATTTAACTTCTACTCACTTGTTGAAATGAAGCCCTCTACCCACTCTAGTCATATTAAAGTTCTTTTACCTCCCAGAAAGCCTCATGCTCTTGACTCTGGGCCTTTGAATATACTCTTCTGTGTTCTTGGAATCCTTCCTTTCCCCCTTGTGCTTGGCTTCCTTCTATTCATTCTTCAGGAGTCAGCCTAAAAATTACTTCCTCCATAAGTCTTCTATGGTCTTCTATGCCAAATCCCATTAAAATATCACACAAAATATCCACATTATATATAACTATAGGTTCCTTAACACATGTAGTCTAACACTTCCCCCACTCTATGCTGACACTTTTACTTGTGGAATCTCTCCCTACAGCCTCTGGGAACTAACTGGAACCTGTCTTATCCATGCTTGTGTTGTCAGTGTCTAGCATAATGCTTGGCAGAGTGGGATTTTGATACATATGTGTAGAATAAAAAAATTAAGTCCAACTTTAAAAGGTCAAAAGTGTAAAGTGAAATTTTCACCCATTTATTAATTTACTTAAACAACTGACTGAACCTATAATCACCTCAGAATTTTAAGTCATATTTTTGGCAAATGACACTTAAGAAAACATATATTAACTGTTTGTTATTTAATATGTCTCATATTGGTATATCTTTATTTAAATCATTGGAGCTGTCTTCTCTCCTCCCATATCTGGAAACTAGCTTAATCAGATGAATAATTCTCAGGTTAATAACTATAGTCTGTATCTCTCTTTGGAGCCCATGATCCCTTTACCCAGTTGCCTATGTAACATCTCCTTTGATATATCTCAAAGACACCTCATTTTCCACATGGCCCACCTCATGATCATCCCCCAAACCTGCAAACACCTAGTCTCCTTCCAGTGTTTGTTTGTTTGTTTGTTTGTTTGTTTGTTTTTTCTTATTGAATGGCAGTATCATCCATCCACTTGGGTAAATCAGAAATATTAGAGTCTTTCTGGTTAATCTCTTTACTTAGTTGCTCATATCTAATATTATAAATCCCACCTTAAAATTCATACCTTTCTGGTTTAAGGACTTACTTGACCTACCCCAATTGGTTTGCTTAAATCTATTATTGTCCTGTTCTAATTCAATTGCAGTGAAACAATCTTCACTGCCAAATTTGAGCACTTCATCTTCTTGCTTAAAATATTTTTAAGAGATTTATTTATTTATTTTAGAGAGAGGGAGCATGCACACAAACAAGGGATGGGCAGAGGGAGAGAGAGAGAGAATCCTAAGCATATGATCCACTGAGTGCAGAACCTGAGGCAGGGCTCAATCCCAGGACCCTGAGATCAGAGTTGGAGGCTTAACTGACTGAGCCACCCAGGTTCCCCTTGCTTTAAAATTTTTAATGTTTTCCTATTACTCTTAGATTTCAAGTAAAATGAATTAACTTCATCTACAGCACTCTGTGTAGTTTAACTGGTACCTGATCCTCTAGCTTCATGTTATTTACCACACTTTGCATTGCTTTTCCTGCTCTAGTCGCACTTTTTAAAGAGCTCTGCTTTTAAAGACTACTCTGCTAGGAGCTTTAGTTGTTTAATAAATATTTGTCTAATAAATGAACTATTCAGTAAGCTGGATGTTTGGTAACACAGGAAAAAAAAACAGTATTGAAGTTTTTTATCTCCTTAAAAAATCTGTTAACCATGATTTCTGTGCAAACTTTTGGGATAAATCATTATTATGACAATGCCTGGAAAGTATGTACTGTTATGATCTTATGAAATAACAAATTAGCAGTTATTTGTGTATGCTTCAAGTATGAATTAATTTATGAGGAGAGAAAGAGCCTGAGTACTTGAAGAAGTAAAAGAAGGCAAGTAAGTTAACATTCATCAAGTGTCCACCCCCCCCAACCTTTACCTCCACATATTTTCTGATATTTCCAGAGATACTATTATCTATTCCGTTTTTAAAATAAGGTATTAAAGCGCTAGAAAGAGTAAGTAATTAGCCTATGTTGTATTATCAATGTGTGGTAATACTGGAATGTAAATCTGTAACTTTTGGCCTCTATACAAATATTCTCTGTATCTTACACATACATAGTTTAAATGTTACAATTATAATGCATTTACCCAAACAAAATTATTTGCTCCTTGGCAATCAAGTTTGTCAGCTTATATGTGTAACAACTATTTTCATTTCTATTTTAACTTCATTAAAAATGGTAAGTCCTTGCTGGGAACATATTATGTCTATTTTTTAAAATATTTCTCACTTTTAGCATCTTCAAGAAAATTTAGTTAATTTTTCTTTTCTTTTTTTTCCCAATAAAAACCAGTAAAAATAATCTTTATTTACCTTTGATATGTGCATGTAGTGGATTGAGTAGTGTCCTTTCAAAATTCATGTTCACCCAGAAACTCAATGGGATCTCATTAGAAAATAGGGCCTTTGCAGATAAGATTGAGATGATATCATGACGGATTTATGTGGGCCCTAAATCAAATGACTGGTGTCTTTTATAAAAGGAGTAGAGAATATAGGGACACAACAAAGAGAGTTATATGAAAATAAAGGCAAAGATTGAAATTAATGTGTCTGGCAGCCCCAGTGGCGCAGCGGTTTGGTGACGCCTGCAACCCAGGGTGTGATCCTGGAGACCTGGAATCGAGTCCCATGTCGGGCTCCCTGCGTGGAGCCTGCATCTCCCTCTGCCTGTGTCTCTGCCCACCCCCCCCCCCGTGTGTGTCTCTATGAATAAATAAATAAAATATTTTTTAAAAAGAAATTTAAAAAAAAAGAAATTAATGTGTCTATATACTGAGGAATTATGGGATTGTCAGCAACCATCAGAATTGGAAACAAGCAAAGGATTCTTCCCTAGAGCACTGAGGAGCTTAGCCCTCCTAACACCTTCAAACTTCTTGCCTCCAGAATGGTTAGAGAATACATTTCTGTTTTAAGGAGGCAGCCTGTGATAATTTATGGCAACCCTAGGAAAGTAACACAAAGAATCAAATTACAATAATACATTTCACTTTAGGGAAGAGTTCAGTTGAGAGGTGCCTCTTAGATATGATGTTCCTCTGAGCTCCCACCTCTACTACCTTTTCCAAAATGTATGGGTAACTGACCCATTAGTAATGTTTTAGTAGCTTTAAAAGAAGATGGGCAGATTTCTTGATGTCCATGAACTTTAAGCCATGATGGATGTGGGAGACGAGAGCAATTGATTATGCCTCTACCTGGTCATCTATTTTAGGGAAGAGTATAGATAGGAATAAAACACTGAATTGTTTTCAACAGGCAACCTAAATGATTAAGAAACTAGTTGTTTATGGGAGGTAAGAGGGAAAGAAGGCAAGTTATTATCGAAGAGTTGATGTCCACACATTCACTCACTCAGCTGCTTATTATTCACATCTTTGCAAGCTGAAACAGTAAAAACAAACAAACCACAAACAAAAATGAACTTAAAACTAACTTTGATAAGGGACTACATAAATCATCTCTGGTATTTAGAAAAATGTTCCCTACTTCCTATTTCAAACTGCACGTTGTCTCCTATCTGTGTCTAAAGCTTTTCTTCTCAATTAGCCAAAGAATGACTTCTTCCAAAATTCAGACCCATAAATTTAGGAGGAAACACACAAGCCATAAGGTAAATTCATTCAACCCTTTATGCAAAACAGACCAAATCTGTCCAGAGCGGATGATGTGCTGATCATACTTTTGGCTTCAGAAGATGCAGATTGTTAAAGCTCTATCCCAGTGTCTGTAGCTGGGTTGTTTATCACAAAAGTAAGAATCACTAAAATGTCCTCTTTGCTAGAACCATAAATCTGAAAGTTCTTATAAAACTGGGATTTGACAACTGCAATACCATAGCTCCCCCTGCTGTTCCAATTCATTGTCAGCTGCCTCTGGCAAAATCCTTCTCTTCCTTTCTATTCTGCCCTCCTCTGACTTGTCTGGTATCTTCGTTTCTGTTTGCTTTTGAATCCTTCATCTCACCTCTCTGTGCTATTTAGCAACCCAAAGGCAATTTGAAAATCTGTTTTTTATGGTTCTTATTAATATCATCTTTCACATACAGGCGGTCCCTAGGATGATTCTGCATTTCTTTAAGATGATTTCAACTACTCTGCCAGAACACCTTTGATCCTTTACCTCCTTCCTCTGAAATGCAGTTTCTACTTGCGTGTACCAATCACACTAACCTCTCTGCACACTTCTACAATAGCTAAATCAACTGGAAACAAATGAAAAGTATGTAAAAGCAAAAAACAGTGCTAAGAATTTTAGAAAACAACCAGAGTAGCATCAAAGCACTTGCAAATTCTTTCTTTTTCCAAATTAATACTCTGTCAAAATAAAGGAGGCTACATTACTACTGGCTTTTGTGCCCATTAATATAAAATATTTTTATGACCGTTTAGGGAAAGCTAATATACAGTCATTGCCTCATTTTCTGCATGAAATGGAATTTTCTTGCTCTGAGCCATAACTCTGTCATCTTGGACAAATTAACATATATATGTATGCATGTGTGTGTATGTGTGTATGCATATACATCTATATATATAAATTATATATATATTTGTATATATATAGTTTAATTTATGACTTGAGGTACATTCTGGGAGGTGCCTGGAGCATGAGTTACAGGCAATTGCATAATCCTGATAAAGTAAGATCTAGACCCTGAGGACATTTTCCAAAGTTAAAATAATCTATTACACAGAGGATAAGGCAAGAATAGATGGAAGGCTCACTAACTTCTTTTAAGGAAGACCAAATTGAAGGTGTCACCTGGTATTTGTAATTACAAACCTCCATGTATGAAGACAAACACTGTAAGTGGTTCTCTTATTTTTCAGCATCAGCATACAAGTCATCTGACAAATTTTATGTAGTTGAAATAATTAATGCATGTGCAACTACTGTAGGCCCTGAAACTCAGGCAATATCCTTTCTTTCTAGATTAATCCTAGGATACATTCAAATTGAAGTTAAAGAAAATTATGATTTCAGTCATTAGCTTTCCATTGAATATTTAGTTTGTTGTTTTTACATTTTCTCAAACAGGCATTACCTTTGTAAAATGTTCTACAAAGTTCTTGGGACAGATATAATAAATATGTTACCAGATTTCAAGAAGTGTATTAGATATTCTGGAAGTCAGCAAACCACAAAGGAAATCATATATGAAATATTTAATTTATAAATTGTACTCTTCAAATAAATTTTAAAAATTGATTAATAAATATTTATTAGCAGTCTTTTGGCTCATCTCCTTTGAGCAAAGCGTGATGCTGACATAGTTTTCAAGAGTTGTGGACCTCAACTGATTAAGTAATAAACCTGGGGCTGCTGCTCTCAAAAAGCTTGTAAAATAGTGTTTCCTGGATATCCCATCACCCAGGATAACGTAATATGTGAGACCTGCTTTCAGTTAGAACCAAAAGTGAAAACTATGATTCTTTACAAACAGTAAACATCCTAAACCCCTCGCACTGCTACAGCACTGGGCGCACTGCTACAGCACTGGGCGACTGCAACTAAGGCACCCAAATCCAAGGACCAAAGAAGAAAAAGGAATCATAAAGCACAGGAAATGCAGAAGGTATGGAGGAGGAGAAACCACAATGATAAATAACTAAAACTAGAAGCCTCTTTGGGGTAACAAACACCTGGGCGCAGGCCTTTGGTACAGCATATTACATGAAGGAGTTCAATTATCAAAGCAAGGCCTTTATATATACCTGCAATTGTTGTAGATGGAGAATGCAAATTCTGTGTTTTTGCTTTCAAATTATTTAAAAAATTTGCCAATTGTAAAAAAAATATACAATATGTCCCTATGTTCATTCATTATCAACCCTAGAGGGAACTGGGAGGAACAATTTCATAAATTTAATTTCAGGTCATTTAAAAATATATTTAATAAGCTTAAAATGCATAAATAATAATAATAATAATACACAATAATTATGTACATAAACTTGATTTGCAGCAAATAAAGAGATCACAGGGAATAACTTCCAAAGCCGTGAATCCCCAAGCAAGTGCAAATGGGTTCCTTCTATTTAGGGTTAAGATGAATATTCAGAAGGGGGAGTTTTGTCCTCATATGTAGAGGTGGGCATATGGTCACACATGCATCTTAAGGAAACATGCCTGGACATGCATTGTATGCTACAAAAACTACATCAATTAGTACATAAAATAATACTTGATTTATCTCTCTTCCTCCCTGTGTATGTGTTCAGACATTTGGTTTTAAAAACGTAAATGAGATTTCAAAGCATTGATAGTAGTATCCTGATGGAATGAAGTAACCATTCCCATTGACTGATAAAAGGCAAAAATGCTAACTATGGAGGACACAAAGAGGAATTAGTAGAGCCTATGTGTTTAGAAAAGATAACAGAGGGAGCATCTAGACAAAAACTGAAATAATTTATTTTCAGTGTACCTGATTAGGTGTCAAACACCTCAGTAAGTAAAAATTTTAAGTATACCATAATCCATTGGGCTTATATATATATATACATTGTCTATTTTATTTTAATACTATATACCTTATACTACACACACACATTTACTACTGGAAACTTAGTCATTTTCAATGTTTCACAATTAAATAATGCTTTAACATATTATTAGTTTCACAGAACCCCATCCAATAATCACTGCCAACATTCTGGGTCCTAGTATGATACAGTCTAGGAAAATCTTACCTGTCACAGAATGTAGCCCTAATAGCATTTATTCTTGTCTGAATGTGCTTACATCATAATTATGTCAACATATCCTCCATTGATGTTTCCTGGAATGGTCTTCTTCAGGATATTAATAGAGAAGCTGGGCGGTGGGGGGGGAAACATTTCATATAAAAATAAGTTTGGGAAAGATGGGTGAAACAAAGTTCTAGAGTAGTTCAGGAATTCTGAGCCTTGATAAGATACCAGTGCTCATGCCAAAGGAAAATAAGATGCCTGGTTTCCCAAGTGAATTTCTTCAAGGAGCCTAATTCTTAGCAGTAGACCCATTTATGTTTTCTAGAACTGGTATTCAGTGGCATCTAGTTTAGGAAATGTTTAAATCCTAACAGTGTGCAGTATATGAAGTTATTAAGGTGATCAATTGCAGCATATTCTGGGAAAAGTTAAGCTGAGGCATATTTTTAAAGGAGGCAAGAAAGCCAGTAAGTTGCATATTTGGATAAGTCCATATTTAAACTTACTTTTTGATATGAGTATATTAGAGCACCAATAATTTTCTCCTTAACACCTATCTGAAGACAAACACCTATAAGTGGTAAGACCCCAAAAATGTCTTGGAAGGAATGCTAATCATCTCTGTTGTACAAAATTTACATCTATTTTTGTGAACAAAAAAATTATCCTTTTATAATGGCCTTACTTCAAAATGATTGATACTTTTTACTTCTTTTTAAATAGAGCTTTTTCTTCTCTTTCAAGTTCATATGAGCTTCAAGAAAAAACTCATAGCCAAAACTGAGTTTAGTTATATGAATCCATTCTGTTCATCAGCATT
This sequence comes from Vulpes vulpes, assembly GCF_048418805.1. Taxonomy (NCBI): domain Eukaryota; kingdom Metazoa; phylum Chordata; class Mammalia; order Carnivora; family Canidae; genus Vulpes; species Vulpes vulpes. Next base: position 105,607,380 of record NC_132783.1, on the reverse strand, counting down.
AGGAAATATTCATATTTTAATAAAATAAATACTCCTCTAAATCAGATACTCCTCAGCATCAGATACTCCTTTAAATCTTTTGCACTATTTCTATTTGGTCGTAGGCTTCTAGGAGTGTTTGTTAAGTAGAGATGGTTTTATCCCTTTGTCAATGATAACTGAAAAGAGAGAGACTCATTTGGCAGCCAATCTACTTAGAATATAAACACATTGCCATTAGAACCAAATAAATATATTTTAATGGGCACTATTTGTCTTTACTCCATGGATTGCTTTGGAATTGAACTATTTATCAAGTATAAGATAATAAGGAACATGGATTTGTTTGCTGCATTATAAAAGTTAAATATAACTTTCTCAGACAGAGCTCACCATTTTGGTTGGTTAAAATCTAGACTAACAAAAATGTTCTCTGAAAGAGAAAACAATGGATTCCATTCATTTTGATAGTAATAATAGTAAATTAATGAATGTAAGAAAAACAGAATCAACATTTATCATGTAAGGCTAATCAAAACACACTTCTCTACCAAACTATTTAACATATATGAAGCATTTAACAAAATTCCGCACGCAATATTATTATTTCTATTTCTTTACCCTCCTCTTGATAAACATAAGCAAACTTTCAAAACTTCAATTCACTAAACTGAAAAAAAAAGTGTAAATTATGTCAGTAAATCATTATTTGAATGAATAGAAAAAATGTTAGTACTAATAAGACATCAACTTCCATCTATTGAGCACTTACTATGTATTGAGGATTTTAACAGTCTCTTTTTCCAGTTGGTCTAAGATAAATTCCAGGATTCACACCTGTTGTATTTTTACCTCAAGCCTATTTGTAGGGTCATCTGAACCTCAGCTACAAAGTTTAGAAAGGGAGGGTAAGTTGTTTCTTCAAAAGTAATATTGGAAGTCTATTATCAAAATAAGGAACATTGACATTTAGCAGGAATATCATGGTTTTGAAGAATCACTTACATATTTAAAAGAATTGTAATCCCCAGTTGTCTTCTGTTAGTAACGGTATGGAATTTTGGTTTGCTTAATATCACTTGAATTCTCGGTTCTTCACCTCACCCGTTTCCTAATTCCTTATCTTATGCCTACCATTATATGTAGATCTTTGCCAGCATTCTACCCTCTGTCCATTGCCCACTGTCTTTCCCCACTAAACAGCCAATCTGGAGCGTTAAATTGTTGTTGGTTACAGGAAGGAGAGAGGACTTCAGTTGTGCACAACTTTCAAAATAAGAGCAGTAAGTGTGCAGTTTTAAACTTTGAAGGGCAGCTCTGGCCATTGTCCTGGCTGAATGTCCAGGATTGAATGTTTTATGAAAATGTTTCCTGAAATGTTTAAGGAAAAATTAGACCATCAGGAAAAGTGTGGTTATTATTAAACTTTATAGATCTATCAATTAATTTCTCACCTAGGAGATTTTTTGATCACTGGCCCAGAATAGAGATTAATGATAATCATTTACAAATAGATGCTTTCTCATACAAAAACAAAGTGGGAAAAACAAGTATTAAATGTTTCCTACCTAGAGATTTTAAATCTGATTTATAATAAGAGAGATTAAGTTGCCATTCAGTTATTTTCCCTTGAAAAATAATTTCTCAAAAAACATGCTTATTGTTAAATTCAATGAAAATTGAAAATAAATTACAAAGAAGAAAGATGGAGATTTATTTCGGAAATCTATTTCCACTTACTACTTTCATGCTACTTTGACATTAAGAAGTTTTGTTTTACTAAACAACTGAAAATTTAGATATTCTGAAAAAAGTATATGTTCATATAGAGTTGTACTATCTATGTACTAAATTCCTTTATAAAGCAAATCAAATTTTAAAATATTGAACACTTTTTACATTCATAGCATTACAATTTTAGTTGCATATTAAAGTTTGAAGTCCATAAGTACCAGGGCATACTTTTTATAATCTCAAGCTTTATAATAGAATGGTTTGTGGAAGAAGAGAGAAAAAAGTACCAAATCAACATACTTTGAATCAAAAAGGCTTAAAAGAGCATTTTTAATGTGTGGCTAATATATCCAGTCATCATCAGAAAACATAATAGCTATTTATCTTCACAGTCACTCTATTATATGTAGGCAATGGAATTTTGATCTCTTAGAATTTATAATCAAAGGCAACTAGCAATGAATAGGAATATGAGCTAATTGTTTAGTAATTAGGGTGACATATTTTATATCTCAATGTGCAGTCTCTAAGACTTATAATAAGTGTATTTTTGATAAAAGTGACAGTTTCTCAGTTTAGTAATTTGTTGCTCCTCTTCGTTTCTGTTCTATTCAGGCACTTGCAATTATTTCCTGTATGCTAGGTATAAAAATTATGAAATATTTCCAGTAAATATATTACTGATATGATATTAAAAAGTTGAGGCTGCAAAAAGACATTAAGCCTAAAATTTCTTCACTAGAACTTGGACCTAGAGTTCACTTGGCTTTCATTTCCTTCTTTTAAGATTTGGCATTCTAAACTCCCATACTTAAAGATGTTACATAATGTGCTCCATTTCACAAAGCTGATAAGGTGATAAGGACTTCATTTTAGTTCCAACCAGCGCTGCACTACATCATGCTTAAAACAAAACCAAGGAATAACAACAATTAAAAAAAAAAAAAAAAAGCAGTATGATTTGATTGTTTTCTTCTAACAGCAGAGCTAACAAATTAAATTCTACCTTTACCAAAAGCCTTTAAACATTAACAGGAAGCGTGTAAGAAATTTAATGGCTGATTGAGCCATAATATATTATTTATGTATTGTTGGAACTGTTCATGGTACATCATTCACCATGTAAGAGTAAAACCACATTGTCTCTGTGTATAATTTGAGACAGTGCTATGTTCAATGAACTATTATATAATAGTTCCATGTAATCCATATAATGTTCCTTATCTCATTTTCATTGAATGACAAGTTTCAAGTAAATATTTAATTAGTTCTCATAGCTGTTATTTATAAAAATTCACAAAGAAATGAGAAGGGAAAAACCCCCTCAAATTATAATGAATTAAGATAAGCCACTCAGAGATTGTTGCAGATAGAAAAAAAAATACACCATCAGAAAAACAAGTAGTAGTGTTATAATTTTTAAGAAACCTGTATTCCTTTCCTAACTTCACTTCTAAATGATGCTCTGACTTTCAGAAGTTTTCTTGGCTGATTTCTGACTATTCTTCTACTATTGGTAGAGTAGTTTACACCTTTTGAATACCTACTAAATGCTGGATTGTGTTAGTGCTAAGATTGCCCTGAGCCATGATAAATAGCTTTTGTTTTTCATCATTATCTTTAGGCTATCTTCAGAACACCTTATATGCATAAGATTAATCAAACAAAATAGAATACCCCCTAGGTAAATGCAGATTATGGGAAAAAAATCCTTCTTATAAGATGTAGGAACAGAACTGGTTGATTATATTCCTGCTGCTTATTTGAACACAATATTTCAGTACGAGAAAGCACCCCAGATATATGGCCAATAATTTCTCTTTTGTGATGGACAATGTCTATGCTTTTTATTATTATAATTTTAACTGTTACTACTTTCATTACTGTTATCACTACTATATAAATATCAGTTGTTATTTCTTGTATTTATACCCGATATATCTTTGTGAAGCTATAGTTGCATTATTACAAATATTCAATATTATGTCTTCAAAATAAATCTTTTGAAAAATTATTCTAAGAACTAGAACCTAGAAAATTATTCTAAGAACTAGAACTAGAAATTAGGCCTCCTTTGAACCTCAGCCAGTTGTGATTACCTTCTCCTGAGTAGCCCCTTTTCTCACCTTCATTGGAATCGAGGTCTTGAAAACAACCACAGACCAGATTCAATTCCACAATGCCTGAAAAAGAAATGAACATATCAGTGAAATGTAGCCATGCGGCAAACTTCCTAAAATCGTCTTTGAACCTCTATAATCTCCACTCACCACTCAGAGTTTTTAGGCCCACTAGACCACTTAATCTCCCACCTCCCATCTCCCTACTTGGTGTAGAGTTCAGGTGCAGGGACAGGGAATATTGGGAGAAGCTCTCAGCTTTATGTTCCCAATGAATTTACTCCACAGAGGGAGAGGGTTGGAAATTCTATAAATTGAGCCTTATGATTGTGTGATTATGAGCTCAAAAACCTATCTTACACTTACCAGTAGTAGTACATTTGAAAAGTTTTTAGTAGATGTGAGTCTCATTTTTTTTTTTAATTGTAAGAGTAGAACATAATCTCTTCCTCATAAGTTTGCTGTAAAGCCTAAATGAGATGAGGTAGGTAAAATGTTGAGACTAAATTAGGCCTTCAATAAAAGTTAGTTTCTTTCCCTGCTTAAACTAGAGCAGGTAGACTTCTTTGTCTGCATCCAAAGGATACTGGTTTTTTATCCTTGTGGAGAAGTTTGCTTTGCTTCTCTCTCTCTCTCTCTCTCTCTCTCTCTCTCTCTCTCTCTCTCTCGTCTCAGTAAGTAAACTTCATATTCTGTGCACAGATTCTGTGAAGTTTGACTGAGTGCTGACTGCATACAGCCCTCCAACACAAATGTGAAAAGCTTATTTTATACCCTGTGGAGCCAGGCAAATGTTTAAGAGACACAGCACAATGAAGTTGACATTTGTTACAAGTATTTGACATTCCTAATCCACTGAGTTAAGTGATTATAATTCACTAATAATTCAGCAGAGGATGTTGGACATGTGGCAATAGCAAAACTAACAGTTTTGATATTAAATGATTTTATTCCATTAGTCACAAAATATGAGATAAAGTTTAAAGCAAAGGCTCATTGTGCCTTGTCCTTTCTTTCTTTCACTCTTGTACTTGTTATACTGGACATTCATTCTTTTTGTTAACTTGAGTTTTTCATATGTTGCCATTGTTACCATTTACTCTTACTTATTTCCATCAACGTTCCCCTACACTTAGTCCATATGATTTGCGTATTATAAATCCCACTTGTGTCTCCAAGACTGGTATTCTCTTTAGATCAGACCACTCAATTACATCACTAGCTATCCTAGTGATTCAGGGATAGCATCTGATCCTAGAAGAACAAATAGACCAGTTGTACTGCTGAGAGAAAAGAAGGCAGCCTGTTGAGTCTACCTTCTTAGCATAATGCTTTATTCATGTTGTCCAACTTGAAGTTATTGGAGGTGGGAGTCATGCTGGCGACTTTGTTAGTATGGAATGAAGACAGAGGACACAAAATTAAAGAATGAAAGAAAGAACTTTGCTTAAAGTTCTGAATCAAGCTGTACACAAGGCTGCCATTTGATTTATTTATGTAGGCCCGTAGATGTCTTTTTTGTTTTTCTTTAAGCCAATTTAATTGAATTTTTATAACTCATGATGTAAACATTCTTAACTGATACTTCCTTATCTCTATTTTTCTTTTGTGAATGGTGATTTCCAACTCATCCTTCTCTATTCTATTCATCTTCTCTATTCTTAGTAAAATTCTAGTCTAGTTTTCTTCTCTTTCCCTTTATGTACCTTTCCATCCTTCTTTGTTACTCCACAGTTTAACTTAAGTAAAATTATGAAAATAGCTCCATGTAAGCAAAAATTCTTAAAATTATTTATTTATGTCTCTCCTTCCTTGAAGTGTTACTTGCCCTTTTTATCTGATGTCCTTTTAAGACCTTTAATTAATTTTTATCACTGTTCTTAAGAGACCCGGCATGGCACCATGCACCCCATATGCACTCAAAGTATTAATTGGAAATAATGATAATGATCAACTTCATGAAACATTTTTAACTCTGTCCTTATTCACCTGGCAAGCTGTGAACATGAAAGATGGGCAGAGTACTAGCCACCAGGAAGCAGAATTAATGAGCAGGGACAATGTCTAATTCTATATATTTTTAATCGTGTTTATTACAGTTAGCACTCAATTTAAATTAATAACATTAAGAGCAGAATTGGCAGTTCCCTTGTAAGATAAGTCAGTGGGTTACATCCTAATAGGCAATGAACCAATAGGTTATGATAGCCATATTTTTATTTGTTCTTTCTCCCTCCTTTCACTTTTCCATAGAAATGCTAAAGAATTCTTTCAAAATACCTTAAAATAGTCAGCATTTCTTCATTCCTTTATGTCTTTCAAAAGCAGATCACATATTGTAGTCTCTTCCAGGGCATTTCATGTGAATTCACAAAGCCATTTTCATATAACCTGGACCAATCATCTTTATTTTTATTCTGAGACACTTCTTGCCTCTCTGAGATATTGCTTCACTTGCAGAAATGTGAGCTGGGAAGAAGCCAACAGGGTGAAAGCAAATGTGCATGGTCTGGACCTGGCATACAGACATTCCCAGGATCAGTATGAGGGCTCAGAGTGGGGATCAGCTAAATCCCTTGTTTTTCCCCTTTCTCTTTCAGTCTTTGACAATGTGTATAAATGCACATCAGGGATTAAGGTAGTCACACAGCTTGCCTTCTCTCTAAGTGGGTTGTCACAAGGAGCTTGGGAAGGTGACATATATTCTTTGGATATCTGAAATTATCCTTTGTATCTTAATGTTCCACACTCCTTTTCCTTAGACCAGTTCCACTGATATAAACTACTTAGTAAAATCAAGAGTTCCTCTCCACTGTAGTCTCTATAACCAAAAGTTTGTTTGTTTTTAAAAAAAATGTCATAAGTATGCTGGTAGAAAAAAGACTGGAATAAAAATGCCAAATGACTTATTTGGTTTCTCAAGAGTGCTAGTTGGTTTTTTAAATTAACTTTGTGCTTTTCTAAGTTTCCAGATATAGTAAGTGAAGTTAATTTTTCATAGTATTCAAATTTTAAGCAAAAAAAATACATTTTTACTCTAGTTCCCTGTTAGTTTTTCTTATGTATCCAAAGACTTCTAAACAAATGTTTTCATCAAGTTCTATACAGGTTGTTTCCCTGAATTAACTATAAGAGTAGTGAAAGAAAAAGAGTATTTGGTTTAAAATCACAATAGCCACTGCTGCCTGCTCAGGCTATAACATCATTTTTCTTTAGTTTGAGTAAATAATATTTTTTTTCTGATCAAATGAAGGTAATGGGTTATTTGTTTTTGTAAAAGAAGGCTTTGGTATGGCAGAGAAAGAGTGAGACATAGAAATACAGTAAGAATTTTGAATTGTCTAGGAACTTCCTATAAGTGAAGGGATGTGACCTCACTTCCCTAGGTGGCAGAGAGGGAAAAGATGGGCATTAAGAAAGTCTGAGTTTTCCTAAGACAATGTGGGATAAAGACTCCACCCACTTTTTAAAAAATTGAATTGCACAAGGGAGAAAATAACATGATCCTTGGCTATTAAGAAGATAGGGAAAAGAAAAAGTAGAATTCAAGTGAGATGATTTCCTTACTTAATTGAAAATAAGCAGGGTAGGCAACTTCTCTATAGTGATTTTTTTAAATGTAGTCATTCAATACAATCTGATTAACATGCAAAGTTGCAATATAAAATTAACATATATAAATATGTCTTTAAACTGCTTTGCTAAATGAGTCTTCTAGTGCTCTTGCTCTCTTCTTGTTGCTCTTGCTAAAGAACACAGTCTACGTCTCAAGGGGTTGAAGCTGTGCCGGGATACCATGGCCCATTTGGCTTCACCAATGTGATATAATAGAATATTTTATGATTTTTCTTTTTTGAACAATGTTTGTTGGTTTACCCCACAGAAATAAATTTCACACCATGATACATTCTTGAAAAATTTGTATTCTCAATTAAAGCAAACACATGGATCTTGTTTGAAGGTTTTTTAACCTTTACCATATATAAAGGCTTTGATGATTTTTTATTTCTTTAAGCCCTAAAGAAAAAATGACTTCCAGTTCCATGGTTCCAGAAAATGGAATCTAAGCCAATGAAAGTAAGAAAGATCTATTAATGATAGTAATATATAATGGTGAGGCCACCTGACTGAAAGATCCTTTTCATTTACCATAAGATATATTGACACTCTACTTTAATCCTTGGGATACACATACAAAGTCACGGTAAGACACTTTAGACATATGTAAGCCTAACTCTCATGTTTTTAAGTTCTTGTTACTACAGTAATGAACTTCAAATACATCAAATAGAAAAGATCAGTCACAAGCTTACACACTTAGAAGTTTCTCTGCTAGGAGCACAGACTGGACTTGTAGGGATACTTTATTACTGGTCTGTAGGGGGAATCTCCTCTGAAATAGGATGAAATGTTAGACTCTTCTTTCTTTCATGTATTAAGGTAAAGGAACAATTTTAGTGAACTATGTAGTAAGTGACTATTCCCCACCGGTCACTGAAATTTAAACATTCCTACACCAGTGGTCCTGGCCACTTTGAACTTTAGTTTCTTAAAAATTGAATGCATTCACACATTATGCCATTAAAAAATTGTTTGTATTGCTCCCAGGATAAAAAAGGACAGACCATAATAAAGAACATGCCTTTAAATGGAGTAGTAGTGGCAAGAAGAGTTATTATTTGTAATAACTCATCAGGAATATTCTGTTTCGTATGTTTTTTTTTCTGAAAATAATGATCAATTATGCTCTTAATGTTCATGATATTAAGAAAACGATCAGAATACTCAAAGTACCCATTATACACAGCTCTTATTCTGTTATGGGAGAAGGTAAAAATGTTCCTTTGTGATAGAGTACATTGTTACCTTATACATATTAATTGTTAGCAAAGAATGAGAAAGAAGAAAAAGAACGAAACTTTTCCATTTGAGCTTTTAAAGGATTTCTGAGCCCCTTTCCTTTTTTTTCTGACATATCAATCAGGAAATGTGATTATAATTCAGAAAGAATTATACACTTAACTATATACTTAAGTAAGAGATTTGACTGGCCTGTTGGCTCTGAGGTTCAAGTAGCATTTACAAAATCAAAACCATGAGACACAGAGAACAAGGTTACCATTACTGTGGCACTGAGAGACTCAGACAAGTGCCCAAGGGGAGTTAATATGGTTAAGGTTACCCATGTTAAATGGCATCTTATAGTACATTCTATCTTGAGTATTACTTCTATTTAGAAGAATAGCCTAATTCATTTATGTCAAATGTGGCTTTTGGATATTCAGTTTTTTTAATGTCACTGAAATTATCTCAGAGGAGTAGCTCTGACAGGTCAATCATTGCAGATGGTAAGTGCTTTGTTAATTATACAGAAATTTAGAAACAATTGTAGACTGTCTTGCCTCAGGAGAAATTTCTCTCTTCCTATTTGAGAGCTGCTTCTCTCTCTGCCGAATTAATTTTGTGTTTGTGAACAGATAACAATCTCTGCCACGTGGTAGAAATAATTCCTTACTCCTTGCTCAAATATGCAAGTGTAAATAAGCAGAGAATATCACAAATAAACAATGCCATTCTTTTTTAAATAATGCAGTGTGTGTAATTAGGAGTATGCAATTACAACAGTGTACAGCTCTCAGTGTAACAATTAGGTTTTCAGTAAAATGTAATTTGTTCCAATGTAAATGTTTTCCCTCAATTCAGAAGATTCCCTTGAGTTGTTTCAATAAGCATATTTCTGCAAATACATGCAGTTGTATACTATGTTCCAATATACAAATCATAAAGGACAGCTATATTATAATGAGCTAGTGAAATTTTTAAAATATGAGGGGTCTAATATTATCTTGGGATCAGAAAGTAGGGTGATCACTTTCTGGAATGTTGACCTACATATTGCTTATGTGGTAGATTATCTATCTATCTATCTATCTATCTATCTATCTATCCTATCCATCTTTTTGATATGACTTTGCTGCTCCTTCCATGAAGCGGTGAAGTCTTGATCCCCGACTTCTTGAAGTTGGGCTGGCCTTGTGACTTGCTTTGAAGTGTATAAGTGATCTTATTTGACTATCAAGGCTATTTTTTAAGAGACCATGGAATGTGGCCATGAAACTCACATATAAGGAAGCTAACTAGCCTATAGAGGATTAGAACTGAGGCCCTAGTGACAGTTGACATCAACTGTCAGACATGTGAGTGAGGCCTCTTGGGTCTTTTAGCCTTGCTGATCCCTAGAAGACTCCAGCCAACTGAATAAGAGCCAATGAAATGTGTACATGAACTCTCTAGCCAACCGATAGAATTAAGAGAATAGCTATTTTTGCTTCAACCTCTAAATTTTAGAGTGGTTGCATGTAGCAAAAAGCAAGAAATAGTCCCGCCATTTTTCTTCTATCACAGTGTTTGGTGCTACCACTGAATCAACTTTGTTTCCCCAGATACGTAGGCAACTTATTAAGTTCACTTACCAAGTTGTAAAATATCATGCGTTTTTAATGCTACTAGGATTTGAACTCAGGTTTCCTACCTCCTTAACGATTTAGCTCTTACTTACTTTTCTGGTCTTCTGTCTGTCAGTCTAATGGGTCATCAGACTCCTGCCCTGAAGCTGTGTTTCCCCTAACTCCATCACAGAGCTCTACAGCACACATAAGGTTCTTTCACCTCCCTGCCTTGAGACCTGATATATTGCTACAGTAATTGATAAACTGCTATACTGCCTACATCATCTCCATTAGAAAGCCTTCTCAGGATTGCTCCCTTCCCATCAAGCCAGGCTATGTTGGGTGTTCTTGTCAACATTTTAATCATCTCTTCTTTTTGTATTACAAAAATGAAGACCTACAAGGTATAGCAACTTTGTGTTGGTTTTTCCAGTGTCAAAGACTGCAAGACTTTGAGGGCAGGAAACAATGACAATTTTATCTTGGTATCCCCACTGCCTGGTATAAATGGAAGATGTGCAACAAATATAAGAGTAATAAATGGACAGCTGAATAAGGAAAAAAAAAAAGCTATTTCTAAGTGAAAAAAGAGGCTCTCTTTAAGCTTATCAAATATAAGATTAGCTAAAAATCAACAACATTAATGTTGGGATTAGAAGGGAGGTGGGGGAAAGATTGTGTAGGGCCTTTTCTACCAAGTGTAAAAGTAGAACAGAAGATTTTAAGCAGGGCAGGATAGGAAGTGGTATATCTTTAGAAAGATCCCTCTGGTTATTTCATGGAACCAGAAGATGCAAATAATAATAATAAAATCTAAAGACATCACTTAGGAAGCTGGAATTTCAATTATTTTTGATGATTTTTACCAATTATAAAAGTTAGGAGTGAAAGCAAAGTGAGATTTGGAAGCAGGAGACCTGAGTTCAAATCCTATCAGTGGCTGTTACCATATACTCTGGGTACATTATTTATTTGCTGAGATCCCCAGTGTCTTCATTTGTGAAATAAAGTTTATAATTGAAGGTAATAGGAATTAAGGATTAAGTGGGGGAAACATGATAATGTATTATAAACTATAACACACTAAATATGACCTATGTGATTAGAACTAATATTTTATACTTTCATTAGACATTGGAATCTCTTTAATTAAAAATATCATGAATTTAAGTTTCAAATTTAGCAGTACATACCTTCCCACCAACATATAACTGATTTGTTCTCACTATATTATAATAGTAAACTGGAAAGATATTTCTGGTTTTGCTTTACCGAAAAAGCAATAAATGGAAAATATGCTTGTAAGAGAAAAAAAAATCCCATTAAAGAATTGTTACTGGATAGAATTCAGTTATCTAGTTCATTTGAAGACAGTCCCACTTATCTTTTGCCACATTTAGTGTCATAAAATAACAACCATTCACTTATGCTCATGTATTCTGTGGGCCAGGAGTTTGGAGAGGATACAGTGACAATGGCTTATCTCTGCTCTGTGATGTCTGAGACCTAAGTTGGGAAGATTCAAATGGCATTGGAATTATGTAGAGGTTTTTAACTCTCATGTCTGAGGCCTGGTCTAAAAAGATTGAGAAGTTGGGTACAGCTGGATCTATTGATATCCTTCATGTGATCTCTACATGTGGCTTAGACTTCTCTCAATATGGCTACCTTGAAGTAATTAAACTTATTACTTTTAACAAGGACAGATGTCCTCACAAACAAAATAGAAGCTTAATGGACTTTTGTCACATTGTTTCAGAAGTCACATAGCGTGACTACCACTGTACCATCTTGATTGGAGTGAACACAAAACAATCCAGATTCAGGAGAGGAGATATAGACCTCACTTCTAACGGACAGAATGTCAAGAAATTTTTTTTTTTGAATGTCAAGAAATTAATGGGCATGTTTTAAAATGTCTGCACAGTTTCACCAAGGGAACTTAATACATGTTTGTTTTTTTTTAATGCAAGCTAATCCAACCATATATTATTTGCGTGAAAGTCATTGAAAAGAAAATAAGGATTTCTTTTGAACTTTAGTTTTCGTTAGTCTCATTAATTTTTCCCCATGTCCCTCAATTAAATTGAGCAGCAGTGTAGAATATTCCAGTTTGAGAGAATAAATTAATGAAGTGGTGAGAGACATTACAGGAGAGGTAGACAAGAGTTAAAACAATGGAGGAATTTAGGGGTACCTGGGTGGCTGAGTTGGCTAAAAGTCTGCCTTAGGTTCTGGTCATGATCTCAGGGTTCTTGGATTGAGGCCCCCAGCCTCCATCACTTGGGGGTTCCTGCTTCTCTCTCTCCCTCTACCCTTTCCCTTACTTGTGTTCTTTTGCACATGTACTCTCTCTCAAATAAATAAATAAAATCTTAAAAAATAGAGAAATTTATTTGTGACATTATGAGTGTTGATTGTTATGATCTAGTTAATGGGTATTATACCCAAATATGGCAGCTTGTCTCAGATATCCTACTTTATGCCTATTGTTTCAGAATAATTACTAATTGTGCTTCTTACACTCACAAAAAGTTCTGGTTTTGTGTGGAACCAGAAAAATGGTGTAATCTCTCTACTAATAGGTTTCATCATAATGGGTTGTTTTTAAAAAGAAGAAAGGCATTTTTGATTTGTGATTTACAGAGAAGATTTGCATGACCCTGGAAAAGTAAAATTAAGATTTTTTTTCTTTTTAAAATTTTTATTCAAATTCCAGTTAATGTATAGTGTTATATTGTTTCAGAAGTCACATAGCGTGACTACAGTTTCAGATGTGTAATAAAGTAATTCAACAGTTCCTCAACACATCCAGTGCTGATTGAGAATTTTTTAGGGATGATTGTAAAGATCCAGGGAAGAAGTTCTGAGACAGTAAATTGTAATAGGAATGAGGTGAAGGGTGCAGATTGCACATATCTAACCCAGACACCTATTGATTGGCTCAATATAAAGAATGGAAAAGAGGAAAAAGGCAGATCTGTCTCCTAGGTGATTAGCAAATTGTTAGATCTGAAACAATTAAGTTACATCTCTGCATGTTTTGTATTTATTATTGGGGATAAGATGGAGTAAGTAATAAAAGTTAATTTTAAGGACGTATACCTTTTATGAAGATAATGAGACTTTGTGTAAAAATGTTGACCCTAGGCCAGTGGTCACCAAACTTTTTGAACTTTATATAAAAATTAATGCTAAAGATAAAATAGAACAAGCATAAGAATGAGCTGGACTTGGTAGGATACAAAAGAAAGCAGCTTTATTCCTCTTTCCTTCTCTCTGCTCTGACCTGAAATTTCAGGCTGGTTCTCTAGCTTTCTTAGTAATTTCCAAGATTTTAATGAATGTCCTCATTAAAAATGTCCAGCCCAGACCATTATATCATATCTCATCCAATTTAAATTTTCTGCAGACCACCTTGCACCTAAACTTAAACTCAGAAGCCTGCAGTGAGCTGGGGTGAGCTTGTGGTGATAATGGGAGTGGGGGCTGGGTGATGGTTAGTTTCCTTTTCCCCTTTCCTGTTCTTCTTCACATCTTTCTTCTCTTTTTGGTCTTCCAGAGATGGGCAGAAGAGCAAGTGGAAATCAGGGCAGACAAGGCTTAAATGAGGGAATTGTAACTTTTATCAGGTTTTTTTGGGTGAAGTATATTTCTACATTCTGGAATCTTTTGTCTTTTGTAGGTTCACTGGAGCTTACTCCCTAGGGCTCTCTGAGTGCAGTTTGCCAGTAGAGGCCATGCCCTCCCTGCTTTTTAAAAACATTTTTTAAAAATTTAAATTCAACTTCCCAACATAGTATAACACGCAGTGCTCATTGCATCAAGTGCCCTCCTCATCGCCTGTCACTCAGTTACCCCAACCCCCTACCCACCTTTCCTTCCACAACGGCTAATATCCCTTTGATTGTCTGCTTAGACTTAGTTAGCTTCAGGGCCTTCTTTCAAGTAAAGTCTTCCCATTTACACACAGAGAGAAAATTTGGGTGAAGTTCATTTCAATGCTCTCTAACAAAGGCAAGAGGGAAAATCATCTGGCCTGCTATGGTGGGAATGTGCCTCATTCCTACTGTAGTATGTTCTTACTTTGCTATCACTCACCACCTTAGCCAGTCTCAACCTTGTTTTTCTGACCTGAGCTACTGTGTTCATCAAACTATAGCGAGTATCTAGCAATCTCAGTGTGGTTTTTTGAAGTTTTTTTGGTTGGTTGGAGAAGGACATGGAGCAGGCAGAGATGATGTCTCATTTTACCAATAACCAATATTTCTCACCTTAAAGAAATCCTTTCTATACTCTCTTTGATAGATTTCTTTCCTTCCCCTCACACATTCTCACTTAGGTAATCAGCCCATGGTTACTAGACTGTTTCTTTATGTCTTAGCATATTTTGCATAGATATCTGATCTAGAATCTATTGTTTTGTTTTTTTTTTTTTTTTTGCTCTTTGAATCTAAGCCTAAAAATTTGTAAGGCAATAAGAAAATTTGCACTTAATATTCTGATATATTTGCTATCATATTTATTAACATGTTAGTTATACAGACTATGGAACTAAAATAGTGAACAAAAACTAAAGTATATTTAAGAATTATAAAAAGATAAAAAATACTTTTTAAAAAATATACCTTAAAATACACTTAAACATTTCCTTATTAATAGCAAAGCCACTATTTTATCTCAGTAAAAATACTAATACTTTCATACTAGATGTAAGGTGATTGAATTTTTTTAGTCTTTTGAAAATCTTGGATATAGTCTCCATGATTCTGGATTAAATGTCTGGATTTTAGTTCACCTTTTTTATTTTTATTTTTTATAAGAAAATTTAATTGAAGTCTAGTTCAAATCAATGACACATTAGTTTCACTTGTATGACATGGTGATTCAACAACTCTATATGTTATTCAATGCTCACCAAAAGTGTAGCTACCATTTCTCACCATATGACACTATTACAATACCATTAACTACAGTCCCTACACTATACCTTTCATCTCTGTGACTTACTCATTTCATAACTGGAAGCCTGTACCTCCCACTCCCCTAAGTTCAATTTGTTTTTATGTTTGATATTAATGACTTTTATGACTGAAAGACAATAACTCTCAAAAGTACATAGATATAAAGAGGAGTACATGGTTAGTTTTACTTACTATAGTACTAAATCATGATACATAATTTTCAATCACATCTAGGAATAATGCAACAATTTTTACTGAGATTTTAATCTGTGAAAATTCTGTCTTATATAGATCAGTTTTCTCATTAACAAAGTGGAAAGGCTTAAAATTTAGTGTATTTTAACAAATGTATTCAGGATACAAGGAAACTTCTTCCTAAGCACAGATTAGAAAATTGTTTCCATTTTTAATGTGAACATATGAGAGGTTATTTGGTAACCAAATCACAAAATGAGCAAAACACTTCTAAATATCCATTTTGTAAATACTTTCCCCTTGCAAACTTTTTTTTTTTTTCCAAATAGAGATTTCCCCCCCCATCATTCCTTGTTACAGCAAACCATTTTATTTGAAGGGAAAGATTAAGTGCTCATTTTCCAAAATTATTTTCTAACTTGAATAGTTTTAACAGCCAGCCATCATAAGAAATATTGGGTATTTGGGATCCCTGGGTGGCGCAGCGGTTTAGCACCTGCCTTTGGCCCGGGGCGCGATCCTGGAGACCCGGGATCGAATCCCACGTTGGGCTCCCGGTGTGTGGAGCCTGCTTCTCCCTCTGCCTATGTCTCTGCCTCTCTCTCTCTCTCTCTGTGACTATCATAAATAAAAAAAAAAAGAAAAGAAAAGAAAAAAAAGAAATATTAAGTATTTATTTAAGAGGACTTTTTAAAAAATAAGAAAGGTGGATAATTTTTACACTCTTATTTATTTGTTCATTTATTTTTAGTGAGACGACTTGTGAACCTCATATGATGCAAATAACAGCCTCTCTGTCATTTGAAAATGTATTTTTATAATTATTATTGTCATCCTTTTTGAACTGTCTGTAGCACATGTATAATTCTGGTTTTGACTTATTTGCTTTAATAAGCAATTAAGTTGTTATTAAACTCACTGAATGAACTTCCAAGTGTAGTGATAGCTTTTCAGAAGTGCCCTAGATTCTCCCTTTCTCAAATCTAATCTGATAAACTGTGCCATTAGTGAATGTCCTTGTAGTTAAAAAAAAATTTTTCCCCCACTTAAATCTTTTTTTCTTTCAACAGTCTATTGTTGAGGACATGCTTTTTTAAATACATTGTTTCTTTAATAGCTCTTTAGCTGTTATTTTTATGTATGAAATGCTATCTAGCAAGTGCATATTTCCAAAAGAAAAAAAAAAACTAAGAAAAGCTAAGAAAGGTTGGATGATTTTATTTATTCAACTGTATAAGAAAAATGACTTAATTTGTTTTAATATGTATTTCTTCATAATTTCAGCAGTATTTTCAAAGCCTTTGACAGCACTATTTGCAAACAAAATAATGCATTTTAATTTGTTACCAAATCATTTGCCACATATTGTCTCAGTCATTTTTACTGTGTCAGGAATAATTACTGTTTTCTCAAAGGGGAAATTTTTTGTCTTTCATGAGGAAAAGACTTCAAAAGAGACTCTGAATGCTACTTTAAAAGTATCTTGCTAATTGTGATGGCTTTATTTTAACATTACTACTCATATCTCAAGGCAACATAAACATGTAAAGCAAATTTCATCTGTACTTCAAATTACCCCTAGATAATTTCACAATTTTCACCAGTTCCTTATGAGTTCTGATGGGGTTTTTGATTTTGGTTTGTTTATTTGTTTGTTTTTAACATAGTGCTGTGGTTAAGGAAAAAATTCTATTTAACGAAGAGTAGACTAAGTGTTAATTTGGATATGTTCTTGTTGCCTACTTGGGGTTCCCTTCTTTTTTTAAACTACATCATCAGTTTATTGAAGTCAGTTTGTTTAAATTTTAGAGAATAATCCATAAATCCACATACTCTTCTCTGTTTCAGTAAGCTGAAAGTGAACAAATAGTGAAGGTATTGCAACAATTCTCCTATAAAACTTTATACTTCACTCAGGATAATTTCACAGTAAATCATACATAATAGTATGTCCTATGGACCCAATGAGGAACCAGAATCATTCCATATATTTGATATCATTAAAGATTTTTTTCCTAATTTTTGGATTGTATTCTCTAATATTTCCTCTGTGCTCACCAGCATGTGTTTGCACAAGTCTTGGTGACTAAGCCCATTTAGGCCTCTACAGCAAAATATCACAGACTGGGTCGCTTATAAAAACAGAAATTTAGGGATCCCTGGGTGGCGCAGTGGTTTGGCGCTTGCCTTTGGCACAGGGCGCGATCCTGGAGACCCGGGATCGAATCCCACATCAGGCTCCCGGTGCATGGAGCCTGCTTCTCCCTCTGCCTATGTCTCTGCCTCTCTCTCTCTCTCTCTGTGACTATCATAAACAAATAAAAATTAAAAAAAAAAACAGAAATTTATTTCTCACGGTTCTGGAAGTTGGGAAGTCAAAGATCAAGGCACCAGCATGGCCATGTTCTGGCATGGCTGGCTCACAGCCAACACCGTTTCTCTGAATCCTCACATAGTGGAAGGGCTAGGGATCTCTGTGGGGTCTGTCTTATAAAAACACTAATCCCATTCATGAAGGACCCACTCTGGTGACCTAAAGACCTCCCCAAAGCTCTGCCACCTAATACTAATTGTTGAGGTTAGGATTTCAGCATATGAATTTGAGGAGACATAATATTCAGACCATAGCACCTGTTATATACACATCACACTTTTAAGAATTTTGTTCTAGGGCACCTGGGTAGCTCAGTGGTTGAGTGTCTGCCTTTGGCTCTGGTCATGATCCCAGGGTCCTCAGATGGTGTCCCGCATCAGGCTCCCTGATCCTGCCTCTCCCTCAGTCTCTGCCTATGCCTCTCTCTCTGTGTCTCAAATAAATAAGTAAGTAAGTAAATAAATAAATAAATAAATAAATAAATAAATAAATAAAATCTTAAAGATAAAAAGAATTTTGTTCTAAATTAAATTCCTCCAGAGATGGGGGAATTTACCTCCAAATAAGAAAATTGTTCTAATAACTCTGACAGTTTTACCTGCTAGAAATTTCATTCTCATACTGATGCAAAATCTATTTACTTATATTTTCACCCACTGTTTCTAGGTCAGCCAAAGGTGGCAGACACAGAATGAAAATCCTTTATTTTATTTTTTATTCTTTAATGCACATCATTTGGGTTGCCAAATGATTTGTATGGCTAAAACAGTTGTCAACCTCACCTATACAGATATTTCTTTCATGTATTTCCAGAATAATTGTCAGATATGGTTTAAATAATATGGTAGTATTAAATATAAGTTTGTTCACAAACTGTTTCATTACCTGATTCACCAGTAGACAAAGTTTGAAATTCTCCAGGATAGTTCTTTTGAACTGACTGACCCACAGATATTCTGAAAACTCCATCTCTTTAGCTATTTTGGTTCACTTGGAAAGAACTCAGTTTCTGTGTGGTTGGTGTCTTTATAAAAAATTGTTTCTTCATTTCAGTTGCAAGAACTGATGTAATCTTTGAGATGAAGGTTTAATTTTGCTATTTTAATGTTAAGCTGAAATCAGAGAAGAGGTAGAGTTGGAGGGTTGCATTGTGAATGCCATACAGAAGGTGACACCTTAACATATATTATCTAAAAACTCCCCCAATTGTCCATAATGTAATAATGGACACAACCTGACAAGAGCTTGCTGCTTCTGGTAGTGTGATTTTAGCTTCTGGACAAAAAATATAAGAATAGTGAAAGGTACACAAAAATATCACACATTCAGCAAATGTAATCTTACAGTTAGTAGTGTTAGTGATTGTCTTTATTAAGGGTTTATTTGGGCCTTAAAGATTTCTAAGAGCACTGCATATTTATCTTTAGGGTTTTGCTTTTTTCTTGAAGACAAATTCTCAACACAGTGGGTTCTCATTGGGTGGCCTGAGAATGAACTCCCCAATGGGCTTTTAGTAGCCATTTTAAGTACAGACTCTGCTATATCTAGAGAGAGAGGCAAAATGAATGGAAGAGATTAGGAGGTACAGGCTTCCGGTTATGGAATGAATAAATCATGGGGGTGAAAGATATAACATAGGAAATATAGTCAATAGAATTATACAATAGTATTGTAGGGTGACAGTAGCTACACTTGTGGTGAGCATAGTGTACATATGGAGTTATTGAAGCACTATATTGCACGCTTGAAACTAATACAACATTGTATGTCAATTTTGCATAATGGATGTCACTAAATTTGAAAAAAAACTTTCCTGGAGGCAATAGTCCAAAGCTCTTTTAAGAAATATTTAATTATTGGTGAACTTGGTGGCAAGAGAGGATGATACTCTGTAGAAAAACTCAGGCCTTGATGACTCTGAATTGAAGAATGATTCAAAATAATTGGATACAAAGTACTGGAATTTTAAGAATTTCTTAAGACAATTATTTACCTTAATTTTTTTAAGAATGCTATGATAAAAATCTAAGTGTAGATAAATCTAAAACAGATCTTTAAATTAAAAATGACATTTAAAGGCACCTGGATGGCTCAGTGGTTGAGTGTCTCTGCCTTCAGCTCAGGTTGTGGTCCCCGGGTCCTGGGATCTAGTCCCACATCAGGCTCCCTGTAGGGAGCCTGCTTCTCCCTCTGCCTATGTCTCTGTCTATCTCTGTCTCTCATGAATAAATAAAATATTTAAAATGTATTAACATGACATTTTAAGTGATAAAAATAAGTTATTGTTTACTTAGGGGGATTTTTTATTTCTCAGTGATATGAAAATGTATTTTTTAAAATTCCAGTATAACTAACATGCAGTGTTATATTAGTTTCAGGCGTACAATATTGTGATTCAATAATGCTATACATTACTCCGTGCTCACCGTGATAAGTGACTCTTAAAAATGTTGTATTGTAATTGATAATGTCTGAGTTTGATCTAGATACAATAGGCAAAAAAAAAGTAAGTTAAATCCTGTGGTGATTTTGCTGGCTATTTCACTCAGGCAGCACATGACCCAGAGTAAGGATATAATAAGGCACATTAATATCAGTTAATCTCAGTTCCTCTGTACCTGTCATAATGTAAACATTTTCTCACAAAGTGTGTGAATTCAGAGTTAAGGATTTTTAAAATATGTTCCTTTAAAATAAGGAAACTAAGTATCTGAAGCTTTATCTAGAATGCTCCCTGTTAGAGAAAAATCTGGATTCTTTAATAACATTTCAAGGGCTGTTTTGAGAGTACACAAGGACTGGCACAAGCCATTGCCTGTTGAAGATGTGACTTCACTATACAACCACACACATATACTCACACAAAGGAAATAATAGCAATCCCTATCAGCCTTGATAGGATGTCTGCAAAGTTTTAAGCCATCAAAAACAGCCCGAAAACGGAGATCCGAGTCTGAATACGTAGGAGGTTCGGTCCCTTCCCCCCGTCTTCCACAACTTTTCTCTCCAGTTGTGTTTCTTTTCAGACTATACGGGGAAGCCCAGCTGCCAGTAGACAACAGGCTGAACGGTAGCCAGCTGCTTTATAACTGTGTTAGCCAGAAGCCCTCATGAGAAATATTTTTCCTGGAAAATAAATTATAACATGTCTAAGTGGTGCCTGACAAAGCTAAACAGGAGGCATGCTGCTCTATTGCAAATTCATCTGCAGTCTCTGGGTAGAGAGACAAATAAAAGCACTTCATCAAAATCAGTCACAGAAACCCAGGAATACCCATAGGAGACCACTAAACTCTAAATACCAATCAATTTCTCCAACTTTTTTGTCAGACTTGCAAGTCCTTTTAAGCACTGTCTTCTTGAACTGCCAGGCAGCAGCTGGCTGGTGTGGAGAAAGATCAGAAGGAGTACAGTTTGGGGGCCTTCTATGACACAGCGGTTTATCTAGCTGAGGACCCTTATTGCTGAAGGGGTTTTTTGGCCTTAGAGCATCAATTAAGGCTAAAGCCAAGCGCCTGCTTTGACTTCCATATGTTTGCAATGTCTCTTCTTGAAGAGGTTTGCCTATGTATACTGGGAAACAATATAAATAGAAAGTGTGTTAAGAAGCTGCCCCTCTGACTGCGAGTTTAAAACTGCAACTCTGAAAGTAATTCGATATGTAGGCTGTAGATATTTTAATATTTGCTGGTCCCATAACAATCACAATTTCACTGGGACAAAGTATTGATGATTTAATAAGATGCTAGTCTTGGTATTGACTTTGATTTAATCAAAATCTTACGATGATATTTAATCATGGTATTTATGAAACACCTGTTATGATTAAGACATTTAGCTAGGTACTGCAAATGATCATTATAATATCTATCTTTCAAGAGTTTGCTTTTTCATTTAGGAATCTAATAGAAAAAATAGTTTTTCTTCTCCAGGCTATGTCTTTGATTAGTTGTGTAACCATAAAAAAGTCAGTTAGGTTTTGGCATGTGGTTAACATATAAAGAAATTCATTCTGGACAATTGATTAATTGGGAGAGTGAAAGTATGGAAAAAGGCAGACCAACTCTGAGCCCATATATATATGGAGAGCACAAATCAAGGTGACAATAGAGATGGAGAAAAGTGGATAGATCCGGGAAATATTTTGGAGAGAGATCCAAAGGTCCTACAAAATGTTACTTGCCAGGCTAAATATGTTCTATTAAATTTACATTGATTCTGTGGAGTAGGTAAGGTTTTCACTAGGAGGACTGCAATATTATACAGAGTTTTTATGACTAGGTGTGGGACCTTCAAATGCCATTTAATCTTGTTGGAGACCAGTCTTTTCTATAATGAACTATTATGACCCATCTCTCTTCCAAGAATATATAAAGAAAAAACAGATAATAGTTGGAAAGGAAAATTATTTTTGGATGTGCAAGACAATACTGTATTATTTGCAGAAAAGTTTTAAGTGCTAAGGATTCAGGTAGGTGAGCCACCTGGCTTTTAAATGGCCTCTAGTATTAACTGCAATTTACATAATATAAAATTAAAGACACTAAATAAACTAGGAGAGTTGGAAAATATGACTATTTTCTTAAATGCATCACATTCAAGTTAGAGAAATCTAAGGCCCAATATCAAAGGAATCTTACTCAAGTTTGACTTCAAACTGCCTTACTTTTACAAAATAGTTTCATCTGTGAGGACATTTCCAAATGAGGTAATACTGGAAAAGTATTCATGAAATTATAGTGTCTACATTTTGATAAACTCTAATTCTGTCTAGACTGTACTGGATTTATTGATTTTTTTCTCATGGCTAATAAAAGACATAATTATGTTTATATTATTGAGCAATCTGACTTAAAAAAGACAAAATATATGTTTTTAGCACATACTTATGAACCATTGGGCTGATATGCAACATGAGTTGGGTTAGATAGAGGCCTTTTTATTATATGAGTATGATTAACAACAACAAATAAAAGCAAAAGTGATTTAAAAAATCAGGAAATGTTTTGATTTAATTTCCTTTTTAAAAAAAGAACACAAGGCAGCCCGGGTGGCTCAGCGGTTTAGTGCCACCTTCAGCTCAGGGTCTAATCCTGGAGACCCGATATCGAGTCCCGCGTCGGGCTCCCCGCATGGAGCCTGCTTCTCCCTCTGCCTGTGTCTCTGCCTCTCTCTGTGTGTCTCTCATGAATAAATAAATAAAATCTTAAAAAAAGAGAACAGAAATGTCATTAAAAAGTCGCTGACTGTTTTTTATAGAAATATAAGTCAAAAAGCAATTGTGTTCTGTTTTTTAAAAAAATAATTACAGAGGTTTTTTAATTGTACAAAGTTATAACAATTCCATAAAATAGTTCTTAGAGAGTAGAAGTTAATAAAGCCTGCCAATATTTAACACATATTTTAAAACTCTTATGTAGCTATATCATTCAGAAACTTACCAAGTATTTCTGGTCATGTAATAGTATATGTCTCCATACACATTATTTTGAAAGAGCTCATAGTTAAAATCTGGCTTGAAAATAGGAAGCCTATCAAAAATTTTATCATTAAAACAAAGTTTAAGTAAGTTGTATAAGACATGTTTCATAGACCTTGGCTCTGGGCAATCCTAGACTCACATTCATTTTTGCTTATTTTGTGCATTTATCTCTTAGTAACAAAAATATACTATTGAAAAAGCACTAGGAAGAAAAAATGAAAAAGCACTAGGGTTACATAAAAATTTGATGGCAGTTGTGAGAAAGGATGGATTTGACGTGGCCCAATTGTTCAGTGTTAACAAAACTAATTTGTTTTATTAGATACAGGAATATTTCACTGTACTGAAGTGTGAATGTAGTTTAGACTTTGAAAGATTGCAACAAGGAACTGGAAAGGCATTAGTAACCTTTGCATACTTCAAATCTCTGGTTTGCTATCTCTCTGCCAATTTTGTTTTTGTTTATTTCCTTCACTGTAAAATGGTTTCCCCTTGTTTTTATTTGTTGGTTTGTTTTGTTTTGATAGTTGATTTTTGTTTTTCTCACATGAGTTTGTCCAGAGCAGGAATTCTTTTGTTGTTAACACTGTTAACCAACTGACTTGAACCCCAGTGACCCAACTCAAAACTATCTTTTAAAAAAGTTGGTTGGGGCACCTGGGTGGTTCAGTTGGTTAAGTGTCTGCCTTCAGCTCAGGTCATGATCCCAGGGTCCTAGGATCAAGCACTGAGTGGGGCTTTCTGCTTCATTCTCTCCCTCTGCCCTTTCCCCCTATTCATGCTCACTTGTTCTCTCTCTCTCTTTCAAATAAATAAATAAAATCCTAAAAAAAAGTTGGTCAGTCCACCATGGGTAAAGTATCTACTCTACTCAATTGGTTTTGACCAAGGAGGTGAGCTCACATAGTCCATGTGCAAAAAGGTGAGTAGGAAGAGGAAAAAATTCTAAAAGTTGTAATTGGGCTGGGCAAGTGCCCAGAAAATTTCTACTCCATTGTTAGTTCACTAGTGCTTAATTTCATGGGATGTAAATATTCAAATGCTGGTGGCTCAGTGCCAGAGCTGTTTCTTGGTCTGTTTTAACTTCTCTGTGATAAGTGTATTATACATATGAAAATGTAAACTTCAAAGAATTAGAGCACATTCTTTCCATTTGGGACCACATTTGAAATGTGGCCAGTCAGCAATCAACTACAGTTAGTTCCTATATACTGACTGGTAGTTTCTGGGGAAATCAATAAAAAAATAGCATTTCAATTGTGGCAAGTCTCCAGAGGAAAGAAATTCTGTAAGAGAGGATTGTTTGAGGCTAAGGGGGTGGTGGGGGGGGATAAACGTTTTGCTACATACTACAAATATCAACCTAAATAGTTAAATGCAAATCATTTCCCAGACCCTAAATATGCATTATAATTACAGCTAACATTTAGTGAAATGACTCCTATATATGAAGCAGGATGCTGCTTCTTGACATTCAGAATTTCATGAAATACTATGAGGTAGGTATATTTTATATTTGAACATCAGAATATTTAAAAGTTGCTCGTGAAAGGCCATGAAATGAAGAAACAGAAGAGCTAGAATTCTAACCCAATTATATTTGCAACCAGAGCCTCGTTCTTTGCTCTATGCTATTCAACCTCCAGGGTTGTTGTTTTAATCTTTACTCATAAACAAGAAAAAAAAATCTTTCAGATATACATACCGGGAGTTATATCTTTTCTCTTTTTTTTCCATATAAGATTTTTTCTAGTAATTGCTTCTAAGTATAGCATTTAATTTCTAACATCTTGTCATATTTTTAAAAATTGTGTAGTTTTTACTTATTGTTTGCAGATATTTGTGCTATGAACCCAAATATTATCATAATTAAGGACCATGTAAATCAAGATTTCTGAAATTGGTGGTAAATTTAAAATCATGAAACTACAGTTATAAAAGCTAATGTAGTTGCCCAACAGAAATGTAAAAGAAAAATATTAAAACATATTTTTAAAAATTAGAGGCATGGGGTGCCTGGGTGGCACAGTCAGTTAAGCTTCTAATTCTTGGTTTTGGGTTCTGAGATCAAGGCTCTGCACTCACTGTGGAGTCTACTTGAGGTTGTCTGTCTCCTTCTGACACTCCTGCTCATGCTCTTTCTTTCTCTAAAATAAATAAATCTTTTTTAAAAACTTAGAGGCATAGAGAAGCAAATGATAAAATCTTTTACCAGAATGTTTTTCATTCCTATGTGTATATTTAGGTGCCTTTTCTACATTGTAATTAATATAGTTAGTGCCTTTTCTACATTGTAATTAATATAGTTAGTACCTAAAACTCAGTCTCCTTATCAATTTCTGTTTCTTGTCTTTGAGTTTTGTTCCCCATCATGCTTCACCAAGTCCTGTCACCTAACTTAATTCAGCAGCTGTCCTCTAAAACACTTCATGGCAGATGTAGAGGCAACTGAATTCAGATCCCTCTACCCAAATGGTAATCAAGGTGAAAACGTGCTGAATCTGGAGAAATGGATTGCAGGTGTTCCAAGATCAATCCTGGAACACATTTCCTTATATGAGTGGTGTGATAAACTAGAATAAACTTAGCATATTATTCTGAATCAGACACTTAATATTTGAAAAAGGTGACTTGATCTGAGAAGTTAAATAATGCTAGAACCCTCCTGCAAACAGACTAAGAACATACTTACTTCAAGAACACAGCCCAAATATAACATAGCATTGTTACCTTGCAGTGAACCCTAGCCAGGAACATTTATGGAAAAGATGATGTGTAGAAGAACTCTGCCATTCCCGCAACAGTTATAGGTCCTGCTTTAAGAATTGTATAGCTTAGTAAGGGGTTGCAATGATTTTTGATTTGACTCATATTACTGAGATGTTTAAAATCATTAAAATTAAAGTTGATAAAATTAGTTCATAATATATTTGTAAAGTAGTATAAATTGTTTATTTACAAAGAATGTATAGGTGTTTATTTTTAGTATTTTATATTATGCAGAAGTGCACACAGTAAGTTAAGATATAAAATACCTGCAACCAATGATAAGGACAACTCTAAAAACACAAAGTGAAGTAGATTAAGGATAGATGCTGAAAGGCAAAAATCTAAAGCTACTGGAGAAGGGTGCTACTATTTCAAGTTGGATAAGAAATAATATGTCGATAGCAAATAGATGAACATTTAAAGGACATCTATCTAATCTCTTGGCTCAGATGTGAATTTATTTATTTATTTATTTATTTATTTATTTATTTATTTATTTTATTTTATTTTATTTTTTTTAGATGTGAACATATTTAAATCAAAAAGTGATACCATGTATATATTTACTCTAGAGGAATTTTTTTTTTAATTCATGGGAGACAGAGAGAGAGACAGAGACAGAGACAGAGACAGAGACACAGGCAAAGGGAGAAGCAGGCTCCAAGCAGGGAGCCTGACGTGGGACTCAATCGCGGGTGTCTGGGATCACACCCTGGGCCGAGGGCGGCGCACTAAACTGCTGAGCCCCTGGGCTGCCCTAGAGGAATTTTTGTTAACATTGTCAGCGGTGTTAATCACACATTATTTATTTAATTTAACGGCTAAATTATGATCCACTGAAATACCTTGATGTTCCTTCTATATTGTTTATTTTCTAATTATAATCAGGTGGATTATTCCATAGTCACAAAATTATGAATGATGACTTTGAAAGAATTTGAATTAGCTGATTATAAATGACAATGCATTCCTAAACTTATGTTTATTTTAATAAAAATCGCCAACTTTAGAGAATTTGCTTCATGCAGTAATGTTTACATACATCCTTTATTTTTATTTCCTGAATGTGTTTTTATTATAAACACCTAGAGTGAGTTATTGGAAAAAATGTTTAGCATACAATATGACAGTTTGTAATTTTTGGCTCCTTAATAATAATTTTTTTAATTGGTGATGGAAATTGATAAGCCATTGAATAAAGACCTGTGTGTGTATATATGTAAATGCACAAATCTTACAAATCTGTAGATATGATTCAAGTACAATTCAGGAGGTATTGTTTCAATTGCCAAGTAATAAATAAACAAAAAGGTTTCTTTTACTGTGAATATCAATATTTTAATTAATTTTTATAATCATCATATCTAATACTAGTATAACTATACTATTTGCTTTTATTATTAACTGAAGGTTAAGAGAGACTCCTTCCTTCTTGATAAGTACTTAATAGATGTATTCACTCTATATGGTATGTGAGTAAAATATTTCTTTGAAGATAGATATTCATCAATGTATTTTTTTTAAATTTTTTATTTATTTATGATAGTCACAGAGAGAGAAAGAGAGAGAGGCAGAGACACAGGCAGAGGGAGAAGCAGGCTCCATGCACTGGGAGCCTGATGTGGGATTCGATCCCGGGTCTCCAGGATCGCGCCCTGGGCCAAAGGCAGGCGCCAAACTGCTGCACCACCCAGAGATCCCTCATCAATGTATTTTTAACCAAATTATTTGATTTTCTAAACATTTATTAAAATATTTTTATCTGATCTGTCATTTGCAATCGAAATATCAGAAAGGGTTAGTATCCAAAATCTATGAAGAACTTATCAAAACTCAGTACCCCCAAAATAAAAAAAATTCAATCAAGAAATGGGCATAAGACATGAACAGACATTTCCCCAAAGAAGACATACAAATGGCTAACACACGTGAAAAAATGCTCAGCATCTTTCATCAACAGGGAAATACAAACCAAAACCGCAGTGAGATAGCACCTCACACCAGTCAGAATAGCTAAAATTAACGACATAGGAAACAATAGATGTTGATGAGGATGTGGAGAAAGAGGAACCCTCTTAAACTATTGATGGGAATACAAGCTGGTGCAGCCACTCTGGAAAACAGTATGGAGGTTCCTCAAAAAGTTAAAAATAGAAGTACCCTATGACTAGCAATTGCACTACTAGGTATTTACCCAAAGAGTACAAAAATATTTGTATTTTTTGAAGGGATACATGCACCCCAGTGTTTGTAGCAACACAATCCACAGTAGCCCAAATATGGTAAGAGCCCAGATGTCTATCAACTAATGAATGGATAACGAAGGTGTGGTAAATACACACAATTGAATATTATTTAGCCATCAAAAAACTGAAACCTTGACATTCTCAATGACATGAATGGAAATCGAGTGTATTACACTAAGCAAAATAAGTCAAGGACAAATACCATATGATTTCACTCATGTGGAATTTAAGAAATAAACAGATAAACATAGGCAAAGAGAAGAAAAATAAAACAAGGTAAAGAGAGAGATGGAAGCAAACCATAAGAGACTCTTAATTATAGGAACAAACAGGATTTCCGGAGGGGATATGGGTGGGGGGGTGGAGTAATTGAGTGATGGGCATTAAGGAGGGCACTTGATGTAATGAGCCCTGGGTGATATATGGAACTGATGAATCACTAAATTCCACTACTGAAACTAATATTACACTATATGTGAGCTAAGTGGAATTTAAATAAAATTTTGAAAAAAAAAAAGAAAATTATTTTTCACAACCACTGTCCCACATTTGTTAATAAAAATGTTTTGAAAGTTCAAATGATACTGATTTTGTTCTACCACCAACTGCCACTTTCATCTGAGATGTAACATCCACAGTAAAGTACTTCTGTCATGCTTTGTGGGCACAATCTATATATTGGTTCCTTTGAACTAGGTCACCTGACAACCTCTGTATGCCCAACATAGTTAACAAAATGTCACCTATATGAAATGATTCCTTGTTAGAGATCTTTTATTCTATTTTTAAATAAATACATTACATGTAACACTAATGGAACCTTTTCCATGACCTAGAGTGAAATGTCTAATATTGTGCTTTCCTTCTCTTCTCTTGTTGTGACATAAATATTACAATCTCAGAAATCAGATGGTTAAAGTATTGTAGGGCTGTGCTCTTCTAGTGATCATTTATTTAGTTAGTCCTTTTCCAGATGAAACAAAGATTTTAATATGTCAAATATGACTATTTTTATATGACTATAAAAATTCCTATGGCCCAAGTGGCAGAGTTTTCTAAATATATTTAGCAGAGGGACAAAAGTATAACATTGAAATGACTGGCTAACATTAAGAATGGATAGTATAGAGGAGCTAATACCACATGATTACTTCTACTGTACTCATGAGGAAATTGAACCTAGAGTGAAGGATTTATCTAGATGTATTTCCTCCTATGTAAGTAGTATTATCTTTCTCTAAATATTATATTCTTGAGTTTAACTAAAAACACCATGGTGAGATTTTAAAAATAGAGATGAAAGGATACAAAATGTAAAAAATATAATGAAAATAATTTACAGTATATGATATATATATATATATATACATATATGTAGAGTTGATGAGCTTTCTAAATTTTTGTCTAACAAACCTTTAGAAAAACCAGGCATGCATTAGGATATATAGCTAAAGCCCTGAAAAAATATCTTTACAAAGAAGAAAAGTCAAGTCTGACAGATACCCAACCATAGATGTCATATGTTTCTATGAGTAACAAAAAAGTAGGAATGTTTATTATAAACACAATATCTAATAAAATATTTGAAAAAATGTTGGGAGATGGACAGCTGAAAGATATAGGAGTCTGTAGGTTATTTTATTTTATTTTTATTTTTTTGGTTTGGGGAAGGACAGTGCTCTACTTGAACACTGAAAATTATAAGGAGAATGGGGAAGTAAGATGTTTCTGCAATCCCAGGCCTTGTTTCTGGCTTCCAGACTTTTATTAGGCATTAACCTCTCTGAGCTTAATTCTCTATTTAAACAAACAAATGATACAAAATAATCATATTTTATTTGGAGACTGGATTCCTTAAGAGCTTGTTTATTCAAAATGTATGCAATTTTGAGGTAAATCCTGGCTCAGTATTTTAGGGATTTCCAGCTACCAGCTCAAGCTCCATTGTCGCTTTACTTGACTAATCAGATATAAGTGGCTAACATATCCTTAGAAAATATTTCCTTAGAAAATATTTCTTTAGAGAATATTGTCTATCAGGGCACCTAAGTGACTCGGTTAAATTCTGCCTTTAGCTTGGGTCATGATCTCAGGGCCCTGGGATCAAGCCCTGGGGCTGGCTCCCTGCTCAGCAGGGAGTCTGCCTCTCCCTCTCCCTTTGCCTCTCTCCTTGCTTTTGCTTTCTCTCTCTCTCTCTCTCTCAAATAAATAAAATCTTAAAAAAAAAGAAAAGATTGTCTACCAAAGCCCAAATCTAAAATCAGTAAAAAAAGATAACAAAATTTATTGACCTGAATTTAATAATAGGAATAATAACAATGTTAATGATAATGGCAAGTGTTCACTGGAGACTTAATATTTATCAGGTTCTCTGTGCATAATCTCATTAGCTTCTTACAACAGCTCTATGAGTCAAGGCCTGCTGTCTTTATTTTCCAAACTTCCATAGAAAGTGGCAAAGACAAGGTTTGGGTCAAGAAAGCAAGACTCTGGAGTCTGGGAAGTTAATAATGATGCCAGCCCGCCTTCTATATAATCATACTGTGATTTTCAAGTCTTTTACCATGCTTCAAAACCATGTGTTGGAGGAGGGTGGTAGATTATGTGTGACTTTATTAATTGTGGTGTTTTAGAGTGGAAGAACCAGGTAATGGGAGGGCTTCACATATTTTTGGTACTGATACTATTATTATTTTTTTTCCTTTTATGCCTTATACTTGTTTTTTAAAGGTTTATTTATTTGGGAGAGAGAGAGAGAGAGAATGAATAAGCACGAGTGTAGAGAGGGGCAGAGAGAGACAGAGAAATGGACTCCACTGCTGAGCAGAGAGCTGGACATGGCCTTGCTCCTGGGACCCTGAGATCATGACCTGAGCCAAAGAAAGATGCTTAACTGACTGAGCCACCCATGCCCCATGCCTTAGACTTTTAATAAAAGATATATACAAGCCAAATAATTCTGTAGTCTTCTATCAATACCATCCAATGGTTTTGGATTACAGGCCCATCTTCCTTACCCAAATACAAGCTCTGTGAGGTATGGACCATACATCCTTCATTTTAGAATTCCCATGTTTTTTGTAGTGAATGATGAACAATATATTTAGCAAATACTAAAAGAGCAATGAACAGTATAGAGCCTATAACCATTTAACTTTAAGAAGCACAGAAGTACTTAAGTATATCACAACTAAGTCCCAGGCAGCCCGGGCGGCTCAGTGGTTTATCGCAGCCTTCAGCCCAGGGCATGATCTTGGAGTCCTGGGATCGAGTCCCACGTCAGGTTCCCTGCATGGAGCCTGCTTCTCCCTCTGCCTGTGTCTCTGCTGTGCTCTCTCTCTCGCTCTCTCTCTCCCTCTCTCTCATTAATAAATAAAAATAAAATCTTTTAAAAAATTTTAAAAAGAACTAAGTTCCTATATACGCACTCTAGATAAATTATACTTGCCTTCAATGATTGACCATGTGTAAAACTAAATTAGAGCAAGCTTATTATATTACATAATTATTCTTAGACATGTAAAATCAAGTAGTTCTCAGAGACATTCTATATTATACTCCCTGTACCATTAAATATCTCTAAAACAATCAACATGGTACTATGCTAAGAATATTTCAGTGGTTAATTTCTTTCAGAATGAATGATATTTCCAAATATTAGAGAATACTTGAAGATGTGCTTTGCAAAGCAAATGCCAGTTTGAATTTACAGTCTGTCCTTTTAACCTCTGATCATGTCAAGGATAACAATATATTTTAGCATGTCAGTTATCCTCCCAGATAAGTAATACCTGCCATAGGAATCATTAAAACATGTTAGGCATTAAATTTCATTATAGCAGTTCTTATGAGAGATTTACATTAATTTGTTATCAGACTTTTTGCATCAGTAGAAATAAAAAGATCAATTCTCAATAACTCTGTCCTTTAAACTGCATAATGATCCCTTATCTACATAGGACAAACAAATCAAACAGTATTTTTAGTGAGTAATTTCTCATTTTGGACTATATTATGAGGCCCAAAAAATAGCAATAAAAGCTATTCCTCAGACAGTTTCAGAGTATGCAAATAGACATGGTTCACACTGCTTTAATAAATGAAGCACCATCGTGATGGTTTGGAGGAGTGCTAGCTGTGCTTAACATACCCATCCATCTTAGCATTCTTGCGTTTATTCTGTTTAGAAGATGGCTAAATCTCAGTGGAGAAAGATTTAATTTCCTTTCAAATGTCATTGGCTTGGAATGCTTTGATCATGCTGAGATTTGTCCAACCTCTGTCATGGCAATTCTCTGTTGATTTCAGGCTGATTTACTTTGTACATCAAAGGCATGAAAGGACCATTCTATAACACATGCTTTTGGCTCCACATTTTGAAATCTCTTGAATACTCATGAGCCATATTGTTATAAGAAATGGACCACTGTTATGCACTTAGAAAATAAGGTTACTAGTTGTGCCCAGCCCTTATTTGCTTTTTCTAAAAAACAAGAGTTCTTATGTTGCTATTCCTTAATTACTTTATCATTTTGTTCAATTAAGTACTTACTTTAAAAACAGAAAAGATAATTTTTAAGTTATGGCCTAATAACATGTCATATTTTAATTTTGTCAGGTATAAAACTCTTCAGCTAATAGAAAATTTAAGTCAAGAACTAAATTCAACAGATATTTGAAAAAAGCAATAATCACAATGGCTTATAATCCATCGATTTCTGATCTTGTATTTCAGATATTATAATAGAAAATATTCTAGAAAATGGAAATAATTTTTTGTTATTGAGATATAATTGACATACAACATTATGTTAGTTTCAGATGGACAATGTAATGATTTAGTACTTATACATACTAGGAGTGATCACCACAATAAATCTAGTCACCATCTGTAACTATACAAGGTTGCAAAAACTTTTTTGTGATGAGAACTTTCAAGATCCATTTTCCCAGCAAGCTTCAAATATGTATTACATTACCACTGACTGTAGTTACCATGCTTCACACCAAAACCCCATTACCTATTCATTTCACAATTGGAAGTCTGTATTTCCTGACCCCCTTCACGCATTTTACCCAAGCACAAACTCCTTCCCTCTGCTGGCAGCCACCACTTTGTTCTTTGTATCTATGAGTTTTATTTTGTTCATTTGTTCTGTGTTTTAGATTCCACATGTCAATGAGATCACATATTATTTGTCTTTCTCTGTCAGACTTATTTCACTAAGCGTACACTACATCTTCTTTATCCATTCACCCATTGATCAGAAACTTAGGTTGTTTCCATATCTTGGCTATTGTGAAAAATGTTGCAATAAATAGAGAGTGCATATAACTTATCAAGGTAGTGTTTTTGTTTCCTTTGGATAAATAACCAAAAGTGGAATTTTTTGATCATATGGTGTTCTATTTTTAATTTTTTGAGAAACTTTCATATTGTATTCCAGAGTAATTGCATCATTTTACATTCCTACGAACAGTGCATGAGGGTTCTCTTTCTCTACATTCTCACCTATACCTGTTATCTCTTGTCTTTTGATAATAACCATTCTTTATTTTTTTAAGATGTTATTTATTCATGAGAGACAGAGAGAGGCAGAGACATAGGCAGAAAGAGAAGCAGGCTCCATGCAGTTATCCTGATGTGGGACTCGATCCCATGACTCCGGGATCAAGCCCTGAGCCAAATGCAGATGCTCAACTGCTAAGCCACCCAGGTGCCCCTTGATAATAGCCATTCTTACAGGTATGAGGTGATATCTCATTGTGGTGTTCCTGATAATAGTGATGTTGAGCATCTTTTCATATGCCTGCTGGCTCTCTGTGTGTATTCTTTGGAAAAATGTCTATTCAGTGTCTCTGCCCATATTTTTAATCAGTTTGTTTGCTTTTTTTGCTCTTAAGTTATATGAGTTCTTTATATATTTTGGGTGTTAACTCCTAATTGGATATATAATTCGTGAATATTTTCTCTCACTCAGAGGTTTCATTTTTGTTTTGCTTATGGTTTTTCTTACTGTGCAGAAGCTCTTTTAGTTTGATATAATGACATTTGTTTATTTTTGCTTTTGTTGCTTTGCTTTGGAGTCATATTAGAAAAAAAAAACAGCTAAGGCTAAAGTCAAGGAACATAATGCCTGCTTTTTTCTAGGTTTGCAGCTTTAGGTCTTACAAGTCTTTAATTCATTTGACTTAGTTTTTTGTATATGGTGTAAGATAATGGTTCGATTCATTCTTTTGCATGTGTCTGCCCACTTTTCACAGTTTATTAAAGAGACTATATTTTTCCCTTGTATATTCTTGCCTTCTTTGTCATAAATAAATTGACACTATATATATATATATGGGTTTTCTTTGGCCTCTCTATTCTCTTCCACTGATCTGTGTATCTCTCTCTCTCTCTCTCTTTTTTTTTAAGATTTTATTTATTTATTCATGAGAGACACAGAGAGAGAGGCAGAGACACAGGCAGAGGGAGAAGCAGGCTCCATGCAGGGAGCCCGACATGGGACTCGATCCGGGGTCTCCAAGATCACGCCCTTGGCGGAAGGCAGCGTTAAACTGCTGAGCCACCTGGCCTGCCCTGTGTATCTCTTTTTATGTCAATACTATACTGTTAGTTTTTTGTTTTTTTTTTTAAGATTTATTTATTTATTCGTAAGAGACATACAAAGAGAGAGGCAGAGACATAGACAAAGGGAGAAGCAGGCTCCTCGCAGGGAGCCGGATGTGGGACTCTATCCCATATCCTGAGATCACTCCCTGAGCCGAAGACAGTCCCTCAACTGCTGAGCCCCCCAGGCGTCCCTAGACTGTTTGATTACTATAGCTTCATAATACCGTCTGATATCAAAAGCATGATGCCTCCATCATTGTTTTTCATTTTCAAGATTACTTTGACCGTTCAGAGTCTTTTGGAGTTCCACACAAATTTGAAATTTCTTTGTTCTATCTCTTTAAAAATGCCATTGGAATTTTGATACGGATTGCATTCAATCTATAGATTACTTTGGTGATTATGGAATTTTTAACAATATTAATTCCGCTAATCCATGAGCACAGAATATCTTTACGTTTGTGTCTTCTTCAATTTTTTAATCGATGTTTTATAGGTCTTTTACCTCCTTGATTAAATTTATTCCTAGGTATTTTATTCTTTTTGATGCAGTGGTAAATACGATTTTTTTCCTGATTTTGTTTTCTTTCTGATAGTTCATTGTTAGTGTAGAGAAACATAAAACATTTTTTGTATATTGATTGTATATCCTGCAACTTTATTGAATTCATTCATTCTAACAGTGTTCTACATGAAATCTTTAGAGTTTTCTTCATATAAAGTCATGTCATCTGTAAATATTGACAGTAGAGCTTCTTCCTTTCCAATTTGGATGCCTTTTATTTTCTTGTCTTGTTTGATTGCTGCATCTAGGATTTCCAGTACTATCTTGAATAAAAGTGGTGAGAGTGGGCATCCTTCTCTTATTTCTGATCTTAGAGACATAAAAGCTAAAAGCTTTTCACCACTATGATATTACCTATGGGCTTGTCATATGTGGCCTTTATTATGTTGAGGTATGTTCCAATATATTCACCTTGTTGAGCATTATTATCATAAGTAATATTAAATTTTATTAAATGTGGGATCCCGGTGGCACAGCAGTTTTGCGCCTGCCTCTGACCCAGGGCACAATCCTGGAGACCTGGGATCGAATCCCGCATCAGGCTCCCAGTGCATGGAGCTTCTTCTCCCTCTGCCTATGTCTCTGCCTCTCTCTCTCTCTCTCTCTGTGTGACTATCATAAATAAAAATAAATAAATAAAATAAAATAATCAAATCTTTAAAAAAATTTTTTTGTTAAATACTTTACTTTTCCTTCATCTATTAATATTTAATGTTTCTAGGAATTTATCATTTTTTGTCTAGGCTATCTAACTTGTTGGCATACAATTGTTCATAGTAGTCTCTTATAATCCTGTGTGTTTGTGTGGCATCATTTGTAACTTTTCTTTCATTGCTGATTTATTTATTTGAAACTTCTCTTTTTTCTTGTTGAGTCTAGCTAAAGGTTTGTCAATTGTCTACCTTTTAGAGAACTAGCTCTTTATTTTATTCCTCTTTCCTATTGTCTTTTTAGTCTTGGTTTCATTTATTTACACTTTGATTTTTGTTATTTCTTCTCATAAGTTTAGGCTATGTTTGTTCTTCTTTTTCTATTTCCTTTTATTGTTTACATTAAAATGTAAACATTTAAAACAAATTTATATTGTTTGTTTAGAGTTTTTTTTTTTTTTTATCTCTTGAGGTAAATCTGTTTCACTGCAAACTTCCCCCGTCAGAATTGCTTTCACTGCATCCCATAGATTTTGGTAAGTTATATTTTCATTTTCATTTGTCTCAAGGTATTATTTTTATTTTTCCTTTGATTTCTTTTTGAACCACTGGTTGTTCAGTAGCATGTATTTTAATCTCCACATATTTGTGACTTTTATAATTTTCTTCTTGTAACTGATTTCTAGTTTCATACCATTATGATCAGAAAAGATGATTTATATGATTTCATTCTTATTAAATCTATTGAGAATTGTTTTGTGGCTTAGCATATGATCTATCCTGAAGAATATTTCACACGTACATAAGAAGAATGTGTACTCTGCTGCTTTGGGATGGAATGTTCTTTATGTATCTATTAAGTTCATCTGGTCTAATGTATTATTTATGTCAGTGTTTCCTTATTGATTTTCTGATGGGTGATCTATCCCTTGATACAAGTGGAATATCCCACTTTTATTATTGTATTGCTGTTAATTTCTCCCTTTAGGTCTTTTAATATTTGCGTAATATATTTAGATTCTCCTATGTTGGATGCATAAACATTTGCAGATAATGTATCTTCTAGTTGTGTTGACCGTTTTATCACCATGTAATGCCATTTGTCTTTTATTATAGTCTAGTTTTAGCTTAATTTGTCCATTAAGAGTATAGTTACCCCAACTTCATTTTGGTGTTCATTTGCATGGAATATCTTTTTCTATCCTTTCACTCTATTCTGTGTGTGTCTATGCATCTAAAGTGAGTCTCTTGTAGGCAGCATGTAGGTATGTCTTGATGTTTCTTTTTCTTTTCTTTCTTTCTTTTTTTCAAATCAGTGGAGCCACTTTATGTCTTTTGACTAGAGAATTTAGTCCATTTACATTTAAAGTAGTTATTGATAGAAAAGTCTGTTAATTATTTCATGGCTGTTTTGTAGCCCTCTTTGTCCCTTTCTTCTCTTGCTCTCTTGCTTTTTTAAAAAAAAAATATTTTATTTATTTATTTGAGACAGATGGAGACAGTAGAGTGAGAGAGAGCATGAGCTGGGGGTGTGTCAGAGGGAGAGGGAGAAGCAGGCTCCCCACTGAACAGAGAGCCCAACATGGGGCTCAATCTCAGAACTCTGGAATCATGACAGGGATCATGATCTGCTGAAGGCAGATGCTTAATCAACTGAGCTACTCAGGTGGCCCTTCTTTTGTGGTTTGATGACTTTCTTGAGTGTTATGCTTACATTCCTTTTTATTTTTTTGTGTTTATACTATAGATTTTGCTTTGTGGTTACCATGAGGCTGACATATAACATCTTATATATAAAACAGCATTTTAAATGAATAACGAAGGCATTCTAAAACTCTACATTTTTACTTTCCTCCAGCTTTATGTTTTTGATGTCACATTTTACATCTTGACTTGGTATTTCTGTTAACCAATTATTATAGCTATAGTTATTTTTACTACATTTGTCTTTTAACCTTCATACTAGCTTTAAAAGTGACTAATCTACTACCTTTAGTATATGTTTACCTTTACCAGGGAGATTTATACCTTCATATGTTTTCTTATTACTAACTCAGGTCCTTTATTTTCAGCTTAAAGAAATGCCCTTAACATTTCTTGTAAATTTGGTTTACTGTTGGTGAATTTTTTAAGCTTTTGCTTGTCTGGAAAACTCTTTATCTTTCTTACAATTCTGAATGATAATCTTGCCAGGTAAGTATTCTTTGTTGGAAGGTTTTTTGTTTTTTGTTTTTTCTTTTCCCCTTTTAGACTGAATTGCACCACTTTCTTCTGGCCTGTAAAGTCTCTGCTGAAAAATCTACTGACAGCCTTATGGGGGAGCCCCTTGTATGCAATGAGTTATGTTTTTTTTTTCCTTGTTTCTTTTAAGATTTTCTCTTTATTTTTAAGGTTTGACATTTAATGATTATATTTTTTTGGAATGGATTCTTTTTAGAACTTTCTGGCCTCCTGGATTTGGATTCCTGTTTCCTTCTGAAGAATAGGGACACTTCCAGTCATTATTACTTTAATTTTTTTTCTATCCCTTTCTCTTTCTTTTCTCCTTGTGGGACCCATAAAATGAGAATGAGAATGTTGTTCCATTTGATGTTGCCCTATAGGCCCCTTAAGCTATCTTCACTTTTTATTTTCTTTTTTGTATGATCTCCACTGCCCTCTCTTCTGGTTTGCTGATTCTTCCTTTTGTTTCATCTGTTCTGCTATTAAATGCTCCTGTATAATTTTTAAATTCAGTTTTATATTCTTCAGCTCCATGACTTCTCTTTGGGACTTTTTTATGTTTTCTCTTTGTTTAAATTCTTGCTGTGTTCATCCATTTTTCCCCCAAGCTTGGTAAGCATCTTTATGACCACTACCTTAAACTCCTTAGCAGGCAAATTCCTTATCTCTGTCTTATTAAGGTTTTATTCTAAGATTTTACTTTGTTCTTTTGTTTGGAACATATTCCCGTTTTCTCATTTTGTTAGACTCTCTGTATTTGTTCCTATGTATTAGGCAAAACAACTGCCTTTCCCAATCTTGAAGGAGTTACCTGTCTAGGAGATGAACTTTATCATTCAACCTTGTCCTAGCTCTTGGTTGTGTCTTAAGCCTTTTTGTTTTTCCAGGCATCCTGATTTTTCTTGATAGGCCCAGTTGTTCAGGATATGCAAAGTCCTGTCAGTATTCCAGAGGAAGGGATCTCAGCACCTAGTTTCAGGTTTATTGTGAATTAAACCCTGAGGCAGCAGCTTTTAAAGTGTGCAAATAAGTACAGTCTTGTGTGACACAATCTTAAACCCTGCTGGCTCCAGACTAGAATATCTGGAGTCATCCCCTGAGTGACAGTTGCAAAAATCAGGGTTCCAACCAGTTTGTAAACTTCTTTCTGTGAGGTACCAGTGAGCTGTAACATGGCCAAAGGAGAACACAAAGTTGGTATCCCTGGCCTATGTTACCTGAGAGTAACTCCAAAGCCTTTACCTATCAGGCAAACCTGGAGCCTGGCATCAGAAGAGCTCCATGACAAATGCATAGTCCTTTTTTATAAAAAGAAGGGATGTGTTTCAGTCTGCTGTCTGTTGTGTCCTGGGGTGGACAGGCTGCTAAGAACTATGTCTCCATTGTTATAGTCCCATGGGACCCCGGAAGACAAGCCCCTCTTTACACTAGAGCCAGGTGACCAAGGAGCATCTTCTGTGCAGACTGTGCATATCCACTGGCTTTTGTGGAGCTGAGGGATAATGCAGGGCTGGGATGTGCTCACTGGCACTACCAAAGTCAAGAGAGTACAAGAATGTTGCCTGCCAGGGCCTCAGTCCCAGGAGAGAGTCCCAGTAGACCCCTGCCCCTCAGGCAGATGCTTTAAGATTTTAGCAAATGGGGGCACTTGGGTGGCTTAGTGGTTGAGCATCTGCCTTTGGCTCAGGTTGTGATCCTGGAGTCCTGGTATCAAGTCCCACATCAGCCTCCCCATGGTAGCCTGTTTCTCCCTCTGCCTATATCTCTGCCTCTCTCTCTCTCTATGTCTCTCATTAATAAATAAATAAAATCTTAAAAAGAAAGATTTTACCAAATAAATCTCCTTCATATATTGTAGTTGAGGTGCTTTTCAAACTGCTGCTTTTGTGCTGGCTCCTGGGGTGAGTGAGTCTGTATAGGAGCTCTTTTAAGAGAAGTATCTCAGTTGTCTGCATGCAGCTCTTTGGGTTTCATGGGTGTGAGCCCCATTTGTTTTCAAAGCTGGACACTTTGGGGGCTCATTTCTTTGTTGCCAGTCCCAGGAGTTGGAGTAATAATGTGGGACATGAACTTACTCCTAAGGGGGAAGATTCAGATTTGTGAACTCCCTTCCAATTGCGGGTTTGCACACTGGAAATGTAGTTTTGGTGAGAGCCTATCTCTAACTGTCCTGTCTCCATGTGGCTTCTTTATCATTTGTTGTGAAGGAGCTGTGCGGCTAATTTTCAGATTTCCACCTATCATCTTCATTGAGCAGAGACAAGTAGTGTTAGTCATAGGAGTGTTAGAATTTAGCAGTGATGGATACATTATAAAAATTATAATGGCTAACATTTATTAGGCATACAATGTACTTAACACTTTTCTAACATATAGTTTTCAGAACTGTCTTCTGAATTAGAGTCAGTTATTAACATGATTTTACAGATAAGGAAACTGAAGTGTAGATAAACTGTCTGAAGTCCAATGGCAGATATTACCAGAGCCTATATTTCTAGCTTTTGTGCTCTATTATCTCCCATGTAGAGTATTATATCTTCCTTATTATTAAATGTTTTATGATAATTTTAGATTTTAAAAGATTCTTCAATGATATTTTACATTTTTACATCTAAAGATGTATTCATCTTATAATTGGCAACAGTCTAGTCAATAATTCAAAATTTTCATTATTAAATTTTGGGGTAGAGAGTGTGCACTTGTTTTATAAAGATTTAAACATGGCTATAATGAAACAATGATTTCATCACTTATAATTATATAAATATTTACCTTATATCTGTTAATTATTTAATGAAAACATTTAGGGAATTTTTTTAGACCTTTTTGTTGTTTGCAAATCAGAAATATATATGTGTGTATATATGTATATATATTTTATATATTATGAAACATGCACAACCTAATAGAATTTTGTAAAATTCTATGTTCACAAATCATTGTTAATTATAGCATAGTCACCATTAAGACATATATACACTACTGATTAAAGCCTGTAAACATTACAATTATTTGTTGAGATTCTTCAGTAATTCAGTACAAGAAAAATTGTAAGAGTCATGGGTGGAATATCTGCAACATTATGTCTGTTGATACTGAATACCTACAGTTAACTCTGTAGTGAATTATCTTCAGACCTTATAACTTAGCAAACTATAGATATATCAAGTGAATTATTTTTGTGTTGGTTTAACTGAAGTATAGGCCCTGAAAAGACTAAAAACTGTCGGGTATATTTAAGCATTTAAATATACTGGAAGTATGAAAAAAGAATGCAATGTATTCTTCAGAAAGTATTGGAAAATGATTAGTCATTTAAATGAAGGTAAATGAATGTAATGAAGTAATATTTTAATCCTAAATTCTATTCTTAACAATTACTTTAATTCTTCTTAAGCCTTATGAAATGCGAATCATTGAAGCTGTAGTTTAAACTATTACTTCATAACTTGTTTTATTATTAATTATTCCATTTTGTATTTGTAGTGCACTTTAAAAATAATTTAATAAACTAATAATTCACCTATTAAAATAAAATATATAATGAGAATGACCTGAAAGGTAAATAATTAAACTCTTGAAGACATTATTGATGAGAATATTACTGTTAACAAGTTGATGGGCAGCCCCGGTGGCACAGCGGTTTAGCGCTGCCTGCAGCCTAAGGCGTGATCCTGGAGACCCTGGATGGAGTCCCACATCAACATCAGGCTCCCTGCATGGAGCCTGCTTCTCCCTCTGCTTGTGTCTCTGCCTCTCTCTCTCTCTCTCTGCATCTCTATGAAAAAAAAAATCTTAAAAAAAAATCTTAAAAAAAAAGTTGAATACCAACTCTGATAAATGAATGAGTAGTGATAGAAACTCTAAATACCATAAATAATTGTCATTCGTTTCTTTAATAAAATTATTATCCCATCTAAGTATATTATCTAGACCTTCAACACTCCTGAAAAATTATTTCCCTCCCAATTTACAGGTTACATACAATATATATCCTATATCTTAATTTATATTATTATATTCTATACATATGCAACTATATTCTTATTGTATGTATCATAATATACATTAATGTAATATATACAATACATATAGATGTTTATATTATA
Organism: Vulpes vulpes; assembly: GCF_048418805.1. Lineage (NCBI taxonomy): Eukaryota > Metazoa > Chordata > Mammalia > Carnivora > Canidae > Vulpes > Vulpes vulpes. The sequence goes on along the minus strand of NC_132783.1, from coordinate 105,564,905 downwards.
TATAAATTTGATATCTAGTACAGAATTTACAGATTTACATTTATATGTAAAATCACAATATACTTTATTTCTTCTCTTTTGTGATATTGTTTAACTGCTACTGATTTGAGGGAAGATGTGGTGCACTATAAGTGTGTAACTTGATTTTTAGAAACATCAAAATATGGGAAATGTTCATATAAAAGCCAGGAACATAATATGTATTCCCCTTAATTCAAATCTGAGCCCAGATGTTTTGTCGTGAGTTTGTGAAAATAACATATATTTTTTTAATATTTTATTTATTTATTCATGAGAGACACACACAGAGAGAGAGAGAGAGGCAGAGACATACGCAGAGGGAGAAGCAGGCTCCATGCAGGGAGCCCGATGTGGCACTCAATCCTGGGACTTCAGGATCACTCACTGAGCCAAAGGCAGATGCTTAACCACTGAGCCACCCAGGTGTTCCAAAACCATATATTCATGTAATAATTCTTTGCTTTTCACAAAGTCTTTGAAATGAATGAATTTGGTACATTATACAAAACACCAACACTCCCCTTGAGTTCTGAGCGTTATCAAAGCTTAAGAGTACTATCAGTTAAAAAGTACATAATTTGGACTGATTTTGAAATGATATCATGTATCTAAGGTGTGTACTGTACATTCCTATGTTGTTAACAACAATTTTGTAACAATTACTCTGTTTCTCTATTTACAAGGAAACAGCCCCTCTTCATTTCATTCTTGGCTCTATGTAAATGGCTTTTGTGAGAAATCTGGATTCCATTCCCAGTATAAATGCAAACTGACTGGCACCAAGTCTATGAAGTAGAGCACTTATACAGTATACTTAGCCAAAACAATTCACTTATAAGGAAAAAAACAATCATTTGGGTCTGTGAATTGGTTTCCTATGTTGATTATAGTCACATTAAATAGAAACAGCTTCGATCTCCATGTTTAATTGTTCTGTACTTCTCTCCTGATAATACTGAAAATTATACCAATCCTTATTCAAATGGAAAGAAAATAAATGAGACTAGAGCTAAAGTACATTGTCTATAACACGGAGAGCATAAAAAATGATTTTAAGAAATTATTAAGTAGTCTAAAGTGTCTCCAGTATATACCACCAGAAAAGCCAAGGCATAAGTTTATACTTAGGTACTACTATTTGACCTTATTTCTTTATCAAAATGTGACCATATACAAATGTAAATTTACATTTCATGGCAAGTATATTATTTCTTGTCCGTGATACAGAACAAATCCTCTTAAGAAACCATGTTATATATTCACTTAAGTCTTTTTTGATGAAAAATAACAGTTCCCATTTAATGAACAACTATTATGTGCCTATTATACTTACATTTACAATGTGTACACTTGCATTAATTCACATAATAGCATATGCATTATTGCTCCCATTTAACAGGGAAACTGAAGATCACAAAGATCCTTTATATAGCCGTATAGTTAGCAAATGTACATTAAACATAATTATGCTAATGTAATTTGCTAGTAAAAAAATGGGCATATAAAAGAAAATAAGTCTGTTGTAATCCTTGATCTCTCTGAGACTATTGACAGGCAAATAATATGTTCAATAAGCGACTGGTGAGTACTTGAAATCAGCTTCCAAGTACTATACTTTTGTACTATATATTGTGAATGAGTGGAACATGTTAAAGTAAATCTACAAAAAAGTCTGTGCACTATCATGATTTTTATTCTTGCCATTTCTATCATTAGAGTATTTAAATACATATTAATTTCATTCAATTTGGGGCAAATGTTATTTCCAGTTGTGGCTGTGAGTGAGGTATCATAAAGATGCAATGAATTTGTATTTGATTTGAGCCTTGAATTGATCTGGGATTATAAAGAGTGAAAAAAAGCATATGTTGCTTTAACATGTAACGGAGAATTTATTAATATGCTGAGAAGCTATGTATAATGTGTAAATGGAAATCTCTCATTGTAGCATTCTTTCATGGTTCTAAATGGTGCCATGACTGAGGTCATGCCACGATGTTAGCATGGTTTGTGAAACTGTAATAGCTTGGCTTTTTTTGACAGATTTTTCATTTAAATATTTGGCTCCACTTACATAGGAGGTTGCCATCATTTGTAAGCTTTCCTCTTTTTCGTCTTGTAATCTCTGCAGGATGAAAAATGTTCTGATGCTATGGAAATTATTCCAGCACAGATGCATTTAGATTGCAGAAATTGCTTTGGGTTGTTTAAAGCAAGACATTTTTTGATTGTTTCCACGATGATTGGATGCTTCATTAACCCCTTTATTGTTGACATCCTATGGAGACTCGATATGTAGTCTTAATTATTTTAAAAGACAATTCTTTTGTTATTTAGCTGGTGATTAAAAACACATTAAAAGATGGCACAGAAAGACTATTTTTGTTCATTACCAGATCTGAAATCTAATCATGTAGTAAGAGACTAATTTTCACATAATTCTTAAAACAATAAGTACACTACTGTAGAAATTATTTGTGTTGCCTATATCATCAGTTAATTAACCAAACTGCATGGGAGAGAAAGATGATTATTTTCTATTAATCAAATGGAAAAGTCAAGAGTAGACATTTTCATCAATGCTTTTAAGAAAAGTATCTCAGAGTGAATTCATATGATGAACCTAAAGTATTTGAATGCAAGTAGAGCAAATACATGGAAGAAAAACAATGTACTGAAAGACTATGAAGTCTATTTAAAAGAAAGAAAGAAAATTCCCAATGACAATTATAGGGTTGAGGCAGAAAAATGTGAGGGCAGAGATACCATGTCTATTATGCAATGTAAATACATCCCTAAGTAAAATATGTCACACTTGATCTTTTCATAATACAGCACACTTACCTTCATGCCTACTGTGACACGTAAATATGTATTTCACAGCGTTTACATACTGGAAACTTCCACTTCAAAACATCACAACTTTAACAGTAAAGGAAAATGTGATCACTATGAACATATTTCAGAAGAAAATGACATATCCCACCTGGAATATGAGATTATTTCCATTATGAAACAGTCACTACAGCTGCTAAAACTTTTTTTTTTTTAATGGAGCAGGAGCACATTTAATGCACAGCCCAGTCTTTATTTTATTTTTTTTAAATTTTTTTTTAACTTTTATTTATTTATGATAGTCACAGAGAGAGAGAGAGGCAGAGACATAGGCAGAGGGAGAAATAGGCTCCATGCACCGGGAGCCTGATGTGGGATTCGATCCCGGGTCTCCAGGATCGTGCCCTGGGCCAAAGGCAAGCGCCAAACCACTGCGCCACCCAGGGATCCCCTGCTAAAACTTTTTGGAGGAATAAATCCTTTTTTTTTTTTTTACTTGAAATCCCCTCTTCCCCTTACCCTCACCAAAAGCTTTTATTTAACAATGAGCAAATGTTCTGTGAGCAGATTTTCAACTAAAAAAAACTTCATTCCCATGTTTACTGTGTGCCAGGCAATGAACTAAGTACCTTTACATATAATAACATTTAAATCCTTAGCCAAAAATTTATCAGATAAATATTATGTCCAAAATTTATCTGAAGAAACTTGAGAGTCAGAGATTCAGGTTAATAGCCAACAGATTTAAATTTAGATTAAGACAAAAAAGCTAATATTCAAATCAAGTTCTGTTGAATTCCAAAGCCAACTCGCTATTATGCACTATTGCCCACCTACCATGCTTTTTGTTTGTAACAGGCATGGTTCTAAAAATAAGATTATTTTTATCAAACATATACTATCCACAAAAACGTTAACTTTAGTTTAAAAAAACCTGTTCCATTGACTCTGTTATTCATTTAACCAACATATATTAAAAGAAGCACATTGATGGAGTCTGGCATTGGCTCCCATGTGGGTAGTAACATGATATTGGGTTGTATTAATATTACATTAATGTCCTCCATTCTCCAAAGTGACATGACACATGATCATGAATTCTAATAGGAAAAGGTACAGTTTAAGTCAACAAAAGCCAAGCTCATCCTTCAGTTTTACTATATTCTGGTTATGCATATGGGGACAATGTAAATATTCCCTACAATTGAGATTTTGCTTTTCATTGTCTAATCATCTGAAGAGAGTTAAAGCAGTTTTTAAAACTCACATCTGAGTGATATCTAATTTTAATTTTAATTGAAGGCATGTAAAACAACTGGCTTCTGTTAGGCGTCAATTGGATTTCATATAAAAATAACAGTCTCCATCAATAAACTGACCAGATGGCAACTCGGGTAAGAGTAAGATAGATGGCTTTCTAAAACAAGGGATGCCCCACATAATGAGGGTCAGCTGAGAGGGATGAGTGTGATTTGTTTTGATGAATAATAAATTCACATAAGTTCCACAATAATTGTGATGCCTGAATTTTCACTGTAAATTCCTAGAGGATCAGTCTTACATGATGGAGCACAGCTGCCCTTTCAGAGCAGCTATTTTAATTCATCATATTTGAGGTCAGAATGGTTTAAGGGAATGGGCAAGGCTTAAGGTGGGGAGAGAGGCCACACTTTTAAGCTTGAAATTTTGAACTTTTTTGGAATGCCGCTTTGTAAGAACAAACAAGAAATACAACAAACAACAGTAATTTCCCTCCTTTCTTCCAAGGCTTAACAACAACCTCTTCTGCACACTTGGCTAGAAATAGATGTCTTTAGATAGACAGGGATAGAAAGGGATAGAAAAGACATCTATTTGCCAGAGAGACAGAGTGGAGCAGCACAACATTCATTTCCATCTTTGATGACCAGCTATACCAGTGACTTAAAGCCCCATGGCTTTCCTGTGTGAAATATTTACATGAACATGGACTGTGTAAATACATGCACTGTGGTTTTAGCCTAACTTTAGAAATTTATTCTAAAAACCATTTGAAAAGAATAATGTAACAGTTTAGAAGCAAAAATTGAGAAATATAATGAATATTAACAAGGAGCTTAGTGTTTGAAAACATCTGAATTAGGAGACTACATGCAGCTATTTTCTGTGAGGAGAAAAAGAAAATTTTCAAATAAGTCAAGTCAGAGTTAAAGCAAATAATGAGCTGGGAAATGGAATTAGTGACCAAGTAAAGGCATTGCTTGCCCTACAGGAAATTCAGGAATGTGTTTGCCCTTCAGATAATTAAAAATGTAAACATTGGCAATTACACATTTTGCCAATTACACGCCTTTCTCCTTTTATTAAAAAAGAAGGAACACTATATCATAAAATGAAAAAAAAAAAAAAAAAAAACAACCCTCCCAAATCAGAGAATTAAGTTGGAAAGTCAGCCCTACATAACATAAAATGAAAGGACGGTTGGCATTCATCCAATTAAATGTATAGTATCCAAATAATTTAATACAAATAAAATGCTGTAATCTTAGTGATTCAAGGAATCAAGGTAGCATCTCATTAACTATTTATTTATTATTTATTTATTTATTTTTAAAAGGTTTTATTTATTTATTTGAGAGATAGAGAAATGGTGTACACACAGAGGGAGAGCAAGAGAGAGAAGCAGACTCCCACCAAGCAGACAGCATGGTGTGGGGCTTGATCTTTGGACCCTGAGATCATGACCTGAGCCAAAGGCAGATGTTAACTGACTGAGCCACCCACGCACCCCTCATTAACCTTTACTGGAATTTATTTAATTTTTAATTCTTAGATCCCACTTGAAGATCACTGTAACAGCAAAACCCTGTGGTTCATGCTAACTCCTTCCTACAGTAAGGGAAAAGTTATAGATAGAGTGGCTCCAGGGTAAGTAGGTGCAAGGAAACAGTAATTTTCCAATGTTCCTTGAAACCTTAAAGAGAAAAAAGAAAAAAAAAACAAAAGCTTATGTCTAGATGGTATTTTCTTATATGTTTAAAATTCTTTCTTTTTATTAATTGTAATACATTTCCTTGGATATAGTCAGAAATTAAGAAAAAGTTATAGTTTATGTAATAAAACAAAGATCCAGGTTTTTCACGCATCTTTATTTGCACTAGTTTTTTCAAGACAGCAATAGCTGAAATACTAATTTTTATATATTTATATAAATTCAGCTATGATAAGGCAAATACCTGGTTTAAGAGACAGCCATTCAGAAGCCACTGTGTGGCTTCTTAACAAAAGCAGCAGCTATCTTGAGTTTTATGATAATTACTTTCTTGCATTTATTATTTATCACCCAAGTGTACATCTCTAGACACTAATATTTAGTCTTACTTATTTTTTAAAAATTTAAAATTTAAAAAATTTAGTTTCTACCTTAATCCTCTTTTTCTGCCATTTATCTGTTGAAGAGAACAACCATTGGAATTATAATATTGACTTTACAATGATAATATAACCACCAATAACATGAATGAAATGGCTTATATTTTTATGCATATTCTTTTCCCATTTCTACATTGTTAAAGCATATAGCCATTATATATTGTACTTGCTGAAGTTAAACTCTTATTTAGTTTTGGCTCCAAAGTAATTACATATTTAATGTTCACATCCAGTCTTTATGTTGGATAAAGATGTATTTCTAGTCACAGTGGTTGTCTGGAGCTCATTCTCTATAAATTCCTGAGAAGTTGAGTTTTGTTTTTTTTTTGGTTTTTTGTTTTTTGGTTTTTTTTTAGAAGTTGAGTTTTTGATGTAAGATCCTTTCTTCACATATATTTGATTATCTAAAAAGTGTTGCGCGATTTTCTTGTGTCATGAAAAAGTTACTGTCAAAAGTCTTGTGGTAATTTATTTTCATTTCCTCTTTTTTGCCTGATACTCTAAATCTTTTTTATAACTTCTTCTTTAAAGTTTATGAATTTTGTTAGAATATATCTTAATGTTTATTGTCATGCATTCAAATTAACAGGTAGATGGCATGTATTTCAATATGTGGTTTCACTTCTTTTTAAATTTCAGTAATTTTTTTCCCTTGATTTTAGCATTCAATACATTTGCTGGCTTTATTCTGTAAGGATTACTATTGTCTTATGTGTAGGAACTTCATTTTGTCCATTTTCAATATTTGCCATTTTACCCCCCAAATTTGTATCCCTTTGTTAATTTCATTTCGACTTTTATTCTTTTCCTCCTCTTCAACTTTTACTTCATTTGCTTTTGATTTGGTTGTTCCTGTCCTTTGGTTCTGTCTTTATTTCTGAAATAACCTTTTTCTTTTATCTTGAATTCTTTCCTGCATTCTGTCACATGTCACAGTTTTTCTAAAGATGATTTATGTAGTTATTTCATGTTTTTATAATGTTTTCTTAAAGCCATTAGTGCATTTTGGAGTAGATTTGAGTTGTAATTCGTTTTATGAGCATTTTTTCTGGTTATTTCATTTTTTTTAAATTTTTTTTATTTATTTATGATAGTCACAGAGAGAGAGAGAGGCAGAGACACAGGCGGAGGGAGAAGCAGGCTCCATGCACCAGGAGCCTGATGTGGGATTCGATCCCGGGTCTCCAGGATCACGCCCTGGGCCAAAGGCAGGCGCCAAACCGCTGCGCCACCCAGGGATCCCAGGTTATTTCATTTTTGGTAGGGGTGTTACTCTACTCAACATTGTCTTTTTTCCTTTGGTAACTCTGTATACAATGTGACCTTGCTGCTTTACTATAAATTCCCTTTTAAATTAAAATGAGTTTTCCTGAAATTTTAGAATTTGTGAATCAATTTAGCTTTCATACCTCACAGAGTTCCTTCTTCTGTTGTTTTTGTGAAGGGTCAAAATAATATGGCAACTTCCTTCTGAGATTCTTTTGACTCTCCTTTTTATTTAAAAACGTCTTTTAGATAGGTCTAAGATAAATCTTCTCTTATCTCTGTCTTCTCTCTTCTGCCTATCTATTACCCCTCTTCTCTTGAATTTCTATGGTGCTCAGATGTTTGCCTTCATTCCGGAAGGAAGGAAGCCCTTGGCTCCTGAAGTTGCAGAATTTATCAAAGATCCCTTGCACTCTATGTTCTCAAATTAGCTCGTGGTGAGTTCTATTGAAAACCTACGGGCTATTCTGGTATCTTCCGTTCCCAGGTCTCTCAGAAAGTCTCATTGTCTTCCTCTGCTCTCTCAGCAATCCTTGACATTCAGGTTTTCTTATTTTTCCTATGCCCATAATTTGTATCTAAATATATTATAAATGTTGTCCATGAATTTTGGATTTACTATTGGTAGCTCATTGTGCTTTTAAATGGCTACTCAAGGCGATTCAGAATCCACTATTGTCTCAGAATTGTCTCATAATATTAATGTTAGTAGTAAAAATAACTCTTGAGTGTTTATGTATGCTAGCTATTGTGCTAGGGAGTTTGTGTTAGATTATCTCATTTAATTTTCATAGTAATACAATTAGGCACTAGTATTGCTTTTATTTTACAGATGATTTTAAGAAAAAGGTAACTGATGTTATCTAATATCTCCCATGTAGTGAGGGTGAAAGCAAGATTCAAAACACCCATCTAATTAATTCAAAAGTTCTTTCTAACTTTAGCATCAATAGTGTATTTTAGAGTCTCATGTTCCATAGTCTGTAACAATAGTTCTTAATTTAAGCCAGAGTAACATTTATTTCATATTTTTGGTTTAAACAAGTGGTAATTCATTTTCTTGCTAAAATCAAGACAGTACTGCTGATATTCAAATCTACTGTTATCTAGTCATTTCAGTTTTCACTTTGATACTACTCTCATCTATGTAATTATTAGAATGAAGTTCCAGAGAGCTTTTCTTTTAATTTCACAAAGTTCCTGTTTTGTTGCTTTTGTGAATAATTCAGAAATATAATGTCTTGCTCTGTGGGAGATTTGGTAATTTTCATATGATGACTTTAAAAGTAAGATAGAATAGGTGATAAGTGGCTTGTTGTAGTATAGAGTTAAAATACAATTCCAATTGCTCTAGCTCCATAGGACTGAGATACAGATGGAGGAACAGAGAAGTTACCAAACAAAATGTGAAGGTTCTCTCCCTAGTAACTTTGGGTTATGGTAACAAACCATGATAAAAAGAACGAGAAGAAACCCCCTGTTACAGATCTTGTCCAGGATCCTTATATTCTTTGGCATTTTATTTTATTTTTTATTTTTTAAAATATTTATTTATTTATTTATGAGAGAGAGAGAGAGAGAGAGGGGCAGAGGAGGAGGGAGAAGCAGACTCCATGCCGGGAATCCCCACGTGGGACTCGATCCCAGGTCTCCAGGATCGCGCCCTGGGCCAAAGGCAGGCGCCAAACTGCTGAGCCACCCAGGGATCCCCTCTTTGGCATTTTAGAAGTTTCATCACCACCATGCATGCCATCACCATATATCTAAGAGTCCATAAAATATTCTCTTAGATACTGATTTTATTTCAGAGATAAGAGAAACCTATCTTCTCCACATTTTCTCACCTTTACTCTCATCCAAAATGGCTGTAAATGGATCAAAGCCAAAAGTTCTCAGGAGTATTGCAACAAAAGTAGTTAGCTGGGTCAAAAGAAATGACAGGAAAGTCCTTATGAAAATATTGAAATATTTAATTTGAAGAGAAAACATCATTTCTATAGTCAGTAAATTGGAATAAAGGCACATTCAAATAGTTTCCATTTTTATTTTATTGTCATTCTATTTGGGTACAGCCTCTCTATCGGATTGACATGCATCCAATAGCCACAAGCTTCTGACACTAGTAATCTAATATTTTTCCACAGAATGCCTAACATTGTAATACATTAGCTCCAATACTGGCATTTGAAAGGTATCCTAAAACTGAATTATCTTCTAATTAATGGATAAATTAATCTTTATTACTTCTGTTAAATACCAAACTTAGAAAGCCTACTTTCCATGCATCAGTTTTTTCATATTATTTTTTGACACCATATCATATAAGATGACCATATCCTCTTTTTTAAAAATTTTAATTGCAGTATAGTTAACATACAGTGTTACATTACATTCAGGTGTGCAAAGTAGTGATTCAACAGTTCTGTACACCACTCAGGGCTCATTTTGATAAGTACTCTTAATCCCCTTCACCTATTTCACCCATCCTCCCACCCACCTCCCCGCTGATAATCATCAGCTTGTTCTCTGTAGTTAAGAGTCTGTTTTTGGTTTGTTTCTTTTTTTCTTTGTTCATTTGTTTTGTTTCTTAAATTTCACATGTGAGTGAAATCATACGGTATTTGTCTCTCTCTGAATTACTTTACTTCTCATTATGCTCTCTAGGTCCATGCATGTTGTTGCAAATGGTGAGATTTCATTCTGTTTTGTGGCTGACTAATATTCCAGTGTTTGTACGTGTGTGTGTATGTGTGCGCATGCATGTGCATGTACGCATGCGTGAACCACTTCTTTATTCATTCATTTATTGATGGATACCTGAACTGCTTCCATATAATGTGGCTATTGTAAATAATGCTCTAGTAAACATACAGGTACAAATATCTTTTCAAATTAGTGTTTTCATATTCTTTGGGTAAGTACCCAGTTGTGGAATTCCTAGATCATACAATACTTCTTTTCAACTTTTTGAGGAACTTCTATACTGTTTGCACAAGTCTGAATTTCCACCAACAGTGCAAGAGGGTTCCTTTTTCTCCACATCCTCACTAACACTTGATGTTTCCTGTGTTTTTTATTTTAGCCATTCTGATGGGTGTAAGGTGATATCTTAATATAGTTTTGATTTGCATTTCTATTATGATAAATGATGTTGTGCAGCTTTTCATATGTCTGTTGGCCATCTGGATGTCTTCTTTGGAGAAATGTTTGTTCATGTCTTCTGCCCATTGTAATTGCATTGTCTGTTTTTTGGGTATTGAATTTCATAAGTTCTTTATATATTTGGAGACTAACCCTTTATCACATATGTCATTTGCAAATACCTTCTCCCATTACATAGATTGCTTTTTAGTTTTGTTGATTGTTCCCTTCCTGTACAGAAGCTTTTTAATTCGTTGTAGCCCCAATAGTCTAATTTTTCTTTTATTTCCCTTGCCTCAGGAGATGTTGTGGAAAAATGTTGCTATAGCCGATGCCAGAGACTTCACTACCTGTGCTCTCTTCTAGGATTTTTATGGTTCCAGGTCTCACATTTGGGTCTTTAACCCATTTGGGGTTTATTTTTGTGTGTAGTTCAAAAATGTGGATAAGCATATTTTCTTAATGAAAAATCAGGTCATGTGAGATAATAAGTAGTCGAAAATCTGAAAGTAGAAGTGATCCAGAAATGCTGGGATATGTGATCTCTTTAGATAAATATTCCCGTCTTGCTAGAGCAATTTTTTCAATGGAAAAGATTGATGAGGACTATAGAATCCCTGATCCATGCACTGACATTTGAGTTATTTTCAGACTAAGAATGTTATGTGTTCAAGATGTTTCCCACATGTCTCAGATCCATTCGTCTAGGCTGTGTGGGAACTATGCTGAGGACATATTGTAAATGATTACACCTACAACACTTAGTATTTTTTCTAAGGTAGAAACCCCAAAAGTGTGTTACTTGATTGAAATATGACATTCATAACTACTAGATTATTGCTGTTTTGCAGCTTAAACTGTTTTTGTCTCCAAATTCATCAAATTGTGTTTTGTAACAGCATCTTTATGTTTGTAGATCAAAAATCATCACTGGAAATTTGAAAACAAAATGACATTATCAAGTTTAGTTTCTTTTTTCTTTAAAATATTTTATTTATTCATGAGATACAGAGAGAGAGAGGCAGAGACACAGGCAGAGGGAGAAGTCCATGCAGGGAGCCCGACGTGGGACTCGATCCCGGGACTCCGGGATCATGCCCTGAACTGAAGGCAGGCGCTTAACCACTGAGCCACCCAGGTGTCCCTCAAGTTTAGTTTGTTAGGAAAGCTAAGCCACTATTCAGAAGAAATTATTAATTTCCAAGTCATTTCACATCCCAAGGAGGAAGTGGCTAATTTAAATTCTCCCTTAAACTTTGTGAGCTGTCTGATGGTATGATGAGCCAAATCAACATGTTTTTGGTAGAACACCTGATTTTCACACTGATTATACCTTTTAGTTAAAATGATGTTCACATTAAGTTTTTGCTACTCCTTTAGTTGAACTTCGACAATAATTCTGTCTATTCATTTATTTACTCTCATTTATTCAACAAATATTTTTTGGTATCTCCCTCTGCTCCAATACTATGCTGGCCACTGGTGATACAATGATGAATTCTTATAGACATAGTTTCAGTCCTCTTGGCAGTGACATTCAAGTGGTAGAGACCAATGTTGCAATTTTTGTGTGGATATTGATTTGAATTATAATTTTTTTTATTTCTTATTTTATTTTTTTTATTTATGACAGTCATACAGAGAGAGAGAGGGGCAGAGACATAGGCAGAGGAAGAAGCAGGCTCCATGCACCAGGAGCCCGACGTGGGATTCGATCCCAGGTCTCCAGGATCGCACCCTGGGCCAAAGGCAGGCGCTAAACCACTGCGCCACCCAGGGATCCCAAATTATAATTTTTGTAGAGCATCTGAAGAAGAAGTTCAGAGTTCAATGAGAATTTAAGTGAATTTCATTTTGGAAAGATATAGAAACTATTGAGATTAAAGACTATGCAAACATTAACTAGGAAACATGGAAAGAAAAAGAATTTTAGTATTTATTAAAGTTCCTTTGGAGTCTATAGACTCAGTTGGGTCCATTTTTGGAAATATTGGACTTGGGATGCAATTATGTTCTTTAAAAAATAATTTAAGTAATTAGGGTATATGAATCCAAAGTTCTGGGGAGTTATGTGTAGGAAATACATAAAACCATGGGTGTGTATGAAAGTCTTAGGGGTAAGTACAGAGTGAAAACAAGAAATGGATTAAGATAGAGCCTTGAGACATTATGACAACTATACTTTGGCAGATGCTGTTAAACTTAAAAAAGAGTAGAAACAAAAAGGCTTGAGGACCATAAAGTTAAGTGCTTTGAGAAGAAGAAGAGAACTCTTCTACCCCAAAATAATTGCATCACCAAGGCCCTAGTTTATATGTCATTCCATAGGTTTTATTGTTATTTTTTTTTAAAGATTTTATTTATTTATTCATGAGAGAGAGAGAGACAGAGACAGAGACACAGGCAGAGGGAGAAGCAGACTCCATGCAGGAAGCCTGATGTGGGACTTGATCCCAGGTCTCCAGGATCAGGCCCTGGACTGAAGGCAGCGCTAAACTGCTGAGCCACGCGGGCTGCCCATAGGTTTTATTGTAGAATCAGATAATTTTTAAGCATTATTTAATTATTTGCAGATTGCTAGAAATATCCTCAGGTTTCAAAACCCACCGTTGAAGAATATATAGCATCTGTGCAAATGTAATTAGTAGAAGTTGTTACTGAGGTCTCATTACAACTACTCCATTGAAAACACTATATCCTAAGATTATAAATAGTATGGCTCTCTAGTTATCAGGTAGTATGCCCCTAACACCCTTTTCTATTCTATCTATCCTGGGGGTAGGCTTACTTGCTCGTACTTACTGCATTTCATCTGATCTGGGTTGCCCATACTCCACATAAGATGACAGACAGCTGAATAATTGAAAGCACATAAAACTTGTATACTGTCAGTCTTTCTTTTTAACATCTAGTCTGGCAAGATGATTAAAAAAAAAAAACTGGATGATAAATCCTTAGGTATGTAGGAAGAAAATTCTCTTGATTGAATCTTTGAGATGGACCAAGTCTGGTACACAAGTCTCTAAATTATAGAAAGCTTTTTGATGTAATGGGCCCCTTACCATGAAATGGTGTCAAGCACAATTCAGCATAGATCCTCAAAATTGACAAAATTTTGAAAAGTCATAATAATTAATATATTTTTATAATTCTTCATAGATGATAACATTTGCCCGGACACCTCAAATTTATATATTAGATGAACATGTATCAGTTCTTACTTTTCTATCTAATGAACATCAGAGACTAAGGTTAGGTAACATTTGCTATTATTAAAAATGGTCCTATAATTTTTGCTTACTTGGTTCATATTAATTAATTATGGCTTAAGAAAATTTAGTTTATGACTTTGGTGCTAACAAGTTTCATCTATATCAAATCATCTCTTCGTAAGAACTGACCTTTGCAGAAATATACTCAGAGTTAGGAGGTTTTGGAAGTAATCCAAATGGCAACTTTTTTCCCCTATTGATTTGAATTTAAGCATAAGGACTATATTGTCATTACAAACTTTTATATATAGTATCAGAGTCTTCAGTTTTTCTAATTCTTATGGCAGGTACAAAATCTTTCCCCTAAGCAAAGTAAGAATAAGGGTAAAAATAATCCCGTACTATGTAGTTAGAAAATTCAGTATTCGAAAACTTTGCAAAAGAAAATGATTTTTTCTTTAAGCTATGAATATAATTCTGTAACCTCCAGTGTTGCTATTTCTAAAACATTAATACGCATGAAGTGAATAGTCTTTAAAAAATAAAAAAGTCTCGTTTGTGTTAAAAAATAAGTAATTTTTTGCCTCTAATATGTAAGCCAGTTAGTGCTACATTATTTCCTTAAATATCCTTCTCAAATATTGAGTAAATATGAAACACTGGTTTAAGAGGAGAGGATAGCTCTTCAGAAAACCATTTTCCCTAATCGGGAACATCTTTTAGAAACTCTAAGCATGTGGACTACATTCATTTAAGATATAAATGTCATCTCTTCATTATATGTTTTTTTATATGTATTTTATATTTTATATGTATTTTATATTTTATATGTATTTTATATTCCTGGCACTTGGCACTGTGACTGGCATGTTGTTAGGGTTAATAAATGTTTGCTGAAGAGGTAAAAATTGAAGCACAGGGCATTAATAATTTCTGGTTACAAACTATGCAAGTTTTGGAAAAATATAATATTCTGTTTAAACTAAAGAAGCCATTTCGGCTAAAATGATTAGCCTAATACAGAGAAACTGCATTGTCATTTCTTTACCTTTACACGAATTAGACATAAAGCCAACCCCTGACTGGGACATGAGCAGGGAGAGATTACAAGTTAAGGTGCTCTGGGGTCTTTTTGAAGATGGTTACTAGTGGGGAAGAGAGCGATCCTATAGTGAAAGGGTAATAAGATGAAAGAAGCTTCTCTTCACTACCAAGATCAGAAAAAAAATCGAAAAAGCAATGGAGAAAGAATATCACAAAATGTTAGGCTTATGTTAAGGCAAATAGCATAAGAAAGAGCTTTAGGGTACAAAGTAGCCCTTACCTAAGACCATCAAGAATTGGCCTTGCTTACTGAGAACATACACATATATATATACACACATATGCACCACACATGCATACATATACATATATTGCATTCATAAATGGGAAAAATTCATGCACACTTGCTAACATTACATTATATGATGTAAGATTTTAGGTACAGAGATAGAATTGGCACTAGTCATACCTTAATCAATTCACTATCCTGGCATCTTGCTTCTCTCATAAAATATGGGCACAGCATCTCCATTCAACTACACAGAGGTCTCATGTTACTTTCATGTTTGCGAGTCAGGTTAGGGATAGAAATCAAAGTAAAGGGAAGCAATGTGAGGGCTGCAAAACAAACGACAAGATCAATCTTGACTTTCTTTTTAAGTCTAGAAAGAAAAAAAAAAAAAGCCTTGATCAATCAACACGTATTTATTGAGTGAAAAACCTCATTAAAATCTTAAATGTTAATTTTGACCTGAGAACATTTTTACATTCTTTTAATTAGACCTTTAAGCAAATATATTCTATTTGTGAGCTCTTATGAGCTAGTATACCATTGATCGCCAAGTGTCTTGGTATATGATCTTATGGAATACTTTTTATTTTTTTAATTTGGATAGAGGAGACTACTGTCTTTTATGTTTAATTAAGTATTTGACTTTTCTTAAAAAAATCTTTTCTGTATCATAGTTAAGAATAATAAATGAGCTTTACAAACCCCAGAAGAAGTTGAGAAAGAAACTGAAGTAACCTATTTTTGAGTCATTTTCTTTGTAATCCAGTCATATCTTAATTATTTTAAGCTGCTTTAGAGGTTAAATTCTCTCTTATAAGAAATAAAACACTAATGAGAGAGACATTTATAAATAAATAGACATTTTTTGTGACTCCATACAGTTAATGAAGTTTCCAGATGTTTAACAGGTAGGAAATTATTTAGCCATTGAAATGAACTGGCTTATTCTCTTTGGACTGTTTTATTCTTAAGATAAGTAGGACCTCCTTCAAGAATAGGTTAATATAGACCATGCTTTAGTCTCTTTTAAAGCCTGAATTAATATAGTGATTCAATTCCAAATTTAAAACTTATTGTAGTAGATTTTAAAAATTCCCAACCAGTATGGAAGAAAATTTATAGTAAAGGCAAAGGGAAATTGCCTGGGAGGGGGGCAGGGGAGCAACAGCCATCAAAAAAAGTGATCATCAAAAGATAGGCTGGTATTTGCTGATATGAAGGGTATACGGAGCTTCTAAAAACAGTTATAGAAATGCTGTGTTCAAGTTAACGAGTTAAAATCCTTTCAAAATGTCAGAGAGACAATCTAACGAGGCTTCTCCATTTCTAATTCTACACAGTAACAAGGTTAATCAAACCATGAAGTAACAGTGAGGGCTTTCACAATTAATGTTGTAAAATACATAAACCAACAGCTAATTAATCAGCCCTAAGGTCACTATATCGCTTGCAGAAAATTAGTAATAGCAAAGATTCATGACAGAGAGAGAGAGATGACAGGTCATGCTCTGTGAGTTTCAATTTTAACTAGCGAAGACTGTCAGAGTTCTATCTAAGCTGCAGTAGTCTTTCTCTCTTTCTTTTTAACAGCAGTAGAAGCTTGACTAGTATTGGAAACAATTATATTTTGAACATATTTAGAAAGTTCAAGTAACTATGTCCCCTGTAGTTTTTAACTATGGGAAGAGACAAGTGACGAGTTAAATACATGAAACAAGTTTACTAGATGATATATTTAACCTTTCAAGCAATGTAGCATAAAAATATCTTACTGGCCTTTTTTTATGAATACCAACCTCCAATTAACATATGCCCAAGAAAGATGAGAATCAGAGAGATAGATTAATCATAAGAAATTAACTGTATGAAAACATTTCTGTATATCTTTTGTTTTAGATATAGAAACTGAAATATTTAAATTATTTGCAAACCCTATTTCCTTAGGGAGCCCACATTTGAAATCCTAAATAAAAGGAAACGAAGATAATATTTTAGGTATATTACTATAGTACAAAATGATTTTGAATACCTTTCAAAGGTTAAGGAAAATAGGAAGAATGAGCAGTTATAAATAAAACATCAATGTTTATGAGAACTTGTTAAAGGAAAAAGTAAAGAAATTAGTGATTCTAGGGAGAGGAGAGGCTGGGTCAACAAAAATAATGAAAAATCTAAGCCATTATAGTATTTGGGGGTTATGTGTCCAAAGAGATTATCAACTCTTTGAAGCAAGAAGAGAAAAATAGATAAAAATGCACATCAGTTTGTAGTTTGGAGAATGATTTTTTGGTTTGTTTGGTGATAAAATTGCATTTAGAAATTGGGTGTATTTTATCAAAATTAAGCATAGCTTTCTAATCATTTGTAATTTTAAAGGATTTTTTTAAAATGGATCAAACTCTATACACTGTCCTGTATTGTGATTTTCCCCACTTATGTATTTCTTGGAACACACTCCATATTAGTGCATACAGATCTCTCTTCTCTTTGAAAAAAAATCCTATTAGGGGTGCCTGGGTGGCTCAGTCATGAACATCTGCTTTCAGTTCAGGTCGTGATTCCAGGAGCCTGCTTCTCCCTCTGTATGTCTCTGCCTCTCTCTGTGTGTCTCTTATGAATAAATATATAAAATAATAAAAAAACAAAAAACAAAACCCAAATCATATCATTTTCCATATAGATGTAGCACAATTTACTTAACCACTGCTGCATGTATGAGCATTTCTTTCATATATATAAATATCAGTCATTTTAGGTTCTTAAGTGATACATCTGTTTTAAAATAAAAAATACTCATTTGGTAAATATTTTTGCATTAAATATTAAAGCAATACAAATAGCAAAATTGAAAACAAAATAGAAGAGAAGAAGAGAGAGAAGAAAGAAAAAAGAAGAGAGAAAATGCCCACGATATCCAGTCACAGAGAATGGTTGTTAAGTTTAGGGGAACACAATTTATAGCATCTCTCTTAGAATACACACAACTTAAAGGAAAGATAGCTAGGGAAGAATAATTGTAATAACATGGGATAATACTATATTTTTAACATTTAAATTAAATTTGTAGTACCTAAATCAAAAACAAGATAAAGAATTTGAGGAGAAACTGAAGAAATTGTTAAGGCAGATAAATGTGTTTTTTGCCTCATATAAGATATATTCTTAAAAGTCATTATCAGATTTAAAATATTATAAAAATATTGAGAGATGTAATTTTTAACTATAGTTCTCAATATAGAAGAGGTTTATGATTCCTTAAAGTGAAAGATAAGTACAGTGTCACTCATACATTCCTAGCTGTCCTCCATCCATAACTTATTCTATTATTATTATATAAACAATTGACAAGGTCTCACCCATTTTTTTTTTATTTTTTATTTATTTTTTATTTTATGATAGTCACAGAGAGAGAGAGAGAGGCAGAGACACAGGCAGAGGGAGAAGCAGGCTCCATGCACCGGGAGCCCGACGTGGGATTCGATCCCGGGTCTCCAGGATCGCGCCCTGGGCCAAAGGCAGGCGCCAAACCGTTGCGCCACCCAGGGATCCCCGGTCTCACCCATTTTTGTTCTGTTTTGTAGTTCTAAACATTTTGGAGTGACTTAATTATCTGGTTGTATCATTCCACATGTATCACTGACTCTTTTATTATGCATTTTCATTCTTGAGGCCTTAATTGAATTCATCATTTGGATACCTGTTTTTTATTGTTAAGTAGTATTTTGCAATGTTGTACTATAAATAATCCTACTCTAAAGGAAACCCCCAAGTTGCAGAATGTGTGGGCCAGTGAAATCCAGCACTATAGTTTATTTCTCAGTAGCAGGTGAAAATAGCAATGAAATTGATTTAAAAATATAAAAATATTTAAGATTGATGATTAAATATATATTTGTAAGAGTTAAAAATATTAAAGGAGGAAGTACCCATGAAATCTTAATGGAGAAGTACTAGTAATTCACAATTCCCTCTTTTCATCCACTTACCACTTCTCTTTCTGCTTTCATAGCTGACCTTTCTTTATAACTGTCTGTATCTAGCTAGCTAGCTAGCTATCCATCAATCCGTTTATCTATTCTGTTGATATTGGGTAAAGTGCTTGTTTGTTTTGGCTTTTTTAATTATATAAAGAATTCTAGTTTTCAATTACTTTATAATTCTGCTCATCCATCCTACTTTGAATATTTCACCTTGATAGAACAGGGAAGACACAACGATGGGAAAAAATAATAGAGCAATTTACACAATATTACACTTCCATAACAGACAAAACCTGGACCAACATATAATCATGTCAAAAGCTGAAGCTGAATTTGTGTGTGTATATTGTTTTGTTTTCCTGTCTAAGGTCCAGCAATAGTTGTTTTCATACATTCAGTTAGAATGTTATTCCAAAAAATTCTTATGGAACACTACTAAAATGAAGCTAAAATCCTTAATAAACTTGCAGAACTCTTGTATAAAACTCAGGTGGTGGTGTGCAAATGTCCCTCCTACCCAGATAAACTGTTTTATCCTTATGTATGCCTCAGAGTTCAGATATATACATCCCCACCCCCAAGAAACACACACGAACACTACATCCCAATGTATAAATAAATCAGAGATGAAGTAAATATATCTTATTAGAAAGAGTAAAACCAGTTTTCTTTGGTTCCTATTCACCTATATAATGTGATTTCTTAAAGAATGAGATCTTAATTATTATGATTTATTCAGCATAGGAGTTCAAAGTTGTGCATTTTACATTTTGATTTGAAGATTCAAAAAACCTTTTCTATGAAAAAAGCCATTTCTATGATTACTTTATGAAATACAGTTCACTTGAAAATTGAGTGTATATAGCAAGTAAATTTTGACTTTAAAAAGTGAGACTGCCTTGCTTTCTAAACTCATTTTTTTGAACATTTGATCCCATCTTTTCCTCTTTTCCACAGCTTTAATGAAATGGGAGATGAATGAAAAATGTTTTTGGGCCTGATTATGAAACAGTGAGCATTTCCTGTATGGGCGCATGCACATATGAATTACCACAGAAATGGATCTTTGATTACTCCTATAGCTTTATGCAAGTTATGATTTGTGATATCAGTGAGTACCAGAAATCATTTTCAATATTTTCATTGCAGAACAGATCAAGCTTACTATGGAAAAACAAGTTAAGTGTTGTGCTAGCTGGTTGCTCTCCCTATCATTACAGAGCACTTTAGGAGGTCCCCTTTTATTCATGTCAGCTGTATGGTTTAATTTAAAAGTAATTCCAAGCATTTAACACGCTTCCTTCATTTTAAAGAGTACTTCTTAAAAATGAAAAGGATTCAATCACTTTTTGGAGACAGACGGAGGGTACAATATAAATGTAAGTCCCATCAGTGCAGGTCTGATGGCTTCTGATTTAAATAGTTTTTATTAAATATGAAATGTCCAAATTACCTAATCATTGTCTCCTGTAAGATAAACACAGTTTTCCCAGGCCTTTCTCCAGAGTCTTATCTCAGAGCTGCAGGATGTCAGTTGATAATGTTGCCTTCATGTTAGACAAGCAGACAAAATAATTTGATTGTACTGCTTGCCATGTTGTTCTAAGCAGTTCTTTAAGAACTAAAACCACTTTGTTTCTGGTGGCATGACAAAGCCCATTACTTTCATTTTTTTTGAACTCCTTAAAAAGCTTCAACATCAATAAGACTGCTTTCAGAGCACACTGGTATAATGTGTTTAGTCTTGTCTCGTCTATCCATCCAGAGGTAGACATAAAACAAAAGTTAGGATAGTAGGAAAAACGTTTTTCATGCTGCAAAACATGGTAAAATTACAGGTAATTACTTTTTAAACTGACAATCACTGAAGTGAGTGTTTAAAGATAAATTTTAAATAAATTATTCAAAAACCTATAAACCTATATCCAACTGCTAGGCAGTACTTCTGTACTGTTTGAATAATATTTTGCAATGATCACACAAAGAAAGATCGTGAAAAAATGATCAAAATAATCTTAACCATTATTTTCTGTAAGAGTAAAATATTCAGATTAAAAATGTTAAATGATGTCCTCTAATTATTTTACACTCATGAAAGAGGAGCATAGGAAATGTAAACATCAACTTAATATAATGAGAACTTTATTATAAATAGGAGGGTAGGCTAAGGGATTGGGTATTTCTAAACGACAAGTATGAAGAAAAACTGATCCTTGCAAAAACAGACTTAAAATCAAAGTTTAAGATATGAATAGATATCCACTTTTTGACCTTATACAGCATATACATTTTACATCCAATTTCCTTACTTATAGAATAATAATAGAGTAATAGCTACATAAAGTTAGGACCTCTAGTCAACTGGCTCTGGACTGATATTGATTAACAAAAATCGGCATGCTCCCTGACCTAAGTTAGCTTACATTCTGGTCCAGAGGAAAAACCATAATCAAGTCATTATATACAGAAATATAAAACTGCAACTATAGTAAGTGCTATGAAAAAGAGCAGCATAGAATTGTGAAACCTCTAGTTTTACTTTTCTTTTTCAAGATTGCTTTGGTTATCTGGGGTCTTTTGTGGTTTCATATAAATTTTAGGGTTGTTCTAGTTCTGTGAAAAATGCTGTAGGTATTTTGATAGGGATTCCATTAAGTCTAAGATTGTTTTGGGTAGTATAGATACTTTAACAATATTTGTTCTTCCAATTCATGAGGATGGAATGCCTTTCCATTTCTTTGTGTCATCTTCAATTTCTTTCATCAGTGTTGTATAGTTTCCAGAATACAGGATCTTTCACCTCTTTGGTTAGGTTTATTCCTAGGTATCTTATTATTTTTGGTCCAATTGTAAATGGGATTGTTTTCTTAATTTCTCTTTCTGCGCCTTCATTATTAGTGTATGGAACAAATTTCTGCACATTGATTTTGTATCCTGAGACTTTACTGAACTCATTTATCAGTTCTAGAAGTTTTTGGTGGAATCTTTCCAGTTTTTTATATACAATATGTCGTCTGCAAATAGTAAAAATTTTACTCTTTACTTACTAATTTGGATGCCTTTTATTTCTTGTTGTTGTCTGATTGCTGTAGGTAGGACTTCCAAGCCTATATTGGATAAAAGATTCCAGACTTCAAGATGTGTTACAAAGCTGTAACGATTAAAACAGTATGGTACTGGCACAAAAATAGATACATAGAACAGAATAGAAAACCCAGAAATAAACCCACAATTATATGATTGCTCTAATTTAAGTTTATGTGGTGATGAAGCTAGCACTTTAGGGTCAATTAATCTTCAACAAAGCAGGAAGGAATGGGAAATAAGTCTCCTCAGCAAATGTTGTTGGGAGAACTAGACACCTACATGCAAAAGCACTTAAACAAGAAACCAAAAGCACAGTAACCAGAGCACTTTCTTTCACCATACACCAAAATAAACCCCAAATGGATTAAAGACCTAACTGTGAGACCTGGAACCATAAAAATCTTAAAACAGAGTACAGGCAGTAATATCTCTGACATGAGCAATAGCACATCTTTCTATATATGTCTCCTGAGACAAGGGAAATAAAAGCAAAATTAAACTGTTTGGACTACATCAAAATAAAAAGCTTCTGCACAGTGAAAGAAGCAATCAACAAAACTAAAAGGCAACCTATGGAATGGGAGAAGCTGTTTGCAGATGACACATGTGATAAAGGGTTAGTCCCCAAAATATATAAAGAACTTATGAAACTCAACACCAGAGAAGCTAATAATCTAATTAAAAAATGGGCAGAAGACATAGACATTTCTCCAAATAAGACATCCAGATGGCCAACAGACAGATGAAAAAATGCTCAACTTCATTAATCATAAGAGAAATGCAAATCAAAACTACAATGGGATACTTCATACTTGTCAGAGTGACTAAAATAAAAACAGAAGAAAAAACAAATGTTGGTGAGAATGCAGATAAAAAGGAAACTTCTTGCACTAATGGTTGGAATGCAAACTGGTACAGCTACTTTGGAAAACAGCATGGGGTTCCCGGAAAAATTAAAAATGAAACTACCACATGATCTAGTAATTGCACAGGTGTGTTTTTACAAAAAATACAAAACACTAAATCAAAGACATACCTGCAAGCCTATGTTTACTGCAGCATTATTTACAATAGCCAAATTATGAAAGCAGCAATGCGTCCATCAATGGATGAATGAATAAGTGTGTATACACACATATATGCATGCATGCATGCATGCACAATGGAATATTATTCAGCTATAAAAAAGAATGAATTCGAATTCTTGTGATTTGCACCAACATGCATGGATCTAGATAGTATAATGCTAAGAAAAGTACATCAGAAAACAAATACCATATGATTTCATTCATCTGTGTAATTTAAGAAACAAAACAAATGAACAAAGGAGGAAAAAAGAACTTCCGTAGAGAACAAACTAATAATTACCAGAGGGGAGGTGGGTAGGTGGAATGGGTGAAATAGAAGATGAGAACTAGGGAGTGTACTCATTGTGATGAGTACTGGGTGATGTATGGAATTCTGGAATCACTATACTGTACACCTGAAATTAATATAGCACTGTATGTTAACTATGCAGGGATTAAAGAAAGGGAGCTGCTTGGTTCCATGATGGTTTATATAAAGGATTGTTTGAATTACTTAGGGAAACCAGAAAAGATTTGTATGAGGACAAAGATGTGTTGCAGTTTGGTGGAATGAACTGGATAAATAAAAAAGGGAAGAACATTCTCTGTAGGGGGATTTGGTATGTAAAGATACAATGTTAAGGGCACCTGAAGGAAGAGCTAACAGTATAATAAAGAAGGAAGAACATGGTGGGAAGTGAAGTTTAAAAAAGGGAGACCTGGGGCACCTGGGTGTCTCAGTGGCTGAGCATCTGCCTTTGGCTCAGGGTGTGATCCGAGGGTCCAAGGATGGAGTCCCATATTGGACTCTCTGCAGAGACTCTGCTTCTCCCACTGCCTATGTTTCTGCCTCTCTCTGTGTGTCTCTCGTGAATAAATAAATAAAATCTTAAAAAAAAAAAAATGGGAAACCACCCAGTACTCTGGAGGACATTGTAAGGATTTTGTCCTTATCCTTTTTCCCTAAGGGAATCCTTTAAAAGGACTTAGGAAGAAAAATGATTTCCAACCTGCTCTTAAAAGAGACCATTCTGAAGCATGATGGAGGTTCTGGGATTGAAAATGTGTGTAAATTTTCAAATGTTTCTAATGCTAATCGAGTAATACTAGTTGTACTCCTCATCCTTATCTTTATTATGACCACAATTTGAGGAAAATGTTGCCTGTTTTTCTTTTTCATTTCATTATTTATTATTATGTCTTTAAGAACTAGGGATAGGGCTAACATATATATGATTGTAATACACAGTAGTAAATAGATGCTAATTTTTTGGCATAATGAAATTGTAGGGCAAAGTTTTCAACCAAAGTTCTTTGAGATAATTCTTAGATTTTAAATATGAACATTCTAAGGGAAAACAATTCTTGCACTCTAACATAATAGTAATTCTACTCTTACTAATTATAAAAATGCATATGGTAAAAGTAATTACAAAATAACATGCTTAAAGGAATGCATTTATAATTTGAAATTATAAAAAAGTGATACATGTGTGCTCAAGTTTTATTACTTAATCTTTGAAAATTGTTATTACTTAAGCTTTTTAAGTTACATGGATTAATAATGGTATTGAGTAACTCCAAAACAAACAAACAAAACCACACACTAATATCTATAGCCTCCAATTCAGGAACCAATGAAAGAACCATTGTGAAAGAAATATCTGCTCCTTTGGGGTCTCCTTTAGGAGAAATTACTTTTCTGGCTACCAAGTAACTCTAAACTTGGGCCAGTTACTTAGCCTCTCTGGGATGCAGAGCATTCATTTGAACAATGAAAATGCTGATTGGAATGGCCACTAAGATCCTCTGACATAGTGCCTTTAGATAGCCTTTAAATTGTAATTATAAAAGGACTCTCAATGAACTGCTGTTGGGAGCCCGCCATCAAACCCATCTTCTTTTGTTCATCTGAATATCAATATTATAAAATAGCACTTAGGGAAGACTGCCAACAAACTGTATCATAATGAATATTTCTTTTTTTCCCTCAGTATCAGTTATCAAAGTTTGAATTTTTCAAGGTATATCCCATGTACTTTTTGCTACAAAATTCTATCTTCCATCAAATTAAAATCACCAAGAATAATTGCATTATTTTTTTCACCCTACTGTTGATATATGATTTTTAAAAAAATGAATTGATGTGCACATCTGGTTAAAAGATGTTTCTCCTGCTTTTTCTCTAAGTACTTGACTAACTTCTTAATTCTGAGGGATCAACACTAATTTCCAGTGTTTACCAGCAATCATAGATGACTAGCAGTTAAAAAGCCATCAGCCCTGTCACATTTTTCAAAGAACATAATCCCTTTCCAGATGGCCCTTCATTTGGCTAATGGAGAGCCTAAGGGGATAAAAATGTCACCTGTTGTAGCTAGTCAACAGTATTAATAAAAACACAAAAATAGACCATTCATGCAATGGCAACAACCCAAAAACAGATTTATGAGTTCCTTTGCTGAGTTCATTTGCAATGATCATCATTTTAGCATTTTAAAGTTTCCAGTTCCTCTCTGAATGTTCCAATGCTATTTAAAAAAAAAAAAGCACCAAAAGATACTAAAAAATTATTTTCAAAAGCTAAGAAAATTTTAAACGTTTGTGCCACATATTAAAGTAAATAGTTTTTAAATGTATTTCTAATGTGAAAGAGAGTAATAACATAAAGAAATATCCATGCATGTTTTTTGAAACTCTGGTAAGATGTGGACATACCTCTTCTAATTTATCTCTACTAAGTTACAGTTCACAAACTAAGCCAATACAACACAAATGCTGTTTTTCAAAAGGCTCTTTTCAAAACAAAACAAAACAAAGCAAAACAAAGCAAAACAAAACCAAAAGGCTCTTTTCCTTTTCCTTTTCTCTAATTTTTTACAAGAGATGCCTTCTATCTTCAGTGTATTCCCTACCTGGTAAAGTCTAACTGTTCATTCAGATTCCAATTCACAGTCCCCATCTTTAAATTTCCATTATTCATATCCATATTTTGAGTGACCTAACAATATCACAGGTACTCAAAAATGAAATGCATGGATGGCTAACCATTGCAAGGAGATTTTTCTAACGTCATTTTTTCGAGTCACTCCTTGAGATTATGTTACAGACAATGTTGAGTCTAATTTATAGATTAATCCAAAATCATAAGTTTATTAGTTAAATTAAATTCTTCATTTGCTTTTAATTTGTATGGAAAATTTATATCTTGGTTACCATGCAACAGAGAAATGTTGCAAGGCAATATACATTTAAAAAGTATACCAGAGTCTATTTTTGGTTTGTTTCTTTTTTCTTTGTTGTTCATTTGTTTTGTTTCTCAAATTCCACATGAGAATGAAATCAAATAATATTTGGTTTTCTTTGTTCTTATTTCACTTAGCATTATACCTTCTAGGTCCATCTATGTTGTTGCAAATGGCAAGATCTCGTTCTTTTTTATAGCTGAATAATATTCCAGTGTGTGTATACAGAATATTTGTACATGTTCATCTATGGATGGATACTTAGATTGCTTCCAAATGTTGGCTATTGCAAATAATGCTCCAATAAACATACGGATGCACATATCTTTTTGAATTAGTGTTTTCATTTTCTTTGAGTAAATACCCAGTAGTGTAATTACTGAGCCATATGGTAGTTATTCTATTTTTATTTTTTTTGAGAAACCTTGGTACTGTTTTCCATAGGGTTGCACCAGTATTAATTCACATCAATAGTACACGAGGGTTTCTTTATCTCCACATTCTAACCAAGACTTGTTATTGCTTGTCTTTTTGATAGTAGCCTTTCAGCCAATTGTAGAGTGACATCTCACTATAGTTTTGATTTGCATTTTCCTAATGATTAGTGATGGTGAGCTTCTAGTGATGGTCTATGGCATTTATAGGTCTTCCTTGGAAAAAATGTTATTCAGAAGTTCTGCCCATTTACAAACTGTATTATTTGTTGTTTTTTAGTGTTGAGTTTTGTAAGTTCTTTATAAACTTATAAAAGTTGGATATTAACCCTTATTGGATATATCATTTGCAAACAATGTCTTCCCAAGCAGTAGGTTGCCTTGTCATTTCGTTGATGGTTTTCTTCACTGTGCAAAAACTTTTTATTTTGGTATGATCTCAATAGTTTAATTCTGTTTTTATTCCCCTTGCCTAAGGAGACATATATAGAAAAATGTTTCTATGACTGGTATCAAAGAAATTATTCCCTATGTAGGAGTTTTATGGCTTCAGATCTCACATTTAGGTCTTTAATCCATTTTGAGGGTATTTTTGTATGTGTATGTGTAAAACAAAACAAAACCAGACCCTGAAGTTCAGAGAACAAACTAATGGTTACCAGAGGAGAGATAGCCAGGGGGATGGGTAGCCTTATTGTGGGTAGATAAAGAAGATAGAAGACTAATTGTGATTAGCCTTGAGTAATGTATAGAATTGTTGAATTATTATATTGTACACCTGACTCTAATATAACACTATATGTTAATTATCCTCCAATTAAAAAAAAAATCAACTAGAAACAAAATAAGCCAAGCTTGTTACCCTATTATACCTTATTTTTTGTTGTTTCAGTGAAGTAAAATCAAGACACAAACATTCCATAATTTCCTTTTTATGGCATAAAAAAATATTCCAAAATGGTGTTATGTATTTCAAATAATCAAAATTTTAATTTTTTTTTAGTTTTCTAATGTGCTATACTTTTTCTTCTTAAAAGTCATAGGGTATATTGAAAGCAAATGTCAACAATATGCATGCATAATATCATTAACTCTGCAGCCCTTAACGGATATGGTAAAAATTCAACAAGCCTCCATAGTTTGTGGAACAAGTTGCTATCAAAGAGGTAAAACAGCATTTTTCTATTAGGTCCATTTGTGTCCATTTGGCTACCTTTAATTATCAAGAAGGGACATAATTAATATTGTGAGATCTTCCCGCCAATATCTACACACATAGGTAAAACCACAAGATGAGAAACTGGTTTAGATAAACACAATTAAATTTATTGTGAACTGAAACACTGCTTTATGAATTTATAACTTTGTTTTTGATATTTGCCTAAAATATGTAAGAAAGCTTTCAGCGATAATTTTAAAATTTAGTTATAATAATAGAAACTTTGGAGAAGATGTAAAATTCTCTTAAATGAAGTAAGATATCCAATCTAGCATTGTATAGGAAGGAATATGTCCTTCATTTGGAATGAAACAAAACAAAACAAAACAAAACAAAACAGCCTTGATGTTCGCATTTTATTTTGTGAAATCTTAGGAACAGTATTTCAGAATAATTGACTAAGAGTCTTGACCAAATTCCTCATTGCATTCTTAGCAAATTTAATTAAAAAACATTTCAAATAGTAATATTTTAGCAATTTTCTAAAACTCTTTGTTTTAGGCACTGTAATACACCAAAATGTTTATATATTTATATTGAGTACTTCTATTTTTCTACTTTTCTCTAAAATCAGAAAGTAGAAACTAAAGTTTCAAGAGCAAATAAGATACACATATATTAAAAAAGAAAAGAAAAATCTTTTAAAAATATCAAGTAAAATATCCCCCCAAAACAGCTGAAGACAGAAACAACATTATAACAGAGACTTAATGTGTTTATAACTAGATGTTCATTTGGGAATCTGCTTTCTACTTTGAGTTGATAGAGAAATCATGCTACCTGATAACAACTCTGGGTGTCATATTTTCAATTTTTTTCTGTATACAGCTCAATAACCAACATTCAAGCTTTAAAAAAAGGAATTAATGACTAAACTTCCTAGGTTCTGGAATCATTAGCAGGAATATGAATAATAGCTTTTTATCAGTTCTGAAATCCCTGACAGAAAGGAAACTACCAGTGAAAAAGATTATTCAAGGTATACCTCTACAGGATGGTATTTCTAAATTTAGATTTTTTCTTCTTATTTGAATAAACATTATCAACATTAACCCAGAAAGTCATATAAAATTTGGCCAAAGCCTCATTACTTAATTTTATCTTTTAGCTTGAGATTAATTGGGACTATATAGTGTTCGACATTTTAGAATCCCTGGGAAGCACATTTTCACACTTTCATCTCTAACATACGTTGATTTTGTTTGTTTTGTTTTGTTTTTTTCCTGAATTGTTCCTTACACCAGTTTCAATTCACTGTTTCTAGCAGGTGTTTTTTGACTGCAGTTACTGTGCCTTATGGCAAACAAACTGGAAAAGGAGGCCATCTATTACCTATTCCCAGACACTTTTGGTAGTAATCTCTAAGGGAATAAGTTAAAGAAGTAGATATATTCTCTCTTAATAGGCAGCTTAACCATAAAATGTTTAATATTTAGTTAGAAGCAAAGTCTACCTAAAACAACTAAATATTAGTTGTTATAATTGTACTATAAAATAGATGTTATAATTTTTAAACACCATGGACTATTATAAGGATTGCATGAGATGATTCGTTAAAAGTATTTAGCACATTATTTGGGAAATAACAAATCCTTGATGAATGTTATATAATAATTATATTATATACATGGGAAATAATTAATTATGAAGAGCCTGTCTCCATGTCCATGTGCTATATTAGAGTAAGTATAAGCACTTTGAGTTTTAGTTACATGTATTAATGTCTTGTCAGGTTGTGGGATATAGAATTCTACTTTTTCATCTAAATTGGCAATATAAAATAATTTTCTTATCTACCAATTATGATCATCATTTTTTGGAGAGGGTAGAACTAGGATGGTATTTACTTTCCTAACAAGATAACCACTGCATTGATAAAGGTACATTTTAAAAATCAAACAAGAAAGAAAAAAATAACTATTCTCTTCTCATTTTTATGAATACAGTAGTCTCATTAGGTATGTACTATTGTATTTCTTTGAATAATTCAGGGACTAACAAAAGAACATCTGTGACACAAAGCACTACCACTTGAAATTTAAATTTGCATAAATGAGGTAAAACAGCATATTAACTACCATCAATATCATAGAATTAGCCAATTATGAAAATGATCATCCTCATTTAAAAGAGTCAAATGGAGATATTACAAGGATGTTGTCCAAGGTCCCTGTGACGGACATCTGAAATGTACAGTCTGCTTTTTTGATTCAATTTTGTTGCTAACTAATACATTTTGATGAATAATACAGTAACTACCTGGCACTAGACTTAATTTCTTAAATGCTTCAAAATGATATTTCAAACTTTTTGCAAACATTTATTTATTTGTTTATTATTCATATTTTTTCAACACTAAGTTACTTTTTTGGGTACTGCATTTGTCTTATTCACTGCTGTATCTTCAGCTCTAGCAGTAATGCCTGTGATGCAGTAAGTGGTCAGTAAGTACCTGTTAATAGACAAATCAATATTAAAATATGAAGCAAGATTAAGCAGCTGCTTCTGTAACACTGAATCTACAGTTTTTTGAAGACTTACAAAAATTCCCTTAAAAAAACATTTATTAAATATGTACAGGGAAATGTGCTAGTTACTGTGGGGGATATAAACTATGAATTGAAATTTATACTTTGCCCCCAGGAATTTATAATACAGTGGTGAACTAACAAACAATAGTAAATTATACATACATTGTGAGAAGTAAAGATAGGTACCGATGGCATAAAAATTAGTAAATAGAATGATCAATAATAGTTTTGGAAGATTAAGTAAATGGGTGTGTCAGTGGTGATAAAAAGGAAGTTGTGTAGATAAAAACTGAATGGAGGCAAGATCAGCTTGTTAAGTCTTGACACCCAGACTGGATGTACACACAAAAAAATGTTAAAAGAGACAGGTTATACCAGACTGGATGGAGGGAGGGAGAGAGAGAGAAAGAGAGAATGAGAATGAAAGCAAAGATAATTATGTTTTTTTTTAAGATTTTATTTATTTATTCATGAGAGACAGAGAGAGAGAGAGAGGCAGAGACACAGGCAGAGGGAGAAGCAGGCTCCATACAGGGAGCCCGACATGGGACTCAATCGGGTTTCCAGGATCAGGCCCTGAGCTCAAGGCAGTGCTAAACCGCTGAGCCACCCAGGCTGCCAGATAATTATGGTTTTAAATGAAAAAATAAATAAATAAATAAATAAATACATAAATAAATAAATAAATAAATAAATAAATAAATAAATAAAGGGGTAAGAAAAGGGATGCAGAAGGAGAAGCTGGTTTGGATGCAAATGGAAAATGATGCACCACGTTAGGGTTATTTTCTAGGATCCTGTTTTAGCTAAGTGCATTAGTGACAATTTTGCTGCTATAATATAAAATGGCTAGGCGAGCACTGAAGAATGCTTAGGTAAAAGGCTAGATAATTGAAATTTATTTTAGTGAAGAGTAAGCTTTAATATTAGCACAATGTGGAATGTGATGCTGTTAAAGTTCATTAGAGTGTTGCCAGTTTTCTGATAATTTATTGGTAAATGTGATGATTTGACCTACATTTAATAGTGAGTGATAAATCATAAGTATGTGATAATTTTACTCCCTTATGTTAATATTTGAATATATAATAAACTATATGTTTATTATTTACACATTACAAAATTGTGGGTTAGCTCCTACTATGCTTCAGGCGCTTACTAAGGGCAGAGCAAAGTCAGGAGTAAAATTAAGTTTATAATTTGAGACAGAAATAGATGCACATTTAATGCAGCATAAATCCAATATTTTCAGTGCTTCACCACCAATATTAACAAATTACCAGGACTGAGCAGAGGACAGAGTGGCATTTCTTCTGGTTTGAGGAAGACTCAGAAATCTTCAGAAAGGAAATTTCACTTGAAATGTGCCTTAAACAAAGACTCGTATTACAACAAACGGGGGTGAGCTTCTCCCCTGCCTGTGTCTCTGCTTCTCTCAGTCTCTCTCTGTGTCTCATGAATAAATAAATAAAATCTTAAAAAAAAAAAAAGGCAGGGAGAATAAAATTGGGGGACGATAGTATAGAAATAAGAAAATCATGAATAAATTATAAGAGAAATTAACATACATAACTTGTTTTATGAATGGTTTATATTATGAAACAGCCTATACATTAGAAATAGAGGGACGTCTGGGTGGCTCAGCGGTTTAGCGCCTGCCTTCAGCCCAGGGCGTGATCCTGAAGTCCCAGGATCGAGTCCCACATTAGGCTCCCTGTGTGGAACCTTCTCCCTCTGCCTGTGTCTCTGTCTCTCTGTCTCTCATGAATAAATAAATAAAATCTTAAATAAAAAAAGAAATAGAAAAGTTGGGGGACGCCTGGGTGAGTCAGTGGTTGAACGTCTGCCTTCGGTGCAAGGCGTGATCCTGGGTGCAGGGTCCAGGGTCCAGGGATCGAGTCCCACATCAGGCTCCCTGTGTGGAGTTTCCTTCTCTCTCTGACTCTCTCCCTCTCTCTGTGTCTCTCATGAATAAATAAATAAAATCTTAAAAAAAAAAAAAAAAGAAATAGAAAAGCTGGAAGGGAAAACAGATTCCAACTGAGTTTTGGACTGCATTATACAGTTCTTTAAGTGTAATTTTTTTTTAATTTGTGGAAAATTTGTACCCATATTTTCTATTTCTTTCTAAGTTAGTTTAGGTGACTGATACATTCTTAAAAATCTTTTAACTTCCTTTCACTCATTT
Source organism: Vulpes vulpes (assembly GCF_048418805.1). Taxonomy (NCBI): domain Eukaryota; kingdom Metazoa; phylum Chordata; class Mammalia; order Carnivora; family Canidae; genus Vulpes; species Vulpes vulpes. The sequence continues at coordinate 105,531,932 of NC_132783.1, read as the reverse complement.
AATCTAGATTGCTAAAATATTGGTGTAAATTTACACATTTTTCCCAATTACATTTTTAGAAAGCAGCATTTATGGTTTTATGATGGCAGTATTCCCAAACAAGTTATTCACACCTAAGGACTTGTATAGCTCCTCATAAGCTCTTATTAATTCCCCTAGTGGCACATTCATAATTTAACTAGCTCATTCAATTAAATCAGTAGGCAAATGCCATTTTTTAAAATAAAAGATCAATATTATATTTTGGAGTCAAATCCAAACTTTATTTTATTTTATTTTATTTTTAAGAGTGGCTTTTTTTTTTTTTAATTTTTATTTATTTATATAGTCACACAGAGAGAGAGAGAGAGAGGCAGAGACACAGGCAGAGGGAGAAGCAGGCTCCATGCACGGGGAGCCCGATGTGGGATTCGATCCCAGGCCTCCAGGATCGCGCCCTCAGCCAAAGACAGGCGCCAAACCGCTGCGCCACCCAGGGATCCCTACTTTTTTTTAAAAGACAGAATAAGAGACATTAAAAAGCTTTACATTTGAAACCTTGGACCATACTCCAGCTCCTAAGGAATATACATATTCTCGCTTCAAATTAGAAGTGTGAAAGAAGAACATTTTGTGAACACAGGGGGAAACAATTTGGATGGAGACACAAAAATGTCAGGTTTACTATCGTTTCTCATTTCCTCAGCTATAACAGACATTACTAAACTATAAATTCGCTAAATATTCCTGATGTTACTTGTGATTGCAATTAGCAAAAGCAATGGAATCTTACTCTTGCACAAAGTTAGTTTCAAGATTCTACCATGATCTTGACCATCACTTTAATCTTGGGCAAATCAATCACTTAGAGATTCTTTGTCTAAAGCAAGAGGCAATTCAAAATTCCACTAGAGGGACGCCTGGGTGGCTCAGCGGTTGAGCGCTTGCCTTCCACCCATGGCGTGATCCTGGGGACCCGGGATGGAGTCTTTCATCAAGCTCCCTGCATGGAGCCTGCTTCTCCCTCTGCCTGTCTCTGCCCCTCTCTCTGTGTGTGCCTCTCATGAATAAATAAATAAAATCTTTAAAAAAAAGGTTAAAAATAATTCCATGGGAATTTGGTGAGTAGTCTCACTGGGCTACAGTAGGACGCTATGATAAAGCAGTAGTAGCCTCGGACATCCAAAGAGAATTATTCATCATCACCAAAATTGCACAAAACCTAACTAGGGAATATCCTTCAGATTCTTCTATCACCAGTTCTTTAAGCGTTAATGTGTATTTTTTTTTTCATTTGTGTAGAGAAAAAAGATATATACATGGGAAGGAAATGTCACAGACGTCATCCAAAATCAAATTTCTAACCAGACAAGGAATGCTAAAAGCAACAAAAAACACACAAACAAAAACCTCAATAAGATTGAAGTATATAGATAAAGCTAGAAGACAAAATATTATTCCTTCCTAAATTAAAGGTTATATCGAGTACATTCTCTTTACTCTAGCTTTTTTCTGAATAGCTTTGTTCTATTCCCTGTAGTCCCTGCAGTATTATCACAGGTTCTCTATAATCATAGTATTCTGGCAATCTATGATGATTATAATTTTTACCTGGGATTTCAATATATTTTTCTGAGGATTTTCTTATCCTAGTAGAATTTCCTAAAATATTTGTTTAAATTGCTTCCTTTTTTTAAGTTTAAAACTAGAAACGGGAATAGCTACATCGCAATATCTGGGTTAATATAACATGTAGATACCATATTCTTTAACATTAACTATTAAATAATGAAGTTCCAGAGGGGAAACGACTCGCTAAAAATAGCTGGGATTTAAAATTATGTTTTTCAGCCTGTTAATTTATCATATGGAGTAAAAATAAGCCATAGGTAGGAAATGGAAACTCTACCAAATACTCTGTGTTATAGTAAACTTAATTATACAGCACACCATAAAATGACAGTAATATTAGAGAGGAAAAGTAGCAATTTCAGATGTGCAATAACTGCTTTTTACAGGGATAGAAATTACATCAAGCACATATACCTATTCAGTCTAATACTGTTTTCTAGCAAGAGCCAGTGGGATTCACAGTCAAGGGGAGGGAAAGACTTAACTAAGCAGAAATCTGCTTAGTTCAGAAAAGGCTTGCCTACAAACACCACTGAATGTGTGTGTTTTCATTTGCTAATACATAATAAGAGTCTAATATAAAAATTCACATTTAATCTTTAAATGTAGGTGTACACATGTAAATGTAATAGTTTCAATCAAAACCATTATTAACGGATGAATTCTTGGCACTTAAAGGGGTTCTGAAATGTTTTTTATTACATCTGATCTATGTGTATATCACCTAGAATAACTTTATGAGGATAGCATCCTATTATGAATTTAATCAAATGAATCTTAATGTTTCTAAAGAGGCTTTTATATAATCATGCCCAAAATCTTTCATTTAAAAATAAAACATCATTATTGACTTCTTATTTTAAATTGGAAAAGCATTATTGACTTTCTTCTATTATTATTTTCCTTAATTTAAGGGAAATTCACATAATATCTTCTTGGTATGTTCGTATTAGAGTTTTTGTTATTAGTTTATTAGTGTATCAGTCATGACCTTACTTGGTATCTTTGCCTAAAGATTTCTCTAAAGATGTCTTGCCACACAAACCTTATTTAGAATGATAGCTCTGCTACATACTATTCATGTAATCTCAGAGAAATTCTCTAAAATTGAATCTATCTCCTCATCTACAAAATTGATGTATTAATTCTCACAAATTTTATAATTGTTATCCCGAGTAGAAATAATGCATGTAAAGTTGTTGCTACATTGCTGTCCAAATATTAGGCTGATAGCATACCAATAACTGCTACTTCTTTTATCATCATATGTATGGTGTGATACATACTTGACAGGAGTTCTAATTTCAGTTTTAAATTTCTCTGTTGACCTTGGGCAAAATCAACATCTTTGGGGCATTGATAATTCACTTATGCTCATTACATTGTTGCAAATTGCCAGATTCAATTAAAATATGCGCCTTGATACTATTTAAGTCAGATAATTATTATCTCACATAAGAATAAATTTAAAATGACATAGAATTGTGTTTCAAGAAGCAGAAGTATGACTGTGGTATAAAAATGTCATATATTACTAAGTAGAAGTGTTATCTGAAAAAATAAAATGTGTGTTTTTAAGACTAAAGGAATTGGAAGGGAAGGGTTGTTTAAAAGGAAAGCAATTATTAGAGTACCCTAATTTGGTGCTCATGGACTTATAAAGAAGAATGGAGGAATAGTTTAAGAGAAATGGACCCACACCCAGCTTTGAGAAAACACAGTGACTCTGCTGATAATCCTGATAAGTAGGTATTGGTGAATGGATAAAGTCATATGTTTCCAGTGTAATTGGCAGTAGAGTTTCATCAGCTGGGGCAAAAATTATATCCCTACTAGTTTGTTAATGCCTAAAATCATTTTATCAAGTGTCAGAGGTTTTTGTTATACAACTATAGGGTGAAAAACCTGTTTTGGTGTATGTTCCAAGATGACCTGGTAAGCAAGTTCATGTTATTCCTCTGCACATATATATTTATGATCTGTTTATATTATGAATACACTTCCTTCTTCCCTTCTTCCTTTCTCCCTTCATTCCTTTCTTCCATCCTACTCACTTCACCTGCCTATTCACCTAGTTTTTCCCTTTTATCTTCCAAGATATTTACTTGGAGATGGAGTGTTCATTTCCTCTTGCAGGAAATATTTACATTTATATCTTTGTCTAGCATCTAAGAATGTTAGAACTAAGGATTGCATTTCTACGTTTCTTTATTTTTCTGGGGATACTTGGTAAATTATAGAATATAATCAACAAGTGACATGTTGGACAATTGTGAAATAGGATCAGCTTTTTTCCATAAATGTGAATATGTGTTCCTTAGAGATAAAATTTGAAATATTCACTCATCTATTAGGTCATTTGCCACACATGCTATATAGCATATGTAGTGAAGTTAAAGTAGGAATAATGGATATTACTCTTGGAAGACTGAAAAATATTACAGGGCACTTTTAGGATGCCTGGGATAATTGGTAGTTGTCTACTTTGAACTTAATGTGTTAAGCTCGTGATATACATTAACTCTAACCTTACAACAAGTCTGAGATGGCAGATGGTATGATCCATCTTATTGAGAAAAAAAAATGAGCATCAAAAAATAAAGGATTAGGGGCACCTGGGTGGCTCAATGGTTGCGCATCTGCCTTTGGCTCAGGTCATAATTTCAGGTCCTGGGATCGAGTTCCACATCAGGCTCCCCATAGGGAGCCTACTTCTCCCTCTGCCTATGTCTCTCCTCTCTCTGTGTGTCTCTCATGAATAAATAAATAAATAAAATATTTTTTAAAACAATAAAGGATTAAACCCACATTTATAGTAATAAACAGTAAAGTATTAAAATTATATATGTAAGTGATTTTGTAATAATTCCAGGGCCAACAAAATCAACTTTTACTACCTACTTTTAATTTTTCTATCCTTATATAAATATTATTTCTGCTCTTTTACACTTGTAAAAGTTATTACAACAATAAGGTGAACAACCCTGAAGATATCAATGTTTTAGATATCAATTTCTTTTTAAATTTTTAAAATGGAAATAATAATTTTCACACTTATAGGAAATAAGTAGTCAATAAGAAGTCAAAGATACTCAGATGTGTTGTCATTCAAGACTTAAGTAGTGCTTTTCAGATTGAAGTATCCATCACCAGCTGTGTGAGCTCAGGGGAAAAAAGTATGTTGTAGGAGTTCATTATTTTTCTCCATTTCTAGCCACTGTCCCTATTCAGGTATAGCAGCACAGATGGTGTTGTGGTAAAGACACATAACACTGTCAGGAACTGTAACATATGGCACAAATCTGGCATTCCACATTCCCACAAGTTTCAAGGTTAAGACAGAAGCTTGTCACTTTTCTGACATTCAATTAACTTTTTTCCTTTGTCTTTATATTAAAATATAAAATAATCTTTTATGAGATATTTTTCCATAACTAACTCATTCCCATGACTCTACTTTTTTAAAAAAAATTCATTAACATTGATATAATGACATTTGAAATTATTTTAGTGTATCCTTTATGTGATCAGTATATTCTTAGAAGTTATTGAATTAGAAATTGAATTATACTCAAATACGTTAAAGAAGCTCGAAAAGGGGTCAATGTATCATGCTTTTGCTGTCAAAATTATGCCTTCCTTCTCATATACATAGTTTTCATACAAATGGTTTACTTCAAATAAAAATGTGAATATACTTATTTTCATCAGTAAATTACAGATTTGTTATAAGGTATACATACATATGAAAATGTTCTTTCTTGGGAGTATAAATTATGAAATTTCATAGGGACTATAATAATCTAAAAAAATTGCATGATGAAAAAATTCTACTAAGAATAAAAAAGCAGTAAATAGCAGGTAATGAAAAAAAATGTGATATACCATAAAGCACACATAGAAGTAAATCTAAAATAATGGGTTCTTCTTTTGGGATTTTTTCCTTTGAAATTCAGTAACTTATTCATGTTTGTTCTCTTGTCTTCATCTAGATGACCCTTCACCACAGAATACAGAACAGTGAGCCATCTTTCAGTGTAAAAACTAATTAGAGAAATTTTAAATATGTATCTGAGTATAGAGGGTATGTAACTCAACAGGCATGCTGAAAGTTATTGATTAGCATGCTTTCCCATAAAAGGCTGAATAATTTTTCCCTTTTGGATGAACATCATTGGAATACAGGAATTGAATTGTTTGTTTTGTTTTCAGAAAGGTATCTTTAGATTTCCAAAACATTGAACCCCAAAGGAGTTGAAAGCTGTGTTATATTTAGGATGACATAAAATGTCTTCTTAAATATCTCTATTATTAGACAGACATGATGTTTCCCAAATTCAATTCCTCAAATTCAGTTTCTCAAAGGAAATTGACAAGTCAGCTATATTTTTGTGGACAATATGGGAAAATTTAAATGAGAAGATGATGAATATAACATATATGATAACAAATCAGACACCAGAGAAATTTTGAATGATGGAGATGATGGGAACAAATCTAATTCATTTAAATTGAAAAAAATTTCCACTACATTTCAAATAAACATATATAAAAGTACAAATGAAAACAATTGAGTCGTTTTATAGGAAATAAAACCTAGAATCAGCAGCGTCAAGAGTGCAGCATGACCACCAAAAAATTGATTGTAGTTCACATTAATAGAACTATTTTATTCAGAAAATGGCTTTAATTGGCATTGCGTAATTTAGATTTTATTACTCCTTCAGCTTTATTTTTCACCATTCATTTAGCTTGCCCTCTGAAATCGAGGCATTACAAATTTTGCTTAGTTTCTCAATGGCAATGTGTTTTCTTACTTCAGTGGTGGAAAATCATTCTTGGGTTGATTTTTCAGATTTCCCCCTAGAGAGTATTTAATAATTCTTTTCTGATAACACTGCCTTGAAATTTTGCCTGCCTTACTTGATTTCCCCCACTAAATTTTTTTAAAGCTTTTATTTATTTATTCATGAGGGATACAGAGAGAGAGGCAGAGACACAGGCAGGGGAGAAGCAGGCTCCCCACAGAAGCCCGATGTGGGACTCCATCCTGGATCCCAGGATCATGCCCTGAGCCCTCAGATGCTCAACTGCGGAGCCACCAGGCATCCCTCCCCCATTAGACTTTAAGCTCTATGGAGATAGAGCCATGTCTATTTTGTGATCACCGTTGAAACTTGTATGTCTAACAGAGTGTCTGGAACACATGTATCTATTGAGTAATAGTATTCAAATAAGGAAAGAGATTTTCAGTCCATTTTATCTGTGCAGACAACTGCAAAATAAAGTGCTCTGTTTTGGAATATCACATGTAAAGTATCCGGCTAAAAAATGTACCGAGAGGAGAAGCTACCAGTAGAGAGAGGGAAAATATTCTATACAAGACAGAACAATTATCTTTAATCTTCAGTAAGAGAGCCACTAGATAGGCTACAGTATTCTCTTTTTTCTTTTCTTTTCTTTTCTTTTCTTTTCTTTTCTTTTCTTTTCTTTTCTTTTCTTTTCTTTTTTCTTTTCTTTTTTTCTTTTCTTTTCTTTTCTTTTTTTCTTTTCTTTTTTCTTCTTTTCTCTAAGTTTTCCATGGAAGGACAATTATACATGTTGTATGCAGAAGGCATAACTAATCTTGATATATGGAAGTAATAGAGATGTGAGTTCTAATTCAACATAAGAAATCATTATCTGACAATTAGCTCTGTTAGAAAATGGAATGGGCTCTTCAGGCACAAATTGTTTGTCATTGCAATTGCCACTTGTGTGAGAAGAATAGAAGCTCATAAGTTCATGAATTATAAAAGGAGTGAGGCCAAATGGTTTTGTAGGGGAGGAAAAATCATTTTCCCTCTACCCTTCTAGGTTCTTGGCTGAGACACCACACCTCTCCCTGTAATAAAAATTAACAAGAAAAAAAGCAAACAGAAGTATAATAACATGTGTATCTTTTGTATACATGAGAGATACTCAGGAAAACTGAGTAACTTCGGGGAATAGCCCATGCCATCACTTTAAATGTCATCCTCAGAGAGAGACATGAGAAGTTGAGGGGTAGATTGCCAGTTGTAGGAGGTTATCAGTAAATCGGGTATATGGTTGTTAAACAAATTTAAGTTCTTGCCTTCTCCATTGACAAGAATTTCTAGAGATTTTAGTCATCCTCTTCATGGTACAGAGAGAGTGACAGCCTTACAAACGGAGATTTCACCTGTAAAAATAATAGTCTCTTACAAAAGGGTGACTTCTACTTATTTTCAGAGCTTCTCTGTGTCTCCCGTCTTAAATATAATCAGCCAAAAATAATCCTTATGCCAAAGAGGCATATTTTGGGGTGGGAAATTCTGCTCCCTTTCAATTTTGAAGATGTATGTAAGATTACATGGAACACACATCTGAGATTATGTAGAGTAAATAGGCTAAATAAAAATGAAGCAGAAGATATTGGAATGATAAACAATGTTTGGCTGCTGTCATCTTTTCAGGTAATATTCACCAGCACTTACTGTGGTCCAGACACTGTAAGGAAGCCTTACCATGACAATTTCACTGTTTCTAATATGAGATCTTCATAACTGCCAATCTTGAGAATATTTGATTTCCTGATTATTAAATGTATGTATATATAATATATATTATATATATGTATATATTATATATTTTATATGTATATATATTATATATATATTTGTGTTTTACTTGGATACCTTAAATTAAAATGTATTTATTTAATAAATATATGGTGCTATGGATCAGAGACAGTTCTTTTATAAGTAAGAAATGATTTAAATCACATAAGAGAGAGAGAGAAGAGTTCTTACTCTTTTATAAGTAAGAAATTTAACCTAATTTGCAAGTAGAAACCTGAAGCACAAAGGGGTTAATAGTTTCCCCAGTGTCACATGTAGTAACTTGTAACTAAGACTCTAACCCAGGTTCTCTATGCAGTTGGAATTATCCAAAGAAGCACCCTTGACCAAGTGGCTAGAAGCTCTAATACATTCATTTTAATTATAACATGCTATTCTCTTGTATGAATATTCTAATATAAGTGTTTTAAACTGTTATTTATAAAATGTGCTATTTTAGGGGTACTTTTTATGAGCAGCATATCCATTTTGAAAAGTTATCTGGTCTCATTCTCTCTTTTAATTAGTGAATTTAATCAGATTACATTTACTTTCCTAATAGGTATTTTGCATGTATTTCTTTAATCGTACCTTGTATTTTCCATTTATATTCTTAATTTCTTGGCCTTCCTCTCCCTTCCTTTTTTTGCCTTTTGTCAAATTGAAGATTTCTCTATTCTCCCATACACAGATTATTTTCTTTTCTCTGCAGGTTTAAAAAATACAGATTATATATTTTAATACTAACTTTAAAATTTTATTTATTTATTTATTTGTTTGTTTATTTAAGATTTTATTTATTCATTCATGAGAGACACAGAGAGAGGCAGAGACATAAGCAGAGGGAGAAGCGGGCTCCCTGTGGGGAGCCTGATGTGGGACTCCATCCCAGGATCCCAGGATCACAACCTGAGCCAAAGGCAGACACGCAACCACTGAGCCACCCAGGGGTCCCTAACTTCAAAATTTTAAAGTTCATACTTAACCCATTGATATCTTTTCACCTAACAAACTTAACGATCATGCAATATTTCTATCTCTTCTTCAAAAGGACTTCAGTATGTGTTAACCATTTATTAGCTATTTCTAACAACTTATTGCTTACTTTTTCCCTTAAGCACTAACCTCCCCCCTCACACACACAGGCACACACACAAATATCATATAAAGATTATTAGTTATTGAATGCATATACATATTTGAAAAATCTCTGTGTTCACCATTGTACTTTTACCCAATGACTTTTCTCTGTTCTCAATTTTCTTTTAGTTAAAATCTGTGCCTTCATTATTCCTTTACTGAGAATTTATGTGGTGAACTCTGAATCTTCATATGAATGGTTTAGCTAGAAATAATATTTAGATTGACAATTATTTTCTCTTTAAAGGCATTTATTTAATCTATTTCTATTGATAGTATTTTTTTTGTTTTGTTTTGTTTGTTTGTTCTTCATTTTTTTTCCTTCCCAGTTAATGCCATTTGTTGTTTTTAAGATTTTCAGTTTATCACTGATGTTTGTAGTTTCTCTATCATGTTTAGGTGCCCATTTTTATTTATTTATACTGTTCAGTATTTGGAGTGCCTTCTTTTTTTTTTTTTTTTTTTCTCTAATTTTTTTTTAATTTTTTTTTTTTTTTTTTTTTTTTATTTATGATAGTCACAGAGAGAGAGAGAGAGGCAGAGACACAGGCGGAGGGAGAAGCAGGCTCCATGCACCGGGAGCCTGATATGGGATTCGATCCCGGGTCTCCAGGATCGCGCCCTGGGCCAAAGGCAGGCGCCAAACCACTGCGCCACCCAGGGATCCCTGGAGTGCCTTCTAAATCAGAACATACATGCCATTCCTTCATTCTGAAAAATTATTGCCATTTACTTTTTTCAAATATCACTTCCAGTCAATTCCCTCTATTTTCTTTTTCTGAAACACTGTTAGATATATGCTGGAGCCTCCATTGTATATTTTGTATTTCTTAAAATTCTTTAAGTATTACTTGTGTTTTAGGATGATATTCTAAGTAAATTCCTCAATTATGGGAATTTTTTTCTTTGTAAAGATTTATTTATTAATTTGAGAGAGAGAGAGAGAACGTGTAGGGGGAGAGGCAAATGTAGAGAATCTATAAGCAGGTTCCCCACTGAGTGTGGAGCCCCACACAGGGTTCAATCTCATGACCCATGAGATCATGACCTGAGCCTAAAACAAGAGTAGTAACTTAACTGACTGAGCCACCCAGGTGCCTCCTTGATACCATTTTCAAATTCAATAAGTCTTTCCTCAACTCTGTCAACTGTTTATTGAGGTGTTTGGTTTTTTTTTTTTTTTTTTAGTGTTACATGCTTCTTTATTAAGATTCCTTATGAGTTCCCTTTCTACCCACTTACTTTTCTTTTATTTCTATGTATTTCACTATTTAATAATTAACATAATTGTAATTTGTCTCTTTGAGTATTATAAGCTGTAATTAATGTGCTTTACAGCTTTATTCATAAACATTTCATTTAGCCTCTGATTGGTGATTCTGAGAACTATTTTTCTTGGAATTTCTTCATCTGTTTTGGAACTTTGGTTTTAAGTAGGAGTTTCTTTTTTTCTTTCTAAGAGTATTTTTCCCTTTCACAATAATCAGTGTGGTGGTTGCCTCTATCTTGCCCTTGAGTGCTTGTTCAGGTCCCGGGCCTTAGAGTAATAGTTTGGTGCTCTGACTCATAAGCAAGAAACACAAATGAGCATCTAATAAGTAGGGAACTTGGTTCATTTCTTATTTATGAAGATGTATCCTCCTGCTTTCATATTTTCACAAATTCTTATAGGTGATGGCCCTAGGGAACAGGTTTTTTTTTTTTTTTCTTTTTAGTCTTCTTTAACAGTAGGAGCCCTGGCATCCAATCTCTGCTTTAGGTATTAGGTCTGGCCCTATAAATTCATTTTATGGGAGCACTTTTAATTCCCATGACTGCAGAAAAATTGACCTCTTGTCACTGCCTGATTTTGAAGTTTAATCCCCAAAGACCAGAGGTTGTAGTCCTACTCGTTACCTTATATTTATGGCCCATGAAACTATCTGTCCAGTTTGTGAGGCCTACTATATCGTTATGGTTTTTTCCTTTTCTCTTTTATATGTAATAATTATGTGATTGAAGTAGGGGTTATACTATGGCATGATTTTACTGTCTTCTTGACAATAATTCTTCTAATTCATCACTTGGTCATCTGTGCTTTCTTCTGTTAATGATCATGGAGGCACTGTACTTATTTCAGCATATTGATAAAAGGAGCAGAACTGGACTTAAAAACATAGCAACACCGAACTGCTCATAGGAAGTCAAATACATATATACTATATGTAGAAGATTTTATGGAAAAAAGCAGGGAGGAAATAGTCCTTTATGCTATACCCAAAGACATCAGTGAACTGAGCTTAAAAGGGTTATGGTTTCATAATCATTTGTAGTGTATATAAATGGTGATTGAGTTTCAGCAAAACAACATCATCTGGAATAAGAAATTAGTACTGTTGATATGAATACTATTGGTATTATTATTTTGTTTGTATTTAGCTTGTAAATGTTTGACTACCTAAGTACACAAGAGTCCTACACATGTAGACTTTAACCTCACTCTGGAAATGATCTTAATTATTCAATATAATAAATACAATGTAAAAAAGAAATCTAGATATTTTTTCTTTTAAAGGAAAAAACCTTCAACTTTAAGTAATGTTACATTCTAAGGTCTAATACTCATAATAATTACGTGAGGTAGACTCAATATTGATCTTGTTTCCCACATTCAGGTGAGGAAATTGAGGAAAAATATCAAGTGATTCCACAAGGCCAGTTAACTAGTAAGCCAGGATATAAATTTGTTTGCAGAATTCTTGCACTTAATGACTAAGAAATGTGCACAGACACATGGGGAAATAGGGAAAAGAAGGATCCATTTGTCAGAGAATGACTTAATTTCATCAAAACTTTGGCATTAACGCAGCTCACACTTTTCTCCAAAGTTCTAGTATACATTGGATTTAAAGATAAACTGAGCCTGCACATGATCAAAACCTGAGAGAGAGGGAAATGTAAATCCTGTACAAAATAAATTACAAGATACAGAAAATCATTAGATAACCAGTCACTCAGAATACATATCATGGTCACCCTTAAAATTGTCTGCATTGTATACTTCCCCACTTTTCTTCTGAGACCAAGTGCTTTTAGGTACAGAGAAGTTTTCAACATTTTTGAGAAAAACTTAAGCAGTGGGAAAACATTATAAGTATGACTCTGCCTCTGTGTGTTTGAAATGGTTTAAACAAAGGAGACAATGATATTCAGGTTTTCCAAAATTAGGTAGTAGAAAAACTACTGTAGAAAATTTTAGGATAATGACAATATTGTTTGAGTAGAAAATTAAAATTTCATTGAATATAAACCTGATATAATATTATTACCAACTCCTTTTACCCATTAGGTTTTGACTGCTGTAACCAATTTAAAATGTAACTTTTCTTTTCAGAGCTAAAAACAATTCCTATTTTATTTCAAATGAATTATTTGTCACACTTACAGGGGCATTTCACAGGGGAAAAAATGTTTCTTGTTGCCATCCCTGTTCCCTTTTAACTCAAGGAAATGATATATTTTTTAAAAGTTCTGATTAAAACTCTTCAGTGATGATTAATATTTGATGCTATAATACAAATTAAATGCATAATATTTTAATATGTAAAACCTTGTGTCATATCTTGTGAAAGAGGGAGAAAAACAATTGGTACAGATACATTGCTTCTTGTATATAACAATATTTCAAATCTTTGGTGATAAGCTTAATTTCGACTTTGTAAAGCCCGTCTTTTCTATTATCACTGAGCAAAGTCATAAGTCCAGAATTTGACTAGATGGGTTTTACCTCAGATTTTAAATAACTGTTGCTACAAAAAGGTAAGCTGATAACTATTCAAATTCAGATAAAAATTAAAGAAACAATATATAGTTTAGCATTAAAATTTTAGTGAAGGCACTTGCCAAAAGATAAAAAAAAAACATAGAATGATTAAGATCTTAAGCATATTCAACAGTGTATTATATTCTATCTGTTGCTTAAAAATCAGATATAAAAGTGTTAAATTGATAGTGGAAAGTAGATAGAACATGTCCAGCACTCAAAATAGTTCATTAGTAGAGGCAACAAATCATTATATAAAGAGTATGAATTCTATTCAGAGCCATTACCTGTAAGACTAAGTTGAAAATAGTCCCCCCCCCCCCCGCCACTGCCACTTCTTTTTAAAAAATATTTTATTTATTTATTCATGAGAAACACACAGAGAGAGGCAGAGACATAGGCAGAGGGAAAAAAGCAGGCTCCATGGAGGAAGCCTGATGCAGGACTCGACCCCAAGACTCAAGGATCATGCCCTGAGCCAAAGGCAGATGCTCAACCACTGAGCCACATAGCTCTCCCTCACTGCCACTTCTTAAGTCAGTAAGAATGTATTGAATATCATATTGCTTGGACATTTAAACTACATCTGTCAGACCACTTCCTTAATTAAAAGTGAGACAAAGTCTTTATACAGTTAACCTTTGGAAAATGTGGGGGTCGGGGGAAGTGGACACCTTCTACCTTAAATGCACATTGGAAAATTTGCATGTAGCTGTGGACACTCCAAAAGCTTAACTACTAATAGCCCACTGTTGACCAGAAGACTTACTGATAGCATAAACAGTTTATTAACACATATTTTGTATGATATATTGTATACTATATTCTTACAATAAAATAAGCTAGAGTAATAGAATGTTATAAGAAAATCATAAGGGAGAGAAAACACACTTAATAGTACTGTACTGTATTTGCTGAAAAGTATTTGTACGAGTGGGCCTGCACAGTTCAAACCCATGTCTTCAAAGGTCAACTCTTTCTCTCTCTCTCTTTTTTTTTGGTATGAAGGTGAGGTGAGTGTATTAAATATGGGCCCTAGATAAAAAATATTACTGGTAATGGAAGAAATCAATGACTTCAAGGTAGGTATTATACTGACTGTATGTTTAGTTTAGTCATGACCTATATCATTTGTTTTTAAATTATGATGTTGACTAATATTAAGAAAACCCTAACAAAATGTAATAGAATTGTAAAGGATCAATTATAATCAGCATACTAAATTTAATGTTATGGAAAGTACTTAAAAAGTTGAGAAAAGAATCTTTTCTTTAATACATAATACTTAAAAATTTTATGAACTAGTATGTGCCAACTTTTTAATAAATGAACTATATTCATTGGCTCAATTTATTCCATACATAGTAGGTAACATGTATTTTCATTTTTATATGAGTTAACAAGGAATGAATCACACATACTTCCTGATACTTCTGTTCATTAGGTTTATTGATAATAAGAATTAAAGAAGTTTTGAGAGGGCATTCATATCAGCCATAAGGCAAAATCCAAAATAGAAACTCTCTTACAATTTTATAAAATCAGTATATTTAAGGGTTAGTGACCCAGCATAGCAAACCCTAAACATAGAGTGGGGTAGAATGATCTCCAATGAGTCATGACCTTCAGAGAACCTAAACTTTCTCTCTCTCTTTTGTTTTTGTCTTTTAAAAAAATATTTAGTTATTCAGGAGAGACACAGAGAAAGGCAGAGACACAGGCATAGGGAGGTGTAGGCTCCTCACAGGGAGCCCAATGTGGGACTTGATCTCTGGACTTGGGATCACGCCCTGAGCCAAAGGCAGACTCTCAAATGGTGAGCCACCCAGGCGTCCATCTCTTTCTTTTTTAAAAGATTTATTTGTTTATTTTAGGGAGAGAAAGAGAGAGAGAGAGCACAAGTGGGAGGAGCAAAAGGAGGGGGAGAGGATCTCAAGCAGATACGACATGGGCTTGATCTCAGGATGCTGAGATCCCAACCCTGACATCATGACCTGAACTGAAACCAAGAGTCAGACACTTAACCAGCTGGGTCACTCAGATGCCCTGAGAATCTTAACCCTCTTATTCAATATTTGTTTTGGCGGCTCTTTCATTTAAGACTTCACACACACTTACATAGAGACACTCTTAATTTTAGGAGAATAAGAAGAAAAGCTCTGTTGCTTTTACTAAATATTTACTAAATATTAAACATTAGTAATATATAAATACTAGATACTATACTATATATGGTATGTTATATTTATATATATATATAATTGAAAAATAGTTCAATAAAATTGAAAACAATTTCATGGATATTTAATATGTGTCAACATTTTTCTAAATACATTTACTGCATTAATTCAATTTATCTCATGTAGATAGTATGTAATTTCATTTTTAACAATGAAGGAAGAGAATCAAACAAAGTGTAATTTTGAGAAGTCAGAGCCTATGCCCCTGATGTATATTGACACACATGAACATAAGTATATAACAATTAGAGTACATCATGAGCACACTCTGTTTTCCTTCTTAAATAATTCATCCCTTCTCCACAGAATTTGGCAATAAACCCTCTGGTACAAGAAGAAGGAAGTGGGTCTTCTCCTCTGAGTTTCCAGGTCACCTTCTCTTCATCCTGCAATTCTTTCCTGCTTTGCCTCCTAACCTTCCCACAGCTCCTTCTCAGGTACCTTTATTTAAATACTATGGTCTTCAGATACCTGTCATTCAATCTTTCTCATTTGGTTATATATATAATTCTAAAAGGATGCTATGTAGTCTATAGTCTTCATGAATCTACAACTAATAGACATAAATCATCAAATTCTACTTTTTAAAAAAATACATTAATAAGCTTTTATTACTTTTTCAATTTTTTGAGATATAATTAAGTTATAACATTGTATAAGTTTAAGGTGTACAACACTACAACACACATAATTTGAAACATATATGTGTATATATGTATATATATGTGTATATATATACTGCAAAATGATCACAGTAGGATTAGTTAACATCTCTATCATCACACAAGATTGCCAATTTTTTCTTGTGGTGAGACCATTTGCTCTCTGAGTAACTTTCAAGTACAGTACTGTTAACCATAGCACATGGTATGCATTAGATCCCCATAATTTATTCATTTTATAGCTGGAAGTCTGTACAATTTGACTGACATCTCCCCTTTTGCAGCACCTCTCAGCCTCTGGCAACCACCATTCTACATTCTGTTTCTATGAGTTCAGATCCTTTAGATTTCACATGTAAGTGCTATCATACAGTATTTGTCTTTTTCTGACTTATTTCACTTAGTATGATGCCCTCAAGGTCTATCCATGTTGTTGCAAATGAGAGGATTTCTTTCTATCTCATAGTTGAATAATGTTACTATTAATACTAAATTTATATATATATATATATATATATATATATATATATATATGCATATAGTGTCACATTTTCTTTATCCATTTACTCACAAATGTTCACTTAGGTGGTTTCCATGTCTTGGCTATTGTGAATAATGAACTTGGGAGTACAGATATCTTTTTGAGATCCTGATATGAATTCTTTTGAAATTATACCCAGCAGTGGGATTGCTAGGTCATATGGTAGTCCTATTTTTAATTTTTTAAAGAACCTCCCTGTATTTACGTAGTGGCTGTACCAATTACATTCCCACCAACAGTAGACATGGGTTCCCTTTTCTTAATATCCTCACCAACATTTACCTTTTGTCTTTTGATGACAGCCTTCTTAACAGGTGTGAGTAATATCTCATTATGGTTTTTCTTGGCATTTCCCTTGTGATTATTAACATGAGCATTTTTGATGTACCAGTTTTTCATTTGTATGTCTTCTTTGGGAAAATGTCTACTCAGTTCCCTGCCCATTTTAAAATCAGATTGTTTTTTGCTATTGAGTTGTATAGGTTCTCCACATATTTTGAATATTAACTCCTTATCAGATAAATGACTTGCAAATATTTTTTCCATTGTTTCATACATTGCCTTTTTGGTTGTTGTTGCTAATTATTTCTTTTGCTGGACAGAAACTTTTTAATATAGTAAAATTAAAGTTACTATAGTACCAATTACTTGTTGTACTACTTGATGTAGTCCAAGTTGCTGTTATTTATGCTTTTGATGTCATATTCAAATAATTATTGCCAAGACTAATGTCAAGGAGATATCCCCATGTTTTCTTCTTGGAGTTGTACAGTTCAAGGTCTTATATTTAAGTACTCATTCCAGTTTGAGTTCATTTTTATGATTGGTGTAAGATTACAGTCCAATTTCATTCTTTTGCATGAATATCAAATATCAATTTTCCCAGCACCATTTATCAAATAGATTATCCTTTACTCATTGTATATTCTTAGTTCCCTTGTCAAATGCTAATTGATCATATATATACGGGTTAATTTCTAGGTTCTTGATTCTGTTACACTAGTCTGTTACACATAGCATAGCTCAGCAACAGCATACCATACCATACCATACCATACATATGATTTTGATTACTATAGCTTTATAATATGGATTTAAATTGGGAAATGTTATGACTTCAGCTTTTTTTTTTTTTCTCAGGTTTGCTTTGATTATTCCGGGTCTTTTGCAGTTCCATACAATTTTAGGTGGGGTGTGTGTGTGTGTGTGTGTGTGTGTGTGTGTGAAAAATGTCATTGGAATTTTGATAGAGATTTGATAGAGATTGCATTGAATCTGTATATTGCAGGCAGCCCCGGTGGCTCAGCGGTTTAGCGCCGCCTGCAGCCCAGGGTGTGATCCTGGAGACCTGGGATCGAGTCCCACGTTAGGCTCCCTGCATGAAGCCTGCTTCTCCCTCTGCCTGTGTCTCTGTCTCTCTCTCCTCTCTGTGTATTCTCATGAATAAATAAATAAAGTCTTTAGAGGAAAACAAAGAATCTGTACATTGCTTTGGGTAGTATGGACATTTTAACAATAATTAATTTTTGGATACCTGAACAAAGAGTTATCATTTTCAGTATCATCTTCAAATTTCTTTACTCAAAGTTTTTTTGGTTTTCCGTATATAAATCTTTTACCCCTTTGGTTAAATTTATCCCTAGGTATTTTATTGTTTATTTTTTATGCTATTGCAAAAGAGATTGTTTTCTTTTATGGTTACTTTGTTGTTAGTATAGAGAAATGCAACTGGTTCCTCTTTGTTGATTTTGTATCCTGAAACTTAGTTTGTTAATGAGTTCTAATAGTTTTTTAATAGATTTCATTTATTTATTCATGAGAGATACAGAGAGGCAGAGACATAGGCAGAGGGAGAAACAGGCTCCCTGTGGGGAGCCCGATCTGGAAGTCAGAGCATTCTGGGATCATGCCCTGAGCCGAAGGCAGACACTCAACCACTGAGCCACCCAGGCATCCCTAGTTCTAATAGTTTTTCTTTGGATTCTTTTGGGTTTTCCATGTATATGATGTGTCATCTGCAAATACAGTTTTAGTTTTTTTCCTTTCCAATTTGAATGTCTTCTTTTTCTTTTTCACGCCTGATGGGTCTGATTAGGTCTTTCAGTACTATGCTAAATGGGAATGGTGCAAGTAGACACCCTTGTCTTATTCCTGATCTTAGAGGAAAGATTGTCAACCTATCACTGTTGAGTATGATGTCACTGTTTGTGATATATAGACTTTATTATGTTAAGGTGCATTCCATCTATGTATAATTTGTTGAGGATTTTTATCATGAAAGCTTGTAGTATTTTGTCAAATGTTTTTATTGCTTCTAATGAGATAATTATAGGATTTCTATTTTTCATTCTGTAAATATGTTATATCATATTTATTTATTTATACTTGTTGAACCGTCTTTGTATTTCTGAAACAAATCCCACTTGATCATGGTATATGAACCTTTTAGTGTGCTACTGAATTCAGTTTATTAATATTTTGTTGAGAATTTTGCATCTGTATTTATCAGCATTATTGGCTTGTACTTTGGCTTGTAGTATTCTTAACTGGCTTTGATATTAATGAGATTAATACTGGCCTTGTAAAATCAGTTTGAGAGTGTTCTTCCCTTTCCATCTTTTGGAAACAGTTTGAGAAGATTGATACTAATTTTTTAAATATTTCATAGAATTCACCAGGGAAACCATATTGTCCTTGGCTTTTCTTTGTTAGGAGGTTTTTTTTTTATTGCTAACTCAGTTTCCTTACTTGTTATTGCTTTATTCAGATTTTGTATTTCTTCACGATTCTGTCTTGGTAGGTTTTATGTTTTTAGGAGTTTATCCATTTCATCATATTATTTAATCTATTGGCATATAATGTTCTCAGTAATCTCTATGTTCTTTGAATTTCTATGGTATCATTCATATTGTCTTTTTCTATTTTTTATTTTACTTGTTTTCGACTTCTGTCTTTTTTTCTTAGTCTAAATTAAATTTTGCCAATTTTATCTTTAAAAATTGGCTTTTAGTTTCATTGATCTTTTCTATCTTCTCATCTTTTTTGCTTACTTTCATTCTGATTTTTTTAATTTCTCACCTTTTGCTAACTTTGGGCTTTTTGTTTTGTTTTGTTTTGTTTCTTTCTCCTGATCTGTTGAGGTGGAAATGTAGGTTGTTTGAGATTTTTTTCTTTTCTTTTTCTTTTCTTCCTTAATGTTGGTATTTATATATAAACTTCCCTCTTAGAACTGCCTTTGCTATATCTCATGCATCTTGGTGTGTTGTTACTTATATTTCATTTATCTCAAGATATTTTTTGGTTTTTTGTTTGATCTATTCTTTGACCTACTGCTTGTTCAGGAGTGTATTGTTTAATTTCTACATATCTGTGAATTTTCTAGTTTTCCTCCTGTTAATTGATTTCTAGTTTCATACTACTATGGTTTGGAAAGATACTTGCATGATTCAATTTTCTTAAATTTTCTAAAACTTATTTTGTGACCTATAATATGAAATATCCTGGAGAATGTTTCCTGTGCACTTGAAAGAATATGTATTCTGCTGCTATTGGATGGGATGTTCTATATATGTTTGTTAGGTCCACTTGGTTAAAAGTATAGTTCAAGTCTAACTTTTCTTATTGATTTTCTGTCTGGATGATTTATCCAGTGTTGAAAGTGGAGTGTTAAAAGTCACTGTTGTTATTGTTTTGTTGTCTCTTTTTCCCTTTAGATCTTTTAGTATTTGCTTAATATACTTAGATGCTTTTAAGTTGGGTACATATGCATTTCTTATTATATCTCTGATGAATTAATACCTTGATCATGATATAATGACCTTCTGTTTCTTATTACAGTTTTTGGCTTAAAATCTATTTTTTCAGATATAAGTATAGCTACCACAGCTTGCCTTTGTTTTTCACTTGCATGGAATATCTTTTTCCAACCCTTCACTTTGAGCTTATGTGTGTTCTCAAAGTTGAAGTCTCTTGGCAACACATGGCTGGGTCTGATTTTTTTAAATTCATCTGTGGATTTTTTTACTTCACTCTGTAGATTTTTGATTGGAGAAGTTAGACCATTTATATTAAGATTAACTATTAATGCATAAGAACTTACCAATGTATCTTACTAGTTTTCTGGCCCTTTCATTGTTCCTTTGTTCCTTCCTCCCTCTTTGTTGTCTTCATTTGTGAAGTGATGATTTTCTGTAGTGGTATGCTTCCTTCTCTTTTAGTGTTTCTACTGTTGATTTTTTATTACTATTATGTTATATAAATCATCTTATAGATTTAACAGTCTTAGTTCATCCTGATAACAACTATTGCTTCAATCACATACAGAAGTTATATCCTTTTACACCCTACCTCCATATTCTGTGTGACTATTACCCAACACATGGGTCCCTTGGTATATGGTTCTGGCTCCCAAAGCTCCAACAAAGGTCCTTTAGCCTATGGATTTGATGCCAAATTGTTGTTGTTGAGTGTGAGGTATTACACGGGACATCTTATTCAACTGTGTTACTCCAAACTCCATTTCCTTCCAGAGTTCTATACATAAATATCTTTTAAACATCCTACAAATAAAAAAAATAAATAAATAAATAAACATCCTACAAATATATCACATGCATCTTAAATTAAGAATTCATATTGAACTAGTTTTTTTTAAAGTTTTATTTATTTTATAGAGGTGGGGAGGGGCAGAGGGAGAGAATCTTTTAAGCAGACTCCCTGCTGAGTGTGGAGCCTGATGAGGGGCTCCATCTCATGACCCATGAGATCATGATCTGAGTGGAAAGCAAGTCAGACACCCAACTGACCGAGCCACCCAGGCACTCCTTGAACTTGTTTTCTTAAGTATATTTTCTCGCATATTTCTGCTCCCAGTTAATGGCATTGATACATTAGTGAGATGATTAGTGACTTTTCAAGTTACTTAGAGCTATTCCTTGTATATCCTTATTCACCAAATTCTGTTGATCTTGCTTTTAAAACTTAGTTTCAAGGGCTCAGTCAGTTAAGTATCTGATTCATGGTCTTTGGTTCAGGTCATAATTTAATGGGTTGTGGGATCCAGCTGGCATCTAGCTCCCTGCTTAGTGCGGAGTCTTTTTGAAGATGCTCTTCCTCTGTCCCTCCCCCGACTTGCACAGCATTCTCTCTCTGTGTCTCTCAAATAAATAAAAAAATTAAGAAAAACCATATTTTTAAATTATTCATTCTAAAAGAGATCATATTTTCTCACCCAAACATTGCAAAACTTTCCTAGTAAACCAACTCTCTGCCTAATTCATCTTTTTTATTGCCAGTTAAATTATTTTATGACAGCTAAAACAACTTTAAAAAAAAGATCTTTTTGTTTTCCTACTTAAAATATTTTGATGGCTATATCATTTATAGAAGTAATTGTCATGGTAGGTGATGGAGTTTCCAAAAGGCACGGAGAATACCAACACATATCCAGACTTCAAAAACCATATACACTCTTTCCTAAAATATTCTAGACATTTGTGGCTTAGACATCAAAGCTTGTCACCCTTTCACACTTTAAAAAGAAAAGCATACCTTGTGCCTCTCATTGAGCATTGCATGAGAAAGTGGATACCTAGTGCTGAAGAAAAGTATACCATATACCAAATACCAAATATTGCATTAGTTTTAGAAAGTGAATGAATCTAATGACAATATGACAAATACCTTTGAATCAGATGGCTTTCAGTTTTTTGTTTTCAGTAAAATCATGTGGTAGACCCCTGAAAATAATTTTTGAGTTACGTTATTCTGTGATTTTGACCTAAAACAAAACAGTTTGTAAGAATTGAATGTCAGGACAAAACATAACTCTTCCTGTACTCCTGTACATATTAGTGACCAAATCTTCAACACATATTTATAAAAAAATGAGCAAAGATTTTATGCTTACTCTAACAATAAGACTTCTTTTTTTTAGGTTTTATTTATTTATTTATGAGAGACACAGAGAGAGAAGCAGAGAGATAGGCAGGGGAAGAAGCAGACTCCATGCAGGGAGTCCAATGTGGGACTTGATCTCAGGACTCCAGGATCATGCCCTGAGCTGAAGGCAGATGCTCAACCACTGAGCCACTCAGGCATCCCAAGACTTCTTTATTCATGGGTATATGAAACAATTAAGAAAATGTCTTATCATAGTTATTAAAGAATACAGCTCAAATAGCATGTTGCTATTTTGAATAATTCTTGATCAAAATATGTAATACTTTATGTTGTAGTAATAATCATGCTGAATATTCATCCTGGAGGAAAAGAATATCTGGAGTCTCATGGACACAGAAATTTTAAGTCAATTTCTGTTATTTTCAATAGAGAATTATGATAGTATAGACTATAAAATATTCTCGGGTATGAATGTAATACCAGGAAAATAATTCCTTAGGGAGAATGGAATAGAAATACAAATTTAAGAGGGAAAATGAATGATGTAAAGTTTTCAACTCTTACAGAAGAATGTGTTCATATATTTTCAAAATAGATGATGATTTTCATATACTACAGAATTTAGATTTTATTCAATATATTTAAGGTTCATTTTAAATTCAGTGTTATTTGTAAATCCTTAGACTTTGTATCTTTTGCTATTAAACGTACAATGAAAAATTTAAGACATCAACCTAATTTTAGGGGATATGTCAAGCAAAAAAAGCATACGGATGCTAACATGTAAAATCAAGTCAAAATTCCTTATGTAGCTACACATAGTTATCTTTTTACTATTCTAATCTCATGTCCCAACATTTTACCTCTCACATTCTGGTTGTGCTTGACAAGTCATTGTGGCTTTATTGGTCTCTTGGATTTTGTTTCTTCTCCTTAGATCTCTCATCTCCTTTTTACTAGAGAGAAACTGTATAATTTTGATGTCAATCACCTGACAGTCACTGTCACATTGTAGATTCACATTAATAAAAATAGTTTTCAAAAAAATAGTTTTCATTTATTGAATTCATGAAATGTGCCAGGCAGTGGGCTAAGCATTTTATAAGCCTTACTTTCTCTGATCTTCACAAGAATCTTAATGGTGATGTAGCCAAGACTCAGAAAGTTAAGTCTGAAAACTTAACCTGAAGTCAAGTAAGAATTGAGTCTTGTTGATTATATGAATAACCAAATAAATGTTTGGCTGCTGTTACTTTTATCCTAAAAGAAACTGAGTAATGGAAGTTCACTGACAATGGATTTCTTTAAATGTATAATTTTTGTGAAGTAGTTCAGCCCTATGAAATGTTTTTGTTTTTGTATTGAAATAGGAAGAGTCATTATATTTTATTATAGATAGCTGTTTAATACCCTCTCCTCTGACAAATGATAAGCTATTTTGAGTCAGAGATTATGAGTATATATTCACATACCCAGCATTGCACACATTGTCCAGTATATACCGTGTTTCCAGTAGTACATATAGAATCCATGAGTGGTTCACCACATCTTAGTTTTTAATAAATGCTTATGATTTTGATCTTTAGGAACTCTATTTTTGAATACAGTGTTTCACTTATTATCATTCATGTATCACTTTCTTGATTTTGTTTTATCTGAATACCACTGTGTTGTTCTTTAAAAATACTACTATATTTTTCTTTACAAGAACTATTTTTGTCTCTATGGCATTTATTTATTTGTCACCACAAGTAGTTGATTATCTGTATTGCTGATTATAAATAGGGTAAAAACAAGTTCAAAACAGTGGTATCAGAATTTAGCTAAACATTATAATGAGCTATGCCTGAGGTTCTTTTATTGTCTGTTAAAGATCACCAGCCATTAGAGAGGTGTTAAAGACAGATTGGCACAAAATTATTACTTTCACCTTGATTTAATCAGGATTGAAAGATCATTGAAAATGGACTCACTTTTTTTTTTAATGTTATTCAACTTCACTTAATTGAGTGATTTTGTGAGCCCTAAAATTATTTTGGGTACTATATGAGATGGGACTTGTAAAATGCCTTAAACCAATGCCTGGCACATTTCATGTATTCAGTAAATTTCATGTATTGTGATACATACCCCATACTTTGTAACACAGTTGTGGGTGACACTATCTTGCTCCTATGAAATAGGATCAAATGTGAGCCCTATCCCTAGAGTTGTAGTTCATTGAGACTGTCAATCCTTTCTAAGTAATTTCTACCTACTGCCATGCATGTTAATATTTATAAAGTTTCTGACAAAGAAAGGCATTGGAATTTCTGGAGAGTATTAAACTAAATTAAAAAAAAGAGGAGGAAAGGGCGCTATATTGAATTTGATTCACTAAGGAAGCAGAAGCGACTGGATCAATGTACACCTTCAACAGAGTCAGAGTTAAGCTTGCCTCAAGATGTCACACTATTAAGCAAAAAGCAATGGTGTGTAACAATTTCTGGAAACTGAAAGAGGAGAAAGGAAATTGTACTTCTGGTAACTTGCTCAAATTATTCAAGAAATGGATATTGTTGATACTGAAAGGAGAATAGTAAATACATGCTTATTACTGGACTTAATAGATGCTACTGAGAAATTTGTGAAATTCTAATAATATTTAATTTTCAATGAGAGTATGATTATTAAAAATGTAAAGGGAATCTTTTGCAAAAATAGGCAAAAAATAAAATGTCACACTTTTGTGGTAACAAAGTTGTTATACCTTCCATGTTTTATTAAACTCCTCCTTTAAAAAAACAAAAGGCCAGAGCATTAGAATTCCCCCAAATACACTAATCCATGTGACTCCCGTGCCCACATTAATTATATTAATTAATTAGTTAATTAGGAAGAACATTAAGCACAGATATTTGTGAATTCATAACAAATATCCTTGTAGATAATTAAAAAGATAAGTATGTAACCTGGATCTGGTGAATTGCCAACATCAGTAGAAGAGATACTGCCTGAATACTCTAGAGTGTCCAGTTGAAGTTGACATTTACGAAAGAAACTGAGTAATGAAGTTCAACGTAATTAACAAAGAAGGAGTGAGAATTGATTGAAAATCCATAGGTTGACAAAGCACACCCTATTTATCAACTCATCATTTGAACTGTGTCTTATTTAACATATAAACACCATCTGTGTCAGTGCTTTCCTCTCTAAAGCCTAAAATTGTTCTAAGTTTGTTTCCAGAGAAATCAGCAGTCTGGCATTTAATGTAATAAACAAGGTTGGCTAGTCTCAATATAGCTAATGTAAATGGGGGTATCCAAAATCTATACACACTGAGAGAGTAGGTGAAATCCTTTGATGACTAATCTCTGTTTTGGAAACCTTGAGAAATTACTAACAGTTTTAATAAGAAGGCAAGAAGTATTTGAAACATTTGTTCTTTATATTTTGAAATGCCATACCTGCAACAAATTGTTACTTGGTTCCTTAACTAATCGTTAGGCAGCTGCCTTCATTTTTGTTTTTTTTCTTGCTTACTGTGGTAAAATAATATAAAATTTTTATGTGTACAATTTTAAGTGTATAATTCAGTCGTATTAAGTACATATTGTACTATCCATCTCTAGAATCTTTTCATCTAACCCAAACTAACTGTGTACCCATTAACAACTCCCTATTGACCCCACTCCTCAGCCCCTTCCAATGACCATTCTGCTTTTTTTTTTCCTCTATGAATTTGACTACTACCTCATAGATGTGGAATTATATAAGTACTTTTGTGACTGATTTATTTCGCCTAGCATAATATCTTCAAGGTTAATCCACGTTGTAGCATCTGTCAGACTCTCCTTCCTTTTTAAGGCTCCAATATTTCATTTTACAGATATATCACATTTTGTTTATCCATTTATCTGTCAATGGATACTTGGTTGCTTACACCTTTTGAAAGATGAATAATGCTACTGAATAATGAAAAATGCAGCTATGAACATGCATGCACAAATAATTTGTTTCAGTCTCTGCTTTCAATTTTTTGTGTGTGCATATACCAAGACGTAGAATTGCTGGAACATATGGTAATTCTATGTTTGATTTTTTTGGGGGACCCGCCATACCATTATGTCTTATTTTTATCCAAATGAATCCATACTGATTTTTTGTATGTTTCTGTCCTCATATCACTCGCTCACACCATACACACAAACACACATATACATGCACACACCACTCTCTCTCTCTTATTCAGATTAGTTTTAGCAGGGGAGAGTCATTATGAAGCCCATTAATCTTCATTTTTCACAGCAAGATTCATTTTATAGGACTGGAAGATGCAGAAATGGAACCACACAGCACTTCGTCAGCAGCTAGGATTTCTAAATGTGATGCCGAGTGAAAATTAAACACAAGAGACCAGACAGCAGCTCTAATAACTCAGTAATTTCTAAATAAATAGACTGAGATTGATGGAAATGAAAACAGTTTTCTCTAACAAGGGAAAGTGTGCAGGGTAGTAATATTTGCCTCAAATATGCTTTGCATAAGGGATTAAAATTCCTGAAAGCCTCTCATTTTCCCATCAGAGAATTTGTTTCTTCTATCAGTCAAATGGTGGTTAATTATCATATTTCAAGGAGCAGCTCATTAATTCATGAACTAAAAATAACTAGATATTTATGTAGGAAGATAACATATAATAACAGATAACTTGAACTGCTCTGCCAATGTAAATTGTCTTCCAATTTCATGAAAGTTACAGGAGGTGATTGCATGGTAAAAGTTTATACCAGCTGTTAATTTCCACTTCAAGAATTTAAGAAATTTTGAATTTTGGAATGAAATAAATTTAAAACTACATCCCCAGGGAAAATCCTTCTCTTTCTATTTGATCAATTTTGTTTGGCTGTTAGGTGTTGACAAAGAAAGTTACAATCAAAGGAATAAGAAACTGGTGGGGAAAGAAATAAAGTATTAAAATGACAAACTAGGTCAAGGACCTTGAAAAAGGAAATGGGGAAAAAAAGCACTGAGAGAAGTAGGTCCCTTTTCTCTCCTCAATTCCAAAATATACCCCTAATTTCAGAAAAAAATACATATATATTTAGCATAATATTTAAAAACCTCCTGCTGTAGAGTTAACTCTTTCACACTTAAATACCAATGATCGGGAAATGTAACTTGCTTCTTCAATTGTTTTATTTAAGATATTTGGCAGAGAATATATATAATATATAAGATTGATGGTGAACTAAAGATGTGATTAAACAAAACCAGTACTCATTATTAAAGCAAGAAATATATAATTTTAATTTTTGGAAAATTTGATTTACATTTTAAATCTTTTGACCGATGTTACAAGTATATTTTTCTAGCACTGACACATTTTCAACTACTATATTTAATTTATACAAAAGGAACAAAGTTCCGGTCATCTGGAAAAGGAAATTTTAAAGGAGGATATTTAAAACTCAATTTGCATAACAATGCACATGATATCAATATGTTAATTACCCCTACCAAAGAAAGGAGGACCAATCTTCCAAAGATGTCTAACATTCCAATATAAGCATGTAAAGCTCTGACTTTTGCCCTTGTTCCTAGGTTATCCTTGATGCCTACCTCTGAAGAAGGTCTCAAGCTGTGCACAGATATATTACCAGTTATAAATCTGTTTGAAGAATCTAGTTTAATTAAAAGTTTCCTTTTTATGTCTCTGCAACTTTAACCAAGATAAATATTTGTAATCCATAACTATTGAGATTGACCTTATGTCACTAAGTTTGACTTATAGCTTTTAGTTTTCACTATTGTATTGTGATCGCATGAAGCTGCAACGTGTATTCTCTCACTATGAGCACATCCATATTTCCCAGAACGTTCTTTTGTATCCTCTTTTTTGGGTTTATCTCCTCTTCCATTTTCAGGTCTTGGCTTAGTCATCACTTCCTACAAGAAGCCTTCCCTGATTCTGTACATGCCAAAAATATTCCTTCCATCATTCCTTACGCTCCCCTGCATTGCCTACTCCCCAAGTATCAGTACAATATCATACTGTCTATGATCATCATAGTGTCTATTGCACTTCTTATCAGGGCTGCTAGTTTAATAATGACAGGGATTCTACCTGTTTTAAGTTACATTACAATAAATAATGTAACACAGTGTTTGCCCTATAGTTAACACCTATTTATTGTGCAGTGTTATTAATCATAAGCTAATAATTGTGTTAATTTTTCTAAATGCCAAAATTGGCAATTCTGTGGACAAATACAGAATGAATATTTTTGTTCGGAGAGGATTAATGATCCCCAGCTGAGTATGGGGGTGGAGAGTGCTCCAAGGGGGCTCCAAGTGGGCCTCCCTACAGGGCTCCAGAACCTGAGATCATGACGCTTAACAAATTAAGCATCCCCCCCCCACCCCCGCGCCCCTTGTTTCACTATCCTAAGTGTAGTTCTCATGGACTAATGGATTTAGTTTAGGTCAATGCTTGTCAAAATAAACTCTACATGAAAATATCCCGGGAAACCTGTTAAAATTGAGATTCTGATTCTGTGGTCTGGAGTTGGGCATGAGACTGATTATATTTCTATATTTCTTTTTTTTTTCAGGTTTTATTTATTTATTCATGAGACACACACAGAGAGAGAGAGAGAGAGAGAGAGAGAGAGAGGCAGAGACACAGGCAGAGAGAGAGAAGCGGGCTCCATGCAGGGACCCCGACATGCGACTGGATCCTGGGTCTCCAGGATCACGCCCTGGGCTGAAGGCAGCGCTAAACCGCTGAGCCACCCAGGCTGCCCCATTTCTATATTTTTTAACAAGTTTCTGTGCATTGTCATGCTTCTGTTCTATGGACCACACTTTGAGTAGTATCATTTTACAAAAAATAATTTTTGCCATTTCATCATCTAAAATTATGTCCTTAAGATACAGATATAAAGAAATGGCCAAAAAGCAGGAGGAGAAAGAGGAAGAGGAGGCAAAGGGTGAAGAAGGAGGAAAGGAGGAATAGGAAGGGGAAGGAGAGGAAGAAGAGCCATTCTACTAGGCAAGGAAAGTGGCAGCTGCTCCCCATATAGTATATACTTATACACTCACTCACACACACACACACACACACACACACACTATTTATATATATATATATATATGTTATACATATATATACACTACCATATTAAATGCTTATATAT
Organism: Vulpes vulpes; assembly: GCF_048418805.1. Lineage (NCBI taxonomy): Eukaryota > Metazoa > Chordata > Mammalia > Carnivora > Canidae > Vulpes > Vulpes vulpes. The sequence goes on along the minus strand of NC_132783.1, from coordinate 105,502,237 downwards.
ATAAATACATCTATTTCCCAAATAGTGTGTGTGTGTGTATATATATATATATATATATATATATACTGTACATATATAGAGTGTGTATACATGTATACTATATTATATATATGTATATATGTGCATAGAAACTATGCATTTAGGAAGAAAGAAAAGCATTAGAGCAAAACTACCAAATTATAAGCTAAGGCTTAGACCAAAATATAGTTATGATAAACATTGAGAATTTAGTGACAAGATGGTCAACAAAGCATTTCTTTTAGAGCATTGAATATAATTGAAAGCTTCTGTGTTAAATGACAGACTACAATAGCAGGGTTGAAAATCTATTATTAATAAAGAGGAAGAAGCTGGCAGACAAAGCAGATTTTCAGAAAAGAATTCAAAAATCAATTCACTAAAGTTGGAAGAAAATAAGACTTTGATGCACTGGGAGGAAGAATGAGAAAAAAATGTTTTTCAGGAGAACAATAGAGGAGAAGAGAACCAAGAAAGAAGACTCAGGCATCTAAATTTATTTTTTTAATATTTATTAAGGAATTACCATAGTCTAGGCACTTTATTAGGTTTATGGCATTAAACAGTATATAAAGCACTAAAAATATTCAGTTTCTCTGGGTTGACATAGACATAAGTGAAAAATTACAATAAATTGTGTTACAAAGACATATGAAACAAGCATTTTATACTTAAAATGAGAGCATCTGATTGGCTAGGAACACCATATGAGAATGGTAAACAAGGAGAAGATACTTGGTATCATTTGTTAAAAGATGAAAAAGCGCCCCATTCTGTGCTCCTTCTCATTCCTCCCTCCCCCTGCCACCAGAGAAAAAAGAACATTCCAGGCAATGGAAATTACTAGAAAAGATATATAAACTGAGCCATTCTGGGGACAATTGGTATTAAGGAAGGCAGGTAATAGTTTGTGGTTATAGGAGTGTGTATATTTGAGGGGCAGAGGAGGGATGGAAGGAGAGAGAAAACAGAGAGAGATGGACAGAATAAATTTTATACATATATATTTATAAAATAAAAATTCACTCTAGGATGAAGAAGAGAAGACACATCTATTTTTTTGTTGGCTGGTTAAGAGGAGTTGTTTTGCACCTAAACTATATGCAGCTTTTGGGGAACATCTTCAAGCTTGTTTGGAAAAGAGGAATACTAGTGGTGAAAATAGGGGAAAAAAGTGATAAAAGTGATAAAAACATAATTCTAGGCAGTATTTTCATATATGAACACTTTATAACCTGTACACATTAAATTTTCAGAAGGAAGAAACAAAGAAAGTTGAGGAATAGTAATAATTTTTACTACTATAGAGATCTTGGCTTAAAATAAAACCTTTTCTGCATTACAGGTCACAAGTCAAAGTCAAATCACTAAGTGAAATTGTGTTATAGTGTTTATGTTCTTCCTTTGAATTAAATATTAGTTATGAAAGTAATAGTTATGAACATATAAACATGTATAATTTTCATTAAAACATACTTTAGACAACCTCTAAAACTTCTTATGATTAGTTTGGATGGTAATAATGGCACAATAAAGCTCTGGTTTTATTTGGAATTCTTCTTTTACTTCCTTACATTTTTTTTTCATAAAATGATAGGACTAAGCAATTGTATAGTAGGTTGAGGAGACCAATCATTTTTAAGTGAAGTCCCAAATAACAACAAAAGCATAACAAAAGAGAAGTATAAATGCAAAGTAATGGCTTTAATGCACATACTCTTATCTTGTCCCTATGGCCAATCAGCCAATGTATTCCAACATATAACATAGGAAAGAGGAGTTAGTCTTTTGCAATTGACTTGTAAATAGCATCACGGGCAAGTGGAATTCAATGGAAAACTATAGCAAGACATTTCTCATTGACTTTCATTAGACATGCAGCCTGATATATGAGTGAGAAGACTATTTCTTGGGGTTTGGTAGTGTCTTTTTGTAGGAGAACTAGCAGGAGAGGGAGCTCAGAGAAATATTTAAAAACAGTGTTAATTTTTCTCTAAATCATTGTTTATAGAACAAGGAGAATAAATGAGGGAAGGATACCAAGTTTATCATTCTCAAAACTGTATTCCTGAAAATGACTAGCAGTGTTTCAGTAGAATAAAAATTCATCTTCAGGGAAAGGATTTCTGTTTCATAAATACATGAGTCTGACATGTATATATATATATATATGTTTATATATATATATTTTTTTTTCTATAGGTAAGTATCCACCTTTAAGTCTTAGGCACTGGCATTTTATGGAAATATACTCCTGGAATAGTTTTGTAATTCACATCTTGCATAAAACCAGATATATGCTGACAACTGAGAGGTTTCTATTCACCAGCCAATGGTTATTAGTGATTAGTAGCAACACATTGTGTGATTTGAAATTATGTGATAACTGGAATTGTTCACATTATTTTGGATTTTGCACATGAAATGAGTTTCACATTAATTTTATGTTACATTATTTTAAATTAATGTAATTAAAATTAATAAAGTATACATTTTTAAAGATACGTTTGAAGATTTGCTGTCAATTTTTTTATTCCCAAAATTTGACCTAATTTAACCTCTCAAACCGAAATAGTTTTGTCCTTATCTATTTGTTGACCCACTTGTGTTTCTCAAAGAAATTACAGCTGAAAGAACTAAATGCTGATATGAGATAATAATAAAATACTGACCTTAATATTATATACTCGGATATCAAATCTTATTAGAATTGTTACTTGTCTCCATCTTAAATCTTTAATACAATTATGTAGATTAATGACTTTTAATTTTTTTTAGCTCAGTAGTCATGCGTGGTTCTTATTTTACATAGTGTTACCATAGTTATTTTCCTTTTAAGAATGTGACTTCTGTAGTACTTACCAAGATGATATTTTTATATTAAACTTGCTAATATAAGCCTATTTAGCACACTCAATAATTGAGATTACTTGAAAATTGCTAAAAGCATAAGTTCCCATGAAGAGAAACATCACTTTAATAATTTTTTTTTTTATTGAAAATGTTTCTTACTGAAAACTTGAGGGCTTTGTGTCACATGTCAAAGATATGTCATCTCAGTTTATAGAAATTATGGATATATAGCATAAGATATATTAAGATAAATTACCAAATATTCTTGACAGAAGATACAATATGTCTTTTTAAAAAAATTATTTTTGCAACACTCCTTAGAGTATAAGCCTGTGTTTGCTGTTTTCTAATAATGAGAAGATTCTCGACTTAAGTAGTAGCAAGAAGAAAATATATATTTACCATATAACTAATGGGCTAATTAATTTAGGTTTTACTCTAAGAAATAAAATAACTTAGAAGTGTCTTCTTCTAAATAAGCACTTTTTAAATACAAGGCTATAACTAAACCAGTGTTTCCACGATATCATCACTAAGAATGATAGTAGCTTTATAAATTTGTATAATGAGCTCTTTAGGATAGATGACTATAGTTCTCATTTACTTCATCTGAGAAATCCAAACTGTTAATACCAATATTAAATCTAATCATATTATGTCCTAAAACATTATTTTAATTCATTGATGTGAAGGCAAATGATCATTAAATGCTCTCTTAAGTACATTACAGAGGAAACAAACACCCTACGCATTATTTCTGACAGAGGACAGAGTATTAAAATGCTACTAGATGATAGCCCAGCTTGGACTTAGAGAATTAATGAAGAATAAATGTTCTAGGTGACATGTAAGCATGCCATTCTCTCTATGGAATGACCTTTATTCTTCCTTAGTTAGCTAATGAGGATTTCTTTGTTATCTTTCTTGCTGAGGGACCTCAGGGTCTTGTATCATTATTGAGTGAACACAATGTCACCTCGGCTGGCAGAAATGTTTCGTCTCTTGTCAGGAAGAGAAGTTTCCTTATGTCATCTAAAGAAAGCACAACACAGAGACTGGCAATTGAGACCAGACATTTCAATCAGTAAAGTCAATCCAGTGAAGATGTTTAACCTGACCGAGTTGTTTGAATTAGAATATTTAAACTCTCTTGTGTCCTGGAATTTAGAATATCTATAATTATGGATGAAGAAAAAGTTGCATTAATCTATACTCAGTATATTTCTTATCTTGTAGTCAATTTTATTTGATTAGGATAAATTCTAGTTTTATGATATTATGTATAGATAACTAAATGAGTACTTTTGATCCCCAAATTACATTGATAGTCTGTCTGACCCAAATTCCCATATAGATTCAACTAATGGGCACAGAAATAGGGAAGAAAGGTACAATAGGAGATCCATGTTGCAGCATACCAAATAAGCCTGACATTTTACTTTTAACATTCAATTTATTTTAACAACAAGAACAACAAAAAAGCATTGGGGAATACTAATGTATTGGTGTGAGAATAAGGACACCAGAAGGTAGTATGTAAAATGACAGCTATAACTTACATCAGCAAGTCCTTTGGAAGGCAGGTTTTCAGGAGCTTAAATATTGACTCTGTCTCTACATTTGAAATGCTTTAGGATGTGAGTGTAATTCTCTGTGGGTTAAATCCTATCATTTAACTATTGAACTTTCTCCAGCCTTCTGAATACTATCCAGAGACTTGTCAATATAAAGTAGTAGCAAAAAGAAAATATAAAACCTATGTTTTCTGAGGATTAGTGGCATCAATGATTAACTGCTGAAGTTACACAAGTTTGTAAATAGAAAATGGCTCCATGTTTTTACTTATTTTTAACAGGCTAAATTATAGGAAGGTTGCAGCTAAGGGATTTCATGATACAGCTCTTAAAGATTTGGCTTTAGATTGCTGGAGTAGGAGATTTGGCTACAGCAATGTCTAAACCTGGGTGACAGAAATACTTTCTGAGCCACAGTTCCCTTTTCATGAAGTTCCCTCTTTCATGAAAATTGGGATAGAAAAGGTACTAGAGGTTCTAGAGGGTTAATTAAATGACATGCAACATGAAAAATAAAAGTTTAGGGTCTACCATCATTTATCAATATATTATAGTTAGTGTTTATAAATTTTGTCAATTACTTTGAAGCTCACATCAAGTGGATCAAGTGGACAATTCTGGTCCAACCATGGAGAATTTATAACTCATATATAAGATTGTGCTAGATGGCTAATTAACTGGGTATAGTAACCATGTTTCTGGCTTCTATGAAATTGGTGTTTTAGATACCTACTCTACATGAAAATACTGGTAAGCCTTGCTCTGGACAACTCAATAAAATGCTTCCTTGGCCTCCTGCCTCTCCTGTCCTCCCCACCAGAAGTCCCTCTCCTAGCCATATACCTTTCAGATACAAACCAACTGATCCATATTCCTTGCCTCCAACCACCTATCTCATTATGCTTTCACAATCAGGCCACTATTTACCTACTCTAATAGCTGTATGGTCTAGTATCAGATGGCTAGGGATAGCCCCTCTGCCCCAGAGCTAGATGAAATTATTTAAACAAGCCAATTCTATCTTACTAACCCTACCTCCCCCATCCCTTCCCATGGAAATCACAGTAAAGGTTCATATACCAGTTCTTTCTTCTCTTTATGCCTCGTAGCTGACATGAACTCTCTTTTTAATGGCAATTGTTTCCTGATCTGTTGGACTTACTATACCTCAAATTTTCTATTAATACAGTGTGTTTTAAATCACTAGGTTACTTTCATACCTAGCTGTTTTTAAAATTACTTCGATATATTAAAAGATATAAAAAATGATTATTTTGATAAACTTTTCTTTTTCATGGCCAAGTAGTCTAATGATAGTACTCAAAGGGGAATTTTGATAAACATATTTTAAGGTATTTTTTAAAATTTTCAATTGTCTTATTTTAACTTGCCGTTTCAATATTATTTGAGCCACTTAAAATATTTACAGATATAAGTAGGAGGAAGTTACTATTTTACTTTATTTTTGCTTTTTCAAAATTTACTCAACAAATATTATATACTTACCATGGTGCTAGACAGTGTTCTAAATGGGAAATACAATGGTAAAAACTGACAAATGTCTCTATTCTCATAGGTCTTACATTCTAGTGTGGAGACAATGAAAAGATAAGATACCAGTAAATGAGATATAGATAAATGCTAAGAGGAAAAAATAATGCAGTAAAGGATGATATATGTTGATGTTCATGTGTCTGTGTAAGAAATGGGGAGAATTAGATAAAGTTACTAGTCACTCTGAGATGTGGTTTTTGTGAAAGAATCTGAAGGATGTCAGGGAGCTAGCTATGAAGATATCTGGAGCTAGCTATAAGGAAAAGTATTCCAGCCAGAAGAATAACGAGTGCTGAGATCCTAAGTGAAGAGCAAAGTCAGGGATCAGAATAGAGTCTGCCATCACTGAGGTATAATGAACTAAAGGAAAGATAGGAGGACATGAAGTCAGAGGTGAAATGGGAAGGGAAAGGAAGACCAGTGGGGCACCTGGAGATGGGAACCATTGGAGCTACTGGCTGATATTTTAACAGAACCTTTTTGGTTATTCTATTGAGAGTATGTGATAGAAGGGTTCGAAGGCAAAGTGGGGACCAGTTAGGAAGTTATAGCAGTCACTGAGGTAAGAAAGACTGTGGTGGCTTGGGCAGGAAGCTGGCCAAATTATTTAGAAGAAAAATCAAATGGATTTTTTTAACAGATGGTATTTAGAGTGTGAGAAAACGAGTCAAGAATGACAACAACAGTTTTTTAAGACTGGAAGAATAGATTTACCATTCATTGAAATGATAATTTAGGGAAGGAGAGATGGATATCAGAAGCTCAGTTTGGAATGTGCTAAGTCCTATTGAAAACCCAAGTGGAGATGTAAAATAGGGAGCTTGATATAAATATAGTGTAGAGTTCATGGAAATATCCAAGCCAGATGTAATTAGGAATTCATTGGCATATCAGTTATATTTAAAAGCATCAGACTAGACTAGGTAGGCTAAGTAGCAACCATGTATGGCGCAGGTTAATATATTTTCACAGTGTGAATGCCTGTATAACTACTATCCACATCAAAAAAGAATATCAACACCCAAAAGCATCCCTCATGTTACCTCCTAATCAATACATATTTCACTAAGTATATTTTTTAGGTTGGCGTTATTTTCTTTCAACACATTAAAGCTATCAATCCAACTTCTCTGGATTTCATTCTTGTTGTTGAAAAGACCACTGTTACTCTGTGGCTCCTTTGATCATAGTGTTTATTTTTCTCCCTTCTAGCAGTTTTTAAATTTTTATCTTTTCTTTCTTTAGATGTTGTACTATGAGGTGACTACATGTGGAATTCTGTTTGTTTGTTCTTTTTTGCTTTCAGGAGGTTTTGTGAATATTTGGCTTGATGTGTTTAATTAATTTCAGAAAATTCTTAGCCATTATCTGTTTAAGGATTTTTATCTCATTCTTTTTCCCCCTCTGTCTATAGATTAAAACCCTCCTATTGTGTACTTTGTATTCTTATTCTTCTCATCTGTGTTTTCCATCATATTTTTCATTCTTTTGGGGAGATTTTTTTTAACATATCTTTTATTTCAGTTCATTAATTATCTCTTCAGTTCTGCCCAGTGTATTCACGATCCCATTACTTCAATTTTTAGTTCACCTATTTCACTCTTGAGTTCTGAAATTTCTGTTTCTTGAAGATTTTTTGCCATAATTCTCAATCTTGTCTTTTATAGCCTTAAAAAATAGTACAAATAAGTACTTTAAAGTTGGATATGAGGGCTCCAATATCCATGGTTTCTGTGTGTCTATTTAATTGTCTGCTATTTCTACTAGGTTTTGGGGGGATTGTTAGATTTTTGTTTTATTGTGTTTGTTTCGTTTCCTTGTGTTCATGCTTATTATTTATTTTGTATTTGCAAAACTGTTTTTAAAAGTATTGAAACCTAAGATGACACTTTTTTTGAGATAATTATCTTACCTTGTCTTATTCATTATTTTCATTTGCTCTTTCTGGTATCTGGAACTAAAGCACCTCAATCGCATTTTACAGATTAAATCTTAATCATTAAGATAATTCGAAGTTGAGCTTGAAATCCTTTTGAGCCCTTGTTTCTCTTTCTTACTACTAAGTTATAGTCATTTGAGAGACAAGCCCAAAGTAAGAAGGATCACCTGTGCTCCTCTATTGACCAATATCACCTGTGCTCCTCTATTGACCAATATTCTACTCTTTTTTATTAAATTTATTTATGATAGTCATACAGAGAGAGAGAGAGAGGCAGAGACCTAGGCAGAGGGAGAAGCAGGCTCCACACACTGGGAGCCTGACGTGGGATTCGATCCCAGGTCTCCAGGATTGCGCCCTGGGCCAAAGGCAGGTGCCAAACCGCTGTGCCACCCAGGGATCCCCCAATATTCTATTCTTAAATCCAGATGCCCTCAAAAGCATTGCTAAACCTCTTCGCAATCTCCACATACATGGTAAATGACCACAAGGGAAAAGCAATATTCAAATATTTGGCACATTGCTTAGAAATTTATTATTTCCCCATGTCCTGCCCATGGTATCCTGAGGGAAATATAAATATTTATATATAATATAATAAATATAATAGATATTTTATATAACACATAAATATATATCTGTATGTGAAATATATATATATGTATATATATAAAAGGATATATACATATATCCTTTTTTCCAGCTCTTCTTATTGTGCTCATTATACGGATTGTTCTAAATCACCTGAGTCAAGAGATGTTATAGTTTATATTACCTTCTGAATTAAAGAAAATTATTTTAATTCATACAAAGTTCAGAGCCAATGTCTGCAGCTATCATTAGTGAGTAAACTTTCTGATAGCCCGGTAGATTTTTGTGTTTTGTTTTGTTTTTACTATTATATATTGATGAGACCCAATGTCTAATTCCCACATTTAGCTCAAATATTATTTAAGACCAGGGCTTTCAGGAAACCTTGGGTGGCTCAGTCATTCAAAGCATCTACCTTCAGTTCAGGTCATGATCCTAGGGTCCAGAGATTAAGCCCCACAACTGGCTCCCTGCTCAGTGGGGAAACTGCTTCTCCCCCTGCTTTTTCCCCTCTCCCCTCACTCTTACACCCTCTCTCCCATAAATAAATAAAATCTTAAAAGAAAAAAGAAAGCAAGGAAGTTCAGTTCAAGGAAGAACCATAGAAAGAAAGTAACTGTGGTTTTAATAGAAATGAAAAGATCAGAATACAAAAAATAGTAGAAGAATACATAAAATATAAATATGAAAATATATCCAGGATGGTTGGTTTTCATAAATAATATGATAATAATAACTAATAAGAAGTCAAGAACCAGTTAATCCCTAGAATAGTGTATTGCGTCAAGTCATTCTAAAGTATAAAAGTCAATTTTTTGAAACTTTAAATTGAAGCTGGCTCCAGAAAGAACCAATTTAAGTTTTTGCCTTTTACTTTGCTGTTTCACAAATTTGTAGATTACAGTCAAGTCAAAAACCTATTCAAGAATATACACAGGAATGTGGAGATTTCCACACTTAAGTTTGAGTAGATTAAGTTTTCCAAACATACTAAATTACCAGACTGTTTAATATGCCGTGATTTTTGTTTTTTGTCATAAAATAATACTTTATTACATTATAATTTATATATCTAACCATTGGATTTTACTTTACTACTTTATTATTTATTTTTATTTTATAATTTTTATCTTAAAAATAAGTCAGGACTACCTGTTAGCTACTGGCCATACTACACATGGCTACTATACATTCACTTTGAGTCCTTTCAAGGGGACACATTAATACAATAAAGAACAGATGAGTGAGCATATGGTTTGTTAAATCATGTTTATAATATTTAGATCCAGATCACATTTAAGTAAAGGGTCAGTGGCACATAAATTGGAAACTCTGATTTAACACTTTTTAGTAGTAAGAGGCTAGGAGCATTAATTATTAACAGTGTGAACAGAAAAGCCACGTGCCATGAAACAAATAAATATAATCACTAAAATGTTAAAACACAACACTGCATAAGAAGATTGCACATTTCAAAAATATGTTTAATGCTTCTATGAAATACATACCAGATGGCCACAATTGCTTTAAATCCATGACAGATATAAAAGTATTTCTCAATCTAGGATATATGGACAGCATAAAACATGAGTGGACAACAGTTAATACAGATATTATAAAAATATTTATATCCTAGCAGAATAGCTATTTTTACATCTTTTTAGAAAAACTTCCTATATTTTATCTAGTTTGGAAGGCTCATGTGTATCAATGAAAATGGATTAAATTTTTATGATACATACTATTTGGAGATGAGTCCATTAGAAAGCATTGCCCCAATACCATTTGGCCGTTGTAAATATACTGTATTTCCCAAGTATATTTCTCTGAATATGGAAAACTTTGTGATTTTAAGATAAGTTTGTCAGTACCAAATAATATCACATTCATTGGGTATTTTTTTATTCTTTTTGATCAACAGAATAATCCCAGATAAAGTCTAGAGGCTATAATAAGTCAAACATATAACTGCCTATAAAGCTAAGATAGCAGATAATATAAAAATTATCTGTGGCATATTTCCTGTAAAATTTATTTCTACTTAAGGTGTCTGCCACAGCATTTGCACAATTCATTGTAATAGTAGTAATTATATAGATAATAATCATACTACTGTGAACACTTGGCAGATATTAAAAGTTTCAATATTAGCTTGTCACACATCCTTCTCCAAAGTTCAACTTCTCATCAGCTATATCAGTTTTTCTTTATTTTCCCATCCCACTATTTCACAGTGCTTAAAAATATATGAGGAATCATAAGAAACTTTTAAAAAGTATGTATTTGCATGAAATATACTTAGCAAATAAATGTATACTTGATATCCTTCTTGAAGAATCACAATTCAAATTACTATATTAAAATCTTCATAAAATACTCTAGTGAAAACTTTTATTTAGTGTGGTCTAAGTGCAAATGCACTTTTTTATACAACCCTTTTTCCATACCACATAATTTCAAATATGTTAACATAGTTTCATATTCTAGTGCTTTATAAAGCACAGTTGGGGAAAATTACCTTTGGCTTGTAAAACTTTTACTTATGTCTACACTTAGAATTGCTATTCATCATCATATGCATAGCAATTTCCTGGATGAATGTTTTCCAGCTCTTTTCTAAATTACCAAATTCAGATTGTTATGGTCTACTCCAGTTTTAGCCAATCCCCAACATGGAAGTAGGACCAGGTAATATCCATTTTATTAGATGAATCTAACCTAAAAAATACTAATGTAGATCCTTAAGACCTGTGAAGACACTTTTACATGCTTTCTTCACACTGCACATTAGAGAATGGAAATCAATTTGGAGGACTGTGATCATCAAAAGAGTTACCAATAAACCAAGGGCACAATAGAAATTAAAAAAAAAAAAAGATAGGCCTAGGGAAACAAGGATTAATTAAAAGAAATCTAGGTTGATAGAATTCACATGTAAAGAATGAATATAACACCAATGTCAATTAATCTGATAGGAAATAGCATGAAAGAGGAAAAGCAATTTCCAGAGAATAACACCATGGTCAATGAGTGGGAAAAGGGATTTAGAGGGGATGGTTACCAGGGAAATTGGAACACCGGTACATCAAGACTTCAGCTTCTTAGTTACCAGGACAAGGGATAGAAATCTAAAGACAGATATTGGTGTAAGATTTCTTTTTTGGGATGTTGAGTTCAGTGAAACTTGTTGGGTAAAACTGTGTTACCAGTGCTGTAGTTTAGAGGTTAAATTGCTGGTAATTTTTAATTTCAATATAAATCATAGTGTTGTTAAAATAGAAGAGCATAGAAACTGGTACAAATGTCACTCATGAGGTCACTTCTAGGTCTTACTACAGAAGGACAAATAGGCACAAGCATGTCTACCTATTCTCTTTTGAGGTAGGAGTTCATGGTATACTATTCAATGGTAGAGGTTCTTTGGAAGAAAGGTATGGCTAGCACATCTATAATGGTTATTTAATTAATTAAATGAATAGCATAATTATGGAAACCAGATGTGTCATCACTTAAGATCTAATTTCTCTTGGATATTAAGTTATCCTTGAGAAGTGACTACATGTGATTGGTTTTTCTTAGAGGGAGAAATCCTGCAAACAATGTGTTAATAGCAGCCAGGATTTCCAGGGAGAATATCAGCTTCTCAAGTCTCATTACCTCTACCTGTTTGTTTCTTCCTGTTCCTCTGAGTCTCCTCCCATAGTTACCTCTACTTCAATGTTAGAGTCCCTTAGACTTGGCATCTCCCCAGTTCTCAGAAACCTAGGCCCTAGGAAAGGGAGAAAGAGAGGGACTGAGATGGAAATTGTGCTTCTTCTGGGTACGTAGTGGATGTTCAATACATTTTAATTGAATGAATTAATTTATAAAGCTGTGACTGAGTCGCTATCATTAGGACATTTATTTACTCATCAAAAGTGATGGGGGGATCCCTGGGTAGCTCAGCAGTTTAGTGGTGCCTTCAGCCCAGGGCCTGATCCTGGGGACCAGGGATCAAATACCACGTTGGCCTCCCTGCATGGAGCCTGCTTCTCCCTCTGTCTGTGTCTTTGCCTCTCTGTCTCTCTCTCTCTCTGTCTCTCTCTCTCTGTCTCTCTTTCTGTCTCTTGTGAATACATAAATAAATCTTTATAAGAAATGATGGGAATTCCCTTAGATTTATTAATAAAGAGGGGTCAAAGCTGCAGATGATCAGATTAACAAGGGAGTCCAGATGGTATCTTGTTTTGTTTTGATATTATTTTTTGATGAAAAAATTCCAGATTTCTCTAATTTATCTCAGGCAATTTTAAAAAGAAAATAAAAGCCTCAAATAAATGAAAACAAAACAATTTTAACATCTCTACATGTATTAGAGAAATATCCCTTAAATTCTGTTTTCCTGTGGATATTTTTATTAAATATGGAATCTTAATATCAGCTGGATTTTAGGTAATCTTGTCTTTTATGAATATTTTTCAGAGATTTAACCAGATTACAGCCCCTCATTGCCGAGGTAAAGGAGAGTCTTCATTAAAATTAGAAGAGATTTGCAATATCTTAGGAATGTCATTGGTCATTTTTAAATTTACTCTGGGTATAATATACATAATATATTTTTTTTCTTTCTTCTCATTTTCAGGATGGATAGGCCTGAGTTTATCCCAAGGCTGGGAAACCAAGCAGAAACGCTTGATTTGTTCATTTACCTTCAAAATTTCAATGATATTGCATTCTGACTCAAATGGGGCATGTTATAAAGTTTTGGGCTTTTTAAAAAAATAACTATAAAGCATTATTTCATTAGAGTATTCCTATAATGTTAAATATCTTTGTAAAACTCCTTTCTTCAATTATACAGTATAATAAAACAAATTTACAGTATGGGAAACAAATTTTGACTTGATTCCTTGTAAAGCATGAACTTGGGACTATAAGTAAAAAACATTATGTATAGTTGTAAGTTATATTAATATTGAGCCAACATAATCATTTCTACTTTTTCTTTTGAAAAATGCTTCAGAGGTCAATGAATTTTCTAATATCTGAATTTTAAGTTGAAGACTCTCTTCCATAGACAATGATGTTAATTTTAGAAATAGATTTTATAGACATACTATGCACTGAACACGTATAAAATTCTTCTAGGCAAGCATTAATTTTGTAGCAAGAACTTAAAGCATTAATTAGCCAAATTATGAATGCAGAAAACAATGAATCCAAAAATCTGTTCCTATTATTGTTAAAACAACAACAACAACAACAACAACTAGAAATACTTTTCTGGGTTGCCTGAATTAACTACTATATAAACAGCCAGAATTCATAATTTTTAGTGGATCAGTATTTCACAATATGTTTTATTTTATATTATCAAGCAATTGTCAGACAGGTAGAAAGAATCACCAAGTGCTATTTTTCCAAATGTAGTTGCTTTTTTCTTTTGAATACTTGAGTTGTGATTATCTTTTCCTGTCAAAATGATCATCTTCCTACAAAGGAAAATAAGCACAATTATGATCATCATTAATGTTGATTTTTATTTTAGTCAAAATTTATCAATATTATCTAGCACAAGAGAGTAGATAATCATCAATGACGAGTTTAAAAAAGGAAAATGAAAATATAACTAAATAGAAGTGATTGGATTTAAGAAATGCAAAGGGAAATATTATAGTAATAAAGTAGATGTGAATCATGTATAAAACTAAATACCCCGGGGATCCCTGGGTGGCTCAGCGGTTTAGCGCCTGCCTTTGGCCCAGAGCACGATCCTAGAGTCCCGGGATCCAGTCCCACGTCGGGCTCCCGGCATGGGGCCTGCTTCTCCCTCCTCCTCCTGTGTCTCTACCTCTCTCTCTCTCTCTCTCTCTCTCTGTCTATCATAAATAAATAAATAAATAAATAAATAAATAAATAAATAAATCTTAAAACAAAACAAAGCAAAACAAAAACTAAATACCCCAAAGAATATTTACTGAAAAATTCTAATGTTTTTCATTCTGAAGCATCTCTTAATCCAGTGCTTCTTAATACTTAATATGAACTCATATCCTCTGGGGCATCTTGCTAAAATGCAAATACAGATTCCATAGGTCTGGGTGAGAGCCTGAGATTCCAGTCAAACATCGTTGACATGCTGATCTCTGCATAGCACTTTGAATAGCAACGGTTTGTAAAACAACTTGAAAACTCAATTCAAAAATGTGTAGTATGATACACAAGATTAAGTACAAAGATCATAAAGTTAAATTAAATAGACAAACAAAATTTTAGGATTGTAATAAAAATATATAAGAACATAGTAAACATCAAAATACTAATATGCAAATTTTATACATTGTGCTACTGAATTGCTGCTCAATATTTACAGAGAATAAAAAATTGAGGACAAATGCTTGTGGACCCCTTAAAGGATGAGGCATTGGGCATCTGATTTTTATTTCAATCATTCTTCATCCGGCTTCCAAGGATGAACTTCAAAGTGTTTGTAGTTTCCCCCAAAATATTTGAAGGATTGCATCATGACTATGTGTGCCATTTTTTAGGGGAGAGGGATCATAGATCCCAGATGTTAGTGACTATAACAAAAAGATTCTGAAAAGATTCTGAAGTCTGATTACTCATTTACGAACTTCAGGAAGAAAATAAGTGGCTGTAGCACCGGAATCATATCTATATCTATCTATACACGTACACATGTGCAGTATACATACATGTAAACACATATATACATATGCATATACACACATACACACACAAACATACTATGCTAATAATTTATAACGGGAAGTTAGGGGTAGTAGGAGTAATTATGTGGGATAAAGCTTTTACTTACCTTAAAATTAATTTAAAAATTGTTCAAGAAAAAATGAGTATCTCAAAAGTCACCTATCATAAACTATGGTCACAATACGGCTGATGACAATATAATTTCAGTATAAACTCTCCTATTTGCAATAGGCAGCATTTCATATATATCATATTGTCAAAATTTCAAATATGTATATAAATACAACTTAAATATGTATTAATTTTAAGATCCCTATAGGGGACAGTCTTGTTATTAATACAGTGAAGAGCAGATGCTGTAGCATATGGCATACTAACTCATATTTATGTTAATTTTATGTAAATAGGATTTTAATACAGCAACATTAATCTGTTGTTGCTTTGGTTTTCTGATATATCACTTTCCTCTGTTTTTGGATGAGATTAATGTAGGTAGTTTAGACTTTCTGAAAAAGTCTCTTTTTAGCAATGTAAAGAGTAACAAATTCCTTAATCTTTAACACACATATTTAAATAGAATGTCAGATCCATAAAGAAACTAAGAATTTATCTAAATCTTGTTCTCATGCTCAATTGAAGCAGATTTTTTAAAAATACAAATGAGAAACAACATGGTATCAGTGGAGAAAATAAACATAAGTTTTATTTCTGCTAAATAGCTATCACTTGGGTAGGTAAAATAGATTGGAGGGAAAACATCTCTAAATTATGTTCTTAACTTGGGGTTGCTATTACAGGTATGTATATATTTCACCTTTTTAGAAGTTAAATTATTAAGTGGACACTTTTTATTAAGGAGATTCTGGTTATTTTTAAGGTCTGTTTATTTGATTTTATGTTATAAGCACAAAAATATAGAGTTTTTAATATATATATAGAATATATATATACATGTATATATATATATATATACATGTGTGCATGTGTGTATTTAATAGTAATGGAACTTCAAAAATTACTTCTTAATTGACATATAATTGACATATATTATTATATGTTTTAGATGTGCATTGTATTAGTTTAGGTGATTGGATATATGTATATATTGTAAAATGATCACAACAAGTCTAATTAACATCCATCATCACACATAATTATAATTTTTTTCTTGGGTTGAGAATTTTAAGATCTACTGTACTAGCAACATTCAGATATGCAATCCAGTGTTTTTCCCTATGGTCACTATGCTGTATACTACATCTGCAGGACTTATTCATCTTATAACTGGAAGCTTGTACCCTTTGACCCCCTTTGCCCATTTTGCCAATATTCCAACACCCTCCTCTGATAACCAACAATCTGATCGATCTATGAGTTCAGGATTTTACTTTTTTTTTAATCTCAAGTATAATTGATATCTTACAGTGTTTGTCATTTTCTGATATTTCAGTTAGCATATTACCTTCAGTATTTTTTATTATTAAAGTTTTAAGAGTAGAAATATAATATTTCACATCTTAATAGATGAAATATAATGGAGGAAATTTACCTCTTCAGTTTAGTCAGAATTATATTAACATTATACTGAAAGAAGGTATTAAATAGACTATTTGATACTACTTTGATATTTATTACAAATTAATGATGATTTATATTAAATTAACGTTGAGTTTTAACTATTTCAAGTTATATTATGAATTATAATATTATTATACAACATTTAACATATCTTTAATGTGATACTTAAGTATCTTTAAAAATATTTAAACAGAAAATGAGTCACCTAAATCTCATGCTTGTAATAAAATTTTATTGGTTTTGTGATCTGGATTTGTAGGAGTCTGGGAAAGAAATTGCTTATCTTTGCCCACTTAAAAATAATTATTTTTAACATGTTTAACAGGCATTGTTTTTAAAAGGTCAGTTTTATATTTATGTAGCTATGAGGTAGAAATATATGCTATTTTATTTTTGTGGTTTGATCAATTCAACCAAGACCAAACCAGATTTTTAAAAACATAGAATTCTAGTCCAAAATGAGGAATTAATGTAATTTAATCCAGTATATAGTCAATTTCCATAAATAAAGCAAGCTTGTAGTGATTTAAATATTTGAATGACATTTTTGTGGGCAATTGATGGATATTTGAATAAGGACCAAACACTGTTATAGGATAGAATGACACTAAGCCCAATTTATGGATAAATCTAAATTTCAACAAGTTGTTTTAAATCTTCTTTTGGACTCATTTGTTATGCATATGAAATCTTTTTGTGTGTGGAAGAAGTTTATATAGAAATGTATATAAAATGCATGCTTAAAATGAAAACTTTTGTTATTTGATAATATGAGGCATTATAATATAAAATGCTCCTAGGATGATTCAGAAGAAAATATCACTAGTAGTCAGCCAGAAATTTAATTAAAGGGTCAGATTATGTTTGTCATGATTTAAGCAGAATGCATTGTTTAATGAAATATTTGAGGTGGAGAACAATTTTAACATAGAAAATATGTGTCTTTTCACATGACTTCATACTGTCTTAATAAAGCAATGTTTTCCTGACTATTGAAATTACCATTTAAAGGATAAATCTAGATTTCTTGTAAATAATGAGGTTAATGATGGCTGCCCTCTCACAGAAAGAGTTTCAATTTCTGAAATCTAACTGCACTTGTGACATATGCCGAAGTAGGTAAAATCCCACAGCTGGAATCCTGTATTCTTCTAAAAGCCAAGCCATTCTTTGTAATTGTGATAAATATTCAATTCATTTGTTTAAAAAAAAACATGTGATGCCCTGAATTTAAGTAGAAAGTCATAGGATATCTCATCCTACCTCATAACATGTAAAATTTTCTGCAGTTGACAGTGACATACCTCACACAAAGAAACAATTGATTTTACTTGGGGTGTTTAAAATTTGGCACCATGAATGCCATTCTTGTCCATGGATTGTCACTGCAGCCTGCTGACAATGTTTTGGGGGTGTTTTTTGTGTTTTAAACAAAAAATCCAAAATACCAAAGAGAATATAGAAGTTCTGCTGTACATGTATAAAATCCTGAACACCTGAAACAAAAAATAATTTCTTGACAGATATATATTCATGACATTTAATTTGGGAAATGACAAAAAGTGCATAGGCAAGAAGTAAAGCATATGTAATATCCTAAGTTATCAAATAAATGTGTTGATAAATGGTGTACAATAACAATACAAAAATATGAATCCTTGTTAAATGATTGGACATTTTATTTAAGGGAGAACTGTCACTTTGAAAGGTCAATAAATTCTTTTTATTCTCAAAATCTGTGGTCATTGGGATGTCCTGGGAATTTACAATCCAGCCACAGTGAAAGGACAACTCGTCATCATCAGGAGAATACGATCAGATCATATATCTTTACTTGACAAGAGCTGGCAATTTAATCTGACAAGATTCTTGCCAATGAGGACAGCTTTAGGAGTTCCACTGCTGTGGTAAAGATTTGACATGTCATTGAGGGATGTTGTGCAGAAGTCTGACAATAAACTGGGACTTGCTAATGCAGTTTAGGATTGCTGTAAAAATTTATTAGAAACCAGAGACTGTAAAATCACTATACTTCTTCAGAACTGTTTTTCTTTCCCTTGCTGAATATTTATGTGATGTTTAATGCACAGCACATGTTTTAAAACTTGTTTCCTGATGGTGTAAAAGAAGTCTATTATAATGCACATGAAATTGCACAAAATTCAATTAAATGCATGAGAGAGTAAGTAGAATGTCCACCTGTAAGCCCATTTTGACAAGAGTTTTTTTCATCGATGGTTTTGGTGTCTGTAAATTTAAGGGGTTTCAGTCATGGCACTTATGTTTTAAGAAACAAAAGATATTTACATTCATTGGGGGATTCATTAAACAGAACTTAAAACCGTATATGACCTGGAGTAGCAGCATTCTATGTATTTTTTTTAGAGGGGATGGAGAGAAAAATCTAAGTGGGAAGCTACTGTTAATTGTCAATGCAATTGTGGCTGCTATGTGATTCTATATAATCCGTATTAAGTCACTGCAGGAAAACAGAAAAAAGCAAAGAAGTCATAATACAATTCTGTGTCTGATTTTTGCAGTGTGCCAGCACCCTAAAAGGTGTTTCCAGATAATTATGTGGGTCAACTAATACCTAAATGTAAATAAGAAAATACCATACCTTTTCATAGCTCCAGATATGTTCAAACTACAACTTAAAGTAAGTGAGAATATTGATAACAATCAACAAATAAGACTAAACTTGCCACCTAACCTTCACTGCACACCTATCATATTAAGGCAATCTGCTAGCTGCTATGGGAATGCAACCATAAGAGATACAAAAATATGTAGCACAAACAAGTACTTAGGAGTTTAAGAATGCTATATCCTGATATAACCTCAAGGTGACTGGCCAGCATGAAAGTGTAATTAAAGGAAGACATATATTGATTTGAAATTTCTCCACCTTACCTCCCAAGTGTACTTTAGGATCATAGAGCTGTCTCTCACCTGATAAATCCGTTGTATGAATTTACTCAAACAGTTGTAACCATTTTATTTTCTGCTATCTATTTATGCAATCTTTTCCCAACCTCTTCAGTAAAGGATAAAGCTCATTCTGGCTGTCCTCAACAGGAGTCCTTAACTCTGTGTCACTTCTCTCTGCCACGCGTACCTGGGGAGAGGTGTATGAGACTATTTGGGAGGAAAGAATCACATTGGGAGCACTCAGAAATGGTTGAGAGCCTGACAGGACGATCCAGCATTCCAGCACAGAGAATATAATTTGGCAGTCAATCCGTCATTGCTTTATTCCCATTTAAGAATGGAGCGATTTTTGCCTTGAGGATTGTGACTGCTCACTGAGTTGCATTTCAGACGTTGCTGCATTTCCTCTGCATTTTGCAGACTTGGCACTCTGATTCCACTTCACACTAATTGTGATTGCTGACTCGTGCCTGGATGGGAGGCTGCCAAAAGGGCAGGTATCCCAGAGAGACATCATTACCCAGGTTGGCAAATACCTGAGAGCCCTATTTAATGATATGATCTTATTTTACAACAAGGGGCAGGCTTCCAGTCTCACAGCGTTGGTTCCTGGCCATAATATTGTCTGGATAAAAACCTTTCATATTCTTTTGCAAAATAAAAAGAAATAAACCATGGGGAGATAGATCAATGATAGATGATCAGATACCTGAAAAGAGTTGGAAAGATATGAATAGCTCTAGGGTAAACATATTTATCTAATTGCTGAAGAATAAAAGTTGATGCCTTGCCTAGAATTACTTATGAAATTATATACATAGAAATAGCTTTCTATAGAGAGAGTCAGGACTCTTTTTTTTTTTTTTTTTTTAACGAGACTTTGCTCAGATATTCATTCTGGAATTGAGGTCACTGCTAAGTCATTGAAAACTAGATGGGATGAGTATAACAGGGTACAGACGATCTTTGTAGCACCCAACAGGATACACAGGACAGTCTTTATATTCAGTGTTATGTTTTAGTGCTGCGTGTTGAAAAGACCAAACATGCTAGCATGCTCTACCTTTGCTTTATTTGCATCATTTTTAAAGACGGACAATTAACATATGTATATGGAAGAAAGAAAGATAGAAAGCCTAACAATGTAATGAAAGATAAGTTCTCCTTACTCAGATTCCAATTTGCAACCATTGTTAAAAATTATTTTTGTATATTTTGAAAACATTTATGCAAACATAAATATGTGGGTATATGTACAAAAACACTTTTTTTAAGATTTTATTTTACTATTTTATTTTATTTGAGAGAGAGCCAGAGAGAGAGAAAGCACAAGCAGGGAGAGGAAAAAGGAGAGGGAGGAGCAGACTCCCCCCTAAGCAGGGAGCCCAGTGTGGGGTTTGATCCCAGGATCCTGGGATCACGACCTGAGCCAAATGCAGATGCTTAATCAACTGAGCCACCCAGGCACCCTCAGGAACACTTTTCTAAAATACATTCCTCAAAGCAGAATATACACACCATTTATTTTATTTTTGCAGCAATTGTATATAGCAACACACAGATTTTTGCGTTTCTTTTGAATAACTGAAGAGTAACATAATGCTCTATTATATTCATTTGTCCCAATTTCATTATGCCCTTAAGGACATTAATTATTGCCACTTCCAAAAAAATGAATAGTCTTGTACAAACTTCTGTATATTTAAAGAAGACAATCAGTTGGATTAATTCCTGGAAACAAAATTACTGGCCACTGATTTGATTATTTAAATTTTTGAAATTTATTAAATCACTCTCAAAAAATTGTCTCAATTAACAGTTGCCACAATACGTATGGGAAAGTGTCTTACTTTTTTATACTCTTGCTAATGCTGTGTATTTTCAAACTTTCCCAACTTTACCTTTTTCAACTTGGTAGGCGAAAAGTGGAATCTCATTTACATTTTTTAAAATGCCAAGCTAATGGGTGAATATAAGAATTTTAACAACATTTTAATATGGGTGAATCAAGCACATCTTTCAGCTGCAAAAGTTAAGAGACCCCATTTCAAATTCACAAAATTGTTCACTATGTTAGTGATTATGCATGTGACTCTCTTTTAATCAGATTAAATTAACCAGCATATAGGTTTTATTTTAATAGACACTAATTAAAGATCACCAACTAAACTTATTGTGGATAATCACGGTTTTGAAAATTAATGGTTAAAAAAGGGGAAAATTTTTAAAAGATTCTAGGCAGATAATTACACTCAATTTAAATCAATTTTTAGTGTGATAACTTAAGTATCTAGCTCCAGGCAAGTATTATGGCAATAGGATTTTTATAGTACAGATCCTGAAGTGTCGAAAAATTTCAACTCAGAACATTTGAAAACAATAAAAGATTTCTTTATTGTGAAACTACTGTTGTTTGATCACAAAGGTAAATTTTTACAATAATGACAGTATCATAACCATTCATAAATCTATAAGTATTCAATTTTTAAAACCAAAATACTTGATAAATATCTAATATACCAATTTAGTTGCTAAGGTATCTTTTTAAACTATGTCAATCATGTAAATTATTTTTTAGTCCATGATGCACCTCAAAGTTTGACTCCTACTTTTTCCAGACATTTAACTCAGAAAATATACCTTTACTTACTAGTTAAATCTCATCTATAGTATTCTAATCAGTTAGAAGGAGGCAAAGTTAGTAGAGGCAAAGAAAGGCAAAAGAAACAGCTTAACTTCTATGGAGGGCAAAACTTTACATAATACCATTCTGTAATCTTTTATTTGTGGCACATTTTAATCTTTCATTACTGAAAATGTTCTTCTTGTCCCTTTTTTTCCTAATTTTTGGGATCCTAGTTTAGGAATAAAGCCCATATTTCTTAAAACAGTCAACTTCACATTTTTAGAAGGTAAAACTCTTGCCAGGCAAGAGTATTGATACTTTATGTGGGAAGCATCAGATTCTCAATTTCCCCATCTGCTGTCTCATGCTCTCTTACAATTTTATTTCTTAAATAAAAAGTTCACTTACTTTAAACTACTAGATAGGGAGTATAATCTTAAACTATCAATTTATAAATAAATAGCAGATATAAAGAAGCCTTGTATCCTAATTCATGTTAGTGTTACTGTGAAAGGATATTTATTAAAAACATTTTTTTGTTGTTTCTTTATACATGGTAAATTACTATCTAAGGTTGTGAATTTAAAATTACAAAATACAGTGACAAGCAACTTTAAAACATAAATATCTTACATATAATGTGTTTTTCATTCACCTTCCATGTCCCATAGAGAAATGTGATCCAGGCTGTCTGGCCCTCTAACAAACTGTCTGTTTGAAACACAGAGTTAATTGGACATTGTGAGAAGGGAAAAGAGAGATTGGAGAATGAGCATTTTGCTGCCTCTGTCTGGAGGTGATACACATGGTTTCAAATGAAATTTGATTAGCTAGAACATCACATAGGTGTTTTCAATGTTCACAAGCCCCAATGTCTCCCATTGTAGATGAACATAATGTAATGTTTATACAATATATTATTTCCAGCAGAGAAATTAAATAAGTTGTATCAGCAACAGGTGAACCTTAGCAATATCATATTAAATGAAAGACTCTCAAACAACTAAATATAGCATGATGTCCTTTATATAAGTTCAAAAATTTAAGAACAACAAATTGAAACATGAATACAATATTATTGAAATACAAAGACAATATCCATAAGTGCAGCAGACTGTATTAAAAGGAAAAGAAGAAAATGGCCAACATGATTTTGGGTCATGGAGTGTAGTTCACAGGTATGTACTACATTATTAAAAATAGCTAACTAATTAGTAATGAGAAGATGTGAATCAAGAATTATATGTTAATACAATCTGTGAATCTAGGCAATTAAATAATTAATAGAACACAAAGTTATATTATACTTAGTATAATAATTTGCATAATTTTAGTAATACTTTAAATAAAACTTTAATATTTAATAATAATGACATAGTTTAATTTTTGGAAAGAATTTTCATAAATACAAAAGAGGGGCCCTGATTTCCCAATTATTTATTTATTTCTGTTTAAAAATGGAATTTTAAATTAACTATAAGCTCAACATGAGTTAGTTGAATACCACAGCTCTGTTTTGAAAGGTTAAAGTGACTTCTGTGAAATGAAGATTTGTAGCATTCCTCTTGATAAGGTCCTTCCAGTCAAATCACTCTGCCTAGCATGTGTTAAACTCATAATAAATGAACCATTATTACCAATTTGATACTTTCCTACCATTTTTCTGGAATTCAGATGATAAGGTTTACACAAATCACTGTTATGTACAAGATAGTAAATGAAACCAAATAAATTTGCTTTGAAAAGATTTATAGACTAGGGTAGCATACGTTGGGATGGGGTAGGGAGGAGTCTAGGGATTAACATGATTTTTTAAAATATGTTAAAGTATTATGATTTAATAGAAAGGTTAGAATTATTTAGGGTGGCCTGAAAGAACACAATTAGGACCAGCTGATGGAAATTACAGAAAAGCAAAGTTAAGTTTAGAATCAATTTTTTTTTCTAACTAACTAGCTGTCCAATTCTATAATAAATCATTCTATAAGGATGTATTTTATAATAAAAATAATACAACAAAAGAGTCATGACTTTTTAATATAGATCCCAACCCTGGGTGATAAGCCACCTACATATCCCTTTCATTCTGTAATATTTAATGATAGAAAATAAAGATGTAAAAATTAACAGACTACTATTTCCTCCAATAAAGATATAGATTATTAATGATTGAGTACTGTATTAGTTTCCTGTAAATCATGTAAAAAATACCACATACTTCATGCCTTAAAACAAAAAAATATATATATTCTCTCAAAATTCTTGAGACCAGATATCAGAAATCAGTTTCACCACACTGAAATCAAAGTTCTGATAGGGCTCCATCCAGAAGCTCTGCAGGAGAATCTTTGCTTTCCTCTTCTAACTTCTGGTACCTGCCAACATTCCTTGCTTTGTGACCACATCACTCCAATCTCTGGCTCCTTGGTCACCTCGTCTTCTTTTCTGTTCTCAAGTCTACCTCTGCATCTCTCGTATAAACACAATTATGATGGTATTTAAGGATAATCTTCTATCTCAAAATTCTTGATGAATCTCATCTATAAAGTCTTTTTTTTTCCATAAAAGGTAACATTCACTGATTTCATGGACTAGACAGTGCATATTTGGTGAGCAATAATTAGTCTAGCTTCGGTACCTTCAACTTGAAATAGTTTATTTGGTCATCTCTCTTTTGACCATGCCAACATTTTTAAAGACCAAAATCAATTTCCATGTCATTATAATATAACTTTCCTAGAGAGGTAGAATGGACTATTACACTCCACAATTCTTATTAGTCTGGGGAGGATGCAGTTTTTATGACATCTTTTTTTTTCTTCATAATTTACAGTGTAAACCAAGGATCAGCAAACCTTAGTGCATGTGCCACATGTAGCCGCTGCTTGTTTTTGTATGGTCCTCAAGAATATAGTTTTTACATTGGGGTGCCTGGGTGGTGCAATCAGTTAAGCGTCTGACACTTGGTTCCAGCTCAGGTCATAAGCTCCGGATTTTGCGATCAAACCCCATCTAGGGCTCCACACTCAGCATGAAATCTGCTTTAGATTGTCTCTTCCTCTCCCTCTTCCCCTCCTACTCATGCTCTCTCTCTCTAAAATCAGTGAGTAAATTTTTTAAAAAGGGATGATTTTTAAGGCAGCCCAGGTGGCTCAGCGGTTTAGCGCTGCATTTGGCCAGGGGCCTGATCCTGAAGACCTGGGATCGAGTCCTGCGTTGGGCTTCCTGCGCGGAGCCTGCTTCTCTCCCTGCCTGTCTTTGCCGCTCTCTGTGTCTCTGTCACTCATGAATAAATAAATAAAAAAATTTTTTAAAAGATGATTTTTACTTTTTTAAATGGTCATAAAATAAAAAATATTTCAGGACACAAGGAAATCCATAGATTTCAAAATTTTAGGTCAATAATAAAGTTTTACTTGAACACAGGCATATGCATTCGTTTATTTGTCCATGTCTGCTTTAGAGCTACAATGGCAGAGTTGAGTAGTTGCGACAGAGATCACATAACCCACAAAGCCTAAAATATTTACCATTTCCAGAATAAGTTTTTTGACACAAATGATATTCTCTGAGTCTTCAAACTGCTCCTTATATGTACATATAAACTTTTAGAATATGTTAAAGCAAAACAAAAGTTAAGTGGTTGGCTCTTAAAACTGAAGAACTTAGCTTTCATTGAATATTATCTCCATAATACATTAATGAAATCTACTTAAGTGCTCAAAAAAGCCAAAAATTTGTCCTCGTTTTCTATATTATCCATACCCTGAGGGCGGTGATGGAGAAAATCCTTGCGGGTTTTCGAATGATGGAGGAAGCTTATAGAAGAAATTGAGAAGATGTAGTCCATACCTCAGAAACAAGACTTGAATAGTGCTAAACAAACAAAGAAGTAAGAAGTTCTTTTTCTGTGCTTCCATAACTATTTAGTTGTTTTAGTATACTTTAAGGAAAATTTCTATCTGCCTATGATCATTCTAAGCTGATAAATTAATAAACAAGATTTAATAGTATGTTCTATGCAATATGAGGATGAGTAGGCAATTCACAGTAAAGCAAGTTATGTGATGGCTGCTCAAAAAATTAACCTTTATTAATACATTTGATGAAAGCTTAGTTTGTGCTTTACAGAGTCACAAGTACATGAAACAATAAAATAGGTTTAGATTAGGACTGTACTTGATAAAATAATTTTCATTCCTGAGTGAATTGGCAGACTTTCCACTAATAGTGATAAAAATCTTGCCAAACTAAGACCATCATCAAATTAAATCCTCAAACCAAGTCTATAAACTTTACCATCTTTTTGGTTTCTCTCATGATTTTTAATATATCTCAAATTGGCAGTACAATTTTATGTATATATATACATACACACATACATATATGTATACATATACACACATACATATGAGGATAGATAATGTATATAGTGAAGATATTTGTGTGCATATGTATGCATGTATGTATATCTCATATTAATATGCATACTTATATTAATATGTGTACCTCATGCCTCTGTAGATAAATCATCCATTTACATATCATAGAAGATAAAAAAAGAACCCAAGTGTTGAGTGATAGTTGACCAAAATTATATTTCGAGTTTCTAAATGCCTAATAATCAAGTCTTGTTTCTAAGGCAATGTCATTTGAGTTTTCTGAGAAATATCACTCAGAGTAAAGCCACTGCATCATAGTAGTGGTTTTACTCTTTTCATACTTTGCGTCCAAATATCATTCATCACTTAGAATTAATTAGGTATCTGTAGAAATACTGAACCTATTACGTTTTTTAAGTGTATTCTATTTTAATTTAGCTTAGAATATAGATTTTCAAGAATGAATTAGCTGCTATTTTTCAGCTTCTAGTTGACAATGGAATACTATATAGAAGTTGTTCTCCTAACCTTGGTTGTCAGTCACAAGCCTATTTTAATAGGTTTCTTTATTAAATCTGTATCTCACTTTTTTTCATTCCATAAATCCATTTGAGAGAGATTTAAAAAAATGTTTGTTTAGGCAAGGAGGAAGTGAAAGAGGTGATAGAAAATCAGATTGAATTTATGCATTTATGTATTTTCTTCATATGAAAAGTATCAATATGCTTAGGGTTAAAGAAAATTGTTTTATTTTGAAAATATTTTTTTTCAATTCCCTTTCCATGGTGTGATGTCTTCAGTTATATTTTCTCAATAAATTGTATGCAGCTATCAACATTTCTACGATTCTTGGAGATAAAAAAAAAAAAGCCAAACTTTTTCCTTAAAAAATTAAGTCATTTTTTTTAATCATCAGCAATAGTGAGTTTTTTTTTTTTTAAGATTTATTTATTTATTTGAGAGAGAGAGCTTATGTTGAATGAGCTCAAGCAGGGTTGGGGGAGGATAAGGGGAGAGAGAGAAAGACCCAAGCAGACTCTGTGCTAAGCATGCAGCCAGATGTGGGGCTCCATCTCAGGACTCTGAGATCATTACCCGAGCTAAAACCAAGGGTCAGATGCCCAACCAGCTGCACCACCCAGGTGCCTCAATAATGAAAGAATTCTAGCCATCCACAAAGTCACTGGTTGGATGGTTCAAAACAGTAGTCTTTCCTGTTTTACAAACACTAGTTATAGTTTATCATGTTAACTTTTAACAGAAGGGTACTTTCAAGAGACTGAGTAGATTTTATCTCATGCTTCATTACACTGTATATGTATTGTAAATGATATGTTATTAATTATCACATATGAAGATAATAATGTATATATTCTTTAGAAACTACTACTCAATTATTATATATAACAATACAGATATGTGTGTGTCTTC
This sequence comes from Vulpes vulpes, assembly GCF_048418805.1. Classification (NCBI taxonomy): domain Eukaryota; kingdom Metazoa; phylum Chordata; class Mammalia; order Carnivora; family Canidae; genus Vulpes; species Vulpes vulpes. The sequence goes on along the minus strand of NC_132783.1, from coordinate 105,474,049 downwards.
ATTTGTCTTTTCATAATAGTGTTATGAAACAAACTTTGTCAGAGATCTGGGTCTGTGTCTCAGCTTCCTGTCACCCTTAGACAAATACATTTTCTGAGGTTCAGTTTTACTACCAGTCCCATAAAAGGCCAATCACATAAGATTTTCATGATGATTCAAAGCTATGTCAATCAAATATATGTCATAAATTTAGGCTTAAAATTTAGGACTCATCCACTCCTTTTTCTGAACTCTTTATGATTTTAATTATTGTGTTCAATTTTTTAAAAGAGCTATAATTACTATTTAATATAAACTTTAAATTTTGATTCCTATATTCTCTGTTGTCTTTTTTTAAAGATTTTTATTTAGTTGTTCATGAGAGACATAAGCAAAGGGAGAAACAGGCTTCCTGTGGGGAGCCCAATACAGGACTTGATCCCAGGACCCCGAGATCATGTCCTGAGCTGAAGGCAGACGCGCAACCACCGAGCCACCCAGGTGTCGCTATTCTGTGTTGTCTTGACTAAATAACCAATTACCCCTCAAATTATTTTTCTCCTTTTTTTTTCTTTTTAAGCTGGCTCATTAGAGCTAAACAATCTTAAACTAATTCTTATTTATGGTATAAAAAACACAACATTAGAATATAAAGATCTTGGATATCCTTTAGTCATACTTGTTATGTAAACTCAGTTCAAAACATTTATAATGATTATTCATCGAGACTCTGCTTTTGATGGTCCATCAACAAACAAGTCACCAAATCTGAGGTATGGCATCCAATTTTAGACAGCTCTAAGTATTTGATAGTTTTACTTAGGGAGAGCCAACATACAGCTGCTCTGTGTGACTTTATTCAGCCCATCATTCCATATAAATGCTCCATCACTTGTCCTCTAACTTATTTCTTTTCTGGGCTAAACATAAGCCTCATTGTCTCTTGAATGAAAGCAGTTTGCATCTTTGTCCTTACAGGAGTCCCTATCACTATTACTGAGCCAGAAATTGTACAAGTATTTATTCTCTCATTTAATGATCTCATTAATTCTAATGGTGGGTACTATCATCACCTTACCCACACACATTATTTTAGGTCACAGATGCAAAAACAAACAAACAAAATCACAAGATGACCCAAATTACACAGCCAATATGAACTAAACCATGGCAACATAGTCTGTTGACCAAACTGTTAAGCATTACAGTCACATGGATGAGATCAATTTTATAGATATTCTTTGTATAATATAATAAAATAAAAACACATTCCTAATATGATTTCACCAAAGCAAAGGACTTCACTTGCTTTGTCTTGAGCACCCTAATAGAGATAAAGAAATAACATAAATTTATTTTTTTTTCTTGTAAAACAGAGCAAGAATATTAATTTGAGACACAATCATCTAAATTTGAGATACAATCATCTAAATCTCCTGTAATATACTGTCCTGGAAAATCCCGATGGAGTTTAAAAACCTCCTTCAAATCTTGGACAAGACCAGTATTTCTGAGAGAATTAGGTGACAGTAATGAATAGAAGAACCCTTTTTTGAGAGGAAGCATAATTAAGGGAAAGAGGAAACGCTATTCTCTTCTTTCTGGAATGTGGGGATAGGTCTCCCATAAGAAAATTCAAACAGGAGAAATGGGGAAAAGATAAATTTCAAAAATTGATTTAATTAATGTGCTATTTTTGGCCAATTGGAAATGACTATACCTTGATAGGTGTATTGGGAATGCCTTTGGAACTGAATCTGGTATTAGTAGGAAAGAGTGCCAGAATCAGTCATGCCTGCCAGGGACTCAGCACTGGGAAGGAGCAGCATACAATGCCATATATTTTCTATTGTCCAGTATTATACACTGTAGTCTAGCCCTTTTTACTTTTCTGTGAAATTCCAGGACACTGACTACTTTTGTAATATTTGTAGAGTCATTAAGACGTAACATAAAGAACATGCCCCCATATCTATCATTCTTGATTACTGCTCAATAATAAGCTCTTTTGGTTATCAGTCTTTTTTGAGTTTGATCTTCATACTTCTCCCACCTCAGCTTTCCCCCTGCCCCTCATCTCCTCAGAAGTGTCTCCTTGCCACACACATGCACAGAGCACGCTCAAAAGCATCCATTCTATTGTGTGCATTGGGCATAGGTTTTGTTTTGTTTTGTTTTCATGAGAAATGAGTTCTATTTGTATAGAGAATATATGAATCTTAGCTTAACTGAATCCTGACTCCCTTAAGACATTTTTTGCCATCAAGTTCTTAAGGGAAACTTAATTCATTCCCCAGTGGCTCACAGAGCTGAGGAAAAGGTGATAGCTTCAGCATCCGCTTCACTCACCAGAGCTACTCAAGGCTGTCAGACTACATCCTCACATGAGCTCTTCCTGCTTCCAGAGCCATAGCACTCAGCAATCTACACAATTTGGCATCTACCAGTTTTATAGTCATTCTCCCTCATTCACTGAATACTCTGGTACCTGTTCCACAGTTCCTTTTTTTTTTTTTTTTTTCCTAAATCAATCTAATGTCCTCAGTGTTGTAAGTATGACTATGGAAAATCTATGTAGTAGCCCAACATTTTATATCATGTGACATGACCCTTTTTCAATATCAGTTTTCCCTCTTTGTGTCACATGATGAATTTTATTCTTACCCTTCCTACTTCACCAACCTGCAGGCTCTGAAATCCCACCCTCAGATGAAAGCCTCCAATCATATCAATTTTGTTGTTGTTTTTGTTACAATCCATCACAATGATTCAACTTCTTTAAGATTACAAATTCCTGACTCCTTTTCTTCTCCATACTTTTACTTGCTTTCTTAAGTACTTTAGTCTAAAATACACACCTTTGGGAAACATCCTCAATTCCTGTGCTTCATTTGGTTTTCCAACTCATCATTCTGGGGGATAAAAGGAGACCTTGGATGAGTTCAACTGTTTATCCTTTCTTGAATTGTGTCTGGGTTGCCTAATGCTCTCAGAGCAAAACAAAACAAATGATGTTTTGTGGCATCATTTTTATTTTCTCCAGCTTCAGGTCCCCATCGGGCTTACTGTTCCACTTCTGTCCCCTCAGAGATCTCACACTGCTAACATCTCCTTTCTTTCTAGTATCTTCAACCTCTTTCTTATTGTCTTCTTTCCATACATGGGAAAATGTTTAAATTTCTTTCATCTTTTAAAAACTACTCTCCCCGGGATCCCTGGGTGGCACAGTGGTTTAGCACCTGCCTTTGGCCCAGGGCGCGATCCTGGAGACCCAGGATCGAATCCCACGTTGGGCTCCCGGTGCATGGAGCCTGCTTCTCCCTCTGCCTGTGTCTCTGCCTCTCTCTCTCTGTGTGTGACTATCATAAATAAAAATAAATAAATAAAAAATAAAAATAAAAACTACTCTCCCCAGTTTTATATTCATGCTCTAGACAACACTTTGTCTCCCCCCTCCCCTTTATTTTCCTGAGGGTGAAGTTTCCTGAGGAAATACTCAGTTATACTCACTGTTTATCCTTTATTGGATGCAATTGCTTGGCTTCCTCAACAACTACAAACCTATTTTATGCTTTCTTTGGTATTTCAAGGTTTTCCTCAACAAGAACGCTTATGTTCCAAATCCAAGAGACAAGATGTTGTTCTCTGCTTACATATCTCAGAAGTGTTATAAATGACTTGATCATTTTTTTCCATTTTTAAATTAGGGTAAAATTTACACACGGTAAAATTGGAATTGGAAAAATGCATACAATTGTATAACCATAATTAAATTCAATATATAGAATAGTTCCACTGTCCTAAAAATTTTCCCTATGTCCCTTATAACCAACCTTTCCCCCTTTTCAAGACTCTACCTACCACTGATCTTTTTTCTTTCCCTATAATTTTACCTTTTCCACCATGTTGTATAAACAGTCCAACAATATATAACCTTTAAAAATCTAGCTTCTTCTACCTAATATAATATAGTTGATATGCACTTTACCATCATGTTATGGTGTGTATCAGTACCTTATATCTTTTATTGCTGAGTAGTATTCTACTGTATGGATATACCACATTTCAATGATTCATCAACTTAAGGATATTTGGGTTATTTCTAGTTTAGGTCAGTTAACAATAAATCCTATATAAACTTTCAGATACAGATATTTGCGTGAGTATAAGTTTTCGTATATTTTGGGTGAGTGTCTAGGATTGGGATAGCTAGGTCACATACTAACTGTATGTTTAACATTATTATGAGAAACTGTAAAACTGTTTTCAAAAAGGTTGTACTTTCTGAACCACCATCAGCATATTAGAAGAGTTCAGTTGTTCCATATCATGGCATTATTTGGTACTATCAATTAATTACTTTTCTCTTTCTTTCTCAATTAGTCTAGTAAGTATATAGTGATATCATACTGTGGTTTTAATGTGCATTTTACTAAAAAATAATGTGATGGAACACATTTTCATGTTCTTACTTGCCATCTGAATATCTTCTTGATGAAGCATTTGTTCAAATACTTTGACCATTTTTAAAATTGGGTTGTTTCATTATTAGAGCTTTGAGAGTTCTTAATATACTCAGGATAAAAGTCCCTTATCAGGTATAATGTTTGCAAATATTTTATCTAAATATCTGGATCATTTTTTCATTATCTTAAGGGTGTTTCAAGAGTAGAGGTTTCTAATTTTGATGAAGTCTGGATATTATTTTTTTTATGAATTATGCTTTTGGTGTCATAGCTAAGAAATTTTTACTTAAAATTTCCCCTAATCTTTCTTCTTCTAGACATTTTATAGTTTTGCTATTTTATTTTTTTAAAGATTTTACTTTTAAGCAATCTTTACACCCAATATGGGGTTCCAACTTACAACCCCAAATCAAGAGTTGCATGCTCTAGCAACTGAGCCAGCCAGGTGCCCCTAGACATTTTGTCATTTTAAGTTTTACTTTAGCTCTGTGATCAATTCTGAAGACTGCATTCCTCCTCTTCCTCTGCCTCCCTCTTCTTCCTTCTCCCTCCTCCACCCCCTCTTTCTTCTTCTTCTTCTTCTTCTTCTTCTTCTTCTTCTTCTTCTTCTTCCCCTCCTTCTTCACCTCCTCTTCCTCCACTTTCTTCTTATGTGTTGTATGGATCAAGGCTTATTTTCTATATATTGAATAATCAATTTTTCTAGTATCATTTGTCAAAAAGACTACTTTACTCTTTTTGATTTTGTACCTTTGGGAAAAACAATCAACTTTATTTCTGTGGTTTTATTTCTGGACTGTCCTATTCCACTGATCTATATACTTTTTTTTTGCCAATGCTACATTGCCCTGATTACTATGGCTTTATTGTTTGTCCTGAAAGCAACTCTAGTTATGAGTCCTCTGTCTTTGATGTTTTTTTTTTCAAAAAAATAATTTGACTACTTTAGTTTCTTTGTATTTCTCTATATATTGTAGTACCAATTATCTCTAAAAAATAACACTGCTAGTATTTTTATCAAAATTGCATTTGATAGATCAATTTGGAAAGAATTGACAACTTAATAATAAATGTTCCAGCTAATGAACACAATATGTTTCCATTTCTTTAGTTTGAAGTGTTTTATAGTTTTTAGTAAATATTGCACATAGTTTTTTTAGCTATACACATAAATGCTTGGTGTCCTCCGTGTTATTGTAAATATACTTTTTATAATTTTAATTTCTGATCATTGTTTGTATATAAATATATGATCTTTAAAAAATATATTGATCTTATACCCTGGTACCATGCTTAACTTACTTATAAGTTATATTACCATTTTCAAAGACTGTTTTGGGATTTTCTATGTAGATAATCATACAGTCAGCAAATTTTTTTTTTATTTCTTCCTTTCCAGTTTATGTGTCTGTTCTTATTTCACTGGGTACTGTTTCTAGTATAATATTGAATAAAAGACCATTCCTCTTTGTGAAATTCTTTCCTTGACTTTTCTGACACCAATCTCTATCTTTCCCCCCTCCTCTCTGACTGTTCCTTTTTAGATTCTTTTAGTTCTCTTTATTCTGTTCTTCTAAATGATCTTTTTTCTCAATTCTTTTTTTCCTCCTCGGTTTATACATGTTTTCTTCAAATTGTCACTGAACTCTCATGATTTTGATGTACGTGTAAATGCTTTGCTGCTGATGCAGTCACTCTCTAAATCCTCTCATTTATCTAATTACTCTGACTGAATATTACAACTTGTATTTTCAGATACATTTAAAATTCTATAGGGATGGGACCCAAATTTTCTTCTTCCCTCTATTATGCTTGCTATCATAATGACTGATTCCACAAACCACTTAGCTACTCAAATCACAAATCTGAAGATCTTGTGTAATTACTTCTTTATGCTTAACTTCTATGAGATTAAACAATGTAAAGTTTTTTGTTTTTTTTTTAATTTGTCAAAACCGATAAATATTGACAATTTCATTCTGTGCTAACCAATAAGTCATTCAACTTCTCAATTATCATCAATATACCTGAAATTAATCTATGCTTCTTCAACCCATTGCCATTACCTCTGTTATGGATTTCATCATCTCCATCTGGAATATATAATTATAGCCATTCAACTGGCCTTTTTCTAGTTCCCTTTATATCCTCTCTAATACATTCTTCAAACTGTATTTTTATTTCTATCCTATCTATCTGTCATATTTATTTGTGCAACCTTGGAAAAATCAAGGATTTCTAAGCTTCGGGTAATTAAAAAAAATCTATATGCAGGATAGTGTAGTTTTATCACCTGTTTATTGTAAAGCTCAATAAGAGTACATGAAAAGACATTTCATAAAATACAAAGCTTTTACAAAATGCTTATACCTGTCATTGCCTACTGTGGTTAAAGTCCTTTCATTTCTCATCTATGATATAGTTTTCTATAAACCAAACCAACAAAACTGCCTATTACAATCATAAAAGTTTATACTGTTTGCCTCATTTGTATTGTAACCATGGGGATATATTATCCAGAAGAATTACACAAATACTTTCTGTTGAATAAACTTTGGAAAAAAATTTACATGAGTGAATTTCTTATGTGTTAAAGACAGCAGGCCCAGACTATTTACATTAAATCTAATGTAAACTAAAGGACATTTCACCCACGCAAAAACCTTTGTGATTAAGATATTAGAGTAGTTCATATACTTACAGTTTTAATCTCAATTTTAACAACCTTATAATAAGAATGTATGATAATCATGATTTATATATTTCAGTACATAAAATATTATCCATAAGTTTATTACATTATTTAGTAAAAACAGTTTTTAGAAGTTACTTATCACACTAAAATGAAAAAGTCTTACTATACTTCATGTTTTAAGTTTTGGAAAATTAAATCAGTAGCCATTAATAGCCTATGAGTATAATACACATTGCTTATGTTTTGCAAGTTATCTAACATTTGTATTCTTGGTATTTTTATATACCTATATATTTGGAAACAGTATGAAAAGTAAAGAGAGACAATATCTAAATGTATATTTTACATTGAATATTGAACTCAAACATCAAGATGGTAGACAAGGGAAAAAAATCTTTAATGGCAAAGAAGATTCTGTATATAGAAGTTTATCAACTAAAAAAGCAGTTATTTTTCTGCTCTAAATATATAAACTAATAAAATATAGGAAATTTGAGAACTAGGACATTTTATAATAAGCCTAAAGAGAGTTGGTACTCAATAAATATTTTTAAGTGAATAAATAAATGAATAATTTATCAACAACTTAAATATCTGACAACTTTCATTTAGAAAACCCCTCTGAATTCTTTTATCCAGGACTTTATCTTTACATGCATCTTTTTTTAAAGGGCAAACTCTGAAAAGATCACTGACAATTTGAGTTTTATTTTATGGTCTCTATTTTGTAGACTAATAGGCCCCTCTCTTTTTCTCAGAGTCTCCAATTGTATAATTGCTTTAAGTTGTGATCATCTGACCAGATGCCTGAAAATTACCTGATCTATTTAATATAACTTGTTTAGCTGAATCAATTTAATTTCCAGGCCATATGTTCACACAATTATTTCACTTAATCCATTTCAAGGTGGCTTCCTCTTTTGCGCCTTGCTGATTCACCTCCCTTTGATTGATCCAGCTCTAGAATAAGTAATGACCTACATGAGAATTTTAAAATAACACTGCTGAAAAATCAAAAGACACATTCTATTCATCTTCTCAGGCCAACCATTCCAGGAATAATAAGTCGTCTTTAAATTCTCTGTCTTGCCTATTTCTTTCACAGAAAATGAAAGGCTTATAAAAGGTATGTTCTGATCATACCTACAAATTAAAATATGAATATTGGATTATCACTGAAGGTACAATAAATTCCAGTTAAATCAAAATATGATCCATTACATTTTCTGTAGTAATTTATCAAAGTCCCTTTCACTTTTTTGTGTGCTGTGCCAAACTGAACATTTAACAAATATGACAAAAGACAATATAATTAACCATTTTCCACTTTAAAATTTAGGCAGTTCTATTTTCTCACCTTTTCACATTAATTTGATTTTTAGTTTCTTGACTGTACCTGACTTGCAAAAGTTTTAACAAGATTATTAAGTTTTGTTTCAAGGTATAATTTTCTTAGGAAAAATAATGGAGAATTAAATTATATCATTCTGTTCTGTGTGTGAATTAAGCCCAAGTTTGCTCCTGTTTGTCTCCCTTTAGATGGTCATGATGAATAAAGGGAGATAAAATTGGAAGGAGGAATACTCTTTTTTTTTTTTTGCTTTAATCAACCTCCTCGCCTCTCTCTTCCTTCCTAGAGTCATGATTGAACCACATTAGACATTTCTTACATGAGGTTTTCTGTAGTATCAGAAAATTTGTTATGCCTACATTTCTTTTTATTAACTGATAGATATGGGGAAATGGCCAGTTTCTGTAACTCATTTTCTTTCATAGACATTCTAGCTTATCTTTAACATAAACTCTTCTTTACTCACTAACTTGAATACTCTAACATTAAGTTTCATTTTTTGGGGGAATATTTTTTAAAAATAAAAAAAATCTTTACTGTTTCAAGTAAGTATATTAATCATGAAGTCTTTGTATTTCAGGTAAAAGCCACTGATATTACATTTCAGATCATTGATAATTTAGTCTTTCCAAAGGATGAAGTTGACTTATGCAGACTGACTTTCAGTAAGAAGTAATAGTGCTAGCTCTGGGAGTACTATAACCTTACTATGTCCTTAGCCCACTAAATCTAACAGATGGGTGGAAGATTCGCTAATTTTCACCATGGAGTATTAACATATTTGGGCTCTAAATAAATACGAGTATGTGAGACCTGTCAACTATAGATTTACCTATTTTCTCCTGATTTTTAAAAATATTTATTAGTGGATAGTGTATTTCTCAGCTTTATCCCTATATAGTATCAAGTAATGAGAAATTATTTGATGATTGGCTAAAGACAAATATGTGACTTATAAGGTATTTCAAAAAGTCACATCAACTAAAAAAAGATATATCAAATTCGATTAAACCTAAGTACTTAAGTTCCATAATACAAAAAAAGTGTATCACTCATTCTGCAACCATAACTAATATAGAAGTTCAATGAGTACTTATTAAGTGCCCAATATATATATAGAATAAGATAAGACATATGTAACTGATGCTACCTAATGAAATCCCCGCACTTTGATCATTTCACTGCACATGTGCCAACTATCTATCATTAGCACTTGCATTCTCTGTCTGAAGGCTTTCTCTGGCTGCTTGGCTACTTTATTATCTATGGGACAAGCTGGACCACTATCTCCCAGAGGCAGCTTTAACCAAGTACCAATAGAAATGGATAAATAAGTATTTATCTTCCTACCCTTCAGGTTGGGATAACTCTGAGCACATGTTTTAACCAGGTCCCAGATTTCTCTAGAAGGATTCAGTTTCATTTACCCCCAACAGTAACTTGCTTAAAAAATAAACCCTATCTGTCTTCCCTACTTTGTTTCCCATTTCCCTAGTGTTTTGGCCAATGATGACATTCCATAATAACTACTTGTGCTGGAATCCTTGCCTTAGAATTTGTTTCTCAGGAAACCAAACTAAGATATAAATAGATGATATACATATAGATATAGATATAGATTTAGATATAGATGTAGATATAAATTTACATAATTCACCATCATCATCATCAGGATGGGATGCTGGCCATCAATTTTGGATTATATTTCAAAAATAATTTATTGTGTACATTGAGGTCACATTTTATAGTCAGCATCTCTTCCTGTTTAAAGTCCACTAGTAAGTTTCAATAAATAAAATGAGGATAATTTAGGAAAAATTTTATTGTAACTAGAAACAAATATTGGAACATAAGTGGATTTTGCACTGATATCATTTATTGGTAGTTTCTTATATTTTTTAGACTGCAGAGTATGAGCAATAAAGAATTTATCTCAGTTTTTATTTTATTATTCTTATATCTATAGCCAATTTTGGTGCAAATAAACAGTTTTTAATCTCACTTTGAGATTAAAAAAAAACTACAAACAAAAATAAGGCTTTTAAAAATAAATGTTTTCTTTTAGGTGTTTTTAAATTATTATAATTCTAAATCAATTTTAACTCTTAATTATTCTAAAAAATCAAATTAATGTCTACAGCATTAAAAATATATCACACTATTTACCTAGGCTACAAAAGATGTCACTGAAGCAAATGAAACAAACTCTGGATGCTGCATTCACATAAATGCCTTATAAAAAAAAATAATAACAGTAGTTGGGACCCCTGGGTGGCTCAGCGGTTGAGCACCTGCCTTCAGCTCAGGGTGTAATCCCAGGATTGAGTCCCACATTGGGCTCTCTCCATGGAGCCTGCTTCTCCCTCTGTCTGTTTCTGCCTCTCCCCCCCCCCCCGCCTCTCTCTCATAAATAAATAAAATCTTTAAAAAATAACAATAGTCAAAGACTCAAAAATTTTGCAAAAACAGTGCAGGGAAACCTTACATGTACTCATTTGCATTTCATTCAGCTTCAACTAACAGTGGTCTCTTATGTGTCTGTAGTATATTGTCAGAACCAAGAAACTGCCATTGGTATAATACTGTTAACTAAAGTATGAACCTTAAAGAGATTTCACCAGTTTTTATATGCAGTCTTTGAGTGTGTTTCTGTGTGGCTGTGTTTGTATACGTTCTAGAAAATTTTATCACAAGAGTAGCTTTGAGTCACCATCTCCTCAATCTCTAAACAGAACTCTTCCATCACCACAAAGATACCACTTAATGTTAGCCCTTAATATTTACATCCTCCCTTAAACTTAACTCTGGGCAATCATTGACCTTTTCTCTATGGGGCCATAGCTTTGTCACTTTGAGGACATTGTGTAAATGGACTAATAATACAATATGTAAACTCTTTGAAATTGTTTTTTTTTTCATTCAGCATAATATTGGTTCAAAGTCATTGCAAGTAACAATAATTTGTTGCTTTTTATTGCTAAGTAGTATCTTATTATATGTATGTATTATCTCTTTTAGCTACTTATATGTCGAAAGACATCTACTATGAACATTTGTATTCAGACTTTTTTTGTGAACATACGTTTTAATTTCTGTAGGATACATACTTATGATTGTTTGTGTGAGGTGCATGTAGGTATGTTAGTTTTTAAATAAATGCTAAACTATTTTCCAGAATTGCTGTACTATTTGTACTCTCATAAACCATGCATGTGACATCCAGTTTATTTTCATTCTCAGCATCAGTTACATGCTTTTTTGACTATCATACAAATCACATGATCACACTAAAACAGTGATTTTCAAACAACTTAGTTGATTATACTGAAAATCACTCAGGGAGTACAGATGCAGATGTCCCCATTATTATTAATGATAACAGCAACAGTTTATTGCGTTTATAGTGGGCCACATTGGCCCTAGGCTATTTAGTTTCCACAGTAACACTTCCAAGTATGTTATTATTATCATCTTAATGATAAAAAAATTAGATGGAGAGTGATTTAGTAACTTGTTGAGGATCACACATATAGTTAAGGAGAGTGTCAGGGTTTTAATTTCAGTTTGAGTTCCAAACCAAAGCTACTTCATTAATAACATAAATTCATGAACAGAGGTTAGACATAAAAAAAATGACAGTAATTAATTTGTTGGAATGAATTTCTCTTAGATAAAGTCAGTTTTTAAAATACTGATGACTAATTTGTATGGTGAAAAAAGTTTAGGCCCTCTCTCATATACCTTTGAAATATAAAGATCATGGTGCAAAGTTATAATGAGTAATATTGTTTATAGCAAAGAATGACCAATTTTTAAAAGATTTTATTTATTTATCTGAGAGAGGGAAAAAGAGCACAAGCAGGGGGAAGTGGCTTTGGGAAAAACAGACTCCCTGATAAGCAGGGAGCCAGATGCAGGCCAATGGATCCCAGGACTCTAAAATCATGACCTGAACTAAACTTAAGCAACTGAGCTTAACGGACTGAGGTACTGAGGCACCCCAAGAATGACCATTTTAATTAAATATTTGTCTCAAATATAGTTAAGCTATGCTATTTATGATATCAAAAATTTATTGAAAAAATACCAATTAGAAAGATACTTTTAAAGGTAACTGAAACATGACTTTCTGTACATTAAATTTGGAAAGCTATGTCTTGCAGCAAACTTGTATCTTACAGAAACTGAATTTTCAGATTAAGTGCTCCTATGAGTACTGGATAACCAAAAGACTGTAATCTCATTCAAGATAAAAGAGTTTTAATAGAAAATACTTGAGTTTTTATTGCTTGCCATGTACTGAGAAATGATGCTGTATATTCATTTAATATAATGAGAATCTCATTTAAATGACATCTATGTAAACATTTGATATACAGAATGATGTTGGATTTGTACTCTGATTTTGCTGACATGTTAGCATCTGTCTTCAATCTGTTTAGAAGCATGAGCTCCCAGGTTGTTTGTTTATTTATAATATTGCAGTTTTTTTTCCATGGCAACAGGGAAGACTTATTGGAAAGATGCTTTCTTCTAAACTTAAGAATTAAAGTCTAAAATACCAGTTTAAAACATCAGTTTGTAGGCTAAATTTTTAATTGAAATGTATATGTAAGTGATGCAGACTGGTGCAGCAAGGTAAAGTATCACCATGCAAATACAATCATTCTTGTGGAAAAATACTATTTTTTAAAAACAGTATCTCAGATGCAAAATCCCTGCCTATATCCCCACCCCTAGGGTTGGAAATGATGATTCACCAGCTCTGTTCTAACTCCTAATAACCCAAAGGATACTTATAAACTTTATTTCCCTTCCTTTTGCATGTGTATCTTAGGTTTGCCCTTCATAGGACTCAGGAAGAATGGTGAAACTCGCTATAGCTAATTTAGTTGTGTAGTGCAGAATTGTAACATATTAATCCAGTCGCACTGAGTCTTTACCCATAACCTTCTGATGGCCTCCACAACACTTGTAGAATAGGCTCTGTAACACCTGGCCATGTTCTAACTTTTGTATCACATTAGCCTCATCCCTCTTATGAGGGATCCCACTTCCAATGACTGATTCTGCTCTTGGGCTTTCAAATGGACATAGCTCTTCCCTGCCTCAAGAAACTCATGCAGTCATTTCCTGTTCTTGAAATGCCCTTGTCCAAACTCCAGCTGGCCATATCAATGCATCCCTAGCTTTACTTCCTCAGACTTCCATATCAATATCAATGTTTCTATTATCTTTTCTCATATATTCTCCAGTTTTAGTTTGTATATATAATTTAAAAATACGATAACTGTTATTTGTATGATTATTTAAGGCCGACTTCTACATTAAAATGGAAACTCCATTAAGGAAGGACAAATCTTTCTCCTACATATTTAGTTCCACCCCTGGGACAATTGCCTGATACCAGTTGTATAGAAAGAGTTCAATAAATATTTATTGTGTGAATCATCTGCCCCTAAACACCTGCTCTGCTAGATTACAGGAAGTTTCTGAAAAAGCTGGTATTAAGCAAACCTTATGGTTCTAAATAGAACCCAAAGTCAGAACAAGTCAAGGGTCTAGTTCCCAAATGAGGTACTTGTTAACTTTGAACAAAAGTATACTATAGCTCTTTGCAGTCTAGAAATAGTCTATTAGATTTCTTAACCTAATATATAGACAATATTATAATTATTAGCATAATTATATGTTTTGGCTAATGTTTTATGTACAATTCTCCACAAAGATATTTCCTATAAGTAATTTTTTTGACCAGCCAAGCTTTACTACAATTCATTTTGCAAAAATGGTGTATATCCAACTGCAATTAAAAAAATTATTGCACTTTTGCCTTACATTGAATATTTCACTCTCATCTTCCCATAGCTGGGGCATTACGGCTGTGATTGGGACTTTGGAAAAATAATATTTCTTGCATTCTTTAAGCAATGAGGTTTTTTTCTTAGGGAAAATATTAAAGTCAGATTAGAATTAGTGAGGTATTGCTATGACAAAAATGACTGTCCAAATCTTATCTGAATAATAGATTAAGGTTGAGAAAGGTATTTATTATTTAAGTGACATTTTAATTTTCTATAAATTTTAAAGATCAACATGTCCAAGGTCCAAGCAACACTATTTACTAAAACATTTGGCTATTTTTCTAAAATGTGTAACATTAATATGGCTTTGGTTTGATATTTTTCATATTTTCCCTAAATCACAGGATTAATATGGATATTAAAAATCTATTTAATATCTTGAGCCTAAAAAAATCTACAGATATTTTAATCATTATTTAAAACTCAAGATGTCTGAGTGGCCCAGTGGTTGAACGTCTGCCTTTGGCTCAGGTCATGCTCCCAGCATCCTGGGTTGGAGTCAGGCGTCAGGTTTACTGCGGAGAGCCTGCTTCTCCCTCTGCCTATGTCTCTGCCTCTCTCTCTCTGTCTGTCATGAATAAATAAATATAATCTTTTTAAAAATAAAGTAAAATAATAAACATTATTTTCTCTTAGACAATTACAGAAAACTCAGACACCTGGATAAGTACTAAGCTTTCATTGACATAGTTAGAAATTCTAGGTTTCAACTTAGAAATTTGACAATCTTGTAATTTAAGAGCATAATTACTTATTTTTTAAAAGCATATTTAAAGGATTCTAAATGACCCCAAATATGTAAATTGTATTTGTAATGTAAATTCTGAATATAAACATCCTACTTTAATATTTCTTTAGCCTCCAAGAACATGCTAGAATATGATCTTAGGCCATGATATTTTTGTAATGTGAATCTATGATGACTTACTATAATATGAAGGTAATGCAAATATTTATTTATGTTAATGTTCATTAAAGTATTCTTCCCAATATGAAGAATAATGACTATTTCTCACAATAAAGGGCTATCTGATTTAGTCACATTTCAGTTTTGTAAAAGAAGTAAACAAAATTAAACATATTGTATTTAGTTTCCTTAAGGTACAAAGCTATATATTTTTTTACAAGAAAATAGACAACTGTACCAAAGTATTTTAAAAATATTTGATTTTCCTACATAATATCTATTCTGAAGTATGTAGATCTATATAACCAATACAAATAAAATCAGTTTTCCTATCCATATATGCATCAAGTAAAAGTAGCGCTAAATCGAAGACACTTGTGATGCTTGGAATTAGATTATAGTCAATGTGATACATATGACAATCACTTTGCAGAACTGCAAGGGAGACCATCAAAAGGCATCCACCCTCCAGAACATGTGCATGTGTTAATTAGAAACCCAGACACCTTCCAAGTGGGCAATTCCATAGACTATACACTAGGGTCAGGAGCAGCAGAAACTGATATTTTTAACATTGATTAATGATTTTTGTCAAGCAGAGTCATCCCCTGAAGGGTACTCTCCTAGGGCAACTGAAAGTGGAGGAGACTCCACTTTCATGGACTTTTTAATGATGTTCAGAAAAGAGAAGAGAGGTCAGTATTTCACCAAACCTTCACTAAAAAATAGGGCTCCTACTGCCACCCTGCTTCTACCTAAGCAACAGGCTTCCCAAGAATTGCTGGAAAAGCCAGATAACAGATAAATGATCAATATTCTTCTCATGTTTCATATAGCCTTCAACTCAGCATGCTTCTATCATTCAGAGTTTATTGAAAGTTAGCTGAAAATTACTGCATGTTTTTCTACCATTTCAAACTATTGAACTTGGAGAGTGCACAGCTTTTAAATTAAATTCAAGGGAGACTAGTTTTTGCATAAAAGAAAAAAAAAATCCTAACAGGTGTAAGAAAATGGGATTTATACTAGGAAGACAAGGGGATGTTTTAGAAAATTTGAACTGACGCACAACAATCAGAATACAACCAGCAGTAGTTTAGGGATTAGTTTTTAAAGATGACGATGACTGTGTCATGCTGATACATGCAAGCATCTCCTGAGAATGACTGGCTTGTGTTTGTTTAGTGAAGATTTCCTACAGGTTATCCCAGTTAAGCTTGATAGCTTGTTAACAAAGAGTTCCTGCTCAAGGGCACCTTATAGACATTTCACGTTGTACTAAATACCACCATGAAATTTATGTTTAAAGAGAAAACAGTTTATCAAACCTTGCTGAGTTTCCCACCTTAGGTGCATATTTGCAAACCAAATTTACGACACATCATGTGTTGGTTCATGTCTCAGATACCAGAACAATGCAGCAGGTAAAAATCAGACACTAATAAAAAGGATAAGTTTACCTCTAGGTATAATTTTGCTATAATTAATATGAACTCAGAACACTTCTGTCACTTTGATAGACTGAGAATTCTCAATTAGCATACAATGTAAAAAACGCTTTGGTACTGGAGGTTTGTGTGGCAATGACTGTGTGAAAGAGAAAATATTGTACTATTACCCTACTTCAAAAAAAAAAAAAGGTATTTCCAAATACACAACATTTGTTTTACATTTTTAAACACATTAAAGCAAACATGTCTAGTTTGTCCAAGATTATAAAACTATAATCGTTATTGTTTCTTTCTCTAAGGGAAGTTGGATCCTTCAATAGAGATTGGCAATACATGTTAAAAAACATAGTTTCATGAGAGTCATTATATACAGACATATTCTATGGGTTGACTTTCTATTGCTTTCTTGAAATTTTAAGTCAGGGATCCTGAGTGGCTCAGCAGTTTGGCACCTGCCTTCAGCCCAGGGATCATTCCTGGAGTCCTGGGATCAAATCCCACATCAGGCTCACTGCCTGAAGCCTGCTTCTCCCTCTGCCTGTGTCTCCACCTCTCTATCTCTCTGTCTCTCATGAATAAATTAAAAAAATCTTTAAAAAAAAAAATAAAGAAAATTAAATTAATAAAAGAAATTTTAATTCATAAAAATTGGTCAATATTTTAAAGAGACCTCAACATAGCAATATGATATTTCAAGAGAGTTGGAAAAAGAGAAAATAGCAAAGATACCACTGAGACTGAAGCTGAGTTAGTAGTCAGAAGTGCAATTAGTTTTACAAGGTACCTTAAGAATAAAACAAAAATATACAAAGGGGGAGGGGCAAGACGGCGGAAGAGCAGGGTCTCCAAACCACCTGTCTCCAACAAATTACCTAGAAAACCTTCAAATCATCCTGAAAATCCACGAATTCGGCCTGAGATTTAAAGAGAGACCAGCTGGAACGCTACAGTGACAAGAGTTCGCGCTTCTATCAAGGTAGGAAGACGGGGAAAAAGAAATAAAGAAACAAAAGGCCTCCAAGGGGGAGGGGCCGCGAGGAGCCGGGCTGAGGCCGGGGCGAGTGTCCCCAGGACAGGAGAGCCCCGTCCCGGAGGAGCAGGAGCTGCACCAACCTTCCCCGGGGAAAGGCCTCCCGGGGAATTGGAGCAGGATCCCCAGAAAGGCGGGGATGCCCTCGGGCTCCCGGGGACAGTAACAGAGGAACTGCGCCCCGGAGAGTGCGCCGAGCTCCCTAAGGGCTGCAGCGCTAGGCGGGACCCGGAGCAGCTCGGAGGGGCTCGGGCGGCGGCTCTGCGGAGGGGGCTGCGCGGCTCCGGGAACAGCTCAGCGGCGGCGGCTCGGGCGGAGGAAGAAGCTCCGCGGAGGGGGCGGCGCGGCTCCGGAACAGCTCGGAGGGGCTCGGGCGGTGGCTCTGCGGAGGGGGCTGCGGGGCGGGAGCGCGAATCCAACAGCGCAGGCCCCGGAGCACAGGGCGCCGGGACACAGCCCAGGATCCGGCCTCCCCCGGGACAGGCAGAGGCCGGGAGGGCCCAGGACAGCGAGGACGCTCCTGCCTGGAACTGAGCAGATCAGCGGCCCCGCCCCCGAGCCTCCAGGCTCTGCAGACGGAGAGCCCCGGAGCTACTGCGGGGGCTGACTCCAGGGTCCCAGAGCTGCCCCCGCCACTGTGGCTTCCTCCCGGGGCCTCCCGGGGTGAACAACCCCCACTGAGCCCTGCACCAGGCAGGGGCAGAGCAGCTCCCCCAAGTGCTAACACCTGAGAATCAGCACAGCAGGCCCCTCCCCCAGAAGACCAGCGACACGGACCAGTTCCAAGGGAAGTCAAGGGACTTAAAGTACACAGAATCGGAAGATACTCCCCCGTTTTGTTTTCTCTCTCTCTCTCTCTCTCTTTTTTTTTTTTTTTTTGATTTCTGATTGCTTCCCCAACCCTATTACTTTTTCTTTCTTTTTCTTCTCTTTTTTCCTTTTTTTCTTCCTTTTTTCTTTTTTCTTTTTCTCTTTTCTTTCCTTCTTTCTCTCCTCTCTTTTTCTCCTTTTCCCAATACAACTTGTTTTTGGCCACTCTGCACTGAGCAAAATGACTAGAAGGAAAACCTCACCTCAAAAAAAAGAATCAGAAACAGCCCTCTCTCCCACAGAGTTACAAAATACGGATTACAATTCGATGTCAGAAAGCCAATTCAGAAGCACTATTTTACAGCTACTGGTGGCTCTAGAAAAAACCATAAAGGACTCAAGAGACTTCATGACTGCAGAATTTAGATCCAATCAGGCAGAAATTAAAAATCAATTAAATGAGATGCAATCCAAGCTAGAAGTCCTAATGACGAGGCTTAAGGAGGTGGAAGAACGAGTGAGTGACATAGAAGACAAGTTGATGGCAAAGAGGGAAACTGAGGAAAAAAGAGACAGGCAATTAAAAGACCATGAGGATAGATTAAGGGAAATAAATGACAGCCTGAGGAAGAAAAACCTACGTTTAATTGGGGTTCCCGAGGGCGCCGATAAGGACAGAGGGCCAGAATATGTATTTGAACAAATCCTAGCTGAAAACTTTCCGAATTTGGGAAGGGAAACAGGCATTCAGATCCAGGAAATAGAGAGATCCCCCGCTAAAATCAACAAAAACCGTTCAACACCTCGACATTTAATAGTGAAGCTTGCAAATTCCAAAGATAAGGAGAAGATCCTTAAAGCAGCAAGAGACAAAAAGTCCCTGACTTTTATGGGGAGGAATATTAGGGTAACAGCAGACCTCTCCACAGAGACCTGGCAGGCCAGAAAGGGCTGGCAGGATATATTCAGGGTCCTAAATGAGAAGAACATGCAACCAAGAATACTTTATCCAGCAAGGCTTTCATTCAAAATGGAAGGAGAGATAAAGAGCTTCCAAGACAGGCAGGAACTGAAAGAATATGTGACCTCCAAACCAGCTCTGCAAGAAATTTTAAGGAGGACTCTTAAAATTCCCCTTTAAGAAGAAGTTCAGTGGAACAATCCACAAAAACAAGGACTGAATAGATATGATGACACTAAACTCATATCTGTCAATAGTAACTCTGAACGTGAACGGGCTTAATGACCCCATCAAAAGGCGCAGGGTTTCAGACTGGATAAAAAAGCAGGACCCATCTATTTGTTGTCTACAAGAGACTCATTTTAGACAGAAGGACACCTACAACCTGAAAATAAAAGGTTGGAGAACCATTTACCATTCAAATGGTCCTCAAAAGAAAGCAGGGGTAGCCATCCTTATATCAGATAAATTAAAATTTACCCCGAAGACTATAGTGAGAGATGAAGAGGGACACTATCTCATGCTCAAAGGATCTGTCCAACAAGAGGACTTAACAATCCTCAATATATATGCCCCGAATGTGGGAGCTGCCAAATATTTAAACCAATTAATAACCAAACTGAAGAAATACTTTGATAATAATACACTTATACTTGGTGACTTCAATCTAGCTCTTTCTATACTAGATAGGTCTTCTAAGCACAACATTTCCAAAGAAACGAGAGCTTTAAATGATACACTGGACCAGATAGATTTCACAGATATCTACAGAACTTTACATCCAAACTCAACTGAATACACATTCTTCTCAAGTGCACATGGAACTTTCTCCAGAATAGACCACATACTGTGTCACAAATCGGGTCTGAACCGATACCAAAAGATCGGGATAGTGCCCTGTATATTCTCAGACCATAATGCCTTGAAATTAGAACTTAATCACAACAAGAAGTTTGGAAGGACCACAAACACGTGGAGGTTAAGGACCATCCTGCTAAAAGATGAAAAGATCAACCAGGAAATTAAGGAAGAATTAAAAAGATTCATGGAAACTAATGAGAATGAAGATACAACCGTTCAAAATCTTTGGGATGCAGCAAAAGCAGTCCTGAGGGGGAAATACATCGCAATACAAGCATCCATTCTAAAAACTGGAAAGAACTCAAATTCAAAAGCTCACCTTACACATAAAGGAACTAGAGAAAAAGCAACAAATGGACCCCACCCCAGCAGAAGAAGACAGTTAATTAAAATTCAAGCAGAACTAAATGAAATCGAGACCAAAAGAACTGTGGAACAGATCAACAGAACCAGGAGTTGGTTCTTTGAAAGAATTAATAGGATAGATAAACCATTAGCCAACCTTATTAAAAAGAAGAGAGAGAAGACTCAAATTAATAAAATCATGAATGAGAAAGGAGAGATCACTACCAACACCAAGGAAATACAAACGATTTTAAAAACATATTATGAACAGCTGTACGCCAGTAAATTAGGAAATCTAGAAGAAATGGACGCATTCCTGGAAAGCCACAAACTACCAAAACTGGAGCAGGAAGAAATAGAAAACCTGAACAGGCCAATAACCAGGGAGGAAATTGAAGCAGTCATCAAAAACCTCCCAAGACACAAGAGTCCAAGGCCAGATGGCTTCCCAGGGGAATTCTATCAAATTTTTAAAGAAGAAATCATACCTATTCTACTAAAGCTGTTTGGAAAGATAGAAAGAGATGGAGTACTTCCAAATTCATTCTATGAGGCAAGCATCACCTTAATTCCGAAACCAGACAAAGATCCCACCAAAAAGGAGAATTACAGACCAATATCCCTGATGAACATGGATGCAAAAATTCTCAACAAGATACTAGCCAATAGGATCCAACAACACATTAAGAAAATTATTCACCATGACCAAGTAGGATTTATCCCCGGGACACAAGGCTGGTTCAACATTCGTAAAACCATCAATGTGATTCATCATATCAGCAAGAGAAAAACCAAGAACGATATGATACTCTCATTAGATGCAGAGAAAGCATTTGACAAAATACAGCATCCATTCCTGATCAAAACCCTTCAGACTGTTGGGATAGAGGGAACTTTCCTCGACATCTTAAAAGCCATTTTCGAAAAGCCCACAGCAAATATCATTCTCAATGGGGAAGCACTGGGAGCCTTTCCCCTAAGATCAGGAACAAGACAGGGATGTCCACTCTCACCACTGCTGTTCAACATATTTCTGGAAGTCCTCGCCTCAGCAATCAGACAACAAAAAGACATTAAAGGCATTCAAATTGGCAAAGAAGAAGTCAAACTCTCCCTCTTCGCCGATGACATGATACTCTACATAGAAAACCCAAAAGCCTCCACCCCAAGATTGCTAGAACTCATACAGCAATTTGGTAGCATGGCAGGATACAAAATCAATGCCCAGAAATCAATGGCATTTCTATACACTAACAATGAGACTGAAGAAAGAGAAATTAAGGAGTCAATCCCATTTACAATTGCACCCAAAAGCATAAGATACCTAGGAATAAACCTAACCAAAGAGGTAAACGATCTATACCCTAAAAACTATAGAACACTTCTGAAAGAAATTGAGGAAGACACAAAGAGATGGAAAAATATTCCATGCTCATGGATTGGCAGAATTATTATTGTAAAAATGTCAGTGTTACCCAGGGCAATGTACACGTTTAATGCAATCCCTATCAAAATACCATGGACTTTCTTCAGAGAGTTAGAACTATTTATTTTAAGATTTGTGTGGAATCAGAAAAGACCCCGAATAGCCAGGGGAATTTTAAAAAAGAAAACCATAGCTGGGGGCATCACAATGCCAGATTTCAGGTTGTACTACAAAGCTGTGGTCATCAAGACAGTGTGGTACTGGCACAAAAACAGACACATAGATCAATGGAACAGAACAGAGAACCCAGAAGTGGACCCTGAAATGGTCATCTAATATTCGATAAAGGAGGAAAGACTATCCATTGGAAGAAAGACAGTCTCTTCAGTAAATGGTGCTGGAAAATTGGACATCCACATGCAGAAGAATGAAACTAGACCACTCTCTTTCACCATACACAAAGATAAACTCAAAATGGATGAGAGATCTAAATGTGAGACAAGAGTCCATCAAAATCATAGAAGAGAACACAGGCAACACCCTTTTTGAACTTGGCCACAGTAACTTCTTGCAAGATACATCCACGAAGACAAAAGAAACAAAAGCAAAAATGAACTATTGGGACTTCATCAAGATGAGAAGCTTTTGCACAGCAAAGGATACAGTCAACAAAACTAAAAGACAACCTACAGAATGGGAGAAGATATTTGCAAATGACATATCAGATAAAGGGCTAGTTTCTAAGATCTATAAAGAACTTATTAAACTCAACAGCAAAGAAACAAACAATCCAATCATGAAATGGGCAAAAGACATGAACAGAAATCTCACAGAGGAAGACATAGACATGGCCAACACGCACATGAGAAAATGCTCTGCATCACTTGCCATCAGGGAAATACAAATCCAAACCACAATGAGATCCCACCTCACACCAGTGAGAATGGGGAAAATTAACAAGGCAGGAAACCACAAATGTTGGAGAGGATGCGGAGAAAAGGGAACCCTCTTACACTGTTGGTGGGAATGTGAACTGGTGCAGCCACTCTGGAAAACTGTGTGGAGGTTCCTCAAAGAGTTAAAAATAGACCTGCCCTACGACCCAGCAATTGCACTGTTTGGGATTTACCCCAAAGATTCAGATGCAGTGAAACGCCGGGACACCTGCACCCCGATGTTTCTAGCAGCAATGGCCACAATAGCCAAACTGTGGAAGGAGCCTCGGTGTCCATCGAAAGATGAATGGATAAAGAAGATGTGGTCTATGTATACAATGGAATATTACTCAGCCATTAGAAATGACAAATACCCACCATTTGCTTCCACGTGGATGGAACTGGAGGGTATTATGCTGAGTGAAGTAAGTCAATCGGAGAAGGACAAACAGTGTATGTTCTCATTCATTTGGGGAATATAAATTATAATGAAAGGGAATATAAGGGAAGGGAGAAGAAATGTGTTGGAAATATCAGGAAGGGAGACAGAACATAAAGACTCCTAACTCTGGGAAACGAACTAGGGGTGGTGGAAGGGGAGGAGGGCGGGTGTTGGAGGGGAATGGGTGACGGGCACTGAGGGGGGCACTTGACGGGATGAGCACTGGGTGTTTTTCTGTATGTTGGTAAATTGAACACCAATAAAAATTAATTTAAAAATATATACAAATATCACAAAACACTTCTATTTTAAGGAAAGATCATGAAGTATATTACAAAGTGAAGAACACTTGTAAATAAAATAACAATAAAAATACAATTAGAATCTTAAATCTAGACTCTAGTCACCTCATTACCATACACAAAAAAAGGTTTGATTTCCAAAATTAAACCTACATCCCTAATACCAAAATTTAATACATGGCCATTGCCACCCCTACCAGTAACATTATCACTATAATTATTGCCACCCCCAGTTATTTCCTTCTCATTCTCAACTTCCTCTTCAAATATTTGAAAATCTGTTAGATGCCAACCAATTACCTGAGGACATAGAACTAATAAAAAGTGAATTTTGGCTACAATTCCAGGTCTATTTCTTTCGAGTTCTCAACTATTTATTTATTTTTAAAATATTTTATTTATTTATTTATTTATTTATTTATTTATTTATTTGAGAGAGAGACAATGAGCAAGAGAGAGAAGACCAGTTGGGGGTGGGTTGCAGAGGGAGAAACAGACTCCCTGCTCAGCAGGGAGTTCTCAATTATTTATAAGTGTTCTTAGTTTACTAAAAATTTTGCCTCTACAATTTCAAATATAATAAAAATGATTTTAATCTATGTATAGAACCAAAAAAGGTATTTTAGTTCTTAATTAAACATACTGGATAGAGGCACCTGGGTGGCTCAGTAGGTTAAGTTTCTGCCTTCAGCTCAGAGTCTGCTTCTCCCTCTCCTCCTCACTTGTGCTCTCTGAGGCTATCTTTGTCTCTCTCTCTCTCTCAAATAAATAAATAAAACCTTAAAAAAATTATATAGACACATTTTATGTTTTTATCAATAATAGCATTTAATAGCTTTACTTTTGAGCAGAAAAATAATTTTTTAAACTAAACTTTTTTATTTTGAAATATTTGTATATACAGGTGCAATTATAAGAGAAAAAAAAACAGAAAGAGGTGCCTGTGTGCAGAGATCCATCCCTGAACCTTGGGATCATGATCTGAGGCGAAGGCAGATGCTTAACCAACTAAGCCACCCAGGTGCACAACCACAATCCCTTTTGGTGGCCTTTTATAGCCAGGCCTACATTCCTGCTCATCCCTTTCCACTTTATCTCTCATGCCTGACAACCACTAATTTGTTCTCCATTTCTATTATATTGTCATTTCCATAATGTTATATGAATGGGGTCATACAGCATATATGTCCTACGGCATGTGATCTTTGGGATTGGCCCTTTTTTTTTCCACTCAGCATAATTGCTTGGAAAGTCCAAATTGTTCTGTGTATTGGTAGTTTATTCTCTTTTATTGGTATGGTGGTAAAACAGTTTTTTGAGCCATTTACCATTTAGAGAACGTCTGGGTTGTTTCTAGTTTGGGGCTATTATGAATGAAGGCGATGGGAACATTCATGCACAGGTTTTAGCATCAAAACAACTTTTGTTTTTCTGAGATAAATTCTCAAGTGTACAAATGCTGGATCATATGATAGCTACATATTTAATTTAGTTAGAGACTGCCAATTATATTTCAGCTCCTTCTAAATTATTTGCCAAAATGGCTAGGCACTTTACAACCTTATCAGTAACCTATGAGTGATCTAGTGTCTCTTCATTCTCCCCAGAATTTGGTCTTACTCTTTATTTTAAACATTCTGATATATAATATCTCAGTGTAGTTTTAATTTATGTTTCCCCAATAGCAAATAAATTTGAATATCTTTTAGTGTGTTTATCTGCCATCATCTTTGGTGAAATATCTCTTCATTGTTCATGTCTTTTGCTCCTTTCTTTTTTTCTTTTTCTTTCTTTTTACTACAGAGTTTTGGGAAATCTTTATATACTCTAAACAGTAGTCTTTTCTTGGATAAATGAATTGCAAATATTTTCTCCCAGTCTGTTTCCTGTCCTTCTGTCTTTGTGTGTGTGTGTATGTGTGTGTGTGTAAAAGAGAGACTGTTTTTCCAGCCTTTTAATATGGTCTCTTGCAGAGCAAAAACTTTAATTTTGAAGAGGTTCAATTTATTTATTTTTCCTTTTAAGCGTAATGGTTTGATGTTAAATCTAAGAACTTTCTCCCTAGCCCTAGATCCCAAGGATTTTCTCCTATTTTTTCTAAAGTTTTATAGTTTTATATTTTTACATTTTTACTTAATTTTTGTATAAAGTGTGAAACTTGGATTGAAGCTGGTTGTTGATTATCTATAGATGTCTAATTGTTCCAGCACCATTTGTCAAAAAAGGCCATCCTTCCTCTGTTGAATTGCTGTTGCTCTATTGTCCAAAATCAGTTAGGCCCATTTCTTTGGGCCTGTTTCTATTCTCTATTTTCTGCCTTTGATCCTTGTGTCTATTCCTCCACTATACTTGTTAACTTGATTCATGTAGCCATATAGTAGACCCTAATATAAGATTAAGTGATTCCTCTGACATTATTCTTTTTTTTCCCCAAAATTGTTTATCTATACTAAGGTTTGTGCCTTTCCAGTTAAATCTTAGAATCAACATCTTTGCTATGTTGTATTTCAATACATAAAGATGGTATTTTTCTCTTTATTTTCTTGCAAGCTTTTTCTTTGATTTCTTACATCAGCTTTTTGTAAATTTTATCATGTAAATCTTGTAGATCAAATACAATTTTGAAGAATAAAATGCTTTTTTCCCCTGGGTGATTTTAATTTTATAAACAAGACAACAATCCAGTAAAATTAATTTAGGGGAGAAAAAGTGGTAGTAGAAGAAGAAAGAAGAAGAAGAAGAAGAAAAGAAGAAGAAGAAGAAGAAGAAGAAGAAGAAGAAGAAGAAGAAGAAGAAAGGGAAAAAGGAAAAGAAAAAGAAGGAGAAAGAATAATAACAAGAAGAGGCAGGTAAAGCTTTGCTGAACATGCAGAAGAAGAGGAGAAGGAAGTAGAGAAAGCCAGTATTGCACGGTGTGGCTCAAGTGCCCAGAAGAGCCAGTATACGCTGTGTGGCCTAAGTGCTGATGCATTCCTGTGGCTAAGGAAGCCCTTTGTTTTTGTGCCTGGCTGGTGGCCAGATGGCTAAGGGGCCAGTGTAATGACTTTAGGACGAGACCTAAAACCCTGTATGGCTACTGGCATCAAGAATGCCATGGACTTATCCTAGTCAATCTCCCACCTTCATCATCATAAAAATGAAGAACCTTTTAACTTTTGTATCCAAAGTTTTCTGAGGATTTCTTCACTTTCAAGATGTCATCTGTATTCACAGTGGGCATGTTGGTGGCCAAAGACCAGAACAAGTACGACACGCAAACTGCAGGTTCTGAGTTTGACACCAGGGATATCCATCAAGTCATCTCCATGACACCTGGGTCCCTAGGTGAGCATGGGGTCAGGGAGTCATCACTTATGCTAGAGGTGCTGGAAGTACCACAGCCCTTTTTGAAGTGTGTTCCTGACTGCCCTGTTAAAGTACTGTTTTTCTGGGAATGCACCATTCTTTTGGAAATTTCTCTTAGGACAAACAAGGGATTTAATGTTAACAGAGCTACGTATGAAAACCAAACTGCTCCTCCAGAAACAGTATGTAGTAGTTTTATTTTTATAAGGTGTTAGGAAAAATATAGCACTGGTTTGTCCAAGGTGTTGACTATTGTGTGTCTAATGCCAATGAAATATTTAAACTTTGATTGAAATCTTCTAAAGGCATATATCAAATCAGTAAGCAGTGGGAATGTCAAGCTGACTTATGTTCTGGCTCCATATAGGTATTTTTGCTTTGTTTTGTTTTGTTTTGTTTGATCCTGATCATTCTGGACTTCATAAAGCATGATATCATAAAGTACATTTGCTGTGGAATTAGATAGAAATTGTTTTGAGCCCTGGTTCTACTGCAGAGTAGATGAATGTCTTTAGCCAATTTACCTTCTTTATTGATGTTTCCATATCTTACATGGGAATAATGGCATCTGCTTCCCAGGAAGGAAGATTGACTGTGATGATTAAATGCGGTGCTTACAACATAAACATTTAATCATTGGTACCTTATCACAATCAAAAACTTATATGAAAAAGGGTATTCATATGATGGTAGCAAGTTAAACCACAGTAAAAAATACATTGGAATGATCAGGATTGTAGAGTAGACATTCGTAAGTATGGCATCATTTTAGAGGTTCTAGGAAGGTCTTTCACCTAAAATAACTTTCGCCATCTTTGATCTATCTAAAAACTTCCCATTAAATTGAAGCTCCGTTTCTTTTTTTTTTTTCTTCTAAAATGCAAATACTCCTGGGCAAAATAATACATTAAAACTTTAGTAGATACAAACAACATTTTATAAATTGCTCTAGCAAAATAGTTTTTGTGTGCAGCATTTTATTGTATGCAACTAGGTTTGAAATGGTCTTGCATATAAATCACAGAAACCAAATGGGGTGAAGTATTTAGGTACATTGGAATGGTCTCTAGATTAAGATTCAAAAGAACTAGGTTCTAATTCTGAATTTTGTGAAAACAATTTGAATTTTGTAGATCTCCTATCATTTAGAAAAATAAAATAATTTGCATTTAATTTTTTAAAATTATATTTATTCACCCATGAGACAAAGAGAGAGAGGCAAAGAGAGAAGCAGGCTCCATGCAGGGAGCCCGACGTGGGACTCGATCCTGGGTGTCCAGGATCACGCCCTGAGCCGAAAGTAGTGCTAAACCGCTGAGCCACCCGGGCTGCCCTAATTTGCATTTAATTAAAAAAATCCTTGTCATTCTAAAATAGCATAATTCTAAAATCAAACACAATTTCTCCTTCATTTGTCTATTTAAATCAACATTCTCACATGGACTTAATATGACAGATTTCCCCTTAAATAGGTATTAGATTAATGGATAGTTAAAGATAGCTTATATATCCCATCCCCAAAATAAAGCTTTATCAGACATCCTGAAAGGGACCCGGGCACGTTAGGGAAAAAACATTTCCATTCTAGATTCGATATGATCCATCAAATCTGTTCACTTGCTGTCAGCAGAAGTTATTGCCGGATGCTAGACAGA
Source organism: Vulpes vulpes (assembly GCF_048418805.1). Lineage (NCBI taxonomy): Eukaryota > Metazoa > Chordata > Mammalia > Carnivora > Canidae > Vulpes > Vulpes vulpes. The sequence goes on along the minus strand of NC_132783.1, from coordinate 105,445,224 downwards.
AATGACCAGAACATTCCTGAATGCTACCACTTAGCTGCACAAAACTGTGGGGAAAATTCTCCCTTGTTCCTCCAGATTCTACTCAGACATTATGAACTATTAGCTTTATACTTTTAGTTGTGTGGCTCTGAGAATAAGGATCAGCTACCCTCAAATCCTCTGCACATAAATTGTAAAAATCCAGCCCCACAGTTAGCTTATGTGCTTCAGTAACAGATATACGTTCCTGTGTGTTCTAAATAATACCAAGAAATTATTCTGGAATCTGTGTCAGCTATTTCCTGCTTCTGGAACTAAAATGCTTTAATGAATTTCAACTTTAAAAATGGAGATTTTGATGTTTTGGTTAGGAAATAAATCCAAGTAGCTTTAGGTTCTGAGTGGATGAATATGAATACATAAGGACATGTTTATATGCTTAAAACTTTTTAAAAGTTTTATTTGCATTTTAGTAATGGGGCAAAGCAGACTTTTAGCTAAAATCATGGCAGTATAATCTATACCCACAGCCAAGGGTGCTTGTTTTGGCTTCTCTAAAGTTGAATCTAGCTCAGAGCATGAACAGACAATTTCATGAGATAGAGTACCAAGTGCTAAATCACATAAATATATAGGTAAATGCCTAATGAATCTCTGAAGCAGATGTGGACAATTTAAATATGCCAACTATTATATAAAATTGTTACTAGAAAGAGCAAAATAAACTCATATTAAGGTAGGGCAAAAGATATGGAAAATAGAAAAAAGCAATAAGGCTTTTCCAAATGCTTTTGAACTAAACTTCATTGTAAACATTTAGCTTATCTATGTTCTGAATAGCTTCTTTCAAAAAAAAAATACTTTTAAAGATAACTTAGACTTAAATTGAACTACATTTCCAATTGTTTCAGAGGCTCTTAAAGCCCCCCTTTTTAATTTAAAGGAAACAAAGATTTTAAACTTTTTCTAACATCCATGTTAGCATTAAATCTGATACTGTTGAATAAGAAACAGCCATCATCTTTTAAAGGTTTCCACCTAGTGGCAAAGTTATTTTTTTTTTTAAATAAATTTATTTTTTATTGGTCTTCAACTTACCAACATACAGAATAACACCCAGTGCTCATCCCGTCAAGTGCCCCCCTCAGTGCCCGTCACCCATTCACCCCCACCCCCCGTCCTCCTCCCCTTCCACCACCCCTAGTTCATTTCCCAGAGTTAGGAGTCTTTATGTTCTGTCTCCCTTTCTGATATTTCCCAACATTTCTTCTCCCTTCCTTTATATTCCCTTTCACTATTATTCATATTCCCCAAATGAATGAGAACATACACTGTTTGTCCTTCTCCGATTGACTTACTTCACTCAGCATAATACCCTCCAGTTCCATCCACGTTGAAGCAAATGGTGGGTATTTGTCGTTTCTAATGGCTGAGGAATATTCCATTGTATACATAAACCACACCTTTATCCATTCATCTTTCGATGGACACCGAGGCTCCTTCCACAGTTTGGCTATTGTGGACATTGCTGCTAGAAACATCGGGGTGCAGGTGTCCCGGCGTTTCACTGCATCTGAATCTTTGGGGTAAATCCCCAACAGTGCAATTGCTGGGTCGTAGGGCAGGTCTATTTTTAACTCTTTGAGGAACCTCCACACAGTTTTCCAGAGTGGCTGCACCAGTTCACATTCCCACCAACAGTGTAAGAGGGTTCCCTTTCTCCGCATCCTCTCCAACATTTGTGGTTTCCTGCCTTGTTAATTTTCCCCATTCTCACTGGTGTGAGGTGGGATCTCATTGTGGTTTGGATTTGTATTTCCCTGATGGCAAGTGATGAAGAGCATTTTCTCATGTGCGTGTTGGCCATGTCTATGTCTTCCTCTGTGAGATTTCTGTTCATGTCTTTTGCCCATTTCATGATTGGATTGTTTGTTTCTTTGCTGTTGAGTTTATTAAGTTCTTTATAGATTTTGGAAACTAGCCTTTTGTCTGATAGGTCATTTGCAAATATCTTCTCCCATTCTGTAGGTTGTCTTTTAGTTTTGTTGACTGTATCCTTTGCTGTGCAAAAGCTTCTTATCTTGATGAAGTCCCAATAGTTCATTTTTGCTTTTGTTTCTTTTGCCTTTGTGGATGTATCTTGCAAGAAGTTACTGTGGCCAAGTTCAAAAAGGGTGTTGCCTGTGTTCTCTTCTATGATTTTGATGGACTCTTGTCTCACATTTAGATCTCTCATCCATTTTGAGTTTATCTTTGTGTATGGTGAAAGAGAGTGGTCTAGTTTCATTCTTCTGCATGTGGATGTCCAATTTTCCCAGCACCATTTATTGAAGAGACCGTCTTTCTTCCAATGGGTAGTCTTTCCTCCTTTATCGAATATTAGTTGACCATAAAGTTGAGGGTCCACTTCTGGGTTCTCTGTTCTGTTCCATTGATCTATGTGTCTGTTTTTGTGCCAGTACCACACTGTCTTGATGACCACAGCTTTGTAGTACAACCTGAAATCTGGCATTGTGATGCCCCCAGCTATGGTTTTCTTTTTTAAAATTCCCCTGGCTATTCGGGGTCTTTTCTGATTCCACACAAATCTTAAAATAATTTGTTCTAACTCTCTGAAGACAGTCCATGATATTTTGATAGGGATTGCATTAAACGTGTAAATTGAGTGGCAAAGTTACTTTGAGCAAAAGATAGGACCTTGGTGATTAAAGCAGATTGAAACAGTATCGTTAGGCAAATGTTTCATCCTTAGTCTTTAGTGAAGTTGAGAACCATACATTGTATACATCCAAGATGTTAATAGCAAGCGACCCACTAAACAATGTCTTAGAATAGGGCCACGTTTCTTCCTTTAGGTTTATTAGATTGCTGCCTCCAGTTGCTGTTAGAGATGTCCTAACTCTGGGAAAATTATGAGGAGTAGTTTGTTGTAGGCTTCAGAGAAAGATACAGCATATAAAGTAGTATTTTCTTTAAAATTACAAATAAAATTTTGTATTTGTGGTCAGATTATTCATAGTGAGGAATATTGTCCTGCAAATGAATGAACTCTTGCCATTAATTAAACATACAGATTTGGGGAAGACCATCTATCTATGTCTCCATTTTACGCTCTGTGAGATGAGAGGGTTGAAATTAAATCAGGGACTCTATACCAATAGCCGTGGGCTAATTTGGCTTTTTTGTGTATTCTGTTTAATCAATATATATTAGAAGAGGAGTATAAAGGTGAAGGGGGGAGTTGGGAGTATTTTAATTTTTAGATAGAACAGGCAGTCTGTTTTGCACACTAGTTGTTTACTTTTTATGTTACACACTTGGGCTTCAGAGACATTTGGGCTTGTGTCTCCTGTTCTGAATGATTTCTAAGGTGACATCTAAATTTAACATATGCAAGAGTTATCTAGGTACCATGGAAAATCAGTGTTAATGGCTGATATCAAATATTGAGTTATTATGTACCAGATAGCACATAATATAAATCCTCACAACCACCCGAGGAGTAGATAACTGTCTTTCTCTTTTACTAATGAATGAAAAAACTGAGGTTTATGAAAGTTAAATGATTGCCCTGATGACACATAGTCAGCAAGTCGCAGGACAGGAATCCTAGTATATTGCAATCCAGAACATAAGATCTTAACACATTTCAAACTAGAGATATGAAATCTATATTTTATAGTTCATTAGTCACTTTCTACCTTGTCTCAATATACCTGAATTTTGAAGAAGCATGCATGGAAACAAAGAGGTCATCTTTTACTTGTAATGTTTGCTGTATTTTTAGGCCTGCTATTATTTTTTTAAAGATTTTATTTATTTATTCATGAGAGACACACAGAGAGAGGCAGAGACACAGGCAGAGAGACAAGCAGGTTCCCTGCAGGGAGCTCGATGTGGGACTCATCCCAAGACCCTAGGATCACAACCTGAGCCAAAGGCAGATCCTCAACTGCTGAGCCACCCAGGTACCCCATAGGCCTACTGTTATTTTTATAATTGAAACGTATTCAGATAAAGGTAAGAGCAAAGAAAAAAGGCAGAGAATTGATACAAGATTCTTTTCCATAAGCTTCTATCAGACCTCCAGTATTGATTTGTGTATCAAAATGTTACAAAACACTTAGAATAGAATTTGAAATATCTGTAAATTAAATACAGCATTTGAGTGACATACTTTTATGAAACTGGTCCTGGGATTGTAAGGCTGACACTTGTTTACCAGCAAGACCAAAGAGTTCTATTAGCCTCATGACAAATGCAAAAAATGTGGGCTTTAAATGTTTACATTATTTAAGGCTATCTCTTCTTCTAAATATACATTTTAGTAACATATTTGGTATATTGACAAGAGAAAAACTTGGGGGAGTAACTAATTTGGATTCTTCCTGTAGACAGTTACATTTTAGATTCAGAAATACAGTGATTAGGGGGATCCCTGGGTGGCTCAATGGGTTAGCGCCTGCCTTTGCCCCAGGGCATGATCCTGGAGTCTCAGGATCAAGTCCCACATCAAGTTCCCTGCATGGAGCCTGCTTCTCCCTCTGCCTATGTCCCTGCCTCTCTCTCTCTCTCTGTGTGTGTATGTGTCTATCATGAATAAATAAATAAAATCTTAAAAAAAAGAAATATGGTGATTAAAACAAAAAGATTACCACAGAAACTTGTAATGTGACATGACATATTCCAACAAGATATGTTGTACATTAATCATACTAAATGTGTGTGATTCACATCAGTTCATCCTAAAGGAAAGGGCAGCATAGTGACTAAAATTTCACATTGCTTTTCCAATAATGTTCTACTATGTGGTTTTCATGTGGAAATTGCTAAAGTCGGCCTTAAAATGCCAAAGAAATTCTAAGCACATTCAGGCACCTGAGCTCATTGTGCATTTGAAATTGCTCCATGCTCTGCTCTGAATAAACTGACCACTGAGGTTAATAGTCATCAAGCTAGGGCTTTCTGACCTATTGGAAATGTAGATCTTAGCTTACTTTGTACTGCAACATCCTGTGCTGGTCCTCCAAGGATCCACCACAAGCTATAGAAAGCAGTTATGAGTTTGGGAAGAGATGAAGCCCGAGAAAGCAAGATTACCTTCATAAAATTTTCCTTTTCTCTTTTTTAACATTAGTGTTTCTCTCCACAATGAGTTAATAGAATGAGATAGAGAAAATTCTTCCCATAGTTGGGAAATTTGAACCTCTTTCCATGCTTAGGTGATAGCATTGACACTTCACACAGAGGGCTAATTTACATTTAATGCTCTGGAAATTAATTACAGAGAATAAAGATAATTGTAAAAGCACCCCCTATATGCACTTCCAAAAATAAACAAACAAACCACATCATGATTACTAAGCAACCATCTAATGCTTAATTTTATGCACAGTGGGAAGGGCACCAATAGTCTGGAAACGGATGGAAGGGAGAGAAGAAAAAATACTAATTTGAAATATGTAACAGCAGAGGCAGTTTTATGTGGTAATGACCTGCAGCTTTCCCAGCAGGAGTGGAAGTCTTTAAAGCCTTATGCACGGAGTCCAAGGATGTGTTTATTGGAATTTGGGTCTAGCCAGTCAGCCAAATGACTTAAATGATGATTTGACCAACTTCAAGACTTCTTCCTATGCCAGTGGGTGGATGTGCCAGTCATAAACACATTGCCTTTTTTTTTTTTAGCACATTACTTTGCTGTTATGATGAATTGATTGTGTCTCATTCAAACAAATTCCTTTGACTAAATGTATCGTTTTATATAGAAGACTGAGAATTATTTACCTGGAGAGAAGGAGTCACAATGTGATCAAATTTATATTTGATATTACTTTAGAAATTTGAGTATAGAGTTATATTTCTTTTAAATGCTGCAGTTAACTTCCGTGGGGCAAATAAAACCTTTTTCAGATGTCCCTACATGGCATCTACCAAAACATTTGTTGGAATTACGATAGAAAGCAAGAAGGAAGAGTAGCATGAGTAAATAATTTGTGTTCATTTGTCAGATAATCTAAGACTTCTATTCCCTAATTTCTATTAAACACACACACACACAAACACACACACAAAACAAACAAACAAAAAAACAAAAACTTTCCTCCTAATTTCTCAACCACCAAGTGGGTGGCTGAAATCAATGATTTATTCTTTCACAGTTTTGAAAGTCAGAAATTCAAAATTAGTATTGCTGGGATGAAATCAAGATCTTAGCAGGGCCACCTCCCACTGGAAGCTGTAGGGAAAAATTTGTTTCCTCCTTTTCAATTTTCCACTAATGGTTAACATTCCTTTTCTTGTGGCTACATCATTCCAATTTCTGCTCCATGGTCACATTGTCTCCTCTCTCTTTTTTTTTTTTAATTTTTAAAAATTAATTAATTTATTTATTTATGATAGTCAAAGAGAGAGAGAGAGAGAGAGAGAGAGAGGCAGAGACACAGGCAGAGGAAGAAGCAGGCTCCATGCACCGGGGGCCGATGTGGGACTCAATCCCGGGTCTCCAGGATCACGCCCTGGGCCAAAAGCAGACACCAAACCACTGCGCCACCCAGGGATCCCCCCCTCTCTTAAGTCTCCAGTTTATCTCTGTCTCTCTCTCTTTTTTTAAGATTTTATTTATTTATTCATGAGAGACACACACAGATAGAGAGAGAGAGAGGCAGAGACACAGGCAGAGTGAGAAGCAGGCTCCATACATCGACCTATGAGTGAAATCATATGGTATTTGTTTTTTTCTGTCTGACTTATTTCACTTAGCATTATACTCTCTAGCTCCCAATGTTGCAAATGGCAAGATTTCATTCTTTTTATAGCTGAGTAATATTCCATTGTGTGTGTGTGTGTGTGTGTGTGTGTATACCATATCTTTATCTATTCATCTATTAACCAACATTGGGGTTGCTCCTATAATTTGGCTATTGTGAATAATACTATTATAAATACAGAGGTGCATGTGTCCTTTTGAGTTAGTGTTTTTGTAATTTGGGGTAAATACCCTGTAGTGCGATTATTAGACCTTATGGTAGTTTTATTCTTAATATTTAAAAAATATATTTATTTGTTATTTATTTATTTATTTATTTAAGAGAGAGAGCACGAGGGGAGGAACAGAGGGAGAGGGACAAGGAAACTCTGCACTGAGCAAGAAGCTGACAAAGGTCTTAATCCTAGGACTCTGAGATTGTGATCCGAGCCAAAACCAAGAGTCATTTGATTGACTGAACCACTCAGATGCCCCTCTGTTTTTAACTTTTTGAGGGACTTTCATACTGTTTTCAACAGTGGTTGTACAAGTTTGCTTTTAATACATATTGTTAATAAAAGTATGGAAAACACAATGACTCAGATATGGTGTACTTATACATTGTGCTTGTACTTGCACAACCTTATTGGAGAGCTATTTGACAAGAATCATCATTGCTATCCAAATGTTCATACCTTTAAATATAGTTCCTTAACTTAATAAAATAATCAGATGCGTACAAGAAATTTATATATAAAGATGTTCATTATATCATTATTTATAAGAATGAAATCCAAAAAATCTGAAAGGTAATCTAAAAATTTAGAGAATTGAATAAATAAATTGTGTTATATTTATATGCTGAAATACTGTACAACTATCCAAAATCATGATTTAGAAAAATATACTATGACATTAGCTAATCTTCAGGATATATATTCAAAGCAGTTTATTTTATGATTTTATGAGAAACACACATAAAAAGATCTCTTACCTGTTATCTCAATCAATAATGCAGAATCAATATTCTTATATTCCATAAAATTATATGCACACTCACACATATGTGCTCTGTAATCAGCTATTATCTATGTCAATAGAACACAACAACAAAATAAAACACATTTAAATTAGGCTTACAAAATTGTAAATTGAGCCTTTCATCAAGGGGTGCTTTGAGGTATATGGGAGATGTTAAGGCTAAAGATAAAGAATTCCTTAATTTCAAGAGTACTGATAGTGTCATACTGAATTTAACATTAGTATTCATTCTGTGAGGGGCTCAATTTGGGAAAATCAACCAGATTCATGTGTTAAGGGAAATATTACTGTTGTACTTATGAATCCCTATTTTGTACCATAAAAATATTATGCGTTAGATTTTAATAATTTAATGTACACTAAAAGATTCATTAAAATAAACTAATCTTTAAAATAATCCATTCTTGTAAAGGGAATCAGAGAAAAAACTATTGTAGACTCCAGATTCTCAGCACTTTCTTACCATCTTTTCTATAACTATAATATCTTCACTCTTAGAAGGGAACTTGTACATTTGTCATATCGTATAACTAATATAAAAATTGTTTTCTTTCTATGCACTCAATAAGTCATATTCTATTCTTTTCTTCACTGTTTCTTTTTCAGAGCCAGAATTATGGTTACCATCAGCTACATAGGAACGCCAACTAAGAAAACCTAAGTCATATGCTTTTTAGCCCCCTTAATGTCTTCAGGGATGTTCTATGAAAAGAGTTCATATCAGAGCCAAGAGAAATTGGAAGGAGTTGCTACTGCCTCAAAATTTGCTTAAATAAACACTTTCATATAGGGTATTATACAATGTGTACAGGTATTAGCTATCCTAATTGAACATTTGTTTAACACAAAGCATTTGCTTTATCGTAACAACTAAAATCCCAAAATGCAATCTAAATAATAATGAACACATACACATACTCACATATATGCTTTCAGCTTGCTTGAATGTGGGTAAGAGACTCTAGAAAATTGTACTAGTTAGATCTATCACAAACAATTGCAAAGGACTCTGGAATCCAGGTTAGACTGTGTCTTTGAAGGTCTGCTTCAACTTTTTATTTTTTATTTTTAATTCTTTTTTAGCTTTAACTTTTCTAACATTCCATCATTCCAGCATTTCCTTGTGCTCAGAAGGTAATCAGTCAATTGCAGAGCTATCTTGTAGGTCTTCACATTTTCATGCCTTTATCCATGGTCCTCCTATTTTAATAAATATTTAAAATTAGTCCACTTCATTCAATGGAGCTTATAGCCTGTTAAAACACAGAAAACTTTCTTCATATTTGTATGCCTAGAATCAAGCAAAGTATCTGACACTTAATAGATTGCAGATACAACGAATATTAAAAGGAATGAATACAATGATATTGATATTTTGAAAATGTTACAGAAAAATCATAATTATAGAATTTCAATAGTGATGTCCCAAACAATGTTGCCTATTTATTTTTGAGAGTAATTCAGGTTTAATATAAAGTCTTCATGAAACTTATTTTTAAAATAATATAAGAAATAGTCTAATATTATGAAGAATATTACTAAGATTAAAAAGACTTCTAGAAATTATAGGATACATTTACATATTCACTGAAAGTGGATAGAATAAAAGAAATTGATTATGTGAGCTCTGCTTCAGTTTGCATACTGCAAAAAGGCAGTAAATTGACAAAAATACCCATTTTATATGTCTAAGAATATATAGATTGCTGAAGGAAGTTAATTAGTATTTTGACCTATATGGAATATAGGAATTTTAAAAAGCAGATGCATGTTTCTATTGCTATCTTAGCTCAAGAATGGAATGGATTGCATAGCAAGAAAGAATATGTGGGCATGAATGTGGAGATGGGGTTTTTGTGGGTATATACACATAGAGGAATGTGTGAGCATGTGTGTGTGTGTGAACATATGTACTCCTAGTATTGGAAATGCATCAGGACAACATTCTGAACTTAATTCTAAGATAAAAAAATAAATAATAATGCAATGAATATGATTACTTACCTTTGTGAATACATTTGGGAGAATGGAAAAAAAAATGTTTGCTCACACTTAAGCTTTAACAATTCAAACCTTCCCTGTTCCCTAGGTAATATGGTGTTTTTGCTTATTTGTGAGCATGTGGCCTTCTTTTCTAGAAGACAACCCAAACAAACAGATCCATATGCAATCTGTTGCAGGCATTTAAATATAAATAGAAGAACTTTTTAAAAGTCTATCCTATATTTTTTCTCTTTTTAAGATTTTATTATTTATTCATGAGAGACACAGAGAGGCAAAGACATAGGCAGAGGGGGAAGCAGGCTCCATGCAGGGAGCCCGACGTGGGACTCGATCCCGGGTCTCCAGGATCACACCTTAGATGTGTAGCTACTTTCTACTCAACTTTCATTGGGGTGTAATTTAGAGGACTATTATGTGGACAACTAAAAAGCTATGCAGATGTGGAAATTTCTCTCAATCATTAACAGTGAAATATAAGCAACAATTAATGTCTATCATCAAATTAGGAGATAATGTTAGTTTTCACACTTGAGTTCTCAGCTTAATGCTTTAACTATCCTTATTAGGGGCTCTTAGCACATCAAAAGAGAGTTCAGCAAAACAAATGATTAGCTCTGTGGTCAATTTGCTAGGCTCTAATGATAGTTTAACTTGGTAGCAGTTCATTTCTAATAAATGTAATCCCCATTTATTTAATGAACCTAATTTTAGCATAAATACAAAGTATGAATTACATAATGTATATTAAAATTTGTTGCTTATACTCTTTATACTCACAAATTCCCATAGGTACATATAGATATATGTTATTTTCAATTGTGTAAAAACTGTAAAAAGGATTACTGTATAATTCAAGCTAAATTGCCAAATTTGATATTTTGATTCCCAAATCCTCTTTTTGGCAAGCTTTTATCAGTCTAGCAAAAGGAAGTAAAGTATATGTCCTCTTTTAAAAGCCCTATAAAAGCTTACTCCCTGGATTTTCTTTCGGCCTCCAAGAAAACATAAAGGGAAAGGTTCAAGTCTATTGCTTACAAATGCCTAGAGAGGTCTTTGAATGAATACAATTAACTTTTATTTTTCCTAATTGGTGTATGCCATGTTTAACCAACAGAAATTCCATCTTTCTACACAGAAGAGAAGCCTCTCTTATCTTACAGGTTGGGTTTTATTTAAGCCAGTAAATTGTACATAATATAATACAATGAATTTCCTTTCCAGTTAATTTGTCTATTCTAATTGGTTTGATAGGGGAACTAACTCATTTAACACTTCAGGCAGATGCTTAGAATGTCTTTGGGGAATTGACCACTTCATTGCAGTTAAAAAGTGTATTATTTAGAGGCGTAAATGAATACCAGATCTCTTTTTAAGTTCTGGACCTTCCTACTAAATTGTAGTAGGCCACACTCCCACTGTTAGCCTTAATAGGATTAGTTTGGATATTAACAAAAGAACAATTAACACCTACTGATATGATCACAGATGGTATCAAAGAGTAAGAGGAACTCAATTTTACAGGAACATTCATCTAAGGTTTTTTAATGGGAGTGCCATTGCAAAAATGGCTGCAGAATTCAGGGACAGTATTCTATGTAATTATTAGTGATACAGTATCAAAATTGGTATGAAATTAGAAGTCTTTCTCTGGCCTGCTTAATTCTAAGGACGGGGCTCCTATTTGATGGTCTATCAGCTAATACTAGTTCTGTGACTCTGGGTATGTTTAATTGCTTTGAGTATCAATTTGTTTACCTGGAAAATTGAAACAATAATACCCGCCCCCCCCCCATTCTGTGATTTTGTGAGGATTAAATGAGATAATCCAGGTAAAGGGCATAATCCTGTTTCTACATATAAATGTGAGTCCTTATTGTCCTAATTTTTATATTGTCTTTAATAATGTATAGACTACCATGAAGCTATAAAATTTTGAACTTAGTCAAAAATACTTTTATTTTTGATTGGTACCATCTGCCCAATTTCCAAAGAATGCTTATTATTTTAGTCATGAAGTGACAGTAAATTTTATTACATGCCTTTTCAACTTCGGAAGAGTTATTTTTCCCTCTTCTATTAGTGTAATATACTTCACTAACAGATTTGACATCTTGGAATAATAGTTAAGTATCCTTTTAATATACTGACATTTCATTTTGCTAATAGTTTCTTTGCTTCAGTTTTCAAATGATATTAGTTTCTTGTAATTATAGTATCTTTGTTTGTGTTTTAGGGTCTTGCTAGCATTTCAGAATGAGATGGGGATATAAAGGGGCTTTCCTATATTCTGAATCATTTAAATAGCTGTTAAGTTATGATTCCTTGAAAATTATAAAATTTCACACTTGTGTTTGTAAGAAAAGGGCAGGGAATGGAAGGGGAAAATAACTGACTCTTTCCATTTTTCTTTGGCTATTTATATATTCAATTATAAGTCTACTTTGGTAGGTTTTTTTTTGTTGTTTTTTTTTTTTGTTTTTTTTTTTAGGAAAAGCCCAGACATATAAGAATTCTAGAAGATCCAAAGAAGTCCGAGAATAAAATAGAATCTTTAAGTTTTACAAAGGAGTTTCACATGTATTTACTAGTATTACATCTTTTTAGATCATTCAAACAAATTTCATACTGAACATGAATCAGGAGACAAAAATTTAGACAATTCAGACAAGAAACAGAAATTTAGACAATTTAGATTCACATTCAAATGACCTCATACGTACTTAAGAGAGAAAGAAAGAAAGAAAGAAAGAAAGAAAGAAAGGAAAAGAAGAGGAAAGAAAAGAAAAACAGAAAACAGCAAATCTTGGTGAAGCTATAGAGAAATTGGAACATTTGTGCACTGTTGGTGGGAATGTAAGATGTTGCAACCCCTGTGGTTGATGATTCCCTAAAAAGTTAAAAATTGAATTACCATATGATCCAGAAATTCCACTTCTTGGAATATACCAAGCAGGGCCTCAGAGAGATATTTGTAACCTCCTGTTCATGGCAGCATTATTCATAATAGCCAAGAGGTGGAAGCAACCCAAGTGACCATCAACAGATGAACAGATAAATAAAATGTGCATATACATAATACATAGCCATAAAAAAGGAAGAGAATTCTTATATATGCTAGAACAGAGATGAAACTTGAGGGCACTATGCTAAGTGAAATAAGCCAGTCACAAAAGAACAAATACTGTAGGATTCTACCTATATGAATTTCCTAGAGTATGAATTCATAAGATTCATAGACACAGAAGGTATAATGGTAGTTACCAAAGACTAGAGGTGGGAGAAAATGAGGAATCATGGTTTAATGGGTATAAAGTTTCAGTTTTGCAAGATAAAGAGGGTTCTAGAAACAGATGGTGGTTAGCTGTACAATATATTAATATATTATACAGTATATTATATATTAATATACTTAATACTGCTGAACTGTATACATAAAATGGTTAAGATACACATTTTACTACAAGTCAATTTTTTTTTCAAATCAAATGGCAAGTAAGTGACAGAGCTAAGCCAAAAAGACCCTCCAGATCTAGATGCATTTGAACAGTTCTTGAGCACTCTAAGGATAATGGAGCATTTTCTGCCCTATCTAGCTCCTAACATAGATTTTCTGTGATATTTTTGTCTTTCTACTTTTATATATTAAAAAAAAGAAAAGAAAAACACATAAAAGTTGAAACATAAGGCCCTAGGGCGATACCTAATAATTTTTTTCTGAAATAGGTTTTCATACTCTTAGAAAGTCCTCCTCCAGGGAGCCTTTCTTAACTTTCCTAATATTTCACTATATGTACCAACATGTCCCCTTTGACAAATCCACTTCATCCTAGTCTTACTTCCTTCATACTTCTCATCACTCCATATTCTAAGTATCTGCTTATTTTCTCTTTCTTTCTAGAATGGGATCATCTGGAGAATAGTCAATAAAAGGTTAAAGACCTAGGTTATATCCTCTATTTCTACTCTTATGACATGGATTTCAGTTATTTTGTGTTTTTTTTTTTTTCTTTTCTACTAGTCCTTACATTTCTGTAAACATGCAGCCCAGTTACTGCATCTCTGAGGTCTTATTCTGTGAAGAATGCTATTCTAGATTCCAGGGAGATAGTAGTATAAAACCTAGAAAATAAATAAATAAAAGGCCAAAATCTTCATTGACCTCATGAAATAGAGAAGATAAACAATAAACAAGATAAAGAAATACAATTTGTATTTTGTTGCATATGTGATAAAAGGAAAATAAAGCAGGAAATGGGATATAAGAGATCTGTGTACATAGGAAATTTTAGGTAAGGTTACACAGAGAATATGGCTTTTAATCAGAGACCTAGTGAAAGGGAGAGTATTATTTTTCTAAAGCTTCCAAAACAAAATACCACAGATTGGTACCTTAAACAACAAAGGATTATTTTTTTACAGTTCTGGAGCATCTAAGATCAAGGGGTTATCAGGTTTGATTTCTCCTGAGTATTTTCTCCTTGGCTTGCAGATGGCCAGCTTCTTGCTGTGTCCTCACAAGGTCTTCTCTCTGTGTATGCATGTTACACATATTCCTGGTGTCTCTTACTCTACTTTTAAGGACATCAGTCATATTAAATTAGGGCCCAATCCTAATGGCCTCTAAAAAAAAAGCCCTCTGAAAATTGCAATCAGTTCTTTCTTTAATGATATATTCTCTGAATATGGTTACATTTTGAGGTACTGGAGATTGGGATGTAAACGTATAAATTTTTGGAGGACACAATTCAGCTCATAACAGAGAGGGAATAAGTCAAATAACTAACACAGGAGTAGAGCATTGCAGAGAACAAGTGCTAAGGCCCTGAAGTAAGAACATGTTTGACAGTGTTCTGGCAACATCAAAGAGGCCAGTGCAACTGGGACAAAGAAGAGAGATATAGCAGATGAGGCCAAGGAGAAAACAGAGTCAGATCTTGCATAACACTGTAAAACCTACCTTTTCTTTTATTTTGAGAAAAGTAGAATACCATGATGGGTTTGAGACAGGGAAATATATTTGGACATTATGATCAGCTAGGACCTCCCTGATTGCTGTGTTGACAATAGACTAAGATGGATGGAAGGGATACAGAAGCTTTTATCAAGATAATAATCAAGATAGATATCAAGATAATCAAGATAGAATATAATGGTGGCTTACTATACATTTGCAGCATTGAAAGAGGTAAAGGTGATCAGGTTCTGGAGTTTTGTAAATTTTTTAAAGGTCAAGCTAGTAAGATTTACTGGCAGGCTGTATCTGTGAAATGGCAAAAAGAGAAGAATTATGGATGCCTAGCTACTAGAAGAATATAGTTACCTCTGACCTAGAAGGAGGAATATAGGTAAAGCAGGTTTGAGAGAAATAGGAGGATATCACTATTCACTATTTTCTAGTAAAGTAGATAAGTAGGTATAGTAGTAGACAACTGCATATATTTACATCTAGCCTAGTGAAAAGACAAAGAGGTCAATAAATAATAGCTGTAGATTATAACTATGGTGATGTTATAACAATGATGAATAGAAGAAAGACGAGGGAAAAGAGAGGAAAAAGAAAAGAGATTATCGTGTTACCTTGCAAAGCTCTCAAAAGACTTGGTGGAAATTACCAAAATCATGATAGTCTTAGTACTAGGTTGTCTGTTAAAACAAGAAAAAAAGACATGGTATAGTACTTGTGTTCTGAGAATTTGCAGTTTATATCAAGGTGAGGCCTACAGGTGTTTGATCTTTTCCCCTCCTACCATGCCACACATGGGTGAGTCAGCAAAAGAAGATGTGTTCTTGAGTAACTGGGCCTTTTGTTGAGTTAACAGTATTATATCAAATGTGTTTCTTGTCTTGCATCCATCAATAAAGCTAATTGCAAGTCATATTTTATTAAAACCCATTTGTATCTATGATCTGGTAGTCAATGTCTAACTACCTTTGTGCTGTTTCAGTAATATGAGGACACAGTACACTCTTTTGGAAATCAAGATCTGTAAATTCCAGTGCTCATAGGAATCAGGCAGAACATAAATGAGAAAATATTTAATAAAAATATTTAATAAAACAACTGAAAACAACCACAGAGAATGACTGTGGCAGGCTGAATAATGCCCTCCAGCTCCCACCATGTGATCTACTTAGAGATCTTGAGATAGGGAGATTCTCCTGGATTATCTAGGGTGAACCTGGATAATCAAAAAAGATAATAAAAAAAGTCCTCTTAAATGGAAGCAAGGGAAGCCAAAGACAGAGAAGATGATTTCACAAAGGAACCAGAGGTTGGAGTATGTGCTTTGAAGATGCAGAAAAGAGCCATGTGTCAAAGAATGCAGGTGGCCTTTTGAAGCTGAGAGTGGCAAGGAAACAGATTATCCTAAAGAAAGAAGGAACAGAAGGAGCACAGACTTCCTCCAGAAGGAACACAGCCCTGCCAACACTTTGATTTTAAACTTCTGACCTCCAGAATGATAAGAGAATAAATTTATGTTGCTTTAAGCCACTACCCTTTCACAAAGCCATCATGATCAATTTTTTAACTGAAATTCAACTTTAAAAATAACCACACACAAGAATGGCCAAGGATTGAGCATTCAGGGTCAATTCAGACTGAAGACTTCCAGTTTTCAAGTGCTATTAAGCTGTGATTTCTGGAAAATATTTTGCTTGCCATTTTACTTTACTAAAGAATTGTAATAAAAAAAACATGTCAAGCATATATGATTTTACATGCCATATATAAATGGTATGAAAAATAATTTTCCCAAATAATGATGCTAATTAATTACTTTTAGGAAAATTTAAAAATAGAAGAAGCAATGGGTCAATTCTTTGTTCACTCATCATTGGTTTCCAGCACTGCAAATTTAAGTCTAATTTTAAGAGGCAGAGTTTTTAATCAGTTACGATAAAATATGTTAGTTCAGTTTTCACAATTAATCATTGGATATGATTTCTTTGATTTTCAATATGAAATTTGCTTCCACAAATTATAATCAGTGTAAATGGAGAGAACCTTACCAAAAGAGATTTACATTGCTCTAAGTAATTTTTAATGATATGCATATAGAACCATAGCTGAAATCTGAAATAAATACTTGAGTCAAAATATTATTTAATCAATAAAATTATTCAGAAAACCAATCTGCTAACACATGGCAGTGTATGGCTAGCATTCCCTACAGTTCAGAGGAAAAGAAAGATAAAATGATATGGAAAATTAATAATTCTTAAGAATTTGTAAGGTTCATCTTTCAAATCTCCAGTAAAATCTTTCAAATTTAGGAATCCTATATTTAACTAATATTTAATCCATTTGTCCGATAATTTTAGAGGTCACTCTAATTAAGATAATGCCTAATGCATAAATTATTTTGGATCAGAAATATAAACCAATTACAATCAGAACTAAAAATAAACTAACTCTTAGGTCAGATTAAGAATTAATTATGGGGGAACTTCTGTTTTTGGCCAAAATGGAGTAGCAGAGACCAGATTTACTATCTTGCCAAAAACTAAGAAACAAACAAGAAAATTCAACAGACGAAATCTATGAAGCAGTAGTTTTTAAGATATTGGATATCATACAGTAAGAAGAGTGATCGTCGAGGGATGAGAGCTAAATCTTCAAAGGGTATTGTTTCATGAGAGGGTCCTGAGAGAAGAGCTGCAAGAGAGAGAACTCCAGAGATCTACAGAGGGAACCCTGAGTGGTTAGTAGAGTATTGATGAACACGTTTGTGAAGCTATTATATGGGCAAAGACAGAAACCACCCGAAAGGATTAGTAGAAAGAATACTTGGAACACACACAAATCCGGGAATATTTTGTGTTCTACCAACCAGACTAGAAAAACTCATAATTTGCAAGGCATCAGATAGAGTATCAGAAGGTTTTGCCTTAGTAAGAGGGAATAACTAGTCCTAGATTAAAAATGGCTCTTGTCTTATCAAATGAATTCTTAAAAGAAGTATCAAATGATGAAACTATTTCCACATAACTGTGTCCTAGAAAAAGTTTAAAAATATAAAGGAATACAAAAATATATTGACCAAAAAATGCCATCAAGTTTCTGGCATTTGGCAAAAAAGTAACCGACATACAAAAGGCATTCAAAAGGAAGACATACCCCATAATGAAGAGAAAAATCAATAAATGGAAATTGACCCAGGACTGATACAGATAACATATTTAGCAGGCAAAGACTTTAAAACAATAGTCACAATTGAGTTCCTATGTTCAAACGTTAAATAGAGTAGGAAAGATATGAAAAGACCCAAATCAGACTTTGGGAGATGAAAACTGAAATATTGGAGTTGAAAAAATACATGGGAATATATTGATAGCAGATTAAACATTGCAGAGGTAAAGATCAATGAACTTGAAGTTAGCAAGAGAAGCAATCCGTAATAAAAAAAAAGAGAAAAAATAATCTAAAAAAATGAGAAAAAAAAATCTGTGAACTATGGGACAATTGCAGGTGACTTATCCAAGTAGAAGCATGAAGAAAACTACTATATGGCATGGTATAATCACATTGATCAAAACCATTGATAAAGAGAAAAATCTTAAAAGAAGCCAGTAGTTGGGGGAAGAAATATTACCTATAGAGTAACAAGAGTGTGGATGACAGAAACATCTTTATAGTACTAAAGAAAAAAAAATCAGCTTAGAATGATATACTGAGCAAAAATATATTTAATAATGAAAGTTATATACTTTTTCAGACATACAAAAAGCTGAAATATACATGTACTCTGTAAGAATTATTAAAGGAAATGATATAAAGTAGAAATATGGATCTATAGGAAGGCATGGTAAGCATTACAGGATACAAAATTGAACACTTCATGAGAGAACTGTTTCCAGTATATGAACGCTGCTGTATTTGCTTCAAACTCAGTAAACCAGGTCAGGCTCTTTCAGGTATTCAGTATTTTTGTCTGAATCGCCATGTACTCCATTTTGCATCTTCTTTCAGTTTATATGAAGTTTACTATTCACCTGTTGGTTTTTCATACTTGATTTTCTTTTCCCTATCTTAAAGCCTCTAAAAGCTTATTTATGTATATTTGTCTGTATCCCACGTGATATGCATCACCTCTATACGTTTTACAATATTCAGCCTGACTGTAGACTTTGCCTGAGTACTCAGAAAGTACTCCACTTGACTTTGTAAGCTTAGTAAGACTAAGACACATATATTTCTTAGATAAAGGAGTTAGTGGATGCTCTGTTCTCTAAAAGTGAAACTATTTCTGGATAGAGAATTGAGAACAAAGAAAGCAGATAAAATAGCTAATAAGGGCTATATAGATATGACCTTGTATAAGCTGTCCTTTTCCTGCCCCTTTGATGCCATCTGTCTTCTTGAATACCTATTATATTTTCATAAAAACCTACAGTTAACTCATATGGCTAATAATTGATGTGTGGCTTTAGATAATCACCATACTATGATTAGTCCCAGGACATGTTTCTGATTACTTGCTATGAGGTCAGGTCAGGCAGAAATATGGATTTTCCTACAATCTCCAACTTCAGAACACCTTACTGGATCCACTTAAACACAGCTTGAAGGAACTATGGTGAGATTTTTAAGGCAGTCAATATTGGACATTGAACCACATCATCCAATGACTGTGCCAAAGATAATGCTGATTACATGGTCACAGACTGCCTTTTTTTTTCTGGCATCAATATTTATAGAATAAATATATATGAGCAGATACCATAAAGTTTGATATTTTCAACCAGATCATACTGTTCTACCACGAAAGAATACAGTTTCTAGACTCATTAAGCTTAGGTAGCAAGATTGTATGGCTCAGTCTCTTATATTTGAATATGAGGGCATATGTGTTCTTTCTCAGACCTTAGTCTGAATAAGGCTTTCTCCATGTTTCAGCTCCAGGAGAGTTAGAAAGCATGCAGTCTGATCCCATGTGGTCTGGGCCCAGGTCAGCAAACACATTAGCAAGATTCTCAAGATGGACCAATTCTTGTGCCTTTTGAGCAAGTGGATTCAGGTTCAGTGATGGAGCCAGAACCTATGGAAATCTTGAATGGGTAAACCTGTTTCCAGGAACACCTCTCTCTCTCTCTCTCTCTTTTTTTTTTCTCTCTCTTTTCTCTCTCTCTCTCTCTTTCTCTCTCTCTCTCACACACACACACACAGCTACCATTGATGATTCAGTTTAAACCAATTTGGAGGCATTATTTTCAATACTATGTGTTCCCCCTACAAGTGTTATTTTTTTCTCTTGATTTTTTACTTCATATTTGTTCAAATCAGAATGTAAACAAGGTCTGTATATTGTAAGAAATTTGTTGATAGGGCTCTCAAGTTTCTCTCTTTTTTTTCAATTCAGTAGTTTTTAGTATATTCAGAGTTCTGCAATTATCACTATAATCAGTTTTATATTTTCATCACTTGGAAAGGAAACCCTGTACTCATTAGCAGTTACTCTTCATTTGCTTCCCATTGTATCAGCCCTAGTCAACCAGAAATCTACTCTGTCTTTATAGATTTGCCTAACTCTAGGAATTTCATATAAATGGAATCATGCAATATGTGGTCTTTTGTCATTTGTTGCTTTTATTTAGCATATTTTCAAGGTTAATTCATGTTGCAGTAATTATAGTACTTTGATCTTGTTATTGCTAAATAATACTACATTTAATGGATATATCACATTTTGTTTATCCATTTATCAGTTGATAAACATTTGGAATGTTTCTAGTTTTTGGCTATTGTGAATAATGTTACTATAAATATTAACGTACACATTTTTATGTAGACATATATTTTCATTTTTCTTGGGACTATACCTAGTAGTAGGATAGCCAAACCATATGGTAACTCTGTATTTAGACTTTTGAATACCTGCCAGACTGTTTTTCAAAGTGGTGGCACTTTATATTCCTACCAACAGCATATGAGGCTTCCATTTTCTCCACAATCTTGCCAGTGTTTTTTTATTACCTGTCTTTTTGACTAGAACCATCTTAGAGTGTGAAAAATGGTATCTCATTGTGGTTTCGATTTGCATTTCTCTGATGACTAATGATATTGAGCTGCTTTTCATGCTTTTTGGCATTCATGTATCTTTTTTTAAAAAAGGTTTATTTAGATCTTCTGCCCATTTCTTAGCTGAATTATATATTATTGAGTTATGTGTCCTTTATATATTCTGACAACAGTCTTTTATCAGATAGGTGATTTGAAAATGTATTCAATTCTGTATAATGTCCGTTGAAGTACAAAAGCTTTAATTTTGATAACATTCAATTTATCTATATTTTCTCCTATAACCTGTGCTTTTTACATCATATACCTAAGGACACTTCACTTAATACAAGATCATAAAGATTTACTCCTATATTTTCTTATGATTGTTTTACATTTTTTACTCTTATTTTTTTGGTCTGGGATCTGCTTTTAACTAATTTTTGTGTATGGTATTACTTTTATTGACTGAAAACATCTAATCTCACCATTAAATGGACAATGGTGCCTTCAATACAGCCTTCAGCCTACCCAGTGCTACTCTGAATGTTGGACTAACCCATCTTTCATGTGGAAACAGGAGTGTCTTCTGTATGCCTTCCTTGTTAACACTGGAAATTACCTGGTTCTGCCTAAAATGTCTATCAAGTCCCTATTTTTACCAGGTTCAGTAAAATGGCGCATTCCACCCAGGAACTTTGCTTTCTTCTATTTTCCACTCATAATAATTCCACATGTACCTGAATGTACTCCATAGATCATATCCTGCAGATTATCAGTCCTTTTATATAGTAAATCAGGGATAAGTCATCAACATAGAAAACACTTGGACTTGGTAGTTTCAGGTCACCACTGATAATGCAAATTCCTTTGTTATAAAACAAAGTTGTCAAGGATTCTTTTCTTTTAGTTTTTGCATTTTTTTCACAGTTTTCTGTGTTTTTTAAAAGATACACTTCTGACTTTGAGGTTCCTGGGTGGTTCAGTCAATTAAGTGTCCAATTCTTGGTTTTGGCACAGGTGGTGCTCTGGAGATCTTGGGATCCAGTCCCACCTAGGGCTCTGTGCTCAGTGAAGAGTCTGCTTGAGACTCTATCCCTCACCCTCTGTCCCTTCCTACCACACTCTCTCTTGCTCTCTCAAATAAATAAATACATCTTTAAAAAAAGAAATAAAGTATACACTACTGACTTTGACCCAGTGAGTGGTCATGAATAGAGGGAAAAGTAAGAATGATGATTTAAAACCACTTTCTGTAATGATAGTTCCTTGAAGATTAGATTCTATGGCATCTTTCTAAAAATTATAATGTTAACTGTAATTAATCTTATAACAGATTTTATACTACACTATCAAACAGACCTTTACTAATATCAAACCTAGTGCAATAGGTGCTACTAAATGAAGAGTCTGAACTATAGCCAGCATAATTACTATATACATAAGACAGCATGATAAAGTGTACATAAGATTTATGATACTTTTCCAGTCCTTATAAAATACTTGAAATACTCTTATACAAAATAAAGTCATACTGGTTCCAAACAATATATAAAATGATATGGTCATTGCCCATTAAAATATCAAAATAATTAATCAATTAATTAATTAATTAATTAATTTTTTATCCATTTATTCATGAAAGACACAGAGAGAGGCAGAGACATAGAGGGAGAAACAGGCTCTTTGCAGGGAGATAGATGTAGGACTCCATCTGAGAACCCAGAATCACTCCTTGAGCTGAAGGCAGACACTCAACCACTGAGCCACCTAGGTGTCCTTTAAATTTATTTTTTATCTCAAGTGGTAGAGGTGGAGGTGAGGATATGGGCAGGAAAGATATACAAAGGAACTTAGGAATATGAGGTGAGGTAAAATGCTTTTCTTACCTTTCTTATTTATAACATGGAGAAAATGCCACAGATGTAGGGTATATATTATATACATATAAATAAAAGGTTATTTGGGGTATAAAAATAATATGTGTAAAAACTTGGTAGTGCCATTCAAAAGCAGGCTGTCATTAATGCTTGCTATTATTAAACCAAGTAATGTTATTAAACAAGAAAATAAGTAGACTCTTGGTTAAGAAGAGTTAGTAAATTTTTCCTGAATCTTGAATGAGGTTCTCTAGTTCTAATTCACCTCATTTACCCATGTTTAAATATTAGTCATGCAAATTCTGTTTAATACACAAAAGTAGAATATAGCAAGTTCCTTCCATTCATACAAACCAAGAGGCCTGTAAGTGATTGATTTATTTAATAAATGCTAGTCCTACCATAGAGGGCTTAGCACAGACTCTTCATATATGATTTTTAAAAATGCATTCGAAGCTATTAAAATATTGAGATATCATCCACAAAATGACCCTAGGCCAAAAGAATTAAAGTGTATATGGTTTGATATCTCAGAGAGGGAGATCAAAAACAAAACTACATCAGGAAAGGAGAGAGTATAGTGTTTATATGGTTTAAGCATCTATAAGAAAACTGACACAAGTTTTATTTATTTATTCATTTACTTGTTAGTGATATTTATGTTTTAAAAATATCATAACATAAAAATTTTTAAATAAATTTTCCATGTTCCAGTATCCCGTGTTTATTTAAGATTGCTACATATTCTCTTAAATCTATCATTTTGACTTTACTGAAACACATCTCTTTTTCCTCTTGAATTTCTTTAAGTCACACTCTGGGCTGTTAAAATATCTCTCTAATTCTCTGGACAGAGCATGCTAATATGGAGTTGGAGTTTTCCAAAGGAGCCATCATGATCTATTGACTCGATGATCCACTGATGATACCTGAATGCTCACAGCAGAGGCCACCTCAGCTTACTGCTGTTTAAGGCTGGCACACTGAGGATGCAGGTGCATTGTAAGCACCCAAGTCAGCCATTAAGGTCATTTTTATTAGTGGGGGGTTCTGCTTACAAAACAGGGCTCCAGGGTATGATTCAGTCTAGGTGAAATCCTGACAACTCAGAAGAGTCACACTGTTAGGGACCAGTCACATCTTGTTATGATAATGAAAGTAAGAAAAGTAATACTCTGTTTTCACTTTCACAGACTCCTATACCCTATTATGTAAAAATTTAGGAACAGTGGTTTCCCGTTCCATACCTTCATTTCTCCCTTCTAGTAGTAATGAGGTTTTGTTTTGTTTTTAGTAATGAGTTTTAAAGTAAATCAGCACTCCATCTCTTCTTGGTGAACTAAGATTAATTCTTTTGGAAATACCACATTTAGTTTGCTGGAAAAAAGTCCAGTGAGCAGACATAACTCTAAGAAAGTCTAATAGACTGGCAATACAAACATTGGTAATGAAAGATAAACATCCTTAAACTTAACTTAGGGAGTACCCCTAGGTGAGCTGAGCCCCACGTGGGGCATCTAACCTACATACTCTTTTTGCTCCAGGCAACCTCATAAGATGTAAAATAAACAGTCTTCTATTGTTTGACATTGAGAGACTTCTTTTAAACTTTATCCTCAACTTGTGCGTTTCATTTTAGTTAATGGGATAATAATACACATTCAAGCCATTTTAATTCTACCTGAAATTTTATTTGCCTAATTGGTCCTGGAACAAACTAGAAACTACTGGAAAAGCACACCAATACATAAAAAAAAAAAAATTTATGGTTCTTTGTCATATGAGTAATAGTAATCCTTCTACCTTAATGGATATTAGTGAATAATACATTGTAATTGAGTAAAGACATCTATTACAAAGGAGTTGTAACATAATCAATACTATATTGAGGGAGGAAAAAAAACAAATTTGAACAAATATCCTTCACAGAACAATTCAGTTTTATAAAATTAGAGAAAAAGCACAATGTTGAAAGTGCTTATAGTACACACATCTGCATTTTTGGTTTGACATAAACTGTTAACTGAGCTGACATATTTGTCCAATATCATTAAAGAAATTGATTACTGATTAGTTGTTAATATTTTCATTTTTTCATTCATAGAAGAAGAACTCCTTGGTGATCAGAACAAAATACTTTTTTTCATATATATATATATATATATTTGGTTTCCAAGTTCACTCATTTTCACTAATAACACATCTATTGAAGTATATTTCATCCTTTTTAAAAAAGATTTTATTTATTTATTCATGAAAGACAGAGAGAGAGAGAGAGGCAGAGACACAGGCAGAAGGAGAAGCAGGCTCCATGCAGGGAGCCCAACATGGGACTCAATCCTGAGACTCCAGGATCACGCCCTGGGCTGAAGGCGGCGCTAAACCGCTGAGCCACCCGGGCTGCCCATACTTCATCCTTGAATGGACAACTTTATGCAGGGATAAGCTGAAAACTTTCCGACTCACATGGTGCTTCCAGATGACATTATTTGAAGTAGGATTTTATTATGCCACTTACTCAAAACTCTTCTCTAGTTTCTTGATGAAATGAAAATAATACAAATGTTCAGTAGCCTCAATTTAGAACGTTCCATGATCTGGTCTTGATATAACCGTAGACGTCACTTTGTTATTCTTATGCCCTGACAACCAAAACTGCAGTATGGCAAAAATGTCCTCAATCTATCTCCACTTAACCTACCTCTATTTAATTAGTTTACCAGATTCATCTATACTCTTCATTCTTCTTTCTAAAATATATGCCTGATATTTGTCACATGTTCCTCACACACAAGGAGTAAGCTAATTGCTATTTGGACCTCCATTTCATCAACCAGTTGAACAATATGATTATTGAGAGAGGATTGTGGCCCAGCCTATTTATACAGGTGGCTATTGTTATAATCATAAACAATTAATTATTAATATAAATTAATAATTGATAACTGTAAGTTGAAAATAACTTTTTTCCCTATGAAAATTAAGTCCCATACTTTGAAAATAATAATACATGTCTCCAAAAGTATTGCTGTCAAATTGGCTGTGCCAAGGTAGCTCTAAAATATTGGGAGAAAGTCACAGAAAACTAGAAAGATTCTGCATTTATAGTTCTCGTCAAATATCTTTAGGTTTCACTTGTGACATTTTGAAGAAATTGAAAATGTAATTTTAAGGTCACATATCTTGGGTGTGGTTTATGCAAATAAGATGACAAATTTATAGGAAGACATATGTAATGGTGTATTAATGATGATAATTCTTTGGGAAAGAAATTATGGATCATGCAGACATCATATGTGTAGTGACAGAAATAGATATCTAAATATGATGCAGAGGACGTTGTACCAAATCCAGAACTTTTTAAAAAATAAACATTCTTCTTTTTATTATGAACATTTTCAAACTTTTATTTTTCATTGGACTATAATTGACATTTGGAAAAATACATATCATAAGCTTGATGAATTTTCATAAACTGTACACATCTGTGTAATCAGAGCATTCTGAGAACTCAAGCAGTTCCCCCATACTTCCTTCCAGACACTGCTCCTCATCCTGAAATAATAACCACTTCCTTTAATAGCATAAATTAGCTTTGCCTCTTTTTTGGAATATATATATATATATTTGGAATATATACATATGCATATATATGTGTATATATATATATATATACACATATATATATAAACTGTAGGTCATCCAATGTTGTGGCAGCAGACTATTGTGTCATCCTAGAACAGATACTGAGTGGATTTAGTGAGAAAAAAGGCTTTTCCTTGATCCTTTTTATAGAGTTGACTTTTGAACAGTATAATTTTGAACTGCACAGGTCGATTTATATGTGGATTTTTTTATATAAATACAGTACTGTAAATTTATTTTCCATTTCTTACGTTTTTCTTAATAACATTTGTTTTTCTAGCTTACTTTACTGTAAGAATACAGTTTTTAACATATAAAAATATCTGTTAATAGACCATTTATGTTTTTTCTAAGGCTTCCTGTGAGTGGAATGTATTAGCAGTTAAGTTTTGGGGGAGTCAAAAGTTATATGTGAATTTTCAACTGCATGGGGAGCTTGGTGTCTCTAACCTCAGCATGTTCAGGATCAAATATATTTATCAATTTTGCATTTTATCACTCAATTCCCTCTACTTGAACTGTTTGGCTCTTTTTTTTAACCCATATATATTGTAAAAATATAATCTCTTTAAAATTATATGCATGACCTTAATATAAAAACAAAATGAGCATGTGGTAAATCTTTATTTAACTTATTAATAAGAGAACTGACAAGATGATGAAGCTAATTTGAAGAGCACTTGAGGAACCAAATAAACATAGGCTGGAAAGGAAAAATTTAGAATAAGATTGCTAATTTGGAACTATCCTCCAGGATAAAAAAGCTCCAGGTTAACATGCAACTTCAGAATTTGGTCCCTAAATAGTAGTACGTTGAACAAAGTTGTATCCTCCTAGAAAATGAAATAATAAATAATCATTGAATGTCCTGTTGAACAGTTCCCCAGGATAACACTAACGAAACACAGATGCCATTTCCCCTTATTTCTTATCCATCCATTATGGTCAATTTACATCTCACTTCCACTCTGGTCTTTATGATCACCCAGCTGGAAGTCCAAAGAGCTAGGCCAAGGATCACTGGGAGTACATGGAATATGCTCAACATGAATTGGGTGAGTGAATAATTGTATTCTGTCACTCTAAGGGCATATCAATCCTTGAGCAGAAATGGCTAATTAAGAACATAATTAAATTTTAAATCATAGCTGAAGAAATTGTACTGTAGAAGAGAGATAAATTAGAATACATCATGGTGCAGTTAGCAGGTTTGTGTTCTTAAAATGAATAAATATGCAGTGGGAAATAACTGATTTATAAAGTACTCTGCTTTTTCAATTTCCCTTTTCCTGTTTCATCTTTTTGCCCTTCCTTTTGACTCTGCGTGATTGAAACATTCCTTTTGTAAATTTTCTCTTCATTTTTGTCTTGTTTAGCAAAACTACAGGAACCATCTATCTCAAGTTTCACTTTAGTCATTTTTCTTTCCTTATCAGACTTAGAAAGGTTGTGTTAAATCATGTTAAATAATGGGCTTTTATGGTCACTAGTCACCTCTCTGGTTCTGTGACCCTCCCTGCTATTTTTCTTATTGACCACTGTCAAGTGCTTGCTATTCATCTCATTGGACTCATTGGAATTTTATTCTTTCCCTCTTAGTGTCAAAAACATTCTCCTGCAAAACTGTTAAACATTAATATTTTCTCTTTAGCGTTTCTAAAATTACTCCAAGAAATCCTATCATTTGCAGAAAATGTGTTTGATACCCCAATGAGTATAGTTTAATCAAACATTGTCTTTCTTCTTTTCTCAACTTCTTCTAAATAACTGACAAAAAAAAATCTTGCTGAGATCGTTCTGAATTATGTATACTTTTGTTCACACTTGCTTTTCTTATTTTTCATACCTTCAACTGGAGTTGATAATATAAGGTAAAAGATGAGATGATTTAGTGGTCCCTGGCTGTCATATTGGCCACGGAACCTACTTAAAAATAAAATAAAATAAAATAAAATAAAATAATAAAATAAAATAAAATAATAAAAAAAGATGAGATGATGTAGTGTAAAACTTACTTTTTTCCTCTGAAACTCTAAAAGTACAAAGACTAATTGATAAAAATCTGAAATTACATTTTTGTGAAAATTTAGGAGAACAGTTTGGTGAGAGCCCAAATCCTCACCTTGTAGCTGTATGTGACTGAATTAAAATTAAAATTTAAATTTAAATAAACAACATGCAGAATTCAGCTCATCAATCACACTAGCCACATTTCAAGTGCTCAGTAGCCACATATGGCTACCATGCTAAAGTGTAAATATAGAAAATTTCCATCATTACTGAAACTTCTATTGGACAGTGCTGACCCAAAGTATGCAGTAGCTGTTCAATGCAAATGTGCACACTAGTGACCTCAGTTATATTTTTAGGTAAAGTGCTTCTTGCTTTTTACAGAATTTTACTGAGTTCACTAGGGACTAGTACTATCAAATGGGCTTATAAATGAGTTGGAAGAGACAGAACCCAATGAAATCTTCAAGTGTGCAGATGAAACTAAGTTCTTCTGGGAGTAGAAATGCCAAATTGAAAAACTGTGCCTGAAGGCTTTATGAGAGGTCAGATATACATCAGAGGAACTTCTCTCTAAGCAAGTATAAATGTGATAAATATAGTTGGGGATGATTACATCATTATAGGCTCATAGATTCTGTTTTCCTGGTAAACAACTGACCAATATTGGTTTCATTATGTAGCTAATGTGCTTTATTCTCTAAAATAACAAAATTTGGTTATAGCTCAAAATAGTAAAAATAAACTTGGGCAAGTAAATGATGAAGAAAGTATTTCCTATATGTATATAACATTTAATGCTATGTATCTGTGAAAGGAAAAACTTCACAGAGGTGATATTTTAACTTGTCTTATTAATTTAGTTGTAATTTTCCAAGTAGAAATGGAGGAAAAGGAAATCCTTTTAGAGGAATCAACATAAGCAAAAAGACAGAAGCATGAAAGAGAACAGTGTGTTGAGAGGCAAATAGTTCTTTGTGGTTGAAGCAAAAGTCTATCATGTAATGATTTAATTTTAGAAATGAGCAACAAGCCTTATTGTATAAGTTCTGGGTAATATGCTTATCTAAAGATGAATAAAAATAATCATTAAAAGGAATTCTTTAAGCAGTAGAATATATAATTAGTATTTTAGAAAGATAACTCTAGCATTAAGAAAGATCAGTGTTGGGATCCCTGGATGGCCCAGTGGTTTAGTGCCTGCCTTCCGCCCTGGGCGTGATCCTGGAGTCCCCGGATCG
Organism: Vulpes vulpes; assembly: GCF_048418805.1. Classification (NCBI taxonomy): domain Eukaryota; kingdom Metazoa; phylum Chordata; class Mammalia; order Carnivora; family Canidae; genus Vulpes; species Vulpes vulpes. Next base: position 105,415,680 of record NC_132783.1, on the reverse strand, counting down.
AGTCCCACATCAGGCTCCCTACTTGGAGCCTGCTTCTCCCTCGGTCTGGGTCTCTGCTTCTCTCTCTCTCTGTATCTCTCATGAATAAATAAATAAAATCTTAAAAAAAAAAAGAAAGAAAGATCAGTGTTCTCAACAGGGGTGCTTTTACCTCCTAGGAGACAACTGACAATGTCTAGAGATCACTTTGGTTGTCACCAGGTCGGGAAGTGGCTACTACCGTCTTATAGTAGGGGGCAGAGGAGTGTTCCTAAATATCCTATAATGTACATATAGCCCCCACCACAAATATCCAGCCTCAAATGTTGATGGGGCCCACACTGAGAAACTCTGATATAGATGATGAATTGAAAAGATACTTGAAATAATAAAATCATTTAGGATGCTTATACTTTAGTACCTTATGGGATGAAGTTACACAAATTTGTTTATTATTCTTAAATTTTGGAAGAGAGTATTATTGACAGGGTGACTACAGAGTTAATTAAATGTTCTAAATAAAAACTAAAAAATTTGCTGCCTCTTTTATATGTTTGGTGTAACTTACAGAATGATATATCCCAAATGTAATATAAATTGAAAACAAAATTCAAAAAGAATATATTGTGGCACTGTAAGTAAAATTACTAGAAAAAGACCAGTTCTGATACATCTGGATTTTGTTTTGATTATAAAGAAAAAATAGGGAAAATCTTGTACTTTTCTAGAAGAAATATAGACTTACATAAAAATACATAAGATGTTCAGCCTTAGAATTCTCCTCTATAACATTAAATTTTGTTAGAATTTGATGAGGAAATGGTGTAGCATAATTTTGTTCCAAAGCAAAGTGTTTTATATGGGCAAAGATGATAGAAATACTTCCAAATTTTTGCAAGACACTAAATATATATGAACAACATATCCTCATTGAAAAGGTTACTTAAAGATGACAGTAAATGATAAAACTTACAGAACTTAATAGGTTACCTTAATATGATATCCTGTGCTTTATATAGGATCTCTTTTTTTCGTTTGATCACTTCAGATAATAATGGTTCCCATTCTGTTGGAGCACTTTCTAAAATGGCTAAGATATTGTCTAGATGAGTCATTGCCTGCTATAATTGCTTTACAAAGTTGTAGGTATGTTATTTCTATAATCTTGTCCCCATGACTGAGGAGTTCCTTAGAGAAATATGGTAGCATTTGTAATTATAAATAGCCAATATGCTTTTATATGCTTTTATATGTTTAAAATAATTCCATTAAATAGTGTGAGTCTCTGGATTTTATTTAATAATGAGAGACAAATAAAACAAATCATCTTCTTTCAAGTTTTTTATTTAATAACTCCTTTTCCTCTCTGGAAACAGGAATTTTTATCCTTGTGAAAGACTCAAGAAATATTATGAAAATAGTGATAATGAATGAAAATGGTTAAATATGATCTGGAAGATAAAGGGTGGTGTTTAAAAATATGTGAAAATGCCACTGGTACATGTTATGTATTTTTAAAACCTGAATTATTTCTTACCAATTTGGAATACTGTGTGGGATTTGATGGAGATTTTAACATGTATGTTCTGGAATTTTTAGTTGTTTTATATAAATGATTAAAGTTATTTTGAAGTAGGAGAATTACATATGTTAACTTGAAAAAAACATCTACATCTTATATGCATTAAGTCAAGAAGACAGAAGATTCCCTAGGTTATAAACAGTTATTTTATTTTTTATAGTTAGATGTTCTGAGGAAACATCTAACTATAGATTATTAGTTAACTATAGATTGATTAGTGCTTGCTTGTTTGTTTTAATGGCTAAAAGAAATATTTAGAATACTCTCACTTTTTGCAGGCTAATATTACCCAGGCTAATATTACCCCAGCTATGCATCGACAAAGTCACTGGTATTTCCTGGTCTGAAGTAGATCAAGAACTTGTTTTTAAAAAGTTTGTATTAAAGTACAATATATATACAGAAAATAAGCACCTCAATAATTTTAACCAACTGAATATCCTTGGCTGTTGCACCCAGATAAAGAAACAGATCATTTCTGATACCGCATTAGGTCTTCTTCTGCTTCCCCCAAGATAATATATTATCTTAACTTCTTACAGATTACTTTTGTCTGTTTTCATTTTATATAAAAGAGGTAATATAATATATGCACTTTTATGCTTGACTACTTTAGCTCAATATTATATTTGCATGATTCATTCATATTGTTGCATGTAGTTATAGACAGTCATCATTATTGCTGTATAATACCCCCATTATGTAAATATACCTCAATTCATCCTTCTATTGTTAATGAAGAGTTGATTAATATCCAGGTTTTGGCTACCACAAATAGTATGCTATGACAATCTTATTACATGTGTTTTGTACACATTTGTGTACAAATATTTTGTAAATATTTCTGCAACTTTTGTAAACATTTGTACACATTTATGATGAGCATATACCTAGAAATGGAATTCCTGGACCATAGAAATGGGAAAAATGTTCACCCTCAGTAGAAACAGCCAACTAGATTCCCAAAGAGGTTATACCAAGTTTACACTTCCAGAAGCTGTGTTTGAGAATTCTGGTTGTTCTACATCCTCATCAATACTTGGTATTTTCTTTTTCTTTTTTTTTTTTTCAAGATTTTATTTTGGGACCCCTGGGTGGCTCAGCAGTTTGGCCCCTGCCTTCAGCCCAGGGCGCGATCCTGGAGTCCCGGGATCAAGTCCCACATCAGGCTCCCGGCATGGAGCCTGCTTCTCCCTCTGCTTGTGTCTCTGCCTCTCTCTCTCTCTCTCTCTCTCTGTCTATCATAAGAAAAGAAAGAAAGAAAGAAAGAAAGAAAGAAAGAAAGAAAGAAAGAAAGAAGAAAGAAGAAAGAAAGAAAAAGAAAAGGTTTTATTTTTAAGTAATCTCTACACTCAGCGTGGGGCTCAAACTCACAACCCTAGATCAATAGTTGCATGCTCTATCTGAGCCAGTGAGGTGCTCTATTTCTGTATTTTCTAAATGGCTTACTTAGGTGGTTATTGAGAGTATTTCAATATGGTGTTAGTTTCTATTTCTCTGATGGATTTTCATGTTTAATGTCCATTTGTATATGCTCAAAGAGGTTTTTAATGCAGAGGAATGTTTTCAAAAGTGAGGCAGCTAAAGTAGTTGAGCATGCCATGGGGTTGAACTTTACCTCAAAGGATTAATAATGTTTGTAGAGGTCAAGAAAAAAAGATAAAGCATTCTAGGCAAGAGGAGAAATATGAATGGAATAGAGAACACAGGATTGAGCCACCAGCATCTTTCCAAAGTATTAAGGTTCTGTCTTATTTTGACTTGAAGTATGCTTTAGAAGAATTTACCAGAAGTAACAAACAAAATTTTATAGAAAGGTTGCTGTCAACTTGGAAATCTGAAAACCACAGTAGGAATAAGAAAGCTAAGATATTTACCTCAGAAAGGAGAAACCATGGGCAGCCCGGGTGCCTCAGGGGCCGCCTTCAGCCCAGTGTCATCCTGTAGACCAGGGATCGAGTCCCACGTTGGGCTCCCTGCGTGGAGCCTGCTTCCCCCTGCCTGTCTCTGCCTCTCTCTCTCTCTTTCTATGTCTCTCATGAATAAATAAATCTTAAAAAAAAAAGAGAGAAACCAAAAAGAAATGCCTATGAAGTGTTATGTCGAAGAAAGTATAAACTTTTTTTAGTTATTTGAAGAGGATTGCTTCTTGGCTTTTTGGCTAAGATCAAGTGTAGTTACTTGAAGAGGAAGAGCTTGAGTCATTGCATTAAAATTAGAATGACTCAGCTAATAAATTCAATGAAAAGGAATGCTTTCAACAATTGCTATCTGAAAATGAAACATATGCCACAGGCAGGTATACCACCAGCCTTGAGTTATTCTCATAGAAGTTAAGTGAGCAAGTGTATCAGACAGAGGAGTCCTGTGCTCAGAATAAATATGATGATCACAAAGTCCCTTTAAGGAAGTAAGTAAGGTGGCATTTATCAAGAAACATGAAAACTAGTTAATTTACAGTTAGTTTTTATTACCAGCCTACTTTGCACCAGGTACAATCTAGAGGATGGGGAATAAAATAATTCAATGTTCTCCAAAATAAATGTGAAGGAAAATATAAAAAAATAAATAATAAAATAAAAGTGAAGGAACCTTAGTCTTATAAGATGCTCCATGAAAAAAGTGAATCTGAAGTAAAATCATGTTGAGAAATTCTGTATTCACTTACCTTTATAATTACCTTTATAATTCACAGAATCTAAAACACTTTCATGGCTCTATGATGTCTTCCAGTAAATGAATTTGCCTAAGCTTTGAATCATGCAGCATTTTCCTAATTTATCTAAAAAAAAATAATCTTTTTGAAGTATATCAACAATCTGGAACTGGTGCTTTCACAGGACTAATTTTAATTATAATCACAACTACTGGTATGGGAGCCTATGATCTAGTAAGGGAAATAGGTAAAACACAATTTGTCTCAAAGGTGGGAGGGACAGGAAAGAATTTCTGGAAAAGAGAATATGTGGCTAGAACCTATAGGTTAATCAGGGATTACTGGGAAAGAGTTTGGGAAAGAGTGTTTGAGACCTAGGAAACTCCATATGTGAGGGTCCTGCTTGTGATTATGATATATTCGTAAACAGCATGGCACATTTTTAAAGAAATGCATAATATGGACTTGATGTTTAAAATATATTAATGCAGATTTGTTTTGGATCTCGATTTTTTAGTATGGTCACTACAAAGGTTATTGAAACACAGAATTATATAGCCTGAATGGGAAAGAAGTGTTGGGGGCCTCTAGTCAGAAACCTTTTCTGGAATGGTCTAACATGAACATATTCTCCATTTAAATGTTTTAGTAGCTGGGAATAATCTATCCCACGATGCATCCCCCTCCCCCCCAACTTATATTAAGATGAAATCAACTGTTCTGAAACTTTCACCTGCCCCAGGTCTGCATTCTTGAATTGCAGAAGAACTCTGGGCTTTATTACTTTGGGAATACCAGAGTCATTTTCTTCTGGTGATGGAATTTAAAATCAGATCTATTTAATGGAGTTTTAACTTGCTTTGCACATTCATTTTAATAACAGACACTTCACTGCTTTTAACATGTGAAATATATCTGTATGTCTCAAAGTTTTCTTAAGACTACAATATAAATATTGAGTTTTATATAACCTTGTATTTATCAAGGGAGTATTTTGGGGATTTGATTTCAGCATCTTTTTGTAAAAATGTTAGATCTTAGGAACATTTTCATAATTCAGCAGGGTCTGCAATGTTAATGGACCTGAGCAGCAGGATCCTTGGACCACATACTATAATTACTCCTCAGAGTGCTTGTAATTTCAATTCCAGAGCCTAATGCTAGCTGTAATTCATTTGTTTTCTTCTCTTATTGAAAGTGATTCACAGCAGCCCACTGATTTTGGATATCTATTGCTTTTGCTCAATTCTAAGTTGGTAGTCAAAATTTAAATTAAAGTATGGTGTTGGAAAAAACATAGTAGAGTTTGAAAAAAGGTAATGGATAGACAAATATTTTCTATGATCAAAAGATTCTTTTAAAAGCCATTTAAATGACTCAGGGACAAATTAGAATTTTCTTTCTTCCTTTTCATCTCAGGCTTCTAGTGTTCAGAATAATAAAGTTTAAGGAAAATGTGTTCTTCTCATGGTTGAAATAAATAATTGCAAATTAATCAATAACTTCAAATTCCAATTTAAAACATGAGATACATGCAATACATCTTGACAATGTGTGTGTATGTAATTGGTATCTAAAAATTTATATGTATAAAATTTTTCTTTAAACTAGTTAAAATTACTTTAGCTTAGCTTTGAACATAATTAGAATTTTAGATATGCTCTAAATCAATTGAAACAAATTCCTTGATTTTGTAAAATGAGGAAACTGAGTCCAATAAAAGTTAGATGCTTAGTATTAGAATTAGAAGTGGAAATTTCTTGAGTATTTACACCCCATGTGATTGATTTGTTTTTTATTTGCTAATAGACCAATAGTGTTATAACAAATGTAAAAGTATTCTGGCTGTTCAAATACTGGTGGTAGTCTTATTTTAATATGTATGGTTAAGTTAAAGAAAAAAGAGAAATCTGAATTTGCTAATGAAACCTAAATAAATCACAAAATATGTGATACTCATTATTTCTAATTTTCATGATTTTTTCCCCACTAGGGAAATTATCTTTTGGGATCTTATGAAGAACTTCTTATGGTAAGGACATTTAATCAATCAAAATATTATAATAATGCTCATAATTTGTTTATTGCTTTACATTCTCTTTGTTTTCAAATAGAATGCCCAGTACACAAAGAGCTGAGAAAAAGTAGATTGCTTCTGCTTACAGGCAATCTTTTTTCCCATTAACCTGATTTATTTATTTAATTGTTTATGAAACATAACCTGGTTTATTTTTTATAGTACATATCACCACTTGATTTTTATTTATTTATAGCCTAGTTGACTATCTTTCTCATTAGATGGTACCTTCTAGGGAAGCTAGAATGCTTACTTACTGACAAATGTCTGACCTATACTAGATTTTTGTTGAATGCATCCATTAATGATAAATAAATAAAACAGGATGATGAGGTAGATTGAGTGGTTAGAGAGAGTAACGATGGCTATGCTTGCTAGAATAGTCAGAAAAACCTCTATGAGCAGGCACCAAATGAACAGTGACATGAATGCTGAGCTAGAGTGAGCAATGCAGAAACAAACTTAGAATAAGGGAACGGCAAATGCAAAGACTTTAAGATGGGAAAGAGCTAGGGAACTTTGTTTTAAGGACCTAAAGATTAAGGTCTCTCAGTCTTAGTAATTAATTGTCTGGAGTACTGACTTTCTAGAGCCAAAGTCCTGATAGGCAGCATTAATCAAATGCCACCCCATCTCTTTGATATCACTTACTAAATGGACAATGAGAACATTTTCATAATAGAAACAACATGGCATTTACTAGAGAATGAAAGAAATCAGCTGGAAGAATAGGAAACTTGAAATGCCACACAGACATGTAAACTAAGAGGCAAGGAAAGTTTTGTATAGTTGAAGGTACTGTAAGCATTTCCATTTGAATAGTATAAGGAATAGCAGTAGGGCTAGGGTGGCTGAAGGAGTAAGCAAAGGGGAGAATTGTAGAAGAGGTCTGTCATACACCAGACATATGGATGCTTTAGGATTTTGTTTGTTTTTAAAACTATTTTTTTTCAGTAAATAATAATGGCTGAAAATATGGTTTCTGAAGCTAGATTAAATCTTCATACAACCACTTAACTATTGTTGTTTAAGCCAAACTTCCTGGTCTGTAAAATGGTACTAATATTTGAATGTACATCATATGGGTTTTAGAGTAGTAAATAAGTTAGTTTAAGTAATATGGGGGAAAATTGGAGAATTTTAAGTATAGGATTTACAAGAAACTGCTTGAATTTTAATGGAATCATTCTGGCTTTTGTGTTGAGAATTCCTTGAGGAATGTGAGCAAAGGTTGAAGTAGGAAACAATTGAAAAAATCCAGTATAGAGGAGGACAGTGGCAGTAAGAAAATGAAAAATGGTCATACTCTAGATATAATTTGAAGGTAGACCGAATAAGATTAGCTTTTGAATCAGTTGAGAGAAATGAGATAAAGTAAGTCAAGTGTGACTCCCATATATAAATAACCAAAAGGATAGAGTAGCTTTCACTGAAATTTGAAAGATACAATATGAAGCATGTTCAGTAGGAAAATAAAAATTATCTTGAACATGTTAATTTTCAGATGCCAATTAAACATCAAAGTGGAGATTTAAATAAGCAGTTAAATATTTACCTTAGGATTCAAAGTCATGAGAGAGTAGATCAGAAAGACAAATGAAAGGATCTAAGAACCAGAGACTGGAATACCTCAGTGTTGGTCATTGAGGTAGGAAAATAACCTGAATATTAAGGAAGAAAGTGCTTTAAGAAAGAGGGAACAAACATGACACCTGCTGCTCTTGGGTTAAGTAATACTAGGATAGAAAACTGATCATTGGTGGGGATGAAAAGCCAGTGTAAGAAGAAAAATTGAAAACAGTGAGGATAGAAAATTGTCTCAAAGTATTTTTCTGGAAAGGAAAGCAAATAAAAGAAGTGGTAGCTGAAGGGGAGGTGGGAATGGGAACAATCTATTGGCAAGAATAAGGTTGATGTTGAAAGAGACTGATATCTCTGCATGGGTAAGAAGCCATAGGCTCTGGTTCACATTGCAGAGGGTGACTTATCAATAGGAGTGTTGGTGTTTCATCAGTATCATTTAGATGAAAGAAAAAATGGGTACAGAAGTTGGTAGGAGGGTGAGAGTTGTGGTGGAAGTTGCTTTGATTTTCTCAGTAAAGTGAGAGAAAAGATTGTCGATTGAGAATCTGAGGGAGGAGAAGTTGAATATTTAAAGAAATAAAAAGCATTATAGTTGTCTATGAAAGTAAAACTTAATGACTGAGTTTTAAAGGAATTATTAAATATTAAAGAGTCACTTAAGACTCTTGTTCAGAGCGATGCCTGGGTGGCTCAGCAGTTGAGCATCTGCTTTCAGCTCAGGGCATGATCCTGGGGTCTGGGATCAAGTCCCACATCAGGCTCCTTGCATTGGAGCCCGCTTCTCCCTCTGCTTGTGTCTCTGCCTCTCTCTCTGTCTCTCATGAATAAATAAATAAAATCTTTTTAAAAAAAGAGGATTCATCTTCAGGGACTCCTGAGCGGCTCAGTAGTTGAGCTCCTGCCTTCAGCCCAGGGTGTTATCCTGGGGTCCCGGGATCAAGTCCCGTACCGGGCTGCTTGCTTCTCTCTCTGCCTATGTCTCTGGCTCTCTCTCTGTGTCTCTCATGAATAAATAAATAAATAAATAAATAAATAAATAAATAAATAAATAAAATTAATGTTCAAACATTTAAGAAGGGATCAGTCTTCTCTCTTTTCTCTTCATTGTTCCATTCCCTCTCTCTTCTCTTTTTTCTGTCTCTTCCTATACATATGTATATGACCAGGAAGTCAATATTTGAACTTGTGAATATGGAAATCTTATAGTTATTTGTATCAAGGTAGAATGTTAGAAGAATCATTTCCTACAAACTGATATCATATGATTTGTAAGATCTTTGAGAGAATGGTCGAAATAGAAACTAAAATTTTCAATAAATGAGGTGGAATAACATGAGGGACAAGAGCTGACTATAGTCGTATGCAGTAATATTTGATGACATAATTCAAAGCTACAGCATTTCAGAGTGAAGAAAGGGGGAATAATCTAGAATTGGAAATGAGGCATAAAGAGGACACTTAGCCCAATACAGCTTTGGGTATGTGAGGAAAGAAGGAGAAAAATGATAAAACAATCCATTGGGAAAGCACTATTCTCAGAGAAGATCCAAGGCTCCCATGAGCAAGGTGGTGAAGGAAACATTCAGAGTCAAGTTTGAAGATACTGCACTGTGAATTTTGAAGATGATGCACTGTGAATTGCACAGAGCACAGTGGGCAAGATTTAGGAACTGTGGAAGGCAGGGAGAGAGGGAATAAACAGGAAATGTGCAGAGTCTAAAGTGGTGAAAATGTGGGAAATGAGAGGTGAAGTCAGAAGCTTCTGGCAGAGATCTGAAATAAACCCGAATGAAGGCTGTGACAGTGGTGATCTCATAGAAGGAAGGAGTGGTAAGAATCTTTTGGTACCTTGGGTACCCTCTGCACTACTTCTGAAGGCAGTGGGAAGCAGGAAAAGTCCAGTATTGTTCCCAGACATCTCTCTCTTGACCACTATTATGGAAGCTTTTAACAACTGATGAGGGGTTATCTTAATCTGGGTGTGAAAACTTAGAAGTATGTAGTGAATTTACAGTTCAGGGATGCCTGGGTGGCTCAGCAGTTGAAGCCTGCCTTCGTCCCAGGGCATGATCCTGGAGTACAGGGATCGAGTCCCACATTGGGCTCCCTGAGTGGGGCATGCTGTTCCCTCTGCCTGTGTCTGTGTCTCTGCCTTTCTCTCTCTGTCCCTCATGAATAAATAATAAAATCTTAAAAAAAATCTGTAGTTCATATAATACTCATTTTTAAAGTGAAATAATACAAATAAATACTTACATTCTGATCTAGGCCAATTGTAATTTCTTGAGGTTTCTTGAGAAGGGATGGTGGTCACAATCCTGCAGTTTCCTACAAAATTTCACATTGAGTAGGAATTTTGGTCAATGTCAAATTATTTTCCCTTATTTTTTCCAAATTATTTTTATTTAAACAATAAGTGGTTATGTTCAGAAGCTATCCTTTTGTATTTAATTTCTTCATTGACTTGATTAAGTGCAACAGTTTTTCACTCTAAGATTTCTCTCACCAGGAGGTTTTTCACAGCTCTTCTTGTTATCCTTTCTGGTCTTTTGGTTGTCTGGCAATGAAATCATAATCCTATCTTTTACAACATCACAGGCTGATAACAGCATGAGCACACTCAGAGGATTCTTGCTTTCATTAAGCTTTTAATTTCTTTATTGACTTTAATTAAATTTGAGAGGCTTTTCCAATAACAGGAAAGAAACATGTTTGTATGTTGGATTAATAGCATTGTATAAACTAGACTATAGATGATATTTGGGGGGAAAGGATAAGCTTTTCTCTTATCCTAGAATCAGAAATGTGATGTCTTTTATCTCTGAATTTCTTGCTTTTAAAGGAGACATTCCACCATGTGAACCACCATAAAAATTCCACAACTTCCTAAAATGATCTTAAGAACTCACGGACTCTCAAGTGAAGCTTTCTACATAGTATTTTAGTTGTTTTGTTTGGTGTAAATTTGGTGTAAACTATACTAAAGAGTGCCTATGTTTTTAAAATACAATGAGGATCTTTGTTAGTTCAATGAACAAGTGTTTATTGAATACTTCTGATGTGCTATTCACTCTTCTAAGCAATGAGCATCATTGCAGCTTGAGCAAAAAAATGTTGCTTGCTCTCACAGAACCTGTATTACAATATAGTAACAGAGATAAACAACAGGTAAACTGATTTAAATAAAATTTTTAAATAGTTAATAGTTATATGAAACATGAAAAAATCAAGGAGGATTGCATAATGGAGTGACTGGCAGGATGAACGGTGGGGACAAGAGAAGGTGGTAAGAGATTTCTCTGCACAGCTGATAAATCAGCCAAAAGAATTACTCCTTTATTACATTTAGTCTTTTTGTCACCAGTTTTGGAAAACTGATTAAATCTGAATATTGAATTAAAGTAGCATATCAGTATTTAGAATTAAAGCTAATGGAAAGAAATAAAGGTTTATTTTAAATAATAAATGATTCCTTAATTACTATAAAAGAATATATTTACTTATTATTTGAGGTTCTTAAAATAACTAGAACCTTGCCATCAAGGGAAAAATGAAGTGGATAAAAATGCACAAAACCTGAGATTTACTCCACTGTGGGTAATACTCTAGCCTTACTCTCCAACTAGTCAACACTAGTCACATATGTCTATTGAACCCTTGAAATAACACTACATCTCGCACTGAGATGTGCTGTTAGTATAAAACACAAACTATTTCAAAGGCCTATACAAGAAAAGTCCCAAAAATTTTTATTGGTTATATTGAAAAGATAATATTTTGGACAAATTATGTTAAATTATATATATTTTTAATTATATATATAATTATAAAAATAATTTAATTTTAATTTCATCAGTTTCTTTTTACTTTTTAAAATGTGGCTACCAGAAAATTTAAAATTCTGTCTGCAGCTTTTTTTTTTTTTTGTGGGCACATTTTATTTCTGTGGTCAACACTGTTTTATAGAATTGCCAAGTATCCCTTACACATATTGCAGAGAATTTATAGCCTAGTCATTTAAGTGAATTAAATGTTCATGAAAGATGGCATATTTTCTAACTTAGATGACAACATCCAAATAGTTTTTTTAAAGATCTTAGTTATTTATTCATGAGAGACACACAGAGAGAGGCAGAGACATAGGCAGAGGGAGAAGCAAGCTCCCCACGGGAAGCCTGACACAGGACTTGATCCCAGGACACGGAGATCATGCCCAGAACCAAAGGCAGAAGCTCAACCATTGAGCCACCCAGATGTCCCCAAATAGAACTTATTTCAGACAAAATAATACTGAGGTTATATTATGGCCAATGTCTATTAATATTTGGGAGTGACGTGTTAACACAAAATAATCTGTGAAATCTAGTGATTTTTATATTATTTAAGAAAAAGAAGATTCTAATTTTTTGGGAGACATAGAATGTCTTCTGAAATACCTAGCTACATTGACAGTTAAACCAAATTTTCATTCTTTCAGTTAAACCAAATTTCATTCTTTCATTCCATGTACAGCCTGCACTAAAACTTAGATGTCTTTTTCAGGTACCACCTTTGGGCAAAAATAAGTTTTTACTTTCATAAATGAAATTATTCTAACTACAAACTGCAGTGATATTTTTTCATCTGATCCAAATACCTTTTCACACAGACCTTGGTCTAAGTAATTCAACTAGCCATATGAACTGTTAGGAAAACATTTTCTCTAGGTTGAAACTATTCTGATGAAAAAGAGGTTGTTTTCTCTTGTCACTTGTTTGCTCACTTGCTTGTTTTACGTGGTCATTTCCCATGCTTATGAGGCCTATTCTAAAAGCAGAAATACTCAGAAGTAAAACTTATATGTATGATAAATATGCTATCTCACAATTACCAGTTTAGGGTAAGAAGTAAAGACAAACCCAGTTTTAGTTAAAGACCTTAAGCATGTAAAGTCTCTAGAGTTTTTGCTGATAAAGCACAATAATACCCTATCTGGTAAGTACTTTTTAGAATTATCAAATGTCAGAGTTGTCCCAGCATACATTGAATTCTCTTTAATAGTGAATATCTGGTTATTTGAGGATAAGCTCTTGTGATGGAGATTTCTTATGAAGGATTTTCTATTTTTCAGTCCATGCTTGTGTGAATCTCTTGTTCATGCTAATGAAACTTAGAATCTTTGTATAGTGATTATAATTACAGCATAACAATTACTCTAATACTTAGTGGCTTGAAACAACAGTTTTGTTATGCTCACTGATTCTGTAGGTTAAGGATTTAGGAAAGTCATAGTAGAAATAAATCTTCACTGTTTTGTGATGTCTGGGGCCTGAGCTGGATAGACTTAGACTTAAAACTTGGAATCAGTGACCAGCATCACCTGGAATTGTCTTCATTCACAAATCTGGTTGTTCATTTTAGATATTAGCTTGAACTTAACCTGGATCCTCAAATGTACATCTACACCTGGTATCTTCATGTGTCTTGGGCTTTCTTATAATGCAGCTTCCTCAGAATGGTTAGATCCTTACATATCATTTCAGAGTTCCACAAGTGAGTGTTACAATGAATAATAGAGAAGCTACATTGGTTTTTGTGACTTAGCCCCAGAAATTATACAGTGTCACTTCTGCCCCATTGTATTAGTTGAAAGCAAATCCCAAACCTCCCAGATTCAAGCAAAGGAAGGAACATAGACTCTACCTCCTGATGGAAGGAGTGTCAGAAAACTTGTACATGTTTTAAAACCATCAAACACTGGGGGACCAATCTCTCTTCAAAGGAAGTCTTGAAAGACAATTATAGAGTTTTAAAGGCAGATACTAATGGAACAGCTATTTTGCTGGTAGTCTAATATAGATAATTATATGATTTTTATTACTGGGTATTGGGGTGATAGGAGAAAAGTTCCTTGATGCATTAAGATATTAGTAAGTATCTAATTTTTGAAACTTGAAAAGAGGATTTGGAATTTAAGCTTTCAGTATCAAATCTTTTTTGCTTTCACTATAATAACTTTCATTTTCCTTGAACTTTATCTTTTTAATTTTTGAAAATAAATGCATTAGTATTACTTTGTTGAGTAAATATTATATATTTATATATAAAAGAAAATTAACCCCTACTGAATGAGACTGTGATCTTTGGAGAATCATTTAAGCTTTTAATATTGACTTAGAATTATATTTGCTTATTTTTAAAATAAGCACTCTCCTAAATGATCTTTGAAATTTTGTGTGCTCATCTGTTAGTTCTCAGGCACATATTAAGATACATCTCTAGGTTGGTCCTTCAGAATATTCCAGTGAGTAAAAAGATAGGTACCCTGCTTTATGGAATTTATATTTTTAGTGGAAAGATGCATAGAATAAATAAATATGTAAGTAACAAAAAACATCAGGAAGTCAAAAGTTTTATAGTGAAAATATAGGATGAAAATAAAATACAAAGAAGGTAAAATAAGGTGATGTGATAGAGCTGGAGAAGAGATATGATTTTGCTTTAGATTAGAGCATCAGGGAAAATATCAATGGAAATACAATATCTAAACTGGAACTTAAGACAGCTGTAGACTTGTGAAAAGTCTGGGGGCTAACTGACTATGAGGGTTGATTTTATGTGTTAACTGGGCTATAGAATGCTTGATAGCTAGAAAAACATTATTTCTCAGTGTGTAATTTCTGGAAAAGATTAGCATTTGATTCAGTAGACTGAGTAAAGGAGTCTGCCCTCTCACCAATGTGAGGGGACCTTATCTATATGTTAAGGGCCTGAGTGGAACAAAAGGGCAAAGAAAGGGCAAATTCACTCTCTTCTTGAGCTAGGATGTTCACCTTTTCCTGTCCTCCAATATTAAAGCCCCTAGTACAAGGGCCTTTGGACTTGGATTCAATTATACCAGTTTGTAGAGGGCAGATTATGGGACTTGTGGACCTATAAAATTTATGAGTCAATTCCTAGAAGAAATCTTTCCTTCTTTCTTTCTTTCATCTTTGTTATCTATCATCTATCTATCTTCTATCTATCTATCTATCTATCTATCTATCTATCTATCATCTATCTATCTATCATCTATCTATCTAATCATTCTGTCTATATCCTATTAGTTCTGTTTCTTTGGAGAACCCTGACTGATACAGTGACCATTTCATGTAGAACAGCATTACCAATCACCACCTTTGTGTGTGTGTGTGTGTGTGTGTATCTAAATTCCAATCTCATGGAAAACTTGATGCTACTAAAACATGAAATGGGCTTACTTTGCCAAAGCTTAACACTTGCTTCCTTTTGCCCTTCACCTACTTCTCCTCTTCAGCAAGAAAAAGACAAACAAAAATTAAAACAATAGTAACAAAACAATGAAAACAGCTCCTTTTTAAGATCCAACTCAATTATCAACTTGCCTTTTTTTCACCTTACCAAAATAGTCACGTCCCCTTCTATTTTTTTCAGAATGTTTTAACACTTACTGTATCATATCACTAGTACTTGGTTTATTACTGCCGTTCATTTTTTTACTAAATGGCAGCTCAACTGGAGTAAATTTGTTTGGTTTTCATTTTGCATAGGATGGAGTATATGTTTGTGTCTACCTTGGTGTTTGGCACATAATAAACTAAAAAAAAAAGTTTCTTTAATATAGTTTTGAATCCAATACCCATTGTTTTCTATCAAGAGACTACTGTTGGATAGTAAATATTTCCGAAAAACTTCAGCTCATTCATTTATATTTGACCATGTCTTTTTGTGTCTTTGCCAATCTATGGTACATGACATGATGGGAAAAACACCTGAAAATTCACCTGGAACAATTTTAGAACTTGAAAGAAAGTTTAATGAATTGACTATATATTTCAGTCAGTGATGAAAAACAACCCCTGAATGAGAGGACTGATACTTGTATGGGATTTGCAGCTTTTCTAACACGTTCCACCAACTAATCACCTCCTGTTAAGTGTAAATGTGTTTTTAGTGTCCTGCTATCTGAAGAACTACTCTAAGCATTCTTTGATAATTATAGGTTAGCTTGTCTATTAAGAACTGTGAAATAAAAATAAAAGTTGTGATAAAGCCATAAATGTACATTCTCATGCAGGAAAAAAATCAGGGGAGGAAATGTCCTTTTCTCCCATTTGTTTTCCTAAAACTGCTGTATCCTAGTATTTCTCCTGTATGTTCATCTGCTCCTTTTTTTTTTTTTCCCTAGCTTGGGTTCTCTTCCTATTTAACTATGGTTCTTATTATCTAAAGTTCAAAGTTTATTTGATTATTTTTGGTCTAAATTCATGTTACTTAATACTGCATTGTTGTTTTGGTTTCCAAATTATAGGAGTGAGGATAGTAACAACTGATAACTAGATTACACTTTAGAGTTTCTAAAGAAATTCCCACTAATTATTGAATTTGAAAAAGCTTTTATTCCTGTGAATCTATTGCCTTCAAAATAATGTTTCTAAAATACCTGTCTGTATTTTAATTTTTTATGTCATCCACATCACTGATGATGCTAAGGTTATTTTTTTGACTCCTCTGTAATGATGTGGTGCTGATACTTCTTCCTTATGATCACTTTTAGTTGCTGTGATTTCAGTGTCTTACAAAAATGCTCTTTATCAATTTTAAAATTTCGTATTCTGCTTTTATGAAACATTCTCTCAGCCTTCATCAACATTTCCATTCCATAGCATTAGAAGTGCTGACCAAATAAATTTATTATTATATCCCATTGTATGTTGTTAAAGGTTTTAAAATATTTATAAATAATAATGGAAATTGCTCAAAAAAGTAACCATTATAACTTAAAATTCTTATTACTATGGTATTGTGTATAACAGGTTATACAATGAAGCTTTGTGGCTAATTAATTTTCAAGAGAAATAGTTTCATTAAATAATTTGGTAAACCAAAATACAAGTAAAGAAGATGACTTTTCACATGTTCTGATAAATTCTTATATTAAAATCCAGTACTGTTACACTTTGGCATTGTAGAGTCCCTGAGTACCTATAGTCCCACTAACGCCTGCTTGTAGTTGATAGGTTTTACACAAAGGTAAAGTTTAAATTAATTAATCTTGGATTAGGAATTGTATTCAAAGCATGGATTCAGTGTAGAACCTGGAGTGAAGAGCTGCTCTTTGAGAAGTTATTAATAGACAGTGAAGATGGTAGCATAATTCTTGTTGAGTTGATGACCTTCTTAATTAGGTGTTGACACCTGTATTCAATTGAATTTAGTAATTTATAGAATTACTGATCATCACACTGTAAATTCTTATTTCAGCTAATAGATCTATACTTAATATACTTCTTATAATAAGACTTAATGTTGAATGACACAATTTAGAAAACTGAGAATGAAAAATGAATGGTGCCCATTACCCTTATCAGTCAATGGTTTTTCTTATCAGTCAACATAATCATTGAGTATATCTTAAGTGTAAGACTCTGGTGAACACATATCTTACAGTATTTAAATAAAAACAAAAGCTTGTAACTTTGAGGTGGGGAATATGCTTAATGTGATTAATAGAAAATAACTTGATATCTAGGTTTTTTGGCTCTCGGTTGGATCTGCATTTATCCAGGAGGAAGGCTTTTTTTGGTTAAAAATGACATGGCTTGTATAAAGTCAAATCACTGAAGCAACTGAAGGAAGAGTTAGGAAAAATGTTGCTGTGTAATCAGAGAACTGAGAAGATGGGGTTTTGGGGTGGAGAGACAGTACCTTTTACCACATTCACAGGTATCTAATTAGGAACAAGAAATCCTAAGTGATAATACCTGAGATAGAAATCTGTTTGAGGTGTGCCTGGGTGGCTCAGTCGGTTGAACATCCCAACTATTGATTTTGGCCCAGGTCATGATCTCAGGGTCATGGTGATTGAGCCCTGTATAGGGCTCTGCTCTCAGTGGGGAGGGGAGTCTACTTGTGATTCTCCCTCCATCTCCCTCTGCTCCTTCATCCTGTGCTCACTCTCTCTGTCTCTCAAATAAATCTCAAATAAATTTTTATCTCAAATAAAAAAAACAGAAGACATTTGTTCAAAAGCATTAGAAAAATGTAGAAACCAATGATAAAGACTCTACCTAAACAGTCAACTTTGACAAATAGTGCATGCAGACAGACATTTATGCAATTAGTAATTTAGACCAAATACATAGAGTGACTTCTCAACACAGACTGGCATAAATGATTATTGTAATACCCAGAGTAACAAAATATCATTAAGTAGGTGAATAGAAGGAAATTTTGACCTGATAGGTTCAAAAACAACCCTTAGACTGATGTAAAGATTTCCACTGCTCAAGGTACTGAGAAATTATATGAGAAGCTGACTTTTTATCATGAAAATCCATATAATTATGATTTAAGTTAAGTACCACAATAAATTAAATAAAATAACCTGTTAGGGAATTCTGTCATTCTTAATTATGTTGTTACTGTGATAAAATTCACTCCTAAATAATCTGTGATAATTAAGAAAGAAAGATATTTGAACTGGTGAGCCTCCCTTTTCTCTCTTACTATTGTAGTTAAGGTGAGAATGTCAGATTAGAAGTATCCTTAACAGAACTTGGCTTCAGTAAGGCGTGTTTTTGTCCCTATGTGTTATATTCAAATTTAAACTTATGGAGACTATATGCTGATGTTAAAGTATTTAAAGAAGGAAGCCATTAGATTGAGGTGGCTCTAATGCCTCAATAATCTATGTAAGCAAACCAAACCTATGCCAGAGTCAATACACTCGAATCTAAGAAAATGAAACCTGACAACAACCAATCACAAACAGATGCCAAGGCTTTCCCAAATTAGAACTGCTTAAGCTATAACCAATCAAATAATTGCTTTGCTTCACTGTCTTCTCTATGAAAACCTTGCCCCCAGCTTCTCTTTGTGGAATACTTCCAACTATTCTTGGTTGGCCTATGTGATTCCATTTGAAGTATACCCAAATAAACTTTTGAAAAATTTAATGTGTCTCAGTTTTCCTTTAATACAGGAGAACATGGCTAATTATAAAATTTTCCTTGTAGAAATTAAATCCTATCAGAGAGACTAAAAACAAGCATTCCTTAATATGTACTAAATAATTTACCCTGTATATTATTAAATGACAATTTGTACAGTTTCAATTTCTACAGGAAATCTGAAGTAACAGTATTCATTGCTGTGTGTCAATTAAGACTTTTGGTTGCAAGGTACAGAAAATTTAACCTAAATTCGTTCAAACAAAAGGCAAAATCATTATCCTTGGAAACTGAGATTTTTAGCAATACATATAAACTCATTAGCTGCTTGAGTCAGAGGATCAAACAATGTCCTTAATCTGTTTACTCTGTAGATCTTAGATCTCTTTCATATTAGTTCCATTCTCAGACAGACATACTCCTTGTGTTTGCAAGTTGGGTACAACTAGCCAACTACTGCAGAGAAAGTAGATAAATTCTGCATAAGAAATATTAGTAAAACCTGTTCAGTTGGTTCTGATAAGGTCATGTACTCATTCTTGAGGCAATCACTAAGGCAGAGAAATGTGAGGATTGTATTGGCCAGGTTTAAGTCACATGCCAGGCATGTAACTACAAATGGAATCTGTTTCATGGGAACCACATGTATTGAGAGTAGGGGATGAATATTTCCCAAAACTAGGATAAATAGAATAATATATATTAGTAGCTACATGATAGATTTAGAATAACCTGGGTAGTTTTATAAAGGAGCCTAGAATAATTTGGCCTTGAAGAATGGACAGACATGACTCTGATTAATAAATAAGCTAATGGAAACTGAAGAAGATTCAGATTCTTAAATGTTATGGCCACAAATAGAATTACTTCAGTGAAGATATTGCTTTTAAAAAATAAAAAAAAAAAAAAAGATCATACTACACTCAGACAAGCTAATAGAATTTACGATTACTATATCATGATCAATCATAGAAAATAATTTCCAAACTAATTTATTCCAGAATCAACTATTCTGAATTCCAGAAAACTAGAGAAAGATATGGATTATTATTTTTTATTTGTGTATTTTTATTTATTTATTTATTTATTTATTTTTTAAAAATTCACTTTTCTTTTCTTTTTTCTATTTTTTTATTTTTATTATTATTTATGATAGTCACAGAGAGAGAGAGAGAGGCAGAGACACAGGCAGAGGGAGAAGCAGGCTCCATGCACCGGGAGCCCGATGTGGGATTCGATCCCGGGTCTCCAGGATCGCGCCCTGGGCCAAAGGCAAGCGCTAAACCGCTGCGCCACCCAGGGATCCCTATTTGTGTATTTTTAAATTGTTTAGGAAAAGTTCAATTTAAACACCAGATTATTATTGGGCCCTAAAATCTCTTGTGGATTTTATTTGGCTTACTGAACTTCAAGTTTGCAAAACATAATCAAGTGAACCAAAAGTGAATAAACAGAAAGTTTGCAACTTTGAAAATGTAAACTATACTATAGATGTTATATCCATAGTTTTATTTTCTACAGAGCCTGTTGTAAATCTTTGGTGCTCAATCATTTAATCAGTGTGATTGGTTTATGTGTATTTGATTAAGGCAAAGTTGAAACTATTGCTTGTGGTGTGATTTAGTAAGGAAACGTGGTCAAGGGTTAAGGAGGAGAGAACAGGGAAGGGGAGTGAAGGAAGAGGTAGAGAGAGAGAAAGGAGAATAGCCTGGAACATGAAATGAAATATCAGATATGAGGGATTCAAATATCTTTTGATCTGTGGAATGTGTGAAGTGTTTTTCTATTAGAATGGAAATGCCTTGCAGTGTGAGCTTTCTGCATTATAAAGAAGGTGATTGGTTTTCCGTTCATGCTGCAGCCTTATCTTTTATCATCAAAGGTGCTGCTATTTTGGTATCAGGTCCTGAAATGTGATGACAACATATGACCTTCACAGATTCGGAGTGAAATCCAGTGGGTGGTATGTACACTCACACCTGTGTTCTCCCAGACACAATTACTTATACTCAGGGTAACTTTACATCAGCCGTGTTAATGATGTTGTATCATCAAGTGATAACATGATCACAGCTTTTGACACTGATTTTCCTAGGTATGGCATCAGTTTTCTTATAAACTTATTACCTTCTTCTTTTCTTCCATTAAGCTCCATTTTATTTTGACTGTGAGGTTAATTTTCATTAAGGCTGAGTGAAATACTGAAGGGAAAATATAGAATCTGACAACTTCAAGAAGAAAGAAAAAAGAAAGTGGCAGAAGATTTCATAACAAATGTAAAGGAAGATAAGGCAACATTGACTGTGTGGTTAAAATTGAAAGAAAATAGATGTGGAGACTCAGCTCTGAGGAAGTACTGGAGTTTATCTACTATTCTTAAAAGGAGGTTGAATGGGCCTCAGGGACTGTTTTATTTAGCATATTAGGCAACTGTGCAATATTTAATTAGAATTGTCAGTTTTTAAAAGTTATTTTAACTGCTTGTTGGAAAAGATTGAAATGTAAATAATAAGGTGAATGAAACAAACTATTTATTTTAGTATCTGATCTACCTTAAATTTAGGAATATATTACTTGAACTTTAAGAAAACATAATTCATTAAAGATGACTCTAGAGCACTGTAGTGGGTATGTGCATATAGTATTTATAATTTATCTTTCTTTTTAATTTGTGTAATTTTGTCTTGATGTGTTTTTAGATTGGGTTTGCCGAGAGTAGTTATTACTCCCTAAAAACTACCTCCGAAGATTTACTCGTTTAGTGTTGAGGACAGGATTTTGAAGCTGAGAATTTTAGAAAATGTCATGCACTACACTTAAACTCTCAAGAACTGATAAGCAAACGAATAGATCCTTTACCGGGGAACTGAGAAACTTAAATTAAATTTGCCCAATTTTGGTACATAATGAAAAATATTTTGTTTGTTCTATGTTGCTGGTATTTATATATTAATGTATTTGAAACAAACAAAATGTATGTGTTTAAATATGTTGAAACAAAAGAATTGGTCAGGTGTAGAAGTTTCAGAGAATTTAAGGATCTACAGTGACCAAATATTTAATATAATTAGAATTTTTGGTTTTCCTTCTCCCTGAAAATAGACTTGATAAAGTTGGGGGATTACTTAAAGTTTACATCTCAGTAATATCATCAGCATTGTTCATAGATTTCAATATATAAACCCAGTAATAACCTAGAGAATACTATCTCATCTGGTTTGTCCTAAATCTGTTTTTTTTTTAAAGAATAAATTTCTTTTGTATTTCTATAATAAAAAATTTGGAAAATTTGAAAATAAAATTGTCAAAGAAAATAATATTGAAAGCATTCATAAGCCTACTATTCAGAGAAAACATTTTGTATATTTTATTATAAATTTTGCATGAATATCAATTTTTTAATTTAAATTTAGTTTATATCACATTTCTTTTCACTTTTTAAAAATATTTATTTATGTATTTATTTATTTGAGGGAGAGGCAGAGGGAGGAGAGCATCTCTCAGACTCCCTGCTGAGCAGAGCCTGTCAGAAGGCTCAATCTCATGACCCTGAGATCTTGACCTGAGCCAAAACCAAGAGTTGGTCACTCAACTGACTTAGCTACCCAGGTACCCCTGGCTTTTTTGCATTTTACTTTAAAATTTTATTAGAGAAGATTTTCTTTATCATAGAACATTTTCAGAATCATTTTAATGAATACATGATATTTCACTCTTTGAATATACTGTAATATATTTAAAATTTCCACAGAATTTGGGTATGTTGTTCTTTTTTTTCCATTTTAAAACAAAATTATAAGGAGTTATGTAAATTAATTTTTACAAATTGGATCATTTTTAATATATATGCTTATATATGAAAACAAACTTGAAAATGCTAACTGGTAATGATACGATACCAAAGGTACAATCCATGAAAGACATAAATGACAAACTGGATTAAAATAAAAATTAAAACCTTTTGCTCCATGAAAGGTAATGTCAAAAGAATCAGAAGACAAGCTGAGCCCTGGAAGAAAATATTTACAAACGATGTATTTGATAAAGAACTGTTGTATAAAATATACAAAGGACACTTAAATCTTAACAATAAGAAAACAACTCAGAAAGAGGACCTTAAGAGATACCTCATCAGAGAAGATACACAGATGGCAAATCAGCATACGTAAAGCTGCTTCACTTCATATGTCATCAGGGAATTACAAATGAAGACAGTGTACTGCTACACACCTATTAGAATGGCCAAAATCCAAAAATATGGACAGCACCAAACTCTAGTAAGGATGTGGAGCAATGGGAACTCTCATACATTGCTGTTAGGAATGCAAAATGATGCATCCATTGTGGAAGACTATTTGGCGTTTTCTTACAAAACTAATCACAATTTCTAGCAATCTGCTACTTGGTATTTACCCAAAGGAGTTGACAGTTTATGTGAAAGTCTTATGGCCACACAAAAACCTGCACGTGGATGTTTGTAGCAATCTTACTCAGTATCCAGCAAAACTTGAAAGCAATCTAAATGTCCTTCAGTGTGATGATTAAACGAATGCTGTTACATGTGGACAGTAGAATACTGTTCAGCACTTTAAAAAAAAAGAGCTATCAGGCCATAGAAAAGGCATGGAGGAAACAAACATACATGTTACGAAGTGAAAGAAGCCAATCTGAAAAGGCTATGTAGTATGATTCCAACTATATGATATTGTGAAAAAACCAAACTTATGTAGGCAATAAAGTGATCAGTGGTTCCCAGGCATTTTGGGTAGGGAAGGATGAATAGGAAGATCACAGAGGATTTTTAGGGCAGTGAAAATACTCTATGATACTGTAATGATGGATATATGTCAATATACATTTTTCAAACCCATAGAATATTTATCCGAGAGTGAACCAAAATGTGAACTGTGGACTTTGAATAATTGTGATGTGTCCATGTAGGTTCGCCAGTTGTAACAAGTGTACCATTTTGTAAGAGAATGTTGATAAAGGAGAAGGCTGTATGTGTGGGGAGCCTTAGGGCATATGGGAAATTCCTGTATCTTCTCCTCTACTTTGCTACTTTGTGTTAAAAATATTAAAGGCTAAATTTAAAAAAAAAATGTTGACTAGGCAAAAATCATGTCATATTTTAATTTGTATTATATTTCTAGTAAATAAGAAAAGAACTTTTAAAATAAATGTATTACTCATTCATTCGGAATTTTGTTAATTGCACGTTTATGTAATTTGCCTTATTTTTTATTGCTTTTTAGTATCTTTTTCAGTATCCAGTTCAGTTCTAAGATCTACTAGGACTTTGAGGTTTTATGGAGACTGTAGGCATTCTTTGAATAAAAAATAATTAAAATTAGCATTCATACTTAATAGCTACTTTACACTTTTTGCCAAAGATATCATTTGCAAAACTTGACCTTGTCCAAGCTACATAACATCTGTACAGATATTGCTAGGGACAAGTAATTATTAATTATTGGAAAGGTAGTCTAAGGTAAGCTTTTATTGCCACATATTTTCTAGAATTTCAGATTTACTATTGTATTTTGATAATGTATTGAATATTAGTTCAACATAAAATTGAGATGACATAAAAACTCTTTGGGGGTGAACATAATTTTGACACATCAAAAAGTTTATGTAATTATATTCATAGATTTGCTCAAAACTATGGATTTGTTCAAATTATCACAGGTCTGTTCCAAGAATAGACAAACCAAAGAAACAAACCAAAGAATTAAGGTCCTCTAAAGATATTATAGTGTATGAGTCAGCTGGGCCTACCATAACAAAACACCACAGACTGGATGATTTAAGCAACAGAAATTCATCCCTTCACAGTTCTGGAGTCTAGAAATCCATTATCAAGATATTGGCAAATTTGATTTTTGTGTTTTTTTAACTTTTTTTTTACTTGAGAGAGAGAGAGAGAGAGAGCACGAGCAGGGGAAGGGAGAGACTCCCCACTGAGCAGGAAGCCCAATGTAGGCCTTGATCCCAGGACCCTGAGATCATGACTTGAGCTGAAGGCAGATTGAACCGTGAAAATCTGGTTTCTTTGAGGCCCCTTCTCCTTGTGAGGGTCACCTTTGCACTGTGTCTTCACATGGCCTCCTCTGTGTCTTTGTTGACAGGGAAAGACACAGAGAAAGAGAGAGTTCTTTTTTTAAAAGGACACTAGACCTGTTGTATTAAGGCTCACCCTATGACTTCATTTACTTTAGTTATCTCATGAAAGACCCCGCTCCAAATAGTAACACTGAGGGCCAGAACTTCAACATAGGAATTTTGAGGAGACACAATTCAGTCCATAACAGTTTTTTATTTATTTTTTTTTTAAGGATTTTATTTATTTATTCATGAGAGACACAAAGAGAGAATCAGAGACATAGATAGGCAGAGGGAGAAGCAGACTCCATGCAGGGAGCCTGATTCAGGACTCAATCCCAGGACCCTAGGATCATTACCTGAGCCAAAGGCAGATACTCAACCACTGAGCCACCCAGTGGACATTAGAGCCACCCTGATGTCCAATATCAGGATTTTTAAAGAATAACTTACATCCTTCATTGTGTCAAAGTAAATGCAACAAATGCCTGTTTATCTCTATTTCTTTTTTCCTGCTTATACTTTCTTATATATCCACAGGTTAGAACAAAGTTATTTAAAATGTAGTCTCCAGCAGCCATCTGCCACTCCCATTCTCAGATTCTGTTGGGTCAGCACTGAAGTTTGGCTGTAATAAAATGTACCCCTTTAAGACTATTCTAACAGATGGTTACTTTTGATGGTTTCCCAGATTATTCTGTATTTTAAAGCAAATGTATTAGTGACCATCTGAGAAAGTGCCCGCTGAGAAAGTGACATTTTTCTTTGCTTTTTGTTTTTTAATTTCTATCCACCTGAAATATCTATTCATGAAAATGACTTTATGGGAAAATATGACATCCCCTAAGGCAATCCTATCACATTATCTGTAGTGTAGCCAACCCACAAGCAGAAGCAGATATGGTTGCCTAATAGAGCTTCTGATGTAACAAAGGTTGTAATATATATTTTATCTCTGACTATATTCAGAGTAGTGTTCTCTCCTTCACTTACAACTCTATTAAAATGGTAGTCTTGAAAATAAATATCTCCTTTCTCCATAGAAATTATAGTATTTTTTTTGGCTAAGGGTGTACATTTTCTATGCTGCCTGGAATTATAGTGATTTAGTGTGTCTGTGCTTTTTGGATTTGGGTGTGTAATTAATCGTTGAATTTTTGTTTCTGTGAATCATTGTTAAATATGAATATATACCAGTGGCTAAAATTTAGATATAGACATAAACATTTTAAGTACTTTAAAGGTTAATTTTAATGTACTGTTTTATTCCTTCTTTCAGAATTAATATGGAATCACAAGATTAAATGCCAGGAAGTTGAGATACATGGTATGATCAGCAAATTGTAATGAGGGAATGGACAGTGGTCAGTGAGGTTAGGGAAGGCTCTCTTGGGAAAAAGTCTTTTTCCTGATATTTGAACTGTGAGGGTAATAAATTAAGCAAAAGTATAGTAAGCAGAACCCAGAATTAGTACCAAATGGTCAGCCACTATTATGTCTTTTGAGCTTTATCTAAATTACTGGAAAAGACAATGCAAAAATTTGAGCAGGGAGTTACTTCATCTTATTTAATTAAACACTTTGATTACTCTGAGATGAACAAAGAGTATCAGGAATGGATGCAGGGAGATCATTTAGAAAACCATTACCTTCATCTGGGTGAGACATAATAGAAATTAATCCGGAGAGTTGGGGGGTTGGAGACCTGGAGAGGAATCATTGGTTTAAGAAGTAGTTAGGAGATGAGATTGATAAGACATGGTGATTGACAGGATATGGGAGGTGAAGAAGAAGCTGATACTAAGGATGATTCCATTCTGAGTATAGTCACTCATCAAATTTGGGCATAGAGGTTTAATTTTCAATGCATGGAGTTTGAGATGTTCATGAGACAGCTAAGTGTTGGATAGCAAATAAAAAGTTTAATGGAACTAAAGCACAGAGAGAAATGTTCCAAGATGTGTATATATAATTTACAAATGTATATGAATGAGATTACCTACTACGGTAATATAAAGAGCTAAAAAATGTTGAGAAAGTACTTCAACTTACATGGAAAAAAGATTGTACTTGTTTTTCATAGTTCTAATGTAAATTAGTATCAGTAGGTATACATTACAGATAAGTTAATATCATATAAGTATTAAAAAAGAAATTGAGACCTTCATGGCTCCAGGAGTAAGAAATTAGCTTTGGAAGTGGTAATTTCTCATTGACATATGTGATAGATCAAAGACTAGACAACTAGAAAGTTTTAGACATTAAAGATTCTTTTTGAAACCTGGTATTATTTCTATTATAAAATCAAAACAAGGGATCATGGGTGGCTCAGTCAGTTGAGTGACAGATCTTGGTTTCAGCTTAGGTCATGATCTCAGGGTTGTGAGATTGAGCCCCATGTGGGAGCTCTATGCTCAGTGTAGAATCTACCTGAGATTCTCCCACTCCTTATCTCTTTGCCCTTCCCCCTCCTCTCTCTTTCCCCCTCTCAAATAAGTCTTTAAAAAAATAAAATCAAATCAAAAGAAATAAAATATTTCCATTCTCTTATTTGTAACTTGTTATAAGAAATATGGGTTCTTTAATTATTTTAAAAGAATACTAGTGATGATTAAAAGGAAATAAAAATGAGAGGAAGATAAAAGAAACAGAGTTGACAAAAGTCAATAATTTTTGAAAATCATAATATGCCATCTGTAAATACAAAGCTAGAATTACCATACTTTGAAAAAATTCCTATTTAAAACAGAGGTTTGATATCTCTATGAATCCCAAGGTCAGTCATTGTACTTAGAGAAATAGAGAAGTTATTCCATGTTGTAGTTAAACTTTATGGAGTATTTTGTAGTATAATTTAACTGTTTCAGGTTTTATGTCCATCATAATAATTGTCCTCCCACAAAGATAATAGTAAGAAATAGAGCAATGGGAATAACTCTTAAAAGCCATTGTAAACATCATATAACCCAACAAATTTGGTATTTGGTGCTTCCTCTATGAATTATTCATGGGGAGAGGAATACTGAATCATTCACTGCATTCAGCAGTGGGGTACTTCTAAAATGCTGCAGAGGGAATCACAGCACATTTTTTACCAAAACAGCAAATATGTGAGAGCCATAGCTTTTTTCTTTTTTTTTTTTTAATTTTGTCTGCTTTTACATAACCATTTTAATGTCTAAAGAATGCTAGAATTAGAAAATGCAGAAGTTCTATTCAACTTCATACTTTATTAGCTATTTTAAATGTTACAGGTACAGAACAACACATTATGTTGTAAGCAGTAGAAAGACTATAATTATTGGGTTGCACTCTGAAACACATTATAACTTGGTTCTTGTCAATCCATACCTTTCAACAGCTATTTTAAAATCTTGGTTATTTTCAAAGAGAAAGAATGACCAAAACCCATGAGAAGTGGTAGAGCAAATATTAGGGTTTCCCTAGAACATTATCCATATCGGCTTTCTTTTGTAGGATCGAACATTTACTGAGAGTACTAATTTCAAACTTTGTTCTAAGGCAGTACTGTCTAAAAAAGTTATAATGGGAAGTGGAAATGTGAATCACAAATGTAATTTTTAAAATTTTATAGCCATACTACTATACTATACATACTATTGGTAAAATTATTTCAATAGTTTTAGCAAATACATAAAAATATTACCATTTCAACATCTAACCAATATAAAAATTAATGAGGTATTTTACCTATTTTATACAATACATCAGTATCTGCTTTGTATTTTATTTTATTTTTAAATTTTTATTTATTTATGATAGTCACAGAGAGAGAGAGAGAGGCAGAGACACAGGTAGAGGGAGAAGCAGGCTCCATGCACCGGGAGCCCGACGTGGGATTCCATCCCGGGTCTCCAGGATCGCGCCCTGGGCCAAAGGCAGGCGCCAAACCGCTGCGCCACCCAGGGATCCCTGCTTTGTATTTTAAACTTATAGCACATCTCAGTTCAGACTAGTGACACATTTCAAAGGCTCCATAGCTGTACATGATTAGAGACTGTTATATTGCATGCAGAATTCTAGATTCTCAAACATGACATATTCATAATTTTTGATTATCCCGAAAGATATGTGGAAGTTGGGAGACATGAGAAAGGATTTCAGGATTGAAATCTAATAAACACCAAAACCAAAATAAAAGTTAATTGCAAAGAACATAAAACCCAGCCTCATCACTTACACATGATGAAATCAATAAATTAATTGATTGTGAATAAAACGGAGTATAATGCTAGGTAGTAACTGACAAGGTTCTTGACTTTGCAGGTGAATCATGAGTGAATTAAGAGTTATTCATATTTGATATTGAAGGAAGTAAGCAAAACTCTTTTTTTTTTTTTTTTTTTTGTAAGCAAAACTCTTAATCATCCATAGTGGAGTTGGGGTCAGAGTAATATAGGTCCAAGTATCTGTATAGGAATATCATCCATGTGGAGTTGGAGTCAGAATGTCAGAATGGTATACAGATCTAAGTATCTGTACAGATGTATCAGAAGTAAAAAGTCTCAAAAATTAACCAAAAAATATCCTTAGAAGGTAGCATTGTACCTTCATTTAATTATATCCAATTCCAGGAGAAACTAAAGAAAATTGGTCCATCCTTTGATAGCTTATTAAAAATTAATTCAGATGAGCTAAATGCGTCAGTTATAATATTGCCTGGGGATTCGAGAAAAGTTAAATTAAGAAATGTTGACTTTTCCTTGTAGTTGTAAACACCACTCAAAATCACCTACTTTGTAAAAGAATATTTTACATACCACAGTAAGACTGCCCAAAAGACACAAATTGTTTCCAATATATCCTATTTAAATATTTTTATGGCATTTCTCTGCCATCTTATTTTAGTGGTTCTGACTATTCCTCCTAGTGTGTATGATCAGCAGCAGGAAAAAGGCAAACCTTAAAATAATGTGTAACTCAATAAAGTTAAGAAGTTAAGAATTAACACATATGCATTTTTCACGGATGTAATCAGGTAACTTTTCTCTGTAGAAATATGACTGAATGTCTCATAATATAGATGGACAGTACATTCTTATTTATATCAAGTAATCCATATTTATATGGATTTCTTTTACTTTTTGCCCTACTAAATCACCTCTAATAGCAAGACATTATGGAAGAACAATTCATTCATGAATTGTTCTTTAAAATTTCACTAGCAATGAGAATACTGAACTTCTTTTCAGGGCTAAATAAAACTTCAGTGTGCGTACCAAATATTTACTAGGGTTATCAGATTTATCCAGTTACTTTTTCTACTAAGAATTTCATACATAAAAAAGCAGCACAAGAATTATATACCATTCTTTTAACAATGTAGTTTCTTGAATCTTTTGAATCTCTTTTAAAGTTGTATCAGTAGATACCAGCAATTTGTTGAGCTCTTTTCTAGAAGCTGTAGTAAATGTGTGAGGTGAGGCCTTTTCTATGTGTGTGGTCTCTGTGGTCACAAACAAATCTATTTGGTATATTCTTCAGAAGGTAATGTATATATGTAGCATATGAGCTTTCTATAAAAAAATTCTCACTGCAGTTGTTTTTTTTTTTAAGATTTGATTTTATTATTTATTCATGAGACAGAGAGAGGCAGAGACACAGGCAGAGGGAGAAGCAGGTTCCATGCAGGGAGCCTGATGTGGGACTTGATCCCGGGACTCCAGGATCATGCCCTGGGCTGAAGGCAGGCACTAAACCACTGAGCCACCCAGGGATCCCCTCTCACTGCAGCTTAATGAAACTATACAATAGTGTAAATTTTCTGAATTATAATATGAAACATTAAAGGAGTTCTCTTCTTCTTCCTTCTTTTTATAGTATACTAGGAATCTTATTTTCCCTGAGAAAATAGGATAACTAATATTTAGTGATCTTTACAGTTTATCTCCTATTAACATGAAATACTTTTTCTGGCCGCTAGGGTCTTGGAACTCTTCTCTAGTTACTTCCCTCCACACGCAGCCCAACTTCAAGGACAAATTTCTAGACTGTTGTATATATCTCACTATCCTTTACAACTGTTCAGTTTCCAAAATCTTAAACTCTTCATCTGAAACCTTCTATCCCTCCAACTTTCAAATTTCCTCAGTGATGCTGCTACTGACCTTAGCCAGCATTCCTCCTCCCCACACTGCATCTCTACCTGCCTGCTTCATCCTACACCTTCAGTGACCTAGAACTTTGAGTTCCATTTAATGAGGGAGTTTGTAGCTGGCTTTGTTTATCTGTTATCTAACCTGGACACATTCATCACTCATTTCAACTCTGCATTCTTCAGACTTATTTTTTTTGTTCCTCTTAACTAACCTTCCACTACAGAGAACTTGCCATTGAGAACAGCATTTGATTTGTCTTCTCTTCATTTCAGCTGCTGAATGTTTCTAGAGAAACATTACAAAGCCTTGCTGATGAGGTCCATTAGGGTTATGAATATAAAATCTGACTTAACTGCATTATCTCTCTCTCTCTCTCTCTTTTCTGGTTTTCCCAACGAGTTGTTTTGGGCAGACCTAGGCTTGAGGAAGCCTTGAGTGTAAAAGAAGGTGTTGTGTCTTTTGGTGGTGAAGCATAACTTATTTTGACAACTTGGGACCAGGCAGGGCAGTGAGAACTTGGTCTTGGAGTTGTGGAACTGCTTGGTTGCTGGTGGGCACTTGCTGGCTGCAGTCTCCTCTATCATCATGATCTGGATCGAGTGGGCCCAGGTTCAGTGCCTGGTGCTCCCAGTATATGTTGTGGGTGCCACTGCTGGAGACATAGTATAGTCAGGTGCCAAAGTTCTTCACCCTCAAGGTAGATTTCTTAAATACCTGTCCACAGTAGACAACCTTCCCTGAAGACTTCCATCGTCTTCAGCTGAGACACAAAGTACTAGAAGTGAAACTTGGCCACAACATGATTAGGTGCAAATATTTGCCTGGATGGAGGGTAGGAGTATGGTATTTGGGGGTGGGCAGGCAGCACCACATAGTTTTGTACTTGCAGTGTACTCCCCACTCTTGCCACCACCCATGAAAAGAAAAGTCTTAACTGCATTCTTAATAATGTCTGATACCTTTCCCCCCCCTATCTTTTGGCTTCAGTTCCCTTTTTTGTTGTGATTGTTGCTTTGTTTCCAAACTACTAACCCCTACCCTCAACAGATGTCTTGGATTATTTCCTGACTGAGAAAACAAATCAACAGTGATAAAATTTCTTAGCTGCCTCTCTTTACTATCACAGATCCTTCACATCAGCAATTCTAGGATCTATCTCCTTTTCTCCTCCAATTTCCAAGACTGAATACCTTTTCCTTTTCAGGATTAATTCTCTAACCATGTTCTTGGTATCTCTTTCTTCTATGCTTGGTAGGAACTTACTGCATCAAATTTCCTTTCACTTTCTAGTATCTGCAAGTACTTCTTTCCCACAGACCCTTTCTTAAAATGAACTAAAAATGTTTGCTTCTCCCTATCATAAGTAACCTCTCCTACAACCTTACATTTCCCTCAAGTTAAATTTCCATCTTTGTCCTATTCACATCCATACCTTAAAAAATGATTTCCCCATCTCCGACTCATCAATTTACCCAACATAATCTGTCTTTTATTTTACCCATTTTCTCAAATACTCTTTGAAATATTGACTATTGTACTCCCTATTTGATAAATTGAGCTTTTGTTTTTTGTCTCACTTAATAGTGATCACAAAGTGACATTGTTGGATCCTCATGTTTTCTGTGAGATTATCTTCAACAAAAGAACATTATATTCTTAGCTTTAAGTGCCAGGATAGCTTCTAACAACACCCAGGCAGTGCTGTTAACATCAGCCAGTTCCTAAATACAAAAGGGCTGACTTTCTCCTTCTCAACAACAATGATGGTGATGATATTAGTAACAAATGATAAATGCAGTTGGTGTTTATGTTGTTACTGTTTTACGTGATTGATATATATTAAATCTTTTAATTCTCACACCACTCCTGGATAGATACTATGATTTTCTCCATTTTGTAGAAATTAAGACACCAGAATGGGAAATAAAAGAGCAACAAAGCTGATAATATTTAGAGACCAGACATCTCAGCTATTTCTTACACTCTTTTCGCTCCCAATTGTACTTGTCTTAGGGACTTGGCCTCTTATTTTGCATTAGCTTCTTTATGATTTTGTGAGGTACAACTCATCAGTGCCTCATCTTCTGTTCACGCTGAATCTTTCTTGCCTCCTGCCCCAAGACATCTCTTTTGTTCCTGAGGCCCACTTGGTATCTTTGCATGAACGATCTAGGAAGGGCAGGAAAGTTAAAGCTTTTGGAGAAAACATTTAAGGTTGTTGAGAGTTAGTGAATATTCTCCCTTTCAGCCTCTGCATGGACTATCCTGAAATGCAATAGTTAATGGTCTCTTAGAAGACTGTCCTACAATCAAGAGATCAAATCTTAAATAAATATTATTTGCTCTTTCTAAATCTTGACTCTCCCAAATTTCTCCTCACTTCTGATTTTCTGGAATTATCCTCCCTAATAAATGGGTAATATACAGGTTTTTATGCCAGGTTTTGCTTTTTGAAGAACCCAGGCAAACTGGATCAAAACTGAAAACTCCACCTGGATTGTCTATAGTCTCTCCTTACTTATTAAATTGAGCGTGGACGTTGACAACACTAGCTTTAGAAGATAAATCTCAGTTGGACTCTGGATGTTGACACTAATAAGCAATGTGACCTTGAACAATTTATTTAATATAAATAAACCTGTCTTAAAAATTAGAGGTAACAGTATTTACTTTAAATAGCTCTATCTCCCTATCAAGGGTTATAACAAATTTAATAGTTTGCTGTGACAAACATACTCTCTGACATATAACATGTAAGTATTATTTTTTATTATTATTAATATCTTTCAAAATTTTGTCTTTCTCCTTTGTTCCAATGTATGTTAATGTTAACACCACCTAACCTACCACCAAAAGGAAACAAATTTTAAGGAAATCATTGACTCTTCCATCTCCTTCAGTTCTTTCTCCTCCCAAACTTTCATTATATAATTGCTGAATACATTAAGTTTATCTTTCAAATACCCTCTTGTATCAGTTCTTTATTAATCTTGCCATCTTCATTTCCAGTATCTCACCATTATTTGCAATAATAGCTCACCTAGTCAAATGATTTTTCTTGCCTACTTTCCTTGACATGTTACAATCTATCCTTTACTTTCCTTAGTCTTTTAAAACATAGCCCATTCATCACTAATAATACTGCATTGTAATTGATTGCTTATTTCTCTGTGATTCTCAAGAGTTTATCTGTCTTGACACTATCGGTATTTTTGAGTGTTTAATTATTTATTATGGGGGCTCTTTTTTTTTTTTAATTTTAGGATGTTTAACCATTATCTCTGGCCTCCATCTAATAGATGACAGCAGTGTCCCCTTCCCAGTTGTGAGAAAGAAAAGCATTTCCAGACTTTACCATATGTTCCCTGAGGGAAAAGCTACTCTGGTTTATACTACTGCTCTAAAAAGTGAAGACAGGGGTTATATTTTATTGAACTAAATCCGTAACAACAAGCACCATGTTGGAAAAATGATAAATGTTCAATAAATATTTTAGTAAATGAATGAATGAGTTCTCTATCCAAAGTATTCTTTTTTTTTTTTAAATTTCAAGGACCACTCTTTTATCTATGCTTCTGTAGCTTTTAGCATTCTGTTGTGCATATGTCTGTTTCTCCAATTACATTTTACAATTTTCTTGTATCCTTAACCCCCACAGAATGAGTGGAATATAGTAGGTTCTCAAGGAATACATATTCAATTATATTTAATTATTAAATTAATAATATTAATTAAATTAATGATAAATTATTCCATGGATATGTTCAGACTACATGTTTTTTTTATTTTGAAGGTACTATATGAAAACAATTGTATGTTATTAGCTCTTGCATGAATTTCCTTTTATGACACTTATGTTAGCTTTAATTAACAACTGTGTGTTTAATTATTTAATATCAATTTCTGTAGGGTATTTGAGACTTAAGACTGTGGATACCTTTTTTTTCTCTCCCACATGAGTAACATAGAACTTTGTGCAGAGTACATATTCATTAAATTTTAAATCTTTGTCAAATGAATGAATAAAACAAATTCATGCTGCTGCTAAATGACATGGAAAACATACGTATTTGGAGAATTTGACTGAGTATATGTATCATGGTTTACTGACTTATATGATGCAGTATCTTTGATCCTATATTATATTATGAAGTTTTAAAAAGCCTCATCTTTGTCAAATTAGTGATAAAGTAATTTGCCCCTCTAAATCATTTCACAAAAGAGAGAACTTGAGGCTGTCATAAGTCAATACATGAGATATTTGATATCTCAGACTTGCAATCTCCTATTGCTCAGCATGTTCATTTTTTTCCAGTACTAATGAATTAGCCCATGGATCTTAATTGACATATTGACCTTGAAAACTCTAGAAAAGCATTTCTTCTGCCAGCTTCATTATCTATGGCTTTATTAGCCAAGGAAATTTGACAATAAAACCTGAAACAATCACAATTAATCTATTTACAGATGCTATAAATTATATTTCTATCAAGTAAAAATAACTAGTGTAATCCTTAACATTGGATCTCACAAAAACATTTCAGTCTCATTCCAAATAGGAAATAAGTAGCTTTGTTCTGTTATTGTCTGAAACTACTTATTAACCCATTTTTAAAAATCTCAACAATGAATGTTTTATAAGAATTTCATAGAACAGAATATTGTTTAAAGACTCTAAATTTAGTGTCTTGAGGAATGTTCTCACATCAGAGGAAAACAGCATGCTGTCTTAAAGAACATTAAAACTAAGAGAGAAAAAATTCTCTTTTCATACATATTGCTGTGTATTTTCTTTCCTTACCATGGTTTCCTGTTGTTCCCAGTAGGGATCCCAATTTTAGAATATGTGGTAGACATCTGTACTAGAGAAGCTAAAGCTCAAAATTGTTCAGGAGAAACTAAGATATGGCTTTTCACTTGACAAGAAATTGGAAGCAAAGAAATCATAGTAAGCAGCCTGCAATAAATGACCTCTAATAGAAGTGTGACATGTTTTTTGTTATTAACTGACTTAGAATTTTCTGATGGAAATATGCCAAAATAAATTTGAAAGTGATCCTAACCACAAGCAGTTATATTAGGCACCTGTTGACTCTTCTATATCATGCATAACTTAATGAAAAAGACCATTGTTTCTCACAAAAGTGTGTGACTATGTTCCTGACAGGGAGTAAAAATTACAAAAGTAATAAACTGGCTTTTTAACTTAAAAACTACTGATATTTGTGTGGATGTTTTATTTTAGCTGAGGGCCTCTCTGTTATACAATGTTTTTATTTTGTTTCAGCTTCTAGCAAATACATAGATATTTTCCAGGACATAAAATGCATTATTTTGTTGTATCAGTTGCCTAAAGAAACACATTCAAATCCCTCAGATAATAATGGTCAGTCTTATATGTACCCTAATAACCTAACCTCACTCCATTTGTCCCTTTGTTTTATCCTTACAACTCTACACAGTATGAAAGCATACATAGTGCTTTCATAGAAATGCTGATGCTGTTATTTCCTGTGCCTAGAATGAAAACCCCACTGTTTGTCTCCCTGGAATACTATATCTTACCTTTCAAATCTCAGTTTGAGCCAATACTCTCTCCTCTCTGAGCTATCAATGACTCTTCCAGGCAAGCTTAGCTGCTTCTTCCTCCAAATATCCAAATCCTTCTTGGATCTTTATTTTCCCCCCTCCACTCTCTTCCCTCTAGAACAGATTACCAGAGGGGTTAATCTTAAAATCAAAATCAATAGCCCTGGTAATGTCACTTGCCTCTGCACTGATCAGACCACATTTAGAAAATATCTTTAATCTTGGCTTTTGTAGAGCAACATTGATGAATCAGAACATTTTCAACGAAGAAAAGGATCTTAAAGCCATAATATCATGAGCTTCCATTTTAATGCAGTTTTAAATTGAGAATAAGGATATCTGGTACTGTTATAAAAGTGAAATAAATTAACACATACAAATGCTGTTAATCTGGAAAGTAATTTTTAATAAAAGTGTTTCATGCCTATTTACCAACATTACTCTCCTTGTATTGAGTGCTCATGTCAATGTCAGAAATTTGTGAGATTGTTTTCATATTCCTTAATACCAGCATATTAATACTAAGCACACAATACACAATCTTTACAAGAATATGAAGAAGAATTGAAATGAATATCCACCAAGGGAAAACATTATTGTTTACTTTCAACTCGCTAATGGACCATCATGTAGAACCTCATTAGCTCCAAATGATAGCACAAGAAAAAGTGTGGGTAGCTTTCGTATCAATATTGGGAAAATACTTAAAACTTTTAAAAATGAGACACAAATGGTTTATTCCAAAACCCAAATAACCTCTGCTAGTTGAAATACATGAAAGCAGTTGATACAAATGATTAGAATATAGGAATAATTTAAAAGTTATAAGCTAAAAATAAGAGCCTAATCTTAAATTTCTAGAAACCAATCCTTATAATATTCTTCAAAAAGATTTTATGCATGTAAGGGTACATATATGAACATTGATACATCCTTAAAATATTTTACACTGAAGATGTTCTCCCTATTTCCATTTATGTTAGATGGGTTCATCTGTGTATGTGTGCGTGCGTGTGTGTGTGTGTGTGTGTATGAGTGTGAGTGTGTATATCTCCAGTTCTTTATTACTGGATATTACTGAGCTTATTAATATAAACAGTGTTGTTCTGAGCAATATGAACTGTCTTATACTTTTTTTTTGAACATTTGCCCTTTAACTTGCATTTAAAATCAGTTTCTTTAAATATTTTAGCTACAAGTTCTGATTAGTGAAGACAGAATAGATGCTGCAGGCACTCAGTATCAGCTCCCAACCCCCCCTCCTCCAGGCCTTGCTTCTCTGCTCAAGATCCAAAGGGGCACTAAGTGGCTCCTGGTGTCAAGTGGCCACTGCCTCAGGCCTGGATATAGCTGGATACAAAGTAATGAAGCCCAGCAGCTTTCCTGACAAGTATTTAAACTTGCTCCAGGCAATTCCAATGATTGTACCCAGACCCAACGGGCAATATCACCTCAGAAGTGTGTTAGCATCTTGGGGCTGGTTTCCACCATAGTCCACCCACCCTCCCCAAGACCTGCATTCTGCAGATGAAGCACTTAGGCCCCACTCCTCAAGGGCCACGATGCAGAGAAACAGAGCTGCTGCTTCAGTCCGAGTGCTCCCACCCAGGGCCTTTAAAAGCTCAAATCAATCCAAGCCAGTCCACAGGAAGCCTCTTCACCCCAACCTCACCAGGCTCTGGCTCTTGGCACCACACCGTGTTCCAAAGTATCTTGGGGACTTTTCCTAAAGATTTAATGTTAAAAGGAAACCAAAGAAATAGACTGCCATGAGGTAATAAAGTATTCATCAATGTAACTTTTCAGAGGCTTTTCTTTAAAATATTCCCTTTTTAAAAAGATTTTATTTATTGATGAGAGACACAGAGAGGCAGAGACAATGAGAGGGAGAAACATGCTCCCTGTGGGGATCCTGATACAGGACTCCATCCCAGAGCCCCAGGATCATGACCTGAACCAAGGGCAGATTCTCAACCACTAAGCCACCCAGGCTCCCCCTTTAAAATATTCCTGCAATGGAAGTAAAGCTAGACTAAATGGTCCCTAGTAGCTCTTCATAATTCTAATATAAAAAATTAACAAATTTGTTTGTTGCTATTTACACTAAGTAATATTTCTTGACTTTAGCTATATATTACAACCATCTGAAAAACTTTTTTCTTTTTTATTAACATCTGGAGAAGTTTTAAAAAAAAATAATAATGCTCAGGTTTTTATCCTGATGGATTAAATCAGAATCCGTAGGGATGGGTCTCAGGCTGTTTTAAAAGTTCCTAGACTATTCTAATGTGCATTTAGCGTTGAGAATTACTGACATAAAAGGTCAAGTCATTAACCTTGTTTATCAATAAGTTTGAAAACAAGAATAGAGGTAGCAAAGGTACAAGAACTTTATGGAATTGATTTTCTTCTCTTAGAGCAGAATGTGTGAAGTATGACAGTAATTTAAAGAGCAGAAATAAACTGCAGAGAACCTCAGACAATGCCAAGACAAGTCTTTGGTAAACGCTGGTCATTTTCTCATAGCAGATACTCCTTTTTTTCCCCCCAACTCTTTCTCTGCTGGTGCCTTATACAGAGGAGGAAAAGGTCCATATTTGCCTGCATTCTTTCTCATTGTTATTCATTGGTCCACGGAAGCTGAGATGGGCATCTCAGTTTATTTAATCAATGGTTCTCTACAAGAAGGTTAGGAATCATCTCTGTGTATCAGAACTGATATGTAGCAGTGTCCATCAGAAGAGATTAGTAGGCTTCTGTCAAGGTAGATGCTGCAGGGTAGAATGAAACCTGAAGCTAGGTTAAGTAATTGGGTTCTTGTTCAATAAAAGTGCTTGTTTGTGCTGTGTAATGAAAGATCCTTGGTGCAATGGATGTCTGAATCCAAATACCTTTCGGATTTTCTGATGGATAGAGATAAGGGTGAGAGGGATTTAATTTAGAACTATTGAAAAACTTTAAAGAGATTAGAAAAAAAATTGGTAAATTCACTTTCTTTTTAAAAATCAGGATTCTTTGTTACTTATGAGGGCTGGCTATTTTTTTTTAATTGACAATAAAACTTTTTGTTTTTGTTTTTTGTTTTTTTGGGTTTTTTTTCTCCCATCCATTTGCAATCATTAACTGACCTTTAAGATTCAGGTTATGAAGAAGATAATGGAGAAATTATCTCCCAATCCATGTGAGGATAACCTGAATTTAGGAAGTGTTAACTTTTTGAGTCTTCATTGGAACGTTTCATCAAAGTTTTAGGCACAGCATTAGTGAATAGAACAAACTTATGTCTTGATTCAAGTGATTTTTTTTCCCATAAAGTCAGTACTCACTTGCATATCTAAGCTTCTATTGAAAATATCAACATTTAAACCAAATTCTTTTAAGAACATACTTTAAAAACTTATCTAATTAAAAATTTCATGTGAGCAATCAGAGCAGTGTGGAATAATGGGTGGAATTTGGTGAAATATATTAATCTGAATAATAAAATCATTCATGCATTGGGTTTTTTAAAGCATTGTCCCAAATAATTTTAGTGAGTAACTATTTGAATCTATTTACTTTCCTTGAGGTAATAAATCTGTTTAAGAAATGAGAAATAAAGAAAAGGCCTTATTTTTTTCACTCCACTAAAATAATATTTGACAAAATGAAAGGCTTTATTTGTCAAGAAAAAAGGGATACAAAACTTGAAGAGGGGTGGATGGACAACTCAGAGGGAAAAAAAAATTGTTGAACAAATAAGATCTATATTTAAAGTCCCTGCACTACATGGCACATTCAGAGTATTTTGATCCTTGGTGCAAATCACATCCATCTTGTCCTCTCAGCCTCTTATTTCACATCTATATATCATACTCTCTAACCCTCTTGCCACTGGGTGATCTTCTCATTCATACTTCACCTATTTTTGTTCTTTTCTCAGATTTCCCTCTCTCCTTTCTCTCCTCTGGAGATAAATGATGATAGATGGTAGATAGATAGATAGATAGATAGATAGATAGATAGATAGATAGATGATAGATAGATGATAGATAGATATTACTTATATATATCTATAGATAATATATGCATATTGTATATAGATAGATAGGAATTTATATATAATCTCCAAGGTCATTATCTTTTAAGTCAGAGTTCTACAAATAAATGCTTATTGTAATTAGTTTCCCTTTAGAGTTGCCTAGCAAGCCACATGAAATAGCAGAGCTAGGAAGTAAGAACACTGAATTGAAGCAAAGGTTCAACTTAAAAATTTGTAAATCTTGGCAGCTTCTAAGCACTTTAGAGATACATTTTTTTTTTTTTTTTTTAGCAGAGGGTCAAAGGTGCAGCAGATGATGCATAGCTGAGCTGTACTAAAGATGGGAGTGTCTCCTGATGAAAAAATTACTCTTAGCCTCTGGGAAGCTGTCATGTGAAAGGCTGAATTAATAATACTTTTGAAAAGAGACAACTGTCTTCTGGAAAGTAACCCTCCTTTAAAAAATTTCAAGAGTTGGACTTTCCATTTATCTCTCAATGAGGAAGGAGACCTTCTCTATTTTCCCTGACTAACTCTTGACTTCATTTTAGAACTGACAAGTTTAAACAAGATGAGAATCAGATTGCCTCTGCCTATCTCATTCTTTTGGCCCTAGCCGACAACATAATTAATGTTGCTGTAGGAAAAAGAAAAAGCATTCTTGATGAGAACTTTTTCCTGTCTCTTGCAAGCACAGAACACTGAATTGCATGTGAGGATAGAATGAAACCTGAAGCTAGGGTACATAGTCTTTTTGACATACTAGTAGGGGAGGTATCCTCCACTATTTTTTATTTTTGTGTGTGTATTAATTTATAAGTTAAGCCCAATGTACTTTTATCTTTTTATTTTTTGATGGTGTACAGAAGTTGATAATTGCCATAGTGTAAAAATAGCATCCAAAACAAAAGAAAAAAATAATGCATTCACATGCATATAGTTTCTTCTGCTGGCCTTTCCTATAACATGTGATTTTCTTTAGCATGTTTGTTTTTGGATATTTTTCTGGGGAAATTCACTGTAGTCAAGTGTTAGAGTTATGTCAATAGCAATCAGGCATCTGTTATAACTAGTTCTCTTCAGTTCAGGGCTTCACATGTTCTTACCTAGACTATCAAAATTGTCTTTCAACGTCAATTTGAAACATCAACATCAAATTTCTACAAACTCCAGAAGACTTCCCATCTTCTTTTGCAAGTCAGGTTTCCTCCTCAGAATTCTTTAATTTCTATTCCTTACCTAGTTAATTGTGAATGCTTTATTTTAGCACTCAGTTGTCAATACTTAGACCCATAGTTGAGTTCCTATCCTGATACTTTTATATGCTTCAATTTCTGATCTCTAAATTATGTATATGGAACTATTCAGACGTCACCCATGATATTCAATCAACATGGATTGTTTTATAATCTGTGTATTTACTGTAATTCCATTAATTTATCAAGACCAAATTTAAATTCCATTTCATCCACAACTCTTTTCCCCTCATTTGTGCTCTTCTCAGCATCCTTGCCTACCATCCACTATCACCATGGGGACTCCATCATATTAACTGCTAATTGTTTCTATGTTCGTTCTTGTACTATTGCAAATGCACAGTACTTTGTGATTATTTATTCACATTTATAACTGTCTGCCTTATAAGAACCACAAAATAGGAATAAAGTCTTTGTACCTAATACACTCTCTACCCAACTAATTCTTTGTAAATATATGCCATGAATTAAATAGTTATTATAGAGAATATATATAAAGTTTTTTCTTACATTTATTTTTTAAAGGAATGATTAGATTATTACCAAAAAAAAATGTACTAAGAATGCCTTGGATGCCTTCTGTAGATAAACTTGCATTCTGTCAGGAAGAGAAACCTACATCTGTTTTCAAAGGCAGAAAATTTGCTTTTTCTTTTTTTCTCTGATAGCAATGAGAAACACTTTAGCCTTCCGTTTTTTAGTCAAGAGTAGAATGGTGTTATTTATCATGCATTGATTTGTTGTCTCTGAACTTACAAAATAGGTGGTTTGGCTATTTACAGTCAGTATAAGAGGTTATATATGTTCAAGGTTGTAGATGAGGACCATTAGAATAAGTCCTTTGGGACTTTAGATATATGACAAAGATATATCATCCAAGTAATTAAGGATAGTATAGAAAGATAAAATGGCTTTATTTATTTATTTTTATAAATATTTTATTTAAATTCAAATTGCCAACATATAGCATAACACTCAGTGCTCATCTCATCATGTGCTCTTAGTGCTCATCACTCAGTTACCCCATCCCCCCATTCTCCCCTTCTGCAACCCTTTGTTTCCCAGAGTTAGGAGTCTCTAATGGCTTGTCTTCCTCTCTAATTGTTTCCCACTCTGTTTCCCTCCTTTCTTTTATAGTCCCTTTAATTATTTCTTATATTCCACATATGCATGAAATCATATGAATATTGTCTTTCACCAAAATGTAAGCGGTCTTCTAATGAAGTTGATGTCATATTGTCCTTTATAGAAATCCATGTAGAATACAATTCCCAAGTTCTCATTTTGTGGTTATAATTTTATTTTGAAATGATCTTTTTATAATAGGAATCAATATTCGATCTGGTGGATCTTAAGTATGCTTAGAATTATTTAACTATTTGTAAGTTGGAAAACTGAGGAATAGGCATGAATCATTTTTTTTCAGTTTTAGTTTCTATGAAATATATATAATGTTTACTCTGAGCTTATTGTAAGTAATAATTTTCTCCTGTTACAGGTAAGGGAATATAATTGATAATTTATGTAGAGTTTCCAGTAAAAATAACTAACGAAATGGTCTTAGTACATATTTTATGCATACAATTCAAAACTTCCATTTGCAGAGCACCTGGGTGGCTCAGTGGTTGAGCATCTGCCTTTGACTCGGGTCGTGATCCGCGGTCCTAGGATTGAATCCTGCATCAGGCTCCCCACAGGGAGCCTGCTTCTCCCTCTGCCTATGTCTCAATCTCTCTCTCTGTATCTCTCATGAATAAATATTTTTTTAAAAATCTTAAAAAAAAAAAAAAAAAACAGAACAAAAAACACTTCTGGACAGCCCGGGTGGCTCAATGGTTTATGCCATCTTCAGCCCAGGGTGTGATCCTGGAGACCCGGGATCGAGTCCCACGTCGGGCTCCCTGCATTGAGCCTGCTTCTCCTTCTGCCTCTCTCTCTCTCTCTCATGAATAAATAAATAAAATCTTAAAAAAAAAAAAACCACTTCTATTTGAATGGAATAAGGATATCCCAGGATTCACATCAAATGGCTGTAATATACCCACTTAATGTTATCTAATCTTCCATCAAAAGCTTATTTGGTGTTACTTTTTTCTCTAATAGATTTACCATATTAGAAATTCATATAATAAAATAATTAATATTAATATTTCTTATAACTTATTCATTTATTTAATG
The DNA here is from genome assembly GCF_048418805.1 of Vulpes vulpes. Taxonomy (NCBI): domain Eukaryota; kingdom Metazoa; phylum Chordata; class Mammalia; order Carnivora; family Canidae; genus Vulpes; species Vulpes vulpes. The sequence goes on along the minus strand of NC_132783.1, from coordinate 105,371,585 downwards.
CAAATAAAGCACTTAGCAAATTGTTTTCCACAAAGTAAACACTCAGTAAATGTTTCTCATTGTTATTAAAATTATTTATTTTAATGGTTAAATATTACAGCATGTGATTTATTTAATATAGCCCCTACTAATGGACACTACTCCTAAAATTTCAATTGAAGTTTAATTGATTGTTTCCAATTAAATTTCTGAATTTAGTTGAGCTTTCTTATTCAGGTTGTTTGGTGAATGAATATAATTTTCCTACTTTTTCAAATAATGTATGATAAGACATGATACACTATACCTAATAATTGTACAAAAACCAAATCCATGTTTCTTTGATGATTCAGTAATCCCATTAGGAATTATCCCCTCTAGGTTCACTTTGACCCTGAGTTTCCATTTTGCTATTTATTTGTGCCATTATTAATACTTATTTTTATTGAGAAACACTTTTATTGAGCACCGGGGTGGCTCAGACAGTCAGGTGTCTGCCTTCCAGTCAGGTTATGATCTCTGGGTGCTGGGATCAAGTCCCGCCTGGGGGTCCCTGCTCAGCTGTGAGTCTGCGTCTCCCTCTCCCTGCCCCTCCCCCCTGCTTTTGTTCTCTTTCTCGCTCAAAAAATAAATAAAATCTTTAAAAAAATAAGAAAAGAAATACTTTTATTTATTAAATGCTTTTTAATTTTATTTATTAAATACTTATATTAAGATTTTCATAACAATAAATAACATTAATAAAAATTTAATAGCTATCTTTTCTTTATTCTCCTTTTGGCTCATGTGGAGTTGTAATCAAAAGTGAGAAGCTCCCTACTCACAAGGAGCATATAGACTAGTGGGAGTAACATATTAAACTAATAACCACTAAAAATTTCTGGTTTTACTAATAACCACTAAAAAGTTCCCTTCATAATCAATTCCCTAAATGACTTGTTATAAAATTAAACCTTTAGAAATTCTTGTGTTGGCTTCCATAAACCTGATTGCTACTAGGGTAAAAGGGGTAAAGTTGATTTCTTCAGCTTGCTTTTTGGTGAATCAGCCATATTGAATCACATCTTTGAAGCATAGCCTTCAATAGCCAACACACGAATACTGCTATACCAGATTTCCTATTGGTATTTAGTCCTAGTCTTGTCCTCTGTGCTATAACCACAGGGCTAAAAGCCTATATGATCCAAATCCTTTGTCAGCATTGATTCCACTAATGAGAATGGAAGACTATTTACTCTGATAGTAAAAGGCATATGTGTGGGTTTCAGCAGATATAAATTTTGCATCAGTTTATGGCTTTCCCCAATGAATCTCCTGCCTTGTTACTACAACAGCTGTGACTTTTAGGGTTCAATTACTTCAGAGCTAGGAAAGACTTTCCCTGACCTTCACACTTAACAATACATCAAATGGTCTTGTAAACACTTAATACCCTATGTTAAATAATTTTTTTGTGAAATGCCTAGAATAGCTTTGTTTTTCTGATTGACCACTGACTGATAAAATTTATTCTTAAATATAAACTACAAAATAGTTAAATTTTGCAGCATATATGATCTGGCTGGTTAAAGGCACACTTCTATCCAAGACCTCTATGTATACCCCTCAGTGTCAGAGAATTACAAAAAGTTGAATACTCTCCCACTTAGTCATTTATTTGAATGGAATGATTTGCCCTTATTAATCTCTGTCTTCTGTAGTTTTTCTTGATATTTCACTTCAGTACTATAGTTACCAGATTTTCCTTGTTTCAGAACCATTTTTTGGAGCTGCTTTCTAAACGTTTCCTTATGATTGTCCAAATCAGACCCCAAACCCATCATTACCACCTATATGCAAATTATTTACCCAATTCAGTCTTTGTAATGAGAATATTTTTCATGCTTCAACCCAGAATAATTTTTTGCTACTTCTCTTTTGTCCTGCTGCCCCAAATCATGTCAACTATTTATTAAAAATCTATTACAGCTAAGTCTTTCCTTTTCGTTCTCATTGTTCTGCTGTCCAACCATTCAACAAGATGACCTCTACTTTGTGGGTGGGAATTTCAATGCTAGTAAACTTAAATTGTCCTGGAGTACCTCAGAGTCTGTCAGCTAGAGGTGCATAAAACTATAAAGATGTTAGAGAATTATTTTATGACCAGAATAAAGGGGAAGAAAAGAACAAGAGATTAAAATATTCATCAAAAATCTATTTACATTCCTTAGGTTGTTTTATTTATTTGGTAATCTCTTCATTAATCAATGAACCCCATAAAGGCATGAACTATATATATTTATTCTAAATAATACCAGTGTCTGTCACTTGGAAGATGCCCATGAGTATTTATTTATTGAATGACAGAGTGAATGCTGTAAAAATAATGTCCTAAGGGAAATGATAGCTTGATCATACTCTACAGTGTTCAGACTACATCTGGACAATTATATGATTTATGATAAACTATTAACAAACATAAATGTGTGCTTACTATAGACCATGTTATATATGTATCATATCTGTTTATATTGCCTTTTATAGTAGACTTAGATTTACACTGTTCTTTTTTAATCTTTGTAACACTGGTGCTCGTAGAATATAGCATATAGCATAATTGATGCCCAACTAATCTTGTTTTATGATGGTATTTCAGTTAGAATTCCAGGCTAATCATAATAGCATACACGGGAAGGTTAAGAAAGTAAAAGAGAAGAAAATAGCAATGATGATTTTTAAAAGATTTAAAATGTCTTAATTTGGGGTTAGTAAACTTACTTTTTCTCATACCATAGACTTGAACCTGGCCAGATAGAAGGAAGTTCTGGAAACAAACAGTGAAGAGGTATAAAGAATAAAATTGAGCATTATTAAGCATACTCTTAGCAATACATGGACTATCAATGTTATAATGACCATATATAGGTGATATATTCACATTACAACTGCATTAATGAAAATGACACTAGCTTCCATGGCAAACACAATAGTTATTACAATTTATTTATAATTAAGTAAAATTTTAAAAAGTGATGTTCTTAATTGTCAAGCAGCTTCCTACATGGTAATGTAGAGACCTAGGCTTATCATAGTGTAGCCTTTCTCTTCTCTATAGCCTGAGAGTCCTTTGCATTCAGCCAATGAATGAATGGAGAGAAATGTGGAAGATTATATTTGGGTGGTTTTAAGACCTGAAAGCAGTGCACATCATTCTCATTCAGGTTGATTTGAAATTAGTCTCTTGGTCACCTCTAACTTCCAACAAAGCTGAGAAATTCAATCAGACTATATACACAGAAGGAATTAAAAAAGAATTTAGCATGCATGTATGTATCCAGTGTCTGGCAGCATGTAATTGTTTAAACTGTGAGATTTATGTAGAGTTTTCCAGAATCACCATATTCCTTCTACTATAGTGTAGGGGCATAATTCAAGTACCAAAAGCTGGTTTTATAGAACCTTTGACAGCCCCCAGCCACACTGCGAATAGAGCCATGATCAACACCCACATGCAGATCAACACCCCTGACTTTACTCTGTGTTGATGAAATGCCCAGATGATATTTACATTAAGTAGGCTCTCAGACAAAATGACCTCTAAGGTCCATGTAACTTCAGGATTAAATGCCCATCACCTCTGTGTTCTACTTTGCTTAATGGGCAATGAAGGGACCATGGAATATTCTTAATCAAGAGAATGACCTCATGAAATAAATTTATGTTTTAGGAATATTATTCTCCTTCATTGTGATGTATATTCAACTCCATAAAACAAGGTACTTGAGATGCAGTACTGTTTCTTTGGGAAGAATAGGGAAATGCTAAATAAATGTAATTGAAAGATAATTAGCTCAAAATTATTCCATTCAGTTTGTTTTAATAAATAATCCTTAATAATTTAAGGACTATTCCATATTACTACTACGTGTGACCTATAAAATACTTTAATTCCTTCCATGTGTCTAATTATATATCAAAATCTGTATTATTCTGACAATTGAAATATCATAATAAATTGAGTATATTTGATGAGTTTATGATTCTTTAAGGAATAGAAAAAATGAAATTCATGCTAAATGCATATAACCATTCTTCCTGTCCTTTTTTGACATTTCTGTAAAAATGTCAATAAACTTTTATTGCTACTGATGAATATATTGGGCTGAACATATATCCATCTATTATTTTTTTCCAGTTAAGGAAGTTTCCCTTTATGGTACTCAATACTATTATTTCTGTTTCCACAAGAATTTTTAGCTTTATAAATTTCCTATGAATAATGTTGTTAGTAGGTTTTTAAAATTTATACTTATTTATTTATAAGCAACTTTATATAGTCATAATGTCAAAATTCTCAGATCAATTTATGTAATATAAATTACTCATATATAGTTTTGAATTTGAATGCTATAGATGATATAATATTGCCTTTGGGGGCTAGAAATAACATCCCTATTTTATAATTCAATATATAATAACATAGAATTACACATTCAAACAGTATACAACAAGTACTTACTAAAGGAATACAAATATAAGGAAAATGTAATCATTTGTAGACACATTATTAAAATGTATATATTGATACAGCATGAAAAAACCCTTATGTTCATTTTGAATAACAAACTCGATTTCACTTATGTGATAGAGAGCATTTTCTGAATATAACTTAAGGATAATTTCAATTTGTATAATATAGATGCTAAAAGCAAAAAACAGAGCTTTGGACAATGAAGCACTGCAATTTTTAAAGAATACAAATCATATATGAGAGGCACTAGAGCATTTATAAAATTAAGAGATGAGTTATTGGATAAACCCTTTTAACATACTATTCACTATAACCAGTGAGTTGTTTGTGATTCTTATTACTTGGACTCTCATATCACAGAAGTTAATAGTATAACAAACTATCAGTGTCTGTCTCTATATCACTCCTCTCTTCAAGCTAAGTTATCTTCTTTTCCTAAACTGTCAGTGTCATCATGACCCTACTCATAAAAAATTAAGGTACTTTAGATCAGAATTCTATAATAAGTCATTCTTTGTTCTATTCGGGAAAATTGACTTGTTGTGACCTGTATCCTGTAATTGTGATAACAAGATCCCAATTTCAAGCCACTTTTGCTTACATCTTACCAGTCTCCAGGCCTCTCAACTCCAGGGTCTTGAATCGTGACCCTATATATTTGTTTCTGGCAAAAACCCTGCTACCTACTTACAGACTTTACTTTCTTTTTTCATTTCCCCAGTGGATTTTATTTTTCATTATTTTTAATGCAAATTCAAATAGCCAGCATATAGTACATCATTAGTTTCAGATGTAGAGTTCAGTAATTCATCCTCAGTGCCCATCACATCATGCCCCTCCCCAATGCCCAGTACCCAGTCACCCTTTTCCCCCCACCCACCTCCTCTTCAGCCACCCCCAACCTGCTTCCCATAATTTAGAGTCTCTCATGGTTTGTCTCCCTCTCTGAACACCTTCCATTTAGTTTTCCCTCCCTTCCTCCATGATTCTCTACCCTGCTTCCTATATTCCACATATTAGTGAAGCCATATGATAATTGTCTTTCTCTGATTGACTTGTTTCACTCAGCATAATACCTTCCAGTTCCATCCACATTGGTGTAAATGGTAAGTATTCATCCTTTCTGATGGCTGAGTAATATTCCATTGTATGTGTGTATGTGATTGTGTGTGTGTGTGTGTGTGTGTGTCTGCCCCACATCTTCTTTATCCATTCGTCTGTTGAGGAGATCTCGGCTCTTTCTGTAGTTTGGCTATGATGGACATTGCTGCTATAAACATTGGGGTGCAGGTGCCTCTTTGTATCATTACATTTGTATCTTTGGGGTAAATATCTTGTCATGCAATTGCTGGGTCATAGGGAAGCTCTATTTTAACTTCTTGAGAAACTTCCATACTGTTTTCCAGAGTGGGTGCACCAGTTTGCATTCCTACCAACAGTATAAGAGGTTTCCCCTTCTCTGCATCCTCACCAACATTTATTGTTTCCTGACTTGTCCATTTTAGTCATTCTGACTGGTGTGAGGTGGTACCTCATTGTGGTTTTGATTTGTATTTCCCTGATGCCAAGTGATATGAAGCATTTTTTTTCACCTGTCTGTTGGCCATTTGTATGTCTTCTGTGGAGAAATGTCTGTCCATGGATTATGGACTTTCCTGATGCTAATTATTTGTTTTCTTACCTGCTAAAATCTCCAAATGTCGCTTCCTTCTAAATAGCTTTTTCCATTCTCTGCATGCTTACTGGATAATCCTTTCTCTCTGTATTAAACTTCCTTTGTGAAGTTTATGCCAACTTCAATATACTCAGGTTATGAGATTTTTTAAAATATGCCCCTCAATCCATACACATGGGATTTATGAGGAAAATAAAAACCTAATGTCATCCTATTAAATCCTGACTAAAACATTCAAAGGACATAAAGAAGAAAATTTATGCTAGCTGTGGACTTTTGTGGTGGTTGCATGCCATACACTAAGTATAAAAGTTTGTCATGCATAATATCTATAGAGACATCCTGAAAAAAATATTGGCAAAAAAAAAAAAAAAAAAGATTGTGAATGGCTTTCATTAGGGGCTTAACAGAACCTTATAAATATTCATTAACTTGGTGGTGTAAAATCTAGAGGCTAGAAAAAATCGGAATAGATGTGTATCCTCCCCTTAGAAGTTCCTCAGGTACTTTAGATCAGTATTTGGGGTGAGTACCCCAAGAGCACACATGGCAAATTGAAACATGAACTTATTTGGAACATCCTTGATGTAGTGAAGTGTCTGTGATCTACTGAGTAATTTCACTAGAATGAGAGTCCCACACAGACAAACCATTTATCTACAGTGGAGGTCAGATTAAAGAGAAAACTAGAAAGAATAATCTAGCAGTTTTGTCAAATCCAGGGACAACACTTTGCTCTGTAGGTTGCCCATGTATGAGAACCTTACAGTCTCCACTGACTCTTGGGTCCTAAGACTGATGTTTTAAATCATCAAATAGCTCTATAGCTGAACACATGATTGGAAGAGTCCCTGTGCAACAGTGAAATATTTCATCTCTTGCAGGAAAAACTTGGCCTCATGTTAATGATTAAGAAATATTTTTAAAAAGAAAAATAGTGACAACATCATTAAGCCTATGAATTTTTTAAACAATAAAAAATGAAGACTGTAACTTTCAAAAGACAGAAACATTTTTAAAAAATAAGTGTTAACTACAAAAGCAAAAGAAAGTTGGCAAAAAAACAGATGAGAAGAATTGGATATTTCACAAATGAATGTTAGGAAATGAATATTCTGCTCAAATACTAAAAAAAATATGGAGTAGGAAGGGGGCACCCTGTGCTACAGAAAGTCTGATCAGGAAGACTATGGAAGATGAACTTGAAAATCTTTCAGAATGCAGAGAGAAAAAGAGAATAAAAATAGTGAGAAAGAGGTCAATAGATTAAAAGGGTAAAATTCCAATTTATAAATAAAAATATACATGGAGAATAAACTAGAGTAAAAAGAGGAAACACAATATGAAAAATATAACCAAGGAAGAAATTTCTCAGCAAATTGATGTCTGAACTTTAGGTGTCATATGGGCAACTGAGAGATGAATAAAATTCAGAACTCCAAAATAAGAAAATTGCTATGTTGAAGTCCTGTTTATATATCTTCAAACACATTAATCATTGAATTAAATATGGATAATCTATATGATTACCATACAAAATATAGAAATAAACATAAATCCTTATAAGTATGATTAACATATTAAAATTAAAGGCCAAAATTATTCTTACTAGAGAAAATAAGTGATACTTTAAAACCACTATTAAATTTTCATATTGCTGTCTGTGTATACATGTTGTCCTTTAGAAGCATAAAAACCTACTACATGAAAAGAAAAGATACGGGTGGAAAGAGATTAAAACTCAGATTAGTGACTGATAGAACACATGCAGGAATCTCTATCTACTGTTGCTGTATGGTTGGTATTATTGTTACTATATTATCATAGTTTCTTTGGGCTATTTTAAGTGATATCCTGGAAGAGTTTGCAACATAAGCTAAGTGTTTTACATAGAAAGAAGCATTATATATCAGGGACTAGTGAGAATCATTTATTAGTTATAGAGTATAGACAAGTTGTGTATTTGATCTTCAGATGTATGACTTAGTATCTTAAAAGTGGCACTAACTTTCTGATTTTCCCTGTTCTTCACCAATCTATAGAGCCTTATACCCAGCTTTATAGAAACCTGATTTAATTTAAAAAGCCCAGGACTTTTGCTTCTATAGCATAAACTTTGTTATTAAAAATGCAGATATCCCTGTTAAGGGAAGTACTTTAACATATATGTAGTTATTTTATAATACTCTTATTGTAAATATTGATTTAAATATAAGACAATGCAGATTTTGATGGCCAGAGATGGTGGTTGGCAAGTATAAAGGAAAAGAAGCATAAAGACTTGCTATACTGAAGTACTCAATAGAAAGGGAGAGAAGTATAGAACCCCAAACTGATGGCATTGAAGATAAACTTTGCTTCATTGTTCCATTTTTCCTTAAATTGGCTTAGGGATGCATCTGAGTCAAACTTCACATAAGTTGTGTATTTTGATTTTGTCATTAATTAGAATCTTTTCAAAGGCTTTCTTATCTTACAAAGAGGTAATTTTGTTCTCTTCATCCAAGGTCATTTACCAAAGTTCACTGAGTCTTAACAAGGATCAGAACCATGTATCCGTCAGGAATTTTAGGACAAAAATTAAGTGCTTTCTTTAAGTACTGCCTGACATTTTATTATACTTTAAAAATTTACAGATAATTCATTGAAGTTATGAAAATGGAATAACATAAATTCCAGAGGGCAGAATTTAAACTAAATCTTAGAAAATTCTCATTCAATTTTCAACATTATTCACAAGCCATTTGTGCAAGTTCCCAGGCATTGAAATCATTATCAAATTTTTCTTTTTAATAAGAGGAATTTTTCCCCTTTATTTGATCATGTAACACAAATAAAAAGTATATCAATTTTGAGGATATGGTAGGGAGCTTGGAGTTCCTTTTCATCTTTCCCCTTTACTGTTGCTCTACTTGGCAGCTCCAGAAGGCTACCTGGAACGCAGTTTGTTCATCATTAATATAAAATCATCTTGAAATCTTGTACAGCTTGGGAATTCTGGCCCAATGAGAGAGATGAGAGAGACTTCTAATATTGGGCTATCTTATTTTTTTTTTTAATTTAAATGCATTGTCCCACACCTTTTATTTTCCTGTGACTTGCATCTAGTTTGTACTCTATTGACCTACTTTGAGATATTTAATAAATAATTTCACTTCTCTTTGTCTTTATGCCCCTGTATCCAATTCATTTATCAAAATGATTGTGAATGAAAAGAGTAGTTTGGTCCTTTTGCCTAAATCAAATATATAATTATATTGGAAATAGAAGAATTACAGAGAAAAACTGTGTGCACACACACCCATGCATGTGAGAAGTGATGAAACAGGGAAGGAGATATTACTACCCCTAAAATTCATTGTTAGTCTTGTCTTTGCCCCACTATACTCTTAAATATTTGGATACCAATCTAGCTGACACATTTCAAAATTGGATTCTTGCTTTACCTGTTGGTTTGAGGTTATCACAATGATCTCAAATTCATGATAACTATTTTATCCTGCTCCTGATACTTGATCCTAATACCTGCAATTGGTTCTGACTGACAAGTTTCTCTGATCTCACTGGAGAATACTTTGAAGCTTCATGAAGAGAAAAGAATGCACATTTACAGATTAGCATTTTGTAAACCATAATGTAAAACATAAAGCAAATTGGAAAATATTCATAGGCCATTATAATAATATGGAAAGAGATAATAAATGCCCATATTAAGATATTAGAACTATAGAAATATGGGTGATATTTCAAAGCAAAGTTAATAAATGTTAAATGCTAATTGTGATGAGGAAGAAAGTAAGAAATGATTGTTCAATTCTTGAGTTGGATAAATTAAGAAAATGTAAGGAGAGAAGTTGGAAATAGGTACCAGTTTTGGTTAATTGCTCTGATATGAATTATGAACTCTGTTAACATTTTAATAAATAGATTGAAACAGGTGTGATCTGTCAGTTACTGTAGATGAAAAGACTTTTTCTAGATTGAAACTTCAAAAGTGAGAAAGCTGAAGACTCTGACTCAGGAGGTGATCAGTAGGCAATACCTGCAAACAAGATTTGATGTAAGAAAAAATTGAAAAAGATGTATGCTTAGAAAAAAATGGTGGCCTGGGATGTACACAGTCCCTGAAGCAAAGAAAGGAGGACTTCAAGAGGATTGAAATAAAGTAGACTGAGAAAACATTTCTGATTTGGTAAGAATAACTGCCATTACTTTGCTTAACACTGCTACCTTAGTCAAATAGTTTGTCTTCTGATACTTACTTGTTTTCTCACTTCATGTTTTCATTTCCTTCAAGTAAAATGCCTCACCTTCCACTATTCTTTTGCATAAGCCTTTCTTTTTAAAATACCTAAGCAGAACCATTATTTTTCATAATTGATATGATTCATTAAACTTATTAATGAATTGTTCTGTAATAGTTACTTTTTTAGTATTTTAACTGTTATTCATATGTATGTATATATGTGTGTATAAATTGTATCATATAAACATCACATAAATTATTGCTTTTGTTATATACCCAAGAAAAGTTCTGATAGGTTGGAGATATAGACTTAAAATCAGCAACAATATATGTATGTATATACAATTACTTCTCTAAGCACTCACTCTCTCTCTTTCTCGGTACCTGATACCTGGCTGAATTTCATGAAGGTAATCGTGAACCATAATATCAAATATGTTGTTTTATCATACAATGGAAATCTCACTGTATAATGAGTATGTTCAAGATGAAAATGTCACAGAGGGGAAAAATGAGGGGAAATATTTAGGCAATGACTTATTTGCATGGAGTAGACTTATAGGACTTGTTACCTTTCATTTGTGCAACATCAACTGAAGACACAACCTTTAGTGATTTTGAAAGTGTGAGTAACATTGGCCCAAACATAATCTTATAAGTAAGTTAGGAAACGTGTTGGGGAAGAGGGAAGGTAAGTATAAGCGAAAAGGAAGGAAGGTTACTATAAGCCAAAAGGAAGATTGATTTCTCTTTGCTTCCCTGCTCGCAGATGATTGTCTCACAGAATCAGGGCAATATTTAGCCCAATCTGTTATCTGTAGAGCTCTCAAGTCTGCTATGAACTTCATCAGTTAACTCTAAAACTTCTTTACTTTTTTTAAGCTTGAAATTTTAGAATAAAATTCTAACCTTGGCTTCTCCATATTTCCATCATCTGATGAGAGAGAGAAAAAAAGTGAGCTGGAAAGAGAGAAAGTGTATCGTTCAACTCTTAATCCAGATGTTCTTAATAAAAAAATCTAGGATAAGAAATTTAACCAAAATTTAAAATAACAAACATAAAAGGATCTCAGCATAATGAGAGTACCATTTGGGCAGTTTCTTAGGGAAAAGTTTGTGATAGAGTTAATGCAATCTAACCAATTATTGACTACAATGGAGTAAAGTATTAACTTAGTAAAATAAACATACCACTACTAAAAATGTTTTTTGAATCACCACACATTTGGACAGAATTCCAATATGTGTACATTAATACCTTACTTTCATAAAATTGTGTTTTTATTTCAAAGATTGAATAGCTGTGGGAAAATTTAGAAGCTTTGCTATTATATTCACAAAATATATTTTTTAAAAACTTTGAGATTATTTCCTATATGCTCCTATAATAATCATAGTATGTCATCTTATAATTTACCTGAGGATTCAGCAGGATTAGTAATTTTGTACTAGAAACAGGAATTGAGTGAGATATGAATACCTATACTGTTTCTGTCTCTTCCTGTCTTTCACTATGTTCTGTGAATAATTCTCTTCTTTCTCTCCTTCAACCATGTCAATCTCCTTCCATCCTCAAGGCACTATATATACTATTCCATCCATGGGCATTGCTCTCAAAACCCCATCTTTATATGGATGCCTGCTTCTTGTTATTAGATGAGAGCTCAAATCTTCCCCTAGTACCACATGCTGCATGTGCAGGCATGCACTTGGGTGCACATACACACAATCTTAAAGCATTTACACTTTTTTCCCTCCATGGGCATTGTCCCCTCCATCATGTCTTATCATTAGATGACATTTCAAATCATCCCCTCTCTCCCATATACTGTGTGTGCCTGTATACACAGACATACAATCACAATCTTTTTCTTCATAGTACTTAAATAAAAGAATCTTGTCTATTCTTATTTATTGTATGTCTCCATCTGTTAAAACAAAGTTTGTGCAGAGCAGTAATCTTTCATGTCCTTTCCTGATATCCAGTGCGTAGATCTATAATCTACTCAGAGTGGGAACTCAATAAGCATTTGTTGAATGAATTTAGTCTTTCAACAAGGCAAAGGACAGAACTGTATGCCTAGATTCTCAGGAAATGTTTTACAATTATATCTTAATATTCTAATATTTTGCTCACTTTGGCTGACAGATGTTGACCATTTCTTCATTAGCTAGTATTAAGATGAACAAGACTTACACAGGGTTCATGTCATTTCTATGGAGACCAGCATGGGACTGAAAATTATTGTAGATTGCTAAGAGGATGGCAAATGTGTGTTAAAATTACATATATATGTTCTTTTTAACCCTTGGGTATTGTATGATCTGCATAGTTATTATTAAATTTAGCTTAATGTATTGTTGCCGTTGGCTAAATGTATTTAAATCAATTCCTATATTTTTATGACTCAAGATAGATGTTGATATACACATGTATGGCAGAGTTTTGGAGGCCAAATACTTATTTGTGAATCATTGCATATTTAACTGTCAATGATTTGTATTTAGAAAGCATTTATATTTAAATATGTTCTATATTAAACAACTACCAAATGCCTAAACCCAACTGCATATTTTAAATTTTCCAAGGATGGTTGAAAATGTAAGATGGTAATTATCTTTTTCTGATGTGTTGATGCTATTAAAATCATATCATGATAACTTATCATTTACATTTAAATCTTGTTAAAATTTCAAAGCCCTGTGCTGAAAATATAAAAATAAGTGTATTTAATATAATTGACATAAGATTGCTATTTTCCACAATTTTTCTGAAGGTAATAAGAGAGATCCACTTTTGCATGCCTCTTCAAACAGCATTTTGAATTCTATCAACATCACACTCCTTTTATCCCCAGTAGTTGAAGTCCCAAAAGACTATCTAACCACAAAAATATCTGAAATATCAACTCTATGCATATAAATACAGTTGGAAGGAGAAAACTCTTCATGACTTTGGAGATGTCAATTTTATTACAAATTGTTCCTTCTCCACACAGCAATGTGAGCATATGAGAATATGTGTGTAAATTAATGTATATTTCTTTCATTTTCCATTATAATTCAATGTGTAAAAGAAACATAAATGGAAGTACACTGTAAAATCAAGAGTGGCCAAAGACCTGTTTACATGTGAATTCGTTATACTTTATCTTTTAAATTTACCACAGAGAACTCAGGTTAATAAATGTATATACGCAGGTCCTCATCATCCCAAAGTTCAATTCTTCTTTCTCTTATTTTTCTCTTCTTCCTCTTGAAAGTCTTACAAGCCAGTCAAAAATGACCTGTCTCTTTTTCTTCCTCCTCCCGTATACTGCACAAACATACACAATCTAAACAAACAAGATTTCTAATTTTTCTTTCATTTTGTTTTTAAATTATCATTAGCAACATCTTCCCAATTGTTAAAACTGAAAAGCATGGTTTTATCGAATATACTTTCCCTTCATCTCACACATCTATTTAGTAACAATAATGAATTAAAATACATCTGTGGCATGTATGTAGTAAGTATCCAGTTCATTCTAGTCTCACTTTAGCCTTGGATCAGGACACTTGAATTGCTTTCTTCAATTTTTGTATGTTTTCCCCTGCCAATCTATTCTATATAGCTCATCTGAAAAAAAAATGGAGCATAACTATAATTATGATATTTATCATTCTACAAACTCTCCGAGATTCTTCATTGATAAAAAAGCAACTCATACATTTCTGCTTAATCATACTTTTAAATCAATCAATCAATTTTGCTTAATTGCAAACATTCAAATTGAAAATATATAGAAATGGAGAAAAAAATCCTTTTACTATTCTTTTTTTATAACACTCCCTTTCAGTTAACATCTAACAATTAACAACTGAGATGGTATGATTCCACACCTGGTTTTAAAGATCATATGTATGTGTGTGTGTATGTAAAAGAAGCTTGTGACCATATTAAAAAAAAAAAAGATACTGGTATGATGAATTGACTGCTTCTTTAACAGCTAGATGAATTTCAATTCATATAGCCATTTTTCATTAGAAAGTAAACATAGTATTTAGAATCTATAAATCTTCTATAAACTTGTTTAAATGAATTTTTTATATTTTACCAGTATAAGACCAGATATTAATAAAATATTTATTTATTTATTTTAATTTTTATTTATTTATGATAGTCACACACACACACACACACACACACACACAGAGGCAGAGACACAGGCAGAGGGAGAAGCAGGCTCCATGCACCGGGAGCCCGACATAGGATTCGATCCCGGGTCTCCAGGATCACGCCGTGGGCCATAGGCAGGTGCTAAACTGCTGCGCCACCCAGGGATCCCCTAATAAAATATTTAAATTTAATTTGTGAACTCTTAGATAATTAAAATAATTAAAACTTAGTTTTCTCTAAGTATCTTGTTTACTGATAGAATCAAAAAGAGAGTCTTAGATTTATTTATTTTTTTGTATATTTTTTATTGGAGTTCGATTTGCCAATATATAGCATAACACCCAGTGCTCAAACTGCCAAGTGCAACCCTCAGTGTCTGTCACCCCCGGCCACCTCCCTTTCCACTATCCGTTGTTCGTTTCCCAGAGTTAGGTGTCTCTCATGTTCTGTCACCCTCACTGATATTTCCCACTCATTTTCTCTCCTTTCCCCTTTATTCCCTTTCACTATTTTCTATATTACCCAAATCAATGAGACCATATAATGTTTGTCCTTCCCCAATTGACTTACTGCACTCAGCATAATACCCTCCAGTTCTATCCACATTGAAGCAAATGGTGGGTATTTGTCATTTCTACTAATGGCTGAGTAATATTATGTATATATATATCACATATTCTTTATCCATTCATCTTTCGATGGACACCGAGGCTCCTTCCACAGTTTGGCTATTGTAGACTTTGTTGCTATAAACATTGGATGCAGTTGTCCTGCTGTTTCACTGCATCTGTATCTTTAGGGTAAATCCCCAGTAGTGCAATTGCTGGGTCATAGGGCAGATCTATTTTTAACTGTGAGGAACCTCCACACAGTTTTCAAGAGTTGCTGTACCAGTTCACATTCCCACTAACAGGGCAAGAGGGTTCCTCTTTCTCCACATCTTCTCCAACATTTGTTGTTTCCTGTCTTGTTAATTTTCACCATTCTCACTGGTGGGAGGTGGTATCTCATTGTGGTTTTGATTTGTATTTTCCTGATGGCAAGTGATGTGGAGCATTTTCCCATGTGCTTGTTCGCCATGTTTGTGTCTTCTTTGGTGAAATTTTTGTTCATGTCTTTGCCCATTTCATGATTGGATTGCTTGTTGTTTTGCTGTTGAGTTTCATAAGTTCTTTATAGATCTTGGATATTAGCCCTTTATCTGATAGGTCATTTGCAAATATCTTCTCCCATTCTGTAGGTTGTCTTTTAGTTTTGTTGACTGTTTCTTTTGCTGTGCAGAAGCTTTTGATCTTAAGTCCCAATAATTCCTTTTGCTTTTGTTTCCCTTGCCTTCATAGATGTATCTTACAAGAAGTTGGCAAAGTTCACAAAGGGTGTTGTCTGTGTTTTCCTCTAGGATTTTGATGGATTCTTGTCTCACATTTAGATAATTCATCCATTTTGAGTTTATCTTGGTGTATGGTGTAAGAGAATGGTCTAGTTTCATTTTTCTGCAAATGGCTCTCCAATTTTCCCAGCACTATTTATTGAAAAGACTGTCCTTTTTCCAGTGGATAGTCTTTCTTGCTCTGTCAAATATTAGTTGACCATAATGTTGAGGGCCCATTTCTGGGTTCTTTGTTCTGTTCCATTGATCTATGTGTCTGTTTTTGTGCCAGTACCACACTGTCTTGATGATCACAACTTTGTAGTACAACCTAAATCTGACATTGTGATGCCCCCGGCTCTGGTTTTCTTTTTCAATATTCCCTGGCTATTCGGGGTCTTTTCTGATTCCACACAAATCTTAAGATGATCTGTTCCAACTCTCTGAAGAAAGTCCATGGTATTTTGATAGAGATTGCATTAAATGTGTAAATTCCCCTGGGTAGCATTGACATTTTCACAATATTAATTCTTCCAATTCATGAGCATGGAATATTTTTCCATATCTTTGTGTTTTCTTCAATTTCTTTCAGAAGTGTTCTGTAGTTTTAAGGGTATAGATCCTTTACCTCTTTGGTTAGGTTTATTCCTAGGTATCTTATGCTCTTGGGTGCAATTGTCAATGTGATTAACTCCTTAATTTCTCTTTCTTCAGTTTCATTGTTAGTGTACAGAAATGCCACTGATTTCTGGGCATTAATTTTGTATTCTGCCACACTGCCAAATTGCTGTATGAGTTCTAGCAATCTTGAGGTGGAGTCCTTTGGGTTTTCTATGTACAGTATCATGTCATCTGCAAAGAGGGAGAGTTTGACTTCTTTGCCAATTTGAATGCCTTTTATTTCTTTTTGTTGCCTGATTCCTGAGGCTAGGACTTCAAGTACTAGGTTGAAAAGCAGTGGTGAGAGTGGACATACCTGTCCTGTTCCTGATCTTAGGGGAAAGGCTCCCAGTGTTTCCCCATTGAGAATGATATTTGCAGTGGGCTTTTCATTAATTGCTTTTAAGATGCTGAGGAATGTTCCCTCTACATTCTGAAGAGTTTTGATCAGGATTGGATGCTGTATTTTGTCAAATGCATCTATTGAGAGAATCATATGGTTCTTGTTTTTTTTTTCTCTTGTTTATATGATCTATCATGTTGTTTGCTTTACCAGTGTTGAACCAGCCATGCATCACAGGGGTAAATCCCACTTGGTCATGGTGAATAATCTTCTTAATGTACTGTTGGATCCTATTGGCTAGTATCTTGTTGAGAATTTTTGCATCCGTGTTCATCAGATATTGGTCTATAATTCTCCTTTTGGGTGGGGTCTTTGTCTGGTTTTGGATTAAGGTGATGCTGTCCTCATACAACGAGTTTGGAAGTATTCCATCACTTTCTATCTTTTGGAACTTTGGTAGAATAGGTATTGTTTCTTCTTTAAACATTTGATAGAATTCTCCTGGGAAGCCATCTGGCCCTGGACTTTTGTGTCTTGGGAGGCTTTTGATGACTGCTTCAATCTCCTCCCTGGTTATTGGCCTATTCAGGTTTTCTATTTCTTCCTGTTCCAGTTTTGGTAGTTTGCGCTCTTCCAGAAATACATCCATTTCTTCGAGATTGCCTAATTTATTGCTGTATAGCTGTTCATAATATGTTTTTAAAATCATTTGTATTTCCTTGGTAATGGTGGTGATCTCTCCTTTTTCATTCATGATTTTATTAATTAGAGTCTTTTCTCTTTTGTTTATAATAAGGCTAGATAATGGTTTATCTATCTTATTAATTCTTTCAAAGAACCAACTCCTGGTTTTGTTGATCTGTTCTACAGTTCTTCTGGTCTTTATTTCATTGAGGTCTGCTCAAATCTTTATTAACTCTCTTCTTCTGGTTGGTGTAGGTTTTATTTGCTATTCTTTCTCCAATTCCTTTAGGTGCAAGGTTAGCTTTTGTATTTGAGTTTTTTCCAATTTTTTGAGGGATGCTTGTATTGTGATGTATTTCCCTCTTAGGACTGCTTTTGTTGTATCCCAAAGATTTTGAACGGTCGTATCTTCATTCTCATTAGTTTCCATGAATCTTTTTAATTCTCCTCTAAATTCCTGGTTGATCCTTCCACCTTTCAGCAGGATAATCTTTCACCTCCATGTGCTTGAGTTTCTTCCAAATTACTTCTTGTGATTGAGTTCAAGTTTCAAAGCATTAATGATCTGAAAATATGCAGGGGAAAATCCCAAACTTTTGGTACTGTTTGAGACTTGATTTGTGACCCAGTATGTGGTCTATTCTAGAGAAAGTTCCATGTGCACTTGAGAAGAATGTGTATCCAGTTGCGTTTGGATGTAAAGTTGCATAAATATCTGTGAAATCCCTTTGGTCCAGTGTATCATTTAAAGCTCTTCTTTCCTTGAAGATGTTGTGCTTAGAAAATGTCATTTGCAGAAAGTGCTGTGTTGAAGTCTCCCAGTATTAGTGTATTATTATCTAAGGATGTCTTTACTTTGGTTATTAATTGATTGATATACTTGACAGCTCCCATATTAGGGGCATAACTCTTCATGAGTATGATATAGTGTCCCTCTTCATCTCTTACTACAGTCTTTGGGATAAACTTTAATTTATCTGATATGAGAATTGCTACCTCTGCTTTCTTTAGAGAACCATTTGAGTGGTAAATAGTTCTCCAACCTTTCATTTTCAGGCTGTAGGTGTCCTTAGGTTTAAATAGCTCTCTTACAGACAGCAAATGGATGGGTCTTGCTTTTGTATCCAGTGTTAAACCCTGCATCTTTGATGGGATCATTTAGCCCATTCATGTTCAGAGTGACTATTGAAAGATATGAATTTAGTGTCAACATAATAACCTATTCAGTACCTGTTCTGTGGATTATTTCTTTGGGCTTCCTCTTTCTTGTACAGAGTCCCTTTAACATTTCTTGCACAGCTGGTTTGGTGGTCTTATTCTTATTCTTATATTCATATTCTTTCAGTTTCTGCCTGTCTTGGAAACTCTTTATCTCTCCTTCTATCCTGAATGGGAGCCTTGCTGGATGAAGTATTCTTGGCTGCATGTTCTTCTCGTTTAGGACCCTGAATATATCCTAACAGCCCTTTCTGGCCTGCCAGGTCTCTGTGGGGAGGTCTGCTGTTAATCTAATATTTCTCCCCATATAACTTAGGAATCTCTTGTATCTTGCTGCTTTAAGGATTCTCTGTATCTTTGGGATTTGCAAGTTTCATTAAATGTTGAGGTGTTGAACGGTTTTTATTAATTTTATGGGGGGACCTCTCTATCTCCTGGATCTGAATGCCTGTTTCCCTCCCCAAATTAGGGAAGTTCTCAGCTATGATAATTCAAATATGCTTTCTGGCCCTCTGGCCCTTTTTTTGCCCCCCTGGAACCCAATTAAACATAGATTTTTCCTTCTGAAGCTGTCATTTATTTCCCTTAACCTTTCCTCATGATCTTTTAATTGTTTTTCTCTTTTTTTCTCAGCTTCCTTCCTTGCCATCAACTTGTCTTCTATGTCATTCACTCTTTCTTCTACCTCATTAACCCTCATCCTTAGGACCTCCAGTTTGGATTGCACGTCATTTAATTGATTTTTAATTTTGGCCTGATTAGATCTAAATTCTGTAGTCATGAAGTCTCTTAAATCCTTTATGCTTTTTTCCAGAGCCACTAGTAGCTTTATAATTGTGCTTTTGAATTGGCTTTCTGACATCGAATTGTAATCCAAATTCTGTAACTCTATGGCAGAGAGTACTGTTTCTGATTCTTTCTTTTGTAGTGAGTTCTTCTTTCTCATCATTTTGCCGAGTGCAGAGTGGCTGTATGAGCAGGCTGTGTCAAGAATATGAACCACCACCTGAGTAACTTGCACCCTAGTTGATTCTGCCAAAGTCAGAGACCAGAAATTATAAACAAAATCAGAACGAAATAAAACTAAAGGACCACTAAAGTGAAAAACAAATTTTAAAACAAAGTAGTAAAAAATAAAGGCCAGGAATCCTAAAGAAGAAGAGAAAAAAAGAAAGAAAGAAAGAAAGAAAGAAAGAAAGAAAGAAAGAAAGAAAGAAAGAAAGAAAGAAAAAAGGAGAAGAAAGAAAAGGCAGGGGATTGGGAGATGGTGGTGGTAAAGAATGTGTAGTGAATGGAGAATGTAGTGTACCTGAGGGGTTCTAGTGGGTGATTCTCTTGTTTCTGAGTATATTAAGTTCTGTATATTAGAAGATGCTCAGTCCCAAATTTATATAAACGAAATACTTGTAGAGGGCCCCAACATTGACCAGCAAAACATAAATGAGATAAAATAGAGGGGCAGAATGGGAATGAGGAATCTCACAGAATGAACCTGCATGGTATACCACTTGGTGCATGCTGGTCATGTTTTAGAAGGTATTAACTTCCACCATTGTAGAAGGCTGAGAAATGAGGCAGAGAAAACAAAAGACACAACACAAAACAAAACAAAACAAAATATCTTGTATATCTCCCAAAATTGAGTATGTTGAAGGGAATCTAGAAGTGGAAAATATATCTAGGACCTGTTAATGTAGAAATATGAAAGTCAAAAAGGAAGAATCTTAAAAATGAAGAGATGGTAAAATATTGTAGTTAAGGTAGGAAAAGAGAAAAATATATTGGGAATTACAGTCTGATATAAAAACAAGTTGTACTGGAAAAAGGAAGAAAAAAAAAAAGTAGGGGTACCCTCTGGTCTATATACTGTAAATACCTGGACTTCCCCTGGAGCTTTCCAGTGCTGCTCCGTCAAGAACTTGCTCTTCCCTGGTCCTTCCAGCCGGTTTTCTGGGGGAAAGGCCTGCTGTGTTGATTCTCAGGTGTGTGCACCTGGGGGAGCTGCCCCGCCCCCTGCCAGATGCCGGGCTCAGCGGGAGCTGTTTACCCCATGAGGCCCCTGTTCCCTGGCAGCCCCTTCCGTCCCAGGCACAGGGTGACACCAGGAGGAAAAACCCCACTGGCGGCGGCCAGCTCCCCAGTCCTGGAGTCAGCTCCCGCAGTAACGACCGCAGCTCCCTGTCCACACTGGCCTGGATGCTCCGGGGTGGGGGGCGCTGACCTGCACAGCTCGGGGCGCCCAGCGGCAGGGGCATCCTCGCTGTCCTGTGTGCTCCCCGCCTCCGCCTGTCCCAGGGGGAGGGCAGCATCCTGGGCTGTGTCCCCCGGCGCCCTGGGATCCGGGGCCTGTGCTGCTGGAATCGCACTCTGGGCGGCGGCTCCCGAAGGCACAGGGCGCACCCCCTCCGCGGACCACGGCCTGAGCTGCTCCCGAGGCCCCGCCCGCCCGCTCCAGCCCTCTACGGTGCTCGGCCCGCAGGCTGGGGCGCACTCTCCCTGGGCGCACCTCCTCTAGTGACCTGGGGGCTCCCCTGCCCCTCCTGAGGTGCTGCCGGGTTCCCTGCGGAGCGCTTTTCCCTCCAGGGAGAATCCGGTGCAGATTTTTAAAGTTCCCGCTTCTCCTGGGCGGGGCTTTCCTGTCCTGGAGGCTCTCCCCGCCCCCGTAGCTGCCTCCACACAGGGCCCCTCCCCGACTGGATTCTTTTTAATCCACACGCCCCCCCCCCCCCCCCCCCCGCCGCCTTCCTACCACTTTAGAAGTGAAAACCCTTCTCCCTGTAGCATTCCAGCTGTTCTCTCTTTAAATCTCAGGTCGAATTTGTAGGTTTTCAGAATGATTTGAAAGTTATCTAGGTAAGTTGGTGGAGACAGGTGACTTGAGGACCCCACTCCTCCACCATCTTGCCCCGCCCCCTCAAGAGTCTTAGATTTAATAGGTGTTCAAAACATATTTGAATCATTTAATAAATATATGATACCTATAGGCATCAGTTTAATTAATATAAAGAACTTGGGGACATACATTAATATTTTATGACATTCTGATGTATTTTTATTAATGGTATTAGACAAAGTGATCTTTATTGCAATATATGCTAAATTAGGAAAAATAACTTGTTAGAAATAAAAATTTTGTTCCTTCATGTTCTTTTGTTACTCTTCCTTTCTTATACTCTGATGCTACTTAAATTTAAGAATACATATTTTTTCACAAGTCCCCTACATAGTGTATATGCACAATTAACTTTAAGAACTGATCTCCTTATGTGGTATGCCCTTCACAGTACTTGATATTTGTTTTATTTTGTTTTAAGATTTTATTTATTTATTCATGAGAGACACAGAAAGAGAAGCAGAGGGTAAAGCAGGCTCTCCATGGGGTGCCCAATGCAGGACTCAATCCCAGGACCCTGGGATCATGCCCTGAGCCAAAGGCAGATACACCCGAGGGTCCCAGTACTTGATATTTGTGATTTCATCTATGGTTTTTAGATTTAATTGAAATCTATCCAGGATTTGTAAGACAATCTTACAACTCTACCAATTTCCCTGAGGGATGATGATGTTGAGTATCTTTTCAGGTACTTATTGGACATGTGCAGATCTTTTAAAAATTTTTAATATCATTGATATAGTGTTATATTAGTTTCAGGTGTACAGTATTATGATTCAATAATTCTATGCATTACTCAGTGCTCATCAAGGTTAAGTGTACTCTTAATCCCCTTCACCTATTTCACCCACCTCTCCACTTACCTTCCTTCTGATAACAGTTTGTTTTCTATAGTTAAGAGTCTGGTGTTTTAGTTTGTCTCTCTCTCTCTCTTTTTTTTTTTTTTTTGTTAGTTTTGTTTCTTAAATTCCACATATGACTGAAATCATATGGTATTTGTCTTTTTCTGACTAACTTACTTGCTTAGCATTATATTCTCTAGACCCATGTATATTGTTGCAAATGGCAAGATTTCCTTCTTTTTTATTGTTGAATAATATTCCATTGAATATACACACATATATTTTATATATACACACACATGCTGCTGCTTTTTTATGCATTCATCTACTGATAAACACTTGACTTGCTTCCATATCATGGCTGTTGTAAAAGATGTTACAATAAATGTAGAGGTGCATACTTTCAAGCAGCATTTTCATATTTTTTGGATAAATACCCATTAGTGGAATTACAAGATCTAGGGTAGATCTATTTTTAATTTTTTGAGGAATCTCTATACTTTTTTTTTTAATTTTTCTTTATTTATGATAGGCACACAGTGAGAGAGAGAGAGGCAGAGACATAGGCAGAGGGAGAAGCAGGCTCCATGCACCGGGAGCCCGACGTGGGACTCGATCCCGGGTCTCCAGGATCGCGCCCTGGGCCAAAGGCAGGCGCCAAACCGCTGCGCCACCCAGGGATCCCCGAATCTCTATACTTTTTGCCACAGTAACATAACACACTAGCTTGTATTCCCAGCAACAGTGCACAAGAATTCCTTTTGCTCCATATCCTCACCCAACACTTGTTTCTTGTACATTTGATTTTAGCCATTTTGACAAGTATGAGGTAATATCTCTTGTGGTTTTGATTTGCATTTCATTTGATGTGTGATGTTGAGCATCTTTTCATATGTCTGTGGGTCATCTGTATGTCTTCTTTGGAGAAATACCTGAGTTTATTTTTGTGTATGGTATAAGAAAGTTGTCTAGTTTCATTCTTTGCATGTAGCTGTTCAGTTTTTCCAGCATTATTTGTTCCAGACACTGGTTTTATTTTTCCTTTGTGTATTCTTGCCTCGTTTGTCATGTATTAAAAGATGATGTAAGTATGGATTTATTTATGTACTCTATTCTGTTCCATTGATCTATGTGTCTGTGTGTATGCCAATACCACACTGTTTTGATTACTACAGATTTGTAGTGTATCTTGAAATCAAGATTTTGATACTTCTAGTTCTGTTCTTCTTTTTCAAGATGACTTTAGTTATTTAGGGTCTGTTGTGGCTCCATACAAATTTTAGGATTATTTGTTCTAGTTTTGTGACAAATGCTGCATTAAATCTGTAGATTTGTATGGATAGTATGAACATTTTAACAATAATTGTTATTCCAATCCATGACCATGGAATGCTTTTCCATATCTTTATGTCATCCTGTTTCTTTCATCTGTGTTTTATAGTTTTCAGAGGACAGGTGTTTCACTTCTTTGTTTAGTTTATTCCAAAGTGCTTTCCTTGGTTAATTATTATTTTTTATTTAATTTTAATGGCGTTGTTTTCTTAATTTCTTTTTCTGCTACTTCATTATTAGTGTA
Source organism: Vulpes vulpes (assembly GCF_048418805.1). NCBI lineage: Eukaryota > Metazoa > Chordata > Mammalia > Carnivora > Canidae > Vulpes > Vulpes vulpes. The sequence continues at coordinate 105,347,431 of NC_132783.1, read as the reverse complement.
TAGAAATGAAACATATTTCTGTGCACTGATTTTATATCCTGCTACCTTACCAAATTGATGAATCAGTTCTAGAAGTTTCTGATGGAGTCTTTAGAGTTTTCTATATAGAGTATCATGTCATCTGCAAATAGTGAAAGTTTTACTTCTTCTGGATGCCTTTTATTTCTTTCTGTTATCTAACTGCTGTGGCTAGGACTTCTAGTCCCATGTTGAATAAAAGTGGTGAGAGTGAATATTCTTGTCTTGTTCCTGACATTAGGGGAAAAGCTCTCAGTTTTCCACCATTGAGTATGATGTTAGCTGTGGGTTTTGCATCTGACATTTTTATTATGTTCTGGTTTATTCCTTCTAAGACTACTTTATTGAGCGTTTTTATCATAAATGGATGTTGTACATTGTCAAATGTTTTCTCTGCATTTATTGAAAAAGATCATATTGTTTTAATCATTTCTTTTGTTGATGTGATGTATCATATTAATTGATTTGCAAATATTGAACCACTCTTGAATCATGGAAATAAATCCCTCTTGATCATAGTGAATGATTTTTTAATGTATTGTTGGACTTAGCAAATATTTCGTTGAAGATTTTTGCACCTATGTTCATCAGAGATAGGGGCCTATCTCTCTCTCTCTCTCTCTCTTGTTTTGTTTTGTTTTTGTTTGTAGTGTCTTTTTCTGGTTTTGATGTCACATAACTTGTGGAATGAATTTGAGAGCTCTTTCCTCTTCTATTTTTCAGAGTAATTTGGGAAGAATAGGTATTAACTCTTTAAATGCTTGGCATAATTAACCTGTAAAATCATGTAGTCTTGAGCTTTTGTTAGGAATTTTTTGATTACTGATTCAATTTCACTGCTAGTAATCAGTCTGTTCTGAGTTTCTGTTTCTTCCTGATTCAGTTTTAAGAGGTCATATGTTTCTAGGAATTTATCCATTTCTTCAAGGTTGCCCAGTTGTTGGCATATACTTTTTCATAATATTCTTATAATCTTTTGTATTTCTGTGTTGTTAGTTGTTATTTTTCTTTCTTCATTATGATTTTATTTGAGTCTCTCTCTCTCACTCTCGCTCTTGCTCTTGCTCTCTCACTCTTTCCATGAGTCTGGCTGATGTTTTCTGTTTTGTTGATCTTTTCAGAAAACCGGTTTCATTGATCTGTGTTGTTGTTGTTGTTTTAAGTCTCTATTTCATTTATTTCTGCTCTAATCTTTATTATTTCATTCCTTCTACTGGCTTTCAGCTTTGTTCTTTTTCTAGCTTTTTAGGTGTAAGCTTAGGTTGTTTATTTTGTTTTTCTTACTTCTTGAGGTAGGCCTATATTGATTTAAACTTAGCTTTTAGAACAGTTTTTGATGTATCCCACAGATTTTGGACAATTGTGCTTTCATTTCTATTTGTATGCATATATTTTTTTGTTTCCTTTTTGATTTTTTGGTTGACCCATTCATTGTTCAGTGGTATGTTATTTGGCCTCCATGTTTTTGTGTTCTTTTCATATTTTTTCTTGTGATTGAGTTCTGGTTTCATACTATGGTAATCAGAAAAAATGCATGATAGATTTCAGTCTTTTTGAATTTATTGACACTTATTTGTGGCCTATGTGAAATTTTCTGGATAATTTTCCATGTGCACTGGGAAGGCCAGTGCTATTTTAGGATGAAATATTCCATATATATCCATTAGATCTAATGGGTCCAATGTGTCATTCAAAACCACTGCTTCCTTGTTGATTTTATATTTGGATAAGGTATTATTATCAATTACTTCCATTATGCTTGTTATTAGCTGCTTTATATATTTGGGTGGTCCCATGTTGGGTGTGTAAATATTTACAATTACTGCATCTTCCTGTTGGATTGTTCCCTTTATGTTTGTATAATGTCCATCTTTGTCTCTTGTTACAGTGTTTGTTTTAAAGTCTATTTTGTTACCCTAGCTTTCTATTCACTTCCATTTAAATGATAAATATTTTTCCATCCCTTCACTATCAGTCTGCATGTGTCTGTAGGTCTTAAGTGAGTTTCTTGCAGGCACCATATAAAGGAGTATTGCTTTTTTATCAGTTTTGTCACCCTATATCTTTTGATTGGAATGTTTGGTCCATTTACATTTGAGTTAATTCATACTGGATATGCACTTACTGCCACTTTATTCCTTATTTTGTGATTCTTTTTTAGTTCCTATCAATTTCTTCTCTTACTTGCTTATTTCATGATTTGTTGGCTTTTTTTTAGTGATATAATAGGATTCCTTTCTCTATTTTTACATATGTATTATTGATTTTTTATTTGTGGTTACCATTAGGTAACCCTTTAATATTTCTTACAAGGCTGGTTTAGTGGTCATGAATTATTTTAACATATGTCTGTCAAAAATTATTTATTTCTATCCCTTTTCTGAATGATAGCTTTGCTGGATGGAGTATTCTTGACTGCAATTTTTTTTTTCTCCACACTTTGGATATATCATACTACTCTCTTCTTGCCTGCAAAATTACCGTTGAAAAAGATTACTGTGATAGCCTTATGGGGTTTCCCTTGCATGTAACTATTTTCTCGTGCTACTTTAAAAACTCTTTATCACTACTTTTACCATTTTAATTACTGTGTGTCTTAGTGTCAACCTCCTTCGTTTAATTTTGTTGGGAACTCTCTTACTTCCTTGACCTGGATTTCTATTTCCTAACCCAGATTTAAGGAATTTTCAGTAATTATTTCTTTAAATAAATTTGTTCCTCCTCTTCTGTTCTCCTTCCCATATCTCTGTAATGCAAGTGTTGTTATACTTGACGGTGTCACTGAGTTCCCAAAGTCTATTTTCATTTTTTATTATTATTTTTTCTCTCTCCCATTCAGCTTGATTGCTTTTAATTACTCTGTCCTCCAGGTCACTGATCTGTCCTTTCTCTAGTCTATTCATTCCATCTTGCATATTTTTAATTTCAGTTATTGAGTTCTTCATCTCTGAATGGTTCTTTTTATGTTTTCTATCTCTTTGTAAAGCATACCACTGAGGTTCTCCACTCTTTTCTCAAGTACTGTTACTATCTTTATGACGATTACTAAATTCTCTATCAGACATATGCTTATCTCCATTTCATTTAGCTCTTTTTTTGCGTGTGATTTTGCCATGATCTTTCATTTGGTACATATTCCTTTTCCTTCTCATTTTGTCTAACTCTGTCTGTTTCTATGTGTTAGGAAAGACAGCTATGTATCCTACTCTTAGAAGTAGTAGCCTTATGAAGAAGAGGTCCCATGGTGTCCTGGGGTGCAATGTCCCCTGTTCACCAGAATCTGATGCTTCAAGTGTGTCTCCTAGGTGTGTCATGTACGCCCTAATGTTGTGGCTGAACTACATTTGCCTTCAGTCCAGTCATCTGCAATGGCTCTCCATTGTAGGCAGAGCTTGACCCCTATGTTGTTAGTGGACCAGTCTAGGGCTGTCTTGGGCTTGAGCTGAATCAGGCCAGGAGTTTATTAAAGGTGCAATAACATTGAACAGCACCTTGTGTTGTTCTTTGAGAACCTTTTGCTGATTAGGTGTCTGCAGTTAGACCAGATGTCTGCCCCAACCCACTGCTAAAGTGGCATTTGCAGTGGTGTATGTGATTATGTTCCTCTTTCCCTTGGGAGGGAATCACTTTGGAGTGGTGCTGGTCCCTGTCAGGGCTGCTTGCACACTGCCAGACCTGTGACATTGGTTTGGATTGGCTCTAGTCAAGAGCTTATGGAAGGGGCAGGACTATAGGAGAACACAGAGGTTAGTGCAAGTGGGTGTTAGCAAGGCTTTCACAGTTCCACTGTGGAGGGGACCTGCTGCTACAGGGATTGAGACGGGCCCAGTTGGAGGGAGTGAATGTGCAGAAACATGCAGGTGTAGGATGTGGTATTAGCAAGGTTTGTGGGGTCTGCTATGGGAGGAGCCTTGGAGCTAAGGCCTAGCTGGAGGTTGCCTGTTCGCAGGAGAACACAGTGCACCCTGTGCATTAAGCAAGTTAGATAAAGAGTGTTCAAGTAATGCTAGTTCTTGAATGTGTTACTGTTTCTAGGCAGGGGAGCTGGGTAGGGAAATGGCACCTGTCAGCTCCTTTGTTCCTGGGGTAGTCTCCTGTGATCCTTGCCCCTTCAGCTCTGAGGTATTATAATTAGTAAACAAATACCTTCCTGTATATCTCATTCACTTTTTAAGATGTTGCTTCTATGTTGTATCTCTTGGGAGCTGTTTGTTGTGCTCCTTCTTTAAGGATAGGGACTCAATTTCCTCTTAATCTCTCACCTTTTCCAGAGCCCAGCCACTGATTTTTAGAGTTCCAGGTGTTAAGCTCTGCTGATTGTAAGAACTCATGAAATTCAGCCCCTCTGATTTTCAAGGCCAAATGTTATGGGTATTTGTTGTTCCTGTGTGGGCTCCCCAGGCAAATCTGTTTTTTGCCCCTTCGATTCCTGTAGCATCTCTCCCCTCTAGGGTACACTCCCACAGTTCTATTTATTTACCTATCACATATCCACCTTTCCTACTTTCTTGATGTGGCCTCTTCTCTACATTTAGCTGTGGAGTTTATTTTATCAGTCTTTGGGACATTTTCTGGGTTATTTACAATGATGTGGGCGTTATCTAGTTCAATCCATAGGAGAAGCTGTCTTTAAGGCCATCCCCTGTCATCGTCCCTGAAAGCCCTTTTTAAGAAAGACATCTTAAATTCTTTGCTCATCCTTATTTGAGTTGTCTTTTTATTGTTGAGTTGTAAGATTTATTTTTTATTCTGAATATACATTTCTCAAGAATTTATATGGAATTTTAAAATATTAATTGAACCCTCATATAAATATTAAAACTCATGCCATGTCCCACTGAATACAAGTCTTTTATCAAATATTTGGTTTGCAAGTATTTTCTCTGATTGTATGAGTTGTCTTTTCACTGTCTTAATCATGTCTTTCAAGCACAAATTTTTACAAATTATATCCAGTTTCTCTATTTTCTTCTTTTGTTGCTTTTGCATTTGGTCTCTTATCTAAAAAAACATTGTCTAATTCAAGGTCACAGGGTTTAAATCTGTTTTCTTTTAGGAATTTTAGTTTCTCTTGTTATATTTATGTTTAATCTATTGTTTCTTATTTTTTGCATCTAATGTTAATTAGTGCTTCATTATTTTGTATTTGGATGTCCACTTATCCCAGTACCATTTGTTAAAGACTGTACTTCCTACATTGAATTGTCTTGGCATTCTTCTTGAAAATGAATTGACCATAAATGTAAAGGCATACTTCTGGACTCCTGAGTCTACTCATTTGATTGTTAGGTCCATCTTTATGCCAGTACTACTATACAGCTTTGATTGTGGTGCTTTGTATTAAATTTTGAAATGGGGATTTAAGAGTCCTCCAATTTTGCTCTACTTTTCAAGATTGTTTAAAATATTCTGGGTTCCTTGCATTTCCCTATGAATTTTGGGATCAATTTGACAATTTCTGGAAGAAAAAAAAAAGGCACCTAAATTTTGAAAGAGGTTACATTGAATCTGTGCTTTGGGTATTATTGTCATCTTAAAAAAAATAAATCTTGTACTTGATGAACCCAGGATCCTCCACATACTTAGGTATTTTAAATTTCTTTTAGTTTATGGTCTTACTCCTCTTCCATCTGCTCTCTCTCTGTCTCTCTTCCTAATCCCATCCCTATTTTTTTGTGATATCCTTTTGTTTTTGCTATCAAAATAATATTTGCCTCATGAGATTAATTGAGAATTGTTGGTGGCAATTCTATAAACGTTTGACAGAATTCACAAGTGAAGCCATGTTGTCCTGAGCTATTCTTTGGGGAAGCTTTCAAAAATTACTAATTCATTCCCTTTGGTATAGGCTGTTGCAGATTTCCTGTTTACTTTTGAGTGAGTTTTAACACTTAGCATCTTTTCTAGAAATGTATTCATTTTATGTAGGTTATTTAATTTGTTGCTGTAGAGTAGTTTATATAATAAATACCTTTATAATCTTTTAAATTCTACAAGTGTAGCAATAAATTGACCTCTTTTATTTGTGATTTTAATAAGTTATTTTCTTTCTCTTTCCCTCTTTGGTCAATAGAGCTAATGGTTTGTCTATGTTCTTGATTTTTTTTCAAAAGAAACAACATTTTATTCAATTGATTTTCTCTATTTTTCTATACTCATTTTCATTTATATCTAACCTAATCATCATTTTTTTCCCTTCTGTTTCCTTTTTCCTTAGTCTGAGCTTATTTTTCTAGCTTTTAACAGTGGAATGTTAAGTTATTGATTTGAAATATTCATTTTAATATAGGAATTTACAATTATAAATTTACCCCAGGCACTGTTTTCACTGCATCTGTAAATTTTGATACATTGTGTTTTTGTTTTCAAATCTCAAGATATTTTAATATTTCCCAGTGATTTCTTATTTAACACATGAGTTATTTAGTAATATATTCTTTAATTTCCACATACTTTGGAATTATTCAAATCAACTTTCTGTTACTGATTTCTAATTTCATTCTCTTGTGCTCAGAGAAAATGCTTTAAAATATTTCAATTATTTAAATTTATTGAGGTTTGTTTTAGGGCTAGTATATAGTCTCTTCTGAAAAATGTTTCCTGTGCACTTTAGAAGAATGTATATTCTGCTATTGTTAAGTGTAGCATTATTTGTCTGTTTAATCTATTTGTTTTACGATGTTTTCAAGTCTTCTATTTCCTTAATATTCTGTGTAGTTGTTTAATTTATTACTTAAAGTGGGTGTTAAAGTATCCAACTATAATTGTGTAATTGTCTGTACCTCTCTTCAGTTTTACCAATTTTTGCATCATATATTTAGGGTCTGTGTTATTAGTTACAAATATAATTGTTACATATTTTTGATGGAAAAAACATTTCACCAATATAAGATGTCCTTATTTGTCTCTATAACAAATTTTGTATTAAAGTTTATTTTTTGGATATTAACGTAGTCATTTCAGCTCTTTTTTGGTTATTATATGCTTGGTATATTTTTAAAAATAATTTATTTTCTACCTATTTGTTTTTTGAATACATTATGATTCTTCTAGATGTAACATTATTAGAGCATAAGTTTTTTTTCTTATGTTTTTCATTTTTAAAGACTTTATCCATTTATTTATTCGAGAGACAAAGAGAGCATATGTAGAGGGAGTGGTAGAGGAGGAGGGACAAGCAGACTCTGCACCGAGCTTAGAGCCTGACATGGGGCTTGAACTCACCCTGACACCATGACCCAAGCACAAACCAGGAGTCAGACCCTTGACCAACTGAGCCACCCAGGTGCCCCTAGAACATAGGTTTTTAAAAAACCTATTGTGCTAATATCTGCTATTAGATTTGAGGGTTGAAATAATTTACATTAAATGTAATTACTATAAATTAGAATCTACCTCTGCCATTATATTTTCTCTATATATCATATGTCTTTTTTGTCCCTCAAATCCTCCAATATTCCTGTTTATATCAAATAGTTATTTCTAGTATACCATTTTAATTTCTTTGCCATTTCTTTTACTATATCATTTGAGTTATTTTCATAGTGGTTCTTTTAGGAATGAATATTAGCATCTTATTTCAATATATACTAGAAATCTCTAGTAATCAACAGTATGGTACTGGCAAAGAAATAAACTTATAGATCAGTGGAAAAGAATATAGAAATAACCTTCCAATTATGTGGTGAATTAATCTATGATAAAGGATGCAGGAATATGTAATGGAAAATTGTCTTTTTGATAAATGGTGTTGGGGAAACCAGACAGGTAGGTGGAAAAGAATGAAACTGGACTACTTTCTTATATTCTATACAAAAATAAACAAAAATGGGACACCTGGGTGACTCAGTCAGTTAAGCATCGAACTCATGGATTTGGCTCAGGTCATGATCTCAGGATTGTGGGATCACACAGCTGGGAGTCTGCTTGGAATTTTCTCTCTCCTCTCCCTCTGTTACTCCCCTCTCCTGCTCTTTCTCTGTAAAATAAATAAATAAATCTTTCAAAAAAAAACTTGAAATGGATTAAAAACTTACAAGCAAGACCTGAAACCACAAAATTCCTTAAAGAAAACATAGTCTGTAATCTTTTTGACATCAGATGTAGAAAAATTTTTCTAGATATGTCTCCTTTGGTAAGGGAAATAAGGACAAAATTGAATTGTTGGGAGTACACCAAAATAAAAGGGTTTTGTACAGCAAAGGATAATATCAACAAAACAGAAAGACAGCCCCCTGAATGACAGAAGATATTTGCAAATGATATATCTGATATGGGGCCAAAATCCAAAAAATATAAAGAAATTATATAACTAACACAAATAAACCCAAATAATCCAATTAAAAGAATGGGCAGAAGACATGCATAGATGTTTTCCCAAAGAAGACATAGAGATGGCCAACAGACACATGAAAAGATTTTTTAATATCACTATCAGAAAAATGCAACTCAAAACCACAGTGAGATATCATCTCATACTTGTCAGAATAGCTAAAATCAAATACACATGAAACGAATGTTGATGAGGTTGTGGGGGAAAAAAATAAAGAATCTTTGTGCATTGTTCATAGCAATGCAAATTGGTGTAGCCACTGCGGAAAAAAGTATGAAGGGTTCTCAAATAATTAAAATTGTAACTACCCTGTGACACAGTCATTCCACTAACGGGTATTTACCCAAAGAATATAAAAACACTAATTCAAAAAGATATATGCATCCCTACACTTTTGCAGTATTATTTATAACAGCCATAATATGGAGCAACCCAAGTGTTTATTTGATAGATGAATGCATAAAAAAGTGAGATAGATAGATAGATAGATGATAGATAGATAGATAGATGATAGATAGATAGATAATGGAATATTATTCAGCTATAAAAATGAATGAAATCTTGCCATTTGCAACAACATGCATGGGCCTAGAGAGTACAATGCTAAATGATGTAAATCCATCAGAGAAGGACAAATACCATATGATTTCACTGATATGAGGAATTTAATAAATGAAACAAATGAACAAAAAAAAGGCAAATAAAAAAACTAGACTCTTAACTATAGAGATTTAATTAATGGTTGCCAGAGGGGAAGTGGGTAGGGTACTGGTGAAACAGGTGCAGGGGATTAAGAGTACATTTGCAATAATGAGCAGTGAATAATGTATAGAGTTGTTGAATCAATATATTTTACACCTGAAACTAATATAAACACTGCATGTTAATTATTTTGGAGTTCATTTTTAAAAAAGAAGTATTAAAAAATAAGATTAATAGATAAATACCAACTTAATAGTATACATATTCAAGTAAATACCAACTAATAGTATACAAATTCATTGCTCTCATATAGCTCCAATCCCCATTTTTGTGTTCATTAACACTATAATTTATTTATGAAATTTTTCTTAGATCAAATACAAGAAAAACGTTATCAACAAAAACAACATTTATACTGTTTTTATGTTTATCTATGTTTTCCTTATTTTTTAAAAAGATTTTATTTATTCATGAGAGACAGAGAGAGAGAGAGGAGAGAGAGAGGCAGAGGCATAGGCAGAGGGAGAAGCAGGCAGAGGGAGAAGTAGGCTCCATGCAGGGAACCTGATGTGGGACTCGATCCTGGACCCTAGGATCACGCCCTGAAATGATGGTAGACACTCAACCACTGAGCCACCCAGGTATCTCTGTTTATTTCTCTAGGAGGATTTATATTATTCCTAATGTCCTTTTTTTTTTTTTTTTCAGGCTAACAGAATTCCTTTAGCATTTGTTGTAGGATAGGTGACAAAATCTCTGTTTTTGCTTATCTCAGGTTATTTTAAATTCTTTATTTTTGAAGGAGACTTTTGTCAAATGTGGAATACTTAGTTGGCTTAAAAAATAGCATTTTGAGTATGACATTCTACTGTCCTTTGGCCTCAGGGTTTTCAGATGAGAAATTAGCTGTTAAAGATATTGAGGATCCCTTGTACATGATGAATAGCTTCTTTTTGTTTTCATGATTATCTCTTTTACTTGGTTTACACCACTTAATCATGTGTGTAATTGAGGATCTCTTTATATTTATCCTGCCTGGAAGTCATTGAATTTTTTGAATATGAAGATTGCTGATTATTAATTTTTGGGAAAATTTCCATTATTACTTCAAGTATTCTTTCTGTCCTTTTTTTCCCCTTTTTTACCTTCTAGGACTTCTGTTATACCTATTTTGGTATGTTTGATGGCATTATACAGACCTTTTAGGCTCTGTTCATGTTTCTTCATTCTTCTATTTCGTAGACTCCATAATCTCAATTGATCTATCATCATGTTCATTTATCCTTTTATCTACATGCTTATATATGCTGTTAAACTCATTCAGTGAATGTTTCAGTTAAGTTATACTTTTCAGCTCCACAGTTTGTCTTTGCTTCCTTTTTATAATTTATACCTTTTTATTGATATTTTCTAATTGTTGAAGCATTGTTTTTCTGGTTTTCTTTACCTTTTATTAGTGGTTTCTTTTAACATTTGAAAATATTAAGGCAGTTGATTTAAATTATCTGTCTAATAAATTCAATGCCTGAGCTTCTGTAGGGGCAACTTCTTTTTATTTATTTTTCCTTCTTTTACATGTGGCCACTACAAATGTTTCTTCATTAGCTTAATAGATAATAAATGGAAAAGGTTTCCTTAAATGCTTGGATGCAGTAAGTCTCCCATCCTTTGTGGAGAATTTCTCTGTGTATTTTGGAACATACATCTAGTGCTTAGGCAGAAAGTTTAAATTTATACCTTATTATTTAATTCCTATGTGTGCATATCTTCAGGTACAGTTGAAAACAAGAATTTATAAGACTAAACATGTATAGTCTCAATATATTTGTTTCTTGTAACACTGGTTGGTGTGTCATTTAGAGCTCTTGCTTGGTTGCAAAAATAGTAATCAACTTTACCTTATCTAAAATTACTGAAACTATGTCTGGAAGATCAGAGACTTGACAAGACTCAGGAGTCTGGGGGACACAAAAGAAAGAAAACAAAGGCAGATCTGGAGAGCCAAAGGGATAAGACCTGGAAAAAGAATGTTTTCATGGAGTTATGGAGCAGAGTTTGGGGGGGAAGAAAGGGAAGCAGGAAGGAAGACTAGTGAAATATTGGAGAAAAATATCAAAGAGATATACAATAAGATTTTCCACAAGTGAAGGGCATGATTTTTTAGACTAAAAATATCCACTAAGGTCTCAATAAATTAAATGAAAAAATAATCCACACATCATTATGAAATTTTAGAATACCGGGTTGGAGACAAGGTTAGAAAAACTTCCAGACGGAAATAATCAGTTCACATTCATAGTTTCAGTGATAGGAATCACACTGGACTAATTAACAATACCCTAAGCTAGAAGACTATGGAAGATTGCTATCAAAATTCTTTTTTTTTTCTTTTTGCTATCAAAATTCTAAGGTGGCAAATAGCAATATAGATCATTAGGATTAGGGACACCTGGGTGGCTCAGCAGTTTAGAACCTGCCTTTCACCGAGGGCGTGATCCTGGAGTCCCAGGATCGAGTCCTACATCAGGCATGGAGCCTGCTTCTCTCTCTCTCTGTCTCTCTCTGTGTCTCTTATGAATAAATAAATAAATAAAATATTTTAAAAGATTATTAGGATTAGCCAAATGAAAATAGGAGATGAAACTTGAATTTTAGTTGCTCTTTTGCATGTAAAATTAAAAAAAAAAAAACCTTCCAAAGTTCCTTCAGAGGAAGCTAATTGAAGGAGCCAAGTAACGAGATAATGAAGTAAACTAAGAAGAAGCAGGAGCATGCCTAGCCTAATGACAATATTTACAAATTATTCTCTGTACTACATTGTGTTTTTATTTTTTTCAAAATAAAAAAAAAGTTAGAGTGATGATGATGCCCATGTTAAATATTTACTCTATACCATAAAAAATCAAATCATTTTTAGTGTCTAAAATTTGATTTTTTATTTTTTTTAAATTATTTTTTATTATTTATTTATGTAGTCATACAGAGAGAGAGAGAGAGGCAGAGACATAGGCAGAGGGAGAAGCAGGCTCCATGCACCGGGAGCCTGATGTGGGATTCGATCCTGGGTCTCCAGGATCGCGCCCTGGGCCAAAGGCAGGCGCCAAACTGCTGTGCCACCCAGGGATCCCTAGTGTCTAAAATTTTAATCTTAAAATTACTTAGAAATATTTTGAGTATAAGATATATATGTTACAAATGTAAGAAGTTTCAATGGTGAGTGTTCTGACTTTAGTATCTCTAGACAGATTTGTAATGCCACCTAAAGGATCACTTGGAAAATTATGTTAAATTTTATTTCCTTTCAGTTACATTTAATTAAAGACAAATAGTTTAGAGTATATTTTCTGCCATTAAGGCATTGGAGAAAATGTTGGTATGTATAGCAAACATTTAAATGATATAGCTTTCCATAAACATGTTTTAGGTACCTATTGATTCTTTGAATAGATAGAATAAGTGCTCTAAGAACCTGTGAGCACCTGTGTCAAAGAACTATTCCTCACTGCAGAGAAAAGTACCTGATCACAACTTGTCCAACTACTAGCTCTTGCCAACTCAATGACTAAGAGAATGAGGGAACTTATATAGCCACAAATTTAGTTATATTCACTGGATATTTTTTTTAAAGATTTTATTTATTTATTCATGAGAAACACACAGAGAGAGAGGCAGAGACAGAGGCAGAGAGAGAAGCAGGCTCCATGCAGGGAGCCTGATGCAGGAAATAATAGAATTAAGAGTAGAAATCAGAGGGGATCCCTGGGTGGCGCAGCAGTTTGGCGCCTGCCTTTGACCCAGGGCGCGATCCTGGAGACCCGGGATCCCGGTGCATGGAGCCTGCATCTCCCTCTGCCTGTGCCTCTGCCTCTCTCTCTCTTTCTCTAACTATCATTAATAAATAAAAAATTAAAAAAAAGAGTAGAAATTAGAATTAATAAAGCTATAGTAATTACTAGAAACTTATGGAACCATTTATGTGTATATATATATAGGTAAATATGCATCCTTTTATCAGCATATATTGTAATGGAAACACATATGTAATTAAAACATTAAACAATAAAACATAACAAAACATAAAACATTAAAAATATAAAAGGACATTATAAACCAACTTCATGCCAAAATTTTGAATGAAAAGGAAAATTTATAGGAATATACACCAGAATCATCACAAAAAGAAATAGAAAACCTGAATATTAATACTTTTAAAAGAAATTAAACTGGTAATTAAAATTTCCCATAATTCTCTAAGCCCAATTGGCTTTTCTAGCAGTTTCTAACAAATGTGCACAAAAAATAAGAAATACCAATATTTTACAAACTTCCAAAGAACTAAACAAAAAAAACAGGTACTTATTTATGATTTTTTAAGCCTGGCAAAACTTTGACACTAAAACCCAGCAAAGTGAGGGTAAGAAAGGACTATTTTTAGGTAATCTTAGTCATAGTCACAAATTCAAAACTGTTAAGCAAAACTGAGAAACCCATATCTATAAAAAGCAAACACAAAAACATGTTCTTTTGAGGCTTAGTTCATAAATTCATGGTTCATTTAACATTTGAAAAATCAATAAATACAATTTGCCACATTTCAGAATAAAGAAGAAAACTCACATTATCTCAATAGATAAAGAAAAAAGCTGATTAAATTCAGAATCTATAATCAGAGGGGGAAAAAAAATCCTCAGCAAAGGAAAAAGAAAGGAACTTCCTTAATTTAAAAAACTTAAAAAAGAAATTTAAAAAATACCTACAAAAGCTACACAGAACACATCGTACTTAATATTTAGTCTAAAAAACAGTGACATTTTTTTCCCCTTAAAGAACGGGATCAAGGGATGGGGTGCCTGTATCACCAGTGTAATAATTTTGTTCTGCAAGTCTTAATGCATTTAGTTAAGAAAAAGATATAAAATTTAAAGGGATTAAAGACATTATCCCAGCTTTCATTTAAATAGATGATATGATTATCTACTAGGAAATCAGAAAATCTACAGTGCATTATTAAAACTAATAAAATATTTTAGCAAATCTCCTGACTTAAAGTGTGTTTTATACATAGAATACCCTATTTTAGTAAAAATTGATTAATTACAGCTCCATCTAACATAGCAATGAATCTTAAAAAAATATTTTTATAGATTTCAAAACAAAAATAAACATTAATATTTTAAATATGCAAGCCCAGCTAGTAAAACTATAGAAGGGGAAGTAAAAAAAATTAAAGGCAGAATATAAAAGTGGTATGTCTGGAGAGATGGAATAGGGAAAGCAAAGTGCTTCTGTACTGCAGGCATCTATTCTGTGATAATTACATGGCTAATATCTTTATAATAATGTGTCAAAGCTAATCTTTTATAATTTATGAACGTTCTTTTATGTGTTATTTTATAAAATTAAAAAAATGTTTTAAAAAGTAGTTTGAACTCTGGACAGTTTGGAGAAGTAGTAATATGGAGATGGACAGAAAAGCAAAAAGCCCCAACTCACAATCAAAAAGTGCTTGATGAATTAGCTGTGTAGAGGTATTTTGCCAAAAATTGTGTTCTCTTAATTAATTAAAACAAAACAAACAAACAAACAAACCTGATCTTCTGCTGTAAGCCCCAAAAACAAAACTACAAAAGGAATAAAGAATGATCAAAGCTTGTCACTTTGTTTTGTGTCACTTTGCTTCGAGATTTAATGACTCCTAGTTAAAGAAGTTTCTGACACTTTCACACCTTATGGAAACAGAGCTTGAGGTAGATTTGTGTCATCTGGAGGAAAAAAGAAAAAAGAAAAAACTCAAACATTATTTAGACTAGTTATATACATTTGTGATTTCTATAATTAGTTTTAAGGACTTGTATTGTCTTTCAAAGAGACTATTTATTACTCAATTGTGTTTGGTTTTCAAATACAAAACTGTACTGAATATTCTAAAGGGATATTTTTATTACATTTTTATGAATTTAGGAAACAGTGGCTGCAGTGGCACTTATTGATACTGTACTTCACAATTTACTATATGTGTTTGTCTCCCAAACTATTACAAAAATAGATTAGTGAGTGGAATGTTAATAAAATTACACTATTGCTGGAAAATAGCAGGTGCAATTTTACTTTTGCCTGAATTTGAGAGATGTGTGTTCTATGTATGCTAGCTACAAACAAGTCATATGTCTGTATTTAAAGAAGGATCAATATCCAATTCTTAGGTGAAAGTATCTTTTTAAAGATATGTGATGGAGATGTCAAACCTAGTTAACTTGATCTATTAAAAGTTTATCAGAAATATAATAGATGACAGCATCAAACTGTTTTCTGATTAGCCACTCACAGGTGGCTAAGATTTCATAAAAGAGTCATTCATGGCGTAGTGCAATCTTTAGTTACTCGAGAAACACTGAACAAATTTATTGAAATTCATGACATTGCAGCTACCAACACATGTTATATAGGCAGTTTTCTAAAATGTATGGACCCCTACAAAGTATTTCTTCCTTTTAGAAGTCATTTAATAATAGTAATTGTGAATCACATGGTAGCTATCACAAGAACATTAAAGAACAGGGATTTCTATAGTAATTTGTATATAATTTTCTAAAAACTAAAATAAAAGCTTTATTCACCATACTTTATATTTGAACATGTTTAAGAATCATGTTAATGGCTTTTTGTTTGTTCCTATCACTCTCCACACAGCCTTGTCTTAAAAATTAGGCTCTCATACCACACAGAATATTCTAATGGCTGGTATTTGTATAAAATAGCTACATTCCAGATTAAGAAAGGACTATTATATAATTAGAATTTGATATGCAGGGGTTATTTTAGAATTCTAAATTATGAGCAAAATATTTAGTATACAAAATATATTGTTGGCCATGCTACGCAAGGAGGATTTGCCAAATACCATGGATACAACTTAATTTTTTCCTAGGAATTAAGATGTCTACTGTTTTATTTACGTGTAATTAATAGATACCCACTAGGTCTGTTCTATACTACAAATTATGATTTCTATAGTTCCATACTTATTGATTTATCTTTCATTAACAAAAACAATACTTACAAATAGAACTGATGAAGAAAAATTGGATTTTTATTACTGCCATCAAATTATATGAACTTTTATGAGGAAGCTCACATTATTTAAATGGAGAATAAAGGTATATTTTTTAATTAAAATATGTATCTTAGGGGAATGATATTAATGAAATGCATTTACTCTAAGATTGCTAATTGTATGCATTCTAGGAATTTTCAAATTAATCCAAATTTATGTTTTCATAATAAATTAATCCAGTGATTGTCATTCATTCCCGAAATATTTATTGAATATGTTTTATGGGTCAGGTCCTTTTCTAGGCATTGGATATAAAGTTTTTGAAGAAGTCAGACAAGTTGCTTCTCAGAGTTTATATTCTCATGGAAAGAGAAAAAAAATAAGATACCTTCATTTAGTGCAAATGTCTATTATAAAAAAATACATTAAATTGATATATTAAATTGATGTTAATAAAATCCTTTTTTTAAAAAAATCCTTTTTGAGATGTGGTGATTAAATCAGATGCATTCTATACTAGAAGAAGTTAGTGTTATATTAAGGTCTAGTGAAAGAGCTTTCTAGGCAGAGTGAAAGGAGGCAAAAGCCCTATGGTATGGCTAAGTCTGGCAATTCTGAGGACAAATTATAAAGCTGGTGTTGTTGGATCCTAAAAAGCATGTAAGTAAACGATAGATATAAATTCAAAAATAGAGAAGGACCAGTTTACAAAGTCCTTTCATGACATGACAACATGTTTGAATTGTACTCTATATAATAAGAAGGAAATAGTATGATCTGGGTGACTTTTCAAATGCATTTCAGTTTTGTATGGAGAATGAGTCACAGATACCAGTTACATGTTATTACTCTGGTTTAGGTGAAACGTGTTTGCAATAGCTAAAATATTGTTGTAGCAATTGTTTAAAATTATCTTTGCCAGAGGCTGTTTATCTGGGAAAAAATATCTCAGGGGAGAAATTGATTTGAATTTTTTTTTAAAGTTCCCAATGGTTTGAATGATATGTTTAATCTATGTCTTACACAGTCTTTTGACGATGGTTTTAGCTTGATAAAGTAAAGTAATAAAGCAATAACATTCATATACATTTACTGATATTGTATTAGAAATAGTGGTTTATAAATGAAGCTGTAGTATAACCTAATGGTTTTATATTTAATCTCTTTTAGAAGAAATAAGAAGTTCTTTAAATTAAAAAAGCATCTTCCTAACACATTATTTGTTTTATTAAAAATGTGAATTACTCCACCTCTCTTAAGTATGGCAAATTACTAATTTTCCTAACCCTTAGCAGATGGATCTTCAACTCAATAATTGATTAGTTAAAGCTCCTTAGACTTGTTTGAAAAAACATCATTCCAAAGAATATTAATTAGCATGTTCCAAAAAGAAAGACCCATAACCACTTGTGTTAAGTCATTTGAGCCTTAATGAGGTAAAACTACATCATTGTGTATTTCTTTCTTTTTTTTTTTTTAAAGAGTGCAAGCAGAACTTCGCATACATATTTGTTTCTGGGACAGTTTTTTCTTTCTAATAGTGTGCTGTCCAGCTCTATCCAGCAGAACACCATTTGGAAAGGCAAATGATTTAGATAGTTTAGGGACAGAGCTCATTATGAACATTAAGTTTTTATTATCCTTAGATTTGCATTAATTTGTGGCCCTTATAAACCTAGCTAGGATAAATAAATTATAGATAGATGATTGATAGATATGGGTATCTGTATATATACATAGATATATATATAGATATAGATATAGATATACAGATATCTATATCTATTTATCTCAGTTTTCATTTTCTACATATGGCTTTATATGAACTATTTAGAATTGATTACAGAACATATTTCCCTGTTTTTGCTTAATAGGAAACACAAACTACTAATTTTTACTGTCCCATTGCATGCTTTTATTAGTTCTTCTCAATCTAAAATGTGAAAACTGGTATATTAGAAAAATGATCAAAATGCCTCTATAATAGACCTTCCCTCCATGTATTTAGCATAATGGCTGCTTGTGAATTTCCTTGATTATCTGATTACCATGTGGATTTTCCCTATGTGCTGTTGGGATTGACAAATATTGGTTCAGAAGAGTTTCGATTTAGTCTTCCTTCTCTATAGAAGGTTAGTTAAGGGTAAATTTCTATTCTTAGGGAGACCATAATTATTTCTAATACCTTTCTTTTTTATTTTATTGTGCTGATTTGCCTTATTTGCTTATACTATGATTTTATACAATTTTCATATTTTTCTGGATTATAAGGGAAAAAATAGTAGTTGTAACTCATAGCTAGTTCCATTTCTCATTCATCATGAAGTGTAATCTTTTATATTAATTAGAAATAAATAATAAACCAATCAATGGACAGGCAATAAATAACAGCCCAAACGAATAATCAATGGATAATAAACCAATAAATTAGCAATTTTTAATTGCGGAATCTTCAGGATTTTTTGTTTTTTAGAGTTGGTTTATTGAAGGGAAAAATATGTGATACAGTCAAGCAAATGTGCTGGGAGATTATAAGGGAAGTGCAAATATTTGATAATTATAATAAACACAGTTATGATTATCAAAGTTAGCATTTTTAATCATTAAATATAGAAAGAAGATAAGCAAAACAATTCTTACACACTTATGCATTTTTATGAATTTTTTTTTACTTTTCAGCAATGAAAGGGCTTAGTAAAATGTTGCATTTTATTTTATTATTTATTTTATTTATTTATCTTAATTTTGGCTTTGTTTAGTCTTTAAAATTCTTTTTATTTTAAGATTTTATTTATTTATTCATGAGAGACACAGAAAGAGAGGCAGAGATACGGGCAGAGGGAGGCGAAGCAGGCTCCATGCACGGAGCCCGGTGCGAGACTTCATCCAGGAATTCAGGATCAGGCCATAAACTAAAGGCAGACGCTCAATTGCTGAGCCACCCAGCCATCCCTAGGCTTTAATATTCTTTTAAAAAGTTTAGGTAAAATATATTATGTTCTGTTTGGCCTGCTTAATTTTTTCATATTCAGATTTTCAGCTTAGTGCTAAAATACTTTGAAAGTTTTCAAACTGAAGGAAACACTTACAGGAAAAAAGTAAAATAATCTTAGAAATGTAATTTAACCAACCAGTTTTTAAATTGGGGTAATCTGTCCACATGTTCCACCCAGCCTTATTACCCCAGTCATTAGTACTGTTATTCGTTCTCTGTGCTATGGCTTGTATTAGTATTCATTGTTTCTTTTCTTCCTGAGTGCACCATTCAAAATTATGACATATTGATCACAGACATTAGAGTTTGAACTGATCTATTACTGTAGGTCATCTAATACCCTTTAAGGCCAATCCTTCTTTCTATATTTTACAGTGCTTTTTATGGGTTATTTTAAATGACTCAAGGAATGAAGATTTCCCCTTTTCCTTATTACACAACTAGTTTCCCTATGGATTTTACTCTGCTTTGATACTCTAACTAGTTACTAACAAGCAAACCATTTTTCTTCAACAAGTGTAAAATTGCACAGACTTGTAATACCTCAGGCACATTGTGCTCTTTAACACTGTTATTAATATGTTAACAGGTGGAAACTTATTATCGTCTGACTGCTTGGAGTGTGAAATATCTTATACTCATTTCATTTTCAGTTCTTTGTAGTTTATGGTTACACTTGATTAAAGTTGGTACTGTGAACACTTCAAGTTGTTTTAATTCAAGATAAAAATGCTGAGGACTACATTCAGAAATATATTAGATATTGATTCTCTTGTGGCTTTAGCACTTGTCTAATGTGAATTCAAATGCAAAAATTTTGAAACAGAATAGGAAAAGTGGATTAATGCATAACTAAACTATAATCAAAATTAGTAAAATGATTCCTGTGGAAGCGTTATAGAGTAATATCAGGGAAATACTAGAAAGCAACTTAATATACTAACATAATAGTTTTTCAAATATAGAATTTGAGAAGATAGATGATGGATACTACTCTTTTTAGGGTATAGCTTTTCTGCATTGTTCTAATATTTTTCAAGCTAGGTGCATACTGAAGAATGGTGACATTAGACCTACTATCAGTGTCTTGGTCTTCATATTTAAAGATACCCTTTGTTGATTTCTGCTGCTTTGTTCCCATAATCCAAAAAGGAGTCTGGCAATCAAATACTAAACAACTGTACTTGGAAATAAATATAGTAATTCTATCCTAAATAATGTTAGGAAGATTATCTTATACCATTAAAAATTTCTTACTTTGAACATAATAAAAAAAGTTTACACATTATATAATCATTTGAAGCCTTGAATCTATGATGGAATTACCAATTAATTCATGTTTCCTCTCTAATTGAATAAAATTATGTGTCATAACAAGTCCAGCTAAATTTGTTTTACTTATCCTCAGGTGTAAAGATGGAAACTAATTGACAGCAAATGCAGATAGAACTCAATCTCCAGAAAGTCTAGTCGACTCTCCACAAGTTTGGTCTCTTGCTACAGAGAAGGTGATCTCATGTCTTCATGCCTTGTGTATCATGTTCTAAAATTTTCACTCTTAAGATATGTGACTCTCTCAAGATTTTTCAAGAGAGGGTATACCTGACTGACTGAATATGAAGCATATATCTATTGCCTCAGTATGCTGGGGAGGAGAGTCTGAATCCAATTATGTTCATTTTTCTTTTGGTAGGAATTAAACTAGCTCCCATTGTCTATACATAATTAGAAGTTTCTTTGAAAAGTGATTATAGAAAGTGGGAAGAGGCAAGTAGGGAGACATTAGAAAGCTAAAGTAAAGCCACTTCAAATACCTATGTGTGATAGCAACTATACTGGTTATTAAATGGAAGTAAAGTGAATAAGACAGGGGCATTGAGGTGGCTAAGTCAGTCATGCATTCAACTCTTGATTTCGACTCAGGTCATGATCTCAGAGTTGTGCGATCAAGGCACATGTTGGGCTCCATACTGGGTATGGAGCCTGCTGAAGATTTTCTCCCTCTATGACCCCTTTCTCTCCCTCTCTTAAAAAAGAAAGAAGAAAGAAAGAAGAAAGAAGGAAAGAAAAAAGAAAAAAGAAAGAAGAAAGAAAGAAAGAAAGAAAGAAAGAAAGAAAGAAAGAAACCATCTTTACTCATATGGATTTAATAATTTGTTGAAATATATTATAAAGAACTAATATATATTTGAAATAGTCATATCTGAAAAAATAAATTAAAAAAGAAAGTCACATCTGAAAACATTTAATAATTTCCTTTCTGTATAGCCATTATTAGTTGTTATGAAAAAAATAATAAAAGTAAGGCATTTACCTCAGAAATTTTGTTCATAATGGGTCATGGAACATAACTTTTCTAGTATATAAAGAATAATAACATTATTTGACTCATAAGGCTTTTTTAAGTATTAACTTAGGTAATAAATTTATTATACATAAAACACATTTGTCAAATAATAATAAGAGTTCAGGTTGTGAAGCCTGGGGGACTCAGTCAGTTAAGCATCTGTCTCTTGATTTTGACTCAAGTCATGATATCAGAGTTGTGAAACTGAGCCCCATATGAGGCTCAGCGTGGAATTCATTTAAATTTTTCCCTCTGCCCCTCTCCCCACTCGTGCACTTTCTCTCACTCTCTCTAATAGATAAATCTTTAAAAATATAAAAAGAGTTCATGTTAATAAGAGTGGACATTTACCTAATATTCTTTAGGCCTGAAAAAAAAACCTTAGTGTGTTGTTGCTATTATTACTATTAATAATTATGATAATGCTAATGTTTTAATTATCTTGCATGTAATGCAATAGTTGTGAGAAGTTGTCAATATTGAGTTTCAGATTAAATTTGATAATCACTGGTAATGTATTGTAAACCTGTGTTAAATGTCTATTTATATATAGTGATCTATAGCACATTTGCAATAGACATATATGGTTCCTACTGTCTGTCAAATTCAATGTGTAATAATATCCATATAGAATAAATACTCATACCTAAGTTTATATTATTTATTAGCTTATTTTCCCTACTTGCCTCCTGTTGCAAAATAGAAGGACAATAAAGGCAATCATAGTTTATCTTGTTTACTGTTGTATAGGTAATTTACCAGTGCCATGCACATAATAAGTACCTAAAAAAATTGTCGATGAAAACTATATAGATTCGCCAGCAACACAGAATCTATTTTCCCTGCTCTTCCAAAGTATCTTTAATTTACTGAGCAAATTTGTATATTGTACATATTCCTTTTCCTCTACCATTACCAGAGACACACACATTCATACATTCCCCAGATCTTTAAAATCTCTACATGTAGAAGCCAAAAATATTTCTTGATTGGTGTCTTTGCATGTTCTTATGTACTCATTCTTATATTTCTTTAAAATGTGAACTAAATAAAAATAATCCATTCTTATTTTTATTCATACTTTACTGGTAATGATGCTTAGATTCCACACTGTACTCCTGTTCCAATATGATGAACACATGCAATATTTTTGGTGAATGAATAAAAATTATATAAAAGTCTATGATAACAAAACTATGATCTGAGAAAAGATAAGGCAGATATATTGAATGACACAAAGGTATAATGTATCTGTTCTTTGTGAAATGTAGTCATTTGCAAAAAGTCGAATAAAATTCACAGGGATCTTAGAAATGTATTCCTATTTGAAAGTAGAAAGCTAATACATAGATGAGGATATCAGAGCCATGTCAGGGAGTTGTGATAACATGTGGTCTGCTCTGGCTTATTTTATAGTGGTAGAGTTACAATTGTGTAACACTTTGACTAGGTAGTGCATTAGAGAAAGACTATGATTTGAATGGAATTTTGCTCACTTATTCAAGCTAGATGTGATATTTTTCCCATTCAAAGACATAAAAGACTTTTATCGTCTTCCTCACTCAAACTACTATACCAGAGACCAATATATATGTTACCTGTCTTGAGAAGATCAGTGGAACAAAGATTAAGCAGAAAAAAAAGTAAAATTAGGTGAAAAGCTCTCTTAAATAATATTTGTGATAAATATTTCAACTTTAGCCTTGAGTAAATATTTATATGGAAATGTGAGCTCTTTAAGTAGGTGATAATGACAATTTGAAGAGTGTTGTATAGTTTAGACTGATGAATGATGATATTAGAAACCTCATCTTTATACTTAGTAGTAAATACTTTAATAATGATTATAGACCAAGAAATAAAGCTGTCCACATTTATTTCTAATGCTTTTATTAAACAGGCAGTGACCATTCACACAGGACGGAAAGGAATTGACCTATCATATAAAAAGTAGTATAGTTTAATTAAAAATGTCTTGAATATTTTTTAGAAGAAATAAGTTGAGTATGAGAATGGCTTTTAAACTAATATTTGAAAGAGAATAAAAATCTGACAATAAATTAAACTATCTCACCTCAATCTTAAAATCTTACCTCAATCTTAAAATCTTTGCATATTTAATTCTATGTAATTAAAGGTGATTGCAAAATAACTAAATTAACACATAAAATATATCAAATAATATCTCCTATTTAAATGTCTTCCTGGAATAGAAATGTTTGTTATTTAGCACAATAAAATAAGTGCTATCAACAGGGAAAAGGCTTATGAAAATTACTGAGTTCTCAAGAGCAGCATATAGTTTTTCTTCTTTTTGCCTTTCTTTTTACATGCCTTCTAGCAATTTTTATGGGAATTGATGAGTTTACATATTATTAGAAGATAATTGTATTTCCTAATACACTGTATAAGATTTTATTAGCTAAATTTATTCCATGATGATCTTATCATTACAGCTGACTCTTGAACAACATGGATTTGAACTGCACAGGTCCACTTCTATGTGGATTTTTCTTCCATGAATACAGTGCAGTATAATAAATTTATTTTTTTCTTCCTTATGACTTCCTTAATAATGTTTTTTTCCTCTGGCTTACTTATTGTAAGAATACAGTACCCAATACATATAACATACCAAGTACATGTTGCTTTGACTTTGGTATTGCTAAGGATTGTAGTCAACTGTAGGCCATTAGTAGTTAAGTTTTGGGGGAGTCAAAATTATATGTAGATTTCTGTCTATGCTAGGTGTTGGTACTCCAACCCTTGTGCCATTCAATGATCACCTGTAATTTAAATTTCTATATCATAAATACCTTCATATAATTGTAATTTGCTTTGAATTTATACAAAAAGTAAAAAAAAAATGGCTTTTAGGAAGTTCTTATTTTATGTTAGAAAATATTCTAAAGCAACTTGCTTGCATTATTTCATTTTATTCATTCCTTTGAATATCCATTTAACAGATAAAGAAACTGAGGCTTGTAGACTAAAATTGTGAAAATTCACAAAGCTAGAGAAAATCTCAAGATTTTAGTTCAAAATATATCACTCTCATGTAAGCCTTCTAGATTCATACACATCTGAGTTTATCTCTTAGTTCCCTAAAGCTTTAAGGTTTTCATATGCTACGCATATTGATGTTCCTCAGGAGTTTTTGTTTTTGTTTTTGTTTTGTTTGTTTTTGTTCTGTTTTTGTGTGTTTGACAGAGATCTTTTTATGCTATGGATGCTAATAAATACTTCCTCCACTGATTAGTGTTGTAATAACAGACATATAAAGTATACATAGAGGAAGTATAAATCTTAGAACTCGGTCAGAAATTGTGCTGGCTAGTGACTGTTAAAAAAATATCTTTCAAGGCCAACTTGACTCATGGTATCATTATAGTTTTTCATTTTAAAAAAATTGTGCATTCTGTTATGAAACAAGTCCAGGGCAACTATACATATGAAAATTAAGCTTTGCTTTGTTTGCCCTTTTACATTTGTCCCCATGGCAGTATTATTAATATAAAGCATATTCTTAAATACTTATTTATAATTTCAAAATTTCCAAAAAGCTTAATAAAGTTCTCAACCTCATATTATAGCAGGCTCTTGAAAGTAAATTATAACTGCCTCTGGTCAGATATGAGTTGGAAAAGATTTATTCTTGTATTATTTCTCTACATTAGCCTAAATATTTACACACAGATTTTGTTACTGGCTTAACTATTTGAAACATGTTAGAAATGTGTGGAGAATAAGCACATAGATGGTTTTATTAAATGGACAATATATGACTGTAAGTATCTTGAAACCCATTACAACAATAAGAGCTATCATCTTACTAATGCCAAACACAGTGTTAAGTCCTGCATTTTGGCATATTTAATTCATTAAATGATTATTTGTCAAATACCTACCATTTGCTAGATAATGTTCTGGGTGCTTGCAATATAACAGTTAAAAGGAGGAAAGTTCTTGCCTTAAATGAAATGAATGTCCTGCTGGGCCTCAGTATCACCTGGGAAATAGGTACTATTTTATGCCAACTTTTTAAATCAGAACTTCAAAGTTTCCTTGAACAGTAAGCCACTTACCCCTATCACTGTGCAAAACCAGAATTTCACTTGTTTGTTTACTTTAAAATTCTAAGCATTTAAGCACTGTACTATACTGAAAATTAGTTGGCTAAGTAGATTAAGCCACTGCATCAATATCATACTTAAAATGTTATCTAAACTGTTACCAAAATATTTCATGTATTAATACTTTGTATTTTGAATTATGCTTTAAATTTGTAATCCCTAGTTCCTCAATTATTTTATGGGCTTCATGTACCTCTGCCTATGATTGATATGGGCACTCCTTATCTGTATTGCCTTGAGTAATAAAATATGTTGAGCTATAGGAGAATCATAAACTGGATAGGAAGATGGATTAAGGGTGGATCATCCACTTAAAAGAATTACTTTGAAAGTATAAATTTTCATTTTGTAAAATAAAATGGAACTTGTTCCAAAAAGTGAGTACATTTTCTCATGAGTGTTATTTAAAAGTTCATTAAGGTGAAGTAAATATACAGTAGTCTAAATTTCTATCTCATATAATAATAAATGTCAAGTGATGAAATGATGCTATTTTCTAGAAGAGACTTCTTAAAGTCATTAAATTTAAATAGAGCAGTGTGAAAAAATTATCTATCTATCATCTATCTAATCTATCTTTTTATCTATTTATCTTATATATAGGAAATCTGCTGTGTCAACCCCAGCAAAGCACTGAGCAAAGCAAGCACTGAGTTAATTCTACAAGTAAACAAAAGGCTCTATTTCTGTATACTTCATGTTTAACTGGTCACAACCCCAAGAATGAGGCTAATGACTAAAGCAAAGTTTTTTTTTTTGATGTTTTGCTTTTGCTAACATGAATATCAAATAGTAATAATCACATTCTTTATATAGAATTAGTTAATACGTTATATTAATGAAAGAGATAGTCCCTAGGTCTTACTGAGGCAATTTGAAAACTTTATTGTGCAAACAATCATCTGTGGAGCATTTTATAAAGGGGATTCTGAATTTCATGCTGTTTATAGGTATAGGTTGGGCTTCCTATGGAATTTGCATTTTTATTAGTAACTTTAGGTAATTCTGAGATTGTCTGTGGTCCCTCATTGGGCTACCAGTGGACTATCAGTGGCTTTATTGAGTCAACAAAAAGGACAGACTATTACATGCAAAAATTAAAATAATTTTAAAAGTAATTTTAGAAAAAGAGTATAGTGTGACTGTCTGTCTTAAAAGTTGTTCCTGAATAGTTACTTTTCTTTCATTTAGTTAAATATATACGATTTATAAAATTCAAATATCCACACAGACCTATGCTGTCATTGAAATATGTTTATATTAGGAAATAGATATCATAAATTCTTCATAGATCACAGTATATATACATGTATAGTAATAAAATTAGATATGTAGAATAACTGAGTTATCAATGAAATGAAGAGAAAAAAATTGGTGATTTACCTTTTAAGTTATTATTATTTTTTAAGGGTTTATTTATTTATTTTTAGAGAGAGTGAGTGAGGAGAGGGAAGGAGAAGTAGAGGGAGAGAAATCCTAAATAGACTCCCCATTGAGTGAGGAGCCCTATGTGGGGCTTCATCCCACAATACTGAGATCATGACCTGAGCTGAAATCAAGAGTCAGACACCTAACTGACTGATCCACGCAGGTGCCCCTTTAAATTATTTGTAAATGTCATCTTTTGAGGGGTTGCCAGGTGGCTCAGATCATGATCTCCTAGCCCTGTGATGGA
Source organism: Vulpes vulpes (assembly GCF_048418805.1). Classification (NCBI taxonomy): domain Eukaryota; kingdom Metazoa; phylum Chordata; class Mammalia; order Carnivora; family Canidae; genus Vulpes; species Vulpes vulpes. The sequence continues at coordinate 105,320,175 of NC_132783.1, read as the reverse complement.
GCCCGGCATGGGGGGTTCCCTGCTAAGTGGGGAGTCTGCTTCTCCTTCTCCCTTTGCCCCTCCCCCACTGGTACACTCACACTCATTCTCTCTCTCTCTCAAATAAATAAAATCTCTAAAAAAAATATTTTGAGGGATCCCTGGGTGGCTCAGCGGTTTAGCGCCTGCCTTTGGCACAGGGCGCGATCCTGGAGTCCCGGGATCGAGTTCCCCGTCGGGCTCCCTGCATGGAGCCTGCTTCTCCCTCTGCCTGTGTCTCTGCCTCTCTCTCTCTCCCTCTCTCTCTCTGTCTATTATAAATAAATAAATAAATAAATAAATAAATAAATAAATAAATAATAAAATAAATAAATCTTTAAAAAAGTATTTTGAAAGTCATCTTTTCACAAATTGTCTTTTGAGTGTATAATATAGAGATTTATCATAAAACTGTTTGCTGAGTTCTCTGGACCATTCAAGCAAAATAATCAAACCCAAGAAGTGGTCTTAGGAACCTCCAGTGTGTAGGCAGTCAGAAGCACAGGTAACAACCTGGACTTTTTTTTTTTTTTTTTTTTTTAATGATAGTCACACACTCTGAGACAGAGACACAGGCAGAGGGAGAAGCAGGCTCCATGCAGGGAGCCCGACGTGGGATTCGATCCCGGGTCTCCAGGATCGCGCCCTGGGCCAAAGGCAGGCGCCAAACCGCTGCGCCACCCAGGGATCCCGACAACATGGACTTGTGATTGGCATCTGAAGTGGAGCAATCTTGTAGGACTGAGCCCTTAACCCGTGGGATTTGATCTTAACCCCAGATAGACAGTATTAAAATTAGTTAAATTTGTGGGATGGCCACTCAAGGTCCATCAAGAATTGGAAATTTGTGTGGTGGCATTAGAAAACACATAGCAGAAAGTGAAACTACTGTATTAATTGTGAATATTTTTTAAAAATATTTTTTTCTTTCATTGGCACTTTTTTAACATAGATTTCATAGTTTGACTTCTCAACCCTCTCTGTATCTTCCTCTAGGAAGGGTTGAGTAGTCAAAATATGAAATACTAAAGGAGTTCTTTAAGAGAAACTTGATGAGAACAAGAAATTACAAGAAGGCAAAGAATATCAGGAAGGGACAAATAAGTAGGACTGTCTAAATGAATACTAACTTTATTAAATGATTTTAATGATGCCTTTTGGGATTTAGGAATGAATAATAGTGGAGGACAGAGCATTTTCAAGGCAGAAAAATACTCCAAATGGTACTATAATGATAGATTCAGTCATACATTTGTTTAAGCCCATAGAACATAAAACACCACCTAGAGCCAGCGCTAATGTAAACTATGGACTTTGGGTAATTATTATGTGTAACAAATGTACTACTCTGGTGGGGGATGTTGATAATGAAGGTATGGGGACAGAGGGTATATGAAAAATCTGTTTCTTCCCCTCAGTTTTATTGTGAACTTTAAACTGCTTTACGAAAATAAAGTTTTAATTAAAAAAATCTTAGAGATAATAAAAAGATAATAGGGTTCAATGAACAATTTTTTAAATGACAGTATAGGAAAGTACAGATACAGGAAAATTAAAGTTTGAATAATTTTGTGAGTGCTAACTAAATTTGATCCCTAATGAAAAGCCTTTCTACAAAAATAATAAATAATTTGAGAAAAACATCACAAAGCAATAGAAAATAAAAATCTAGGTCTGGATGCCTTTTTTGGTATGTGTTTCCAAATATTTAAGCAATTGATAATTTAGTCTTGCACAAAAACTTCCAGAAAATTTTAAAAACCTATGAAAACAAAAAAAAGAACAGAACAAATTTTTCTGAACTCATATTATGAGGATAGAATTCTTCAAGAAAGGACAATTCTATGCCTATCTTAAACAGTAGAGTTCCAAATCTCAATTAAAATATTAGCAAACTTGAGACACCTGAATGGCTCAGTCAATTAAGCATCTGCCTTCAGCTCAGGTCATGATCCTGGAGTTCTGAAATAGAGCCTCTCTCAAATAAGTAAAAATAAAAAATAAAATAAATAAATAAAAGTTATATATATATATATATATATATATATATGCAAACTTAATTCAGCAATATGTAAAAAGGATAATGTATCATAACCAGGTTGGTTTTATTCCAGGAATATAAAGTTAGTTGAACATTGGAAGGTCAATTAATTTAACGTGACAGTAACACAAGGAACCCCTCAAAAATGTTATAAAAGAGAGGGCTTGGTAGCTTTCAGTGTTTATCATAACTTTAAAAATTTTAGACTGAGGACATTCCTTTAAATTTTGGTTTTCTAATAAATTTATATGCCACAATAAAAATCCCATAGGAAAAATTACCCTTAATATTGAAAATTTTAAAATATTCAGTTTTACATGAAGACATAGATAGCTGCTGTCAATAGACTTCAACATTTTATTGGAGACCTTAACCATTCAGTAAAATAAGAAAAAGGAAAAAAGACTATAATTGGAAAAAAATCCTCATTATTCATATATAATATGTAGATAGAAACAAAGAATACAAATAAAGTATTAAAATCAATAAAGTATTTTAGCAACATTTTTGAATGCAAACCAAAGTACAAAACCCCATTACATTTTTTATAGCTACAACAAATAAAAAGCAAAATTCTAAACAATATATTTTAAAATAGCATAAAAATATCAAATAATAAATCTAGCAGACAAAGTGCAATACCTCTCTGGAAGAAACTACCAAGTATTATAGAGAGAATTTAAAGAAAATGTAAGGATATTGACATGTGTATCATATTTATGGAGTGAAATATTGACTATTGTTCTGAGTCTCCCTAAACTTGCCTTTGGATTCATTGCAATCCCAATAAAAATCCCAAAAGAATTTTTTTTCTTTTTAGTATGTGTGTGTGTGTGTGTGTGTGTGTGTGTGTGTTCGTGTGTGTATAGGCTCCACACTATGGGGCTTGAACTCCCAGTAGTGAGATTGAGACCTGAGCTGAGATCAAGAGTCAGAAGACTAACTGAATGACCCACCCAGATGCCCCCCACAAAAGGAGATTTTATAGAATATTTTGAGCCTACACTAAAACTGATACAAAAATGCAAAATTGTTATAGCCATCATACTTGCCTTGAAGAAGAGCAAAGTAGGAGGACTTGCTATACCAGATATCGAGACTAGTATCACATTGCAGTAAAGCAGACATATTATTTGTATAAATCTAGATAATCAGAACATAAAATATTGCATATTAGTAGATACATACATATATGAACACTCAATTCAAACATAAATGGTAATGTAGAACAGTAAGAAATGATAGTGCCTTTAGCAAATGATAGTGGAACAGGTTATTATCTAAATGGAAAATAGTGCAATTTGACTGCTCCCGTACACCATATATTAAAAATGAGTTTCAGGAAACTATAAATTTAGGTGGGAAATTAAGACAAAATTTTTAGAAGATAATATAGAAGAATATTTTTACAATAGAGTGGAACAATATTTCTTAAATAGGACGTACAAAGAGAAAACCATAAAGAGAAATATTGTAATTGGACAACCTTAAATTCAAGAACTAATTTTCAAAAAATGACATTAAAAGAATAAAAAAAGGAATTCACAGAGTGGGAGAATTTATTTATAATACATAAGTGGATAAAGGACTGGTATTCAGAATGTATAAAGAACTCCAACTGGGACGCCTGGGTGGCTCAGGGGTTGAGTGCCTCCCTTTGGCTCAGGACATGATCCTGGAGTCCTAGGATCGATTCCCACATTAGGCTGCCTGCATGGAGCCTGCTTCTCTCTGCCAATCTCTGCCTCTCTCTCTCTCTCTCTCTCTCTGTGTGTGTGTGTGTGTCTCATGAATAAATAAATAAAATCTTAAAAAAAAACTCCAACTAATTATTAAGAAAAAGATGAAATGACACACAAGAGAAATGGGCAAGAGGCTTAAATAAGATACCCAAGTATCAACTAAAAGTCTAAGAAAAGTTCTTGACCTTACTGGTATTCATGGAAATGTGGATTAAAACATAATGGGACACCACTATGTACCTATCAGAATGGTAAAAATTAAAAAGGCTGCATCTCCATGCTGACAATAGTGTAGAATACTGGAAGCTATCTATATTACAGAAGATAATATGAATAATTTGGGGAATTAGTTTGGCCCTTTTTCCTAAATATGAAAGTATGCATACTCTGGTCCCAGCAATTATAATCCTAGATACATAGCAAAGAAGAATACATGCAAAAGGCATGTACAAAAATATTTGGGATGCCTGGGTGGCTCAGCGGTTGAGCATCAGCCTTCGGCTCAGGGCCTGACCCCAGGTCCGGGAATGGAGTCCTGCATCAAGCTCCCTGTGAGGAGCCTGCCTTTCTCTCTGCCTGTGTCTCTGCCTCTCTCTCTCTCTCATGAATAAATAAATAAATCTTTAAAAAATATTCATAGCAGTATTATGTAGGAAATTTTGATAAATAGAATTATCATACAAATAATGAAATAATATACATCAGTTAAAATAAAAGACCTACTGCTACACTGAACAACCCGGCTGAATCTTAAAAATATATTATTGATTTGGTGTATGACACCGGACATAAAAGACTATATGCTGTATGATAACATTTACACGTTTCAAAAAACAAACCAAACTGTTTTTAGGGTTTTATGATTGACTGGTATAAAATATAAAGTAAATATAAAGTGATTACCATGAAACTTAGTTACTTTTTAGAAGTGGGGAGTAGGTAGTTACTGGCAGGGCATAAAAGGGTGGATTTCTAGGTTGCTAGCAGTGCTCTATTTCTTAGTCGGTTGGTGATTACACAGGTGTTGGTGATAAATTTGTGTTCCATACTTTTGTCTACTTTTATATGTGAGATATTTTATAATAAAAAGAGTTTTAAAAAGCCAATTCAGTTTCAGCATCTTCTTCAGAAACTTCTAATAGATTCTTGGGGAGGGGAGGAGCTGGTAAACTGTACTGAGAAACCAGAGCTCTGTCCAGGTTATCTCCATGAGTGGCAACACAGTGCTTGGAGGCAAATTACTAGAATCAAGACATGTCAATCAGATGTGCAGTCCTGTGGAAACAAACATTCACAGCAGCAGTTCTCTTAGCTCTGCTGCTTCAGACAGAGCTAACTAAAACAAACAAACAAACAACAACAACAACAGGGAGACTAGATTCCTGAAGACAGGTTTCAACTTTAACATTCTGTCAGTTGCAGAATTTACATTGAACAGTTGCATATAAATATCTCCTTACCAGGTCTTTCTCCAAGTGGCCATCTCTAATGCATCTGCCAGCAGAACTTTGTGTGGGATTCATTAACTTTCACGACCAACACTTATTTGAAAACTAAGACTATGCCGTGGTGATGGTGAATAAAGAAAGTACTTTCTAAATTAATTGAAAAAGTTTAACTGCTCGTAGCAACAATTAAGATTGTTACAACAATAAGATTTCTTATTGCTGAAAGAAATAGATGTAAAATCATCTGTTGCCTCTAGTTATTAAAAAATCTTAAAATTATGGTTTTAGAGGAATATCTGGCTCAAATTTCTGTATTAGGGAAAATTATACTTGCATTTTATACAACAATCATATTTGAACTATTTGGCTATTAAGTCCAATAAACATTAGAACGCATATTGGACTTACTGGTAAAATATTTCTAAGAAGTTCGGACCACAATAATCAGCCTTTTAAATATTACATCATCATACATTCAGACCCCATTTTTGTGTCAGTGAGGCTCCCTGATGCTATTAAACTGATTTTCTCTATTTTTTTGTTTATAAAATCCCAAAGTGATCTCCTGCATAAAAATAACAGTCCTTACTTAGTTTCTGTTCAACATTTCTCTCTCCATTTTCTCAAATATCTGTTTATGTTATCTTTACTTTTGGAGACTCTCCTTTGTTTTCTTTAGCTATTTGTTTCTTTATGTCATTCTTATAGTAATAAAACCATAATTTATGCAATAAACTCAATCACCTTTAATATAATTTTTCTGATTATGTTATTATTTTTTTTTACATTTTACTGATTTAGTAACACCTAAATTTTGTCTTAGGCTTTCTGACTACTATCTCTACTGTCCTTAAATCTCAATCATTCTGTGATTTTCATTACCATTTGTTGCTAGTAACTACCAAGTGAATATATTTATGCCCCAGAGAGCTGTCATAAGTACAAGATTCATCTTAACACTCTCTCTACTCTACCAGTACACCCCAGAACTTGGTGATGGGTAAGGTAGCCTTTTTAATTTATTTATCACATTTCTTGAGCATATCTATTGTTAAAGAAGAGATTTCTAAGTTATTTTATTAGTTTATTTTTATTAGATGTTAGGGTATAGAAAAGCATTTTCAAATGGAAAGAAATAATTTCAAAAAAGTGAATGGTTGGACAAATTTAGAGATTGTAAACTCATAAGTACTTTCCAACATCAAGGATCAGAAAAAAAAAAAAGGAGGATATCTTTTTTAAAGCTCAGATTTATTTGAATTTGTTATTTTCCTAAATTTTCATCTCACTTTTATTTCACCTGAAAAGCTCATTGCTTTCTGTGTAGGAATCTTTCATCTGTGTATTAAAACTACGTGGTACCGTAAATCTTAAAGGCTGAGATCCTTTTACCAATATAATGATTATGATTATATTAGACTTATATTACATATTCAGTGCCTTGAATGCACAGAAAAGAATAAAATGGTGTTCTTTTTGTACTATGAAAGTGTTTCATACTTATACCTTCTAGAAACCTTCTCAAAGTGTATATTCTGAAGCTATAGCATATTAAATATGAACTTCTAAAGATCCTGAAATGGTGAAAAAAGACTTAGAGTCCGCTTATATGAAAATTATTTAAGTATAAATTGAAAGTAAAAAGTGCAAAATATTTTTTCACACTCAGTAAAAATATTGATATATTTTATTGGTTTCATAAATTCTTACTCTTAAGATCTGCTAAACATTTATGACATACTTAATAAAGTAGGAACCTTTGCCTTCAGATGGCACCCTTATAGCATAAGTAGGAATTCTCAAAGTTGAGCAAGCACTAGAATCTTCTGCAGGGTTTATTAAAACTTGGATGGCTGGGTCCCACCCTCAGAGTTTCTGATACAATAGGCAGTCTGGGCTAGGGACTAAATATTTGCATTTGTAGCAAATTCTTAGTTGATGCCTTCAGGAAGAAACACTGGGAAGCATGGACATATAATAATTATACATTCTTTCACATCTGTTTAAAAACATATTATATGTTTAGTGTGCTACATTGATACTTAAAAAAAATTAAAGAGTGTAGCTTGACTTAGGACTTATATAATGCTATCCCTTTCAGAAAATTCTTCTTTAAACCTTGACCAAACATTTTCACATTTAAGATAAAATCATTTACAGAAAGCTTCAGGGAACAATTTCATTGTATTAATTCCTAAACCAACATCCTTACTGAAATATCACAAACTTTTGAGTCTCCTCACTGGAACAACACTGCAAAGGACAGCTTATTTGGATAACTATTTCAGAAAGAACTCCGACATTATGAGTGATTATTATGCACAGCAGGTGTTAAATGAATTATTTATCAAATATGTTTTCATTATTTCTCAGTGAAAACATTGAAGATCTACTTTCCAAGCACTCAGTTTCAACAATCATTTGTACACAGAGCAGGTCTTTACTTAGACAAATATTTATGGATATGCTTTCATATGAAAAATGAAAGCTATTACAAACACAAACACTGTACCATATTTTGAAGGCGTAAAGTGAATAATTAGTAAATAATTATGCCATTTGATAAACAATTTTCTTCATTGCTCACTTTACTCCATTTTATATTTTAACATTTGGGACTTTTTTAGATGGTTTATTATATATCCCTCTCTCAAAGAAAAATATAACCTAAAATCATAAGCTGTTTCTGCAGCTTGATATCACAAATATTGCAATGATGAGCCCAGAATTTTAAAGTATGTATCAATGAACAAATATGCTCAGAGAAACAAGAATATACCACCTATATATTTTATGTACATGTATATTAATAGTATGAGTCCGTTAGGTCAAATAGATCTATAGATTTTTGCTACTATCTGCAAGGATATGGATATGTGAAATGTACACTTACATATGCACTTACTTGTACAATATAAACACAGACTTTCCTGGCACAGCGTACTTATATTCTCCTTTAAAAGAGCGAAAATTTTCATCATACAATGGACTTAAACTGGGTAGAACTTAGCTTTTAAAATCTCAAAAGCCCAATTACAACATGAAATTGTCTTCTTAATGTCAAGATCATTTGCTTATTAAATAGATGTATTAAAACAACAAAAGTTGTAAAAAGAAAAGTAGTTTTACAGGCGAGTTGTTTAATTTGATGGGTAAATTTAGTTTATAAAGTAACTTCAATAGCCTCATGTAGAGAACCTGAGGGATGTGAAGTACAATTGATCATATATGTTATCAATCTACATATGGAGATAATTATCTTTGAAAATACATTTGTATGAATCCAATTGTCTAGTTACACATTTAGGCTGGATCCATGCCATTTCCCTCCATGAAAACAACTGGTCATTTCAGTAGATAAATCAATGGAACTGTTTGTTTTATATCTTATAGGATATATTTATTTTGCAAGTCTTTCTTTGATAGTTCAAATAGTTTATTGATATCACTATATCATAACTTTTATGAAACATACTAAATTCTTTAAGACCAACCAAAGACTGATATGGAATGAACTTTCTTACAAGATGAATAAAATTAGTTACATGCCATTTCAAATAAAATTTTATATATTATTTTCAAAGAAAAACAATTAGTGATATAGAATAAAATTAGCATTGCATAAGATCTAGGTATTTCCTAATAAAACTAAATTTCTCATGAGATTTTGTACATATTTAAAGAGCTATTTGGTGGCTCAGTTACAATTAACCATTTTTTGTTGGATTTTTAGTACACATAATTACAGATGAGGAAATTTGATATGATATGCCCAATTCTTTATAGTAATAATGTCTATAACTATTGTTTCTCAGTAAAAAGAAATCACTTTTGGAAATTTGTTTTGTTTGGATGAAATATTTAATTGTTGACAACAAAGTCCTGGGCATGAAATTGAATATTCTTTTCTTATTAAAAATTGAAACTCTATCGGTGACTAAAGAAGACAGAACATGGGCTTCTGGCTACCTCAGTCAGTTAAACATCCAACTCTTGATTTTGGCTGAGGTCATGATCTCAGGGTCCTGAGATCAAGCCTTGCCTCAGGCTTTATGTTCAGCAGGGAGTCTGCCTAAGATTCTCTCCCTCTGCCCCTCCCCTTGCCAAAAAGAAAACAGATCTCTTCTGTAATTTACAATTCTAATAAAGCGTAAAGTTAATAATGAGTCTGAAGAAATCTAACAGTGATCATATATGTAAGAAATTGTTTACTAGTTCTGCAACATTCAGCCATCCACCAGATAGCAATAAGGGTATCAAACAAAATATCTCTCTTACAAAAGTTAATTTGAACATTGACATAATTAATTACCACATTTACATAATTAATTACCTCTTTGAAATTATTAAATTGTTAAAAAACAATTCTTTATTGGCACTCTACTTATGGCTGATTGTCCTGAATTCAAAGGGGGAACAAATTTAGTGCAAATGAAGAAAATATAATTTAAAGCAAGAAACTACTTTCTTCCTTTTTCAAAATGACCACCAACTATGAAACTTTTTTTTTTCATCTTTAGTTAAAAGTACGAAATGGATAATTAATTAATGTCTGTAGTTTTAGGAAGGGGAAAGGGAACATGTTGACAGGTTAAGTATAAGAAGTGTGTTTTTTCATTTCACAGTGGCAGGCTTTAATCTAAGTAAGTAGATAAAGGAATCAATTCCAAGGAGACTCTTCTGGAGTCCACACATTAGAAGAAAATGCTGGCTTTTTTATATCAGTTGGTATTCTGGTAATTAAGTAATAAGACTATGCCCTGCTGTTTATATAGCAGCTCAAAAATGGTGTCTATTTAATTGTCAGGTTATTCATTATCACTTGTATATGGAATGTATGACTGAGAAGGCTGGGGAATCTAAACTCATTGCTCTAATAGGAAATACTTCCCATATCACTGTCATTTGATTGCTGCCACCTGAGAGAAGACAATTAAAGTAAATTGGGGACATTTTCCAGAGCTGTAAAAACTGACAAGATGTGCTGTTAAGCCTTTGAAATGGAACTTGACACTTGATCAGCAATTTTGCTGATGAGGGAGGGGAAAGTAACAATCACCAATATGAAATAAAAAGCTCCATGTTTGAAGACTTGGAGATTTTTGTTCTCTCTTGAGAGTAAGAGGAAGATGAAGATAGAACCGTAGAAATTTATTTATTACAAAATAAAGTCAAATCCTTGTTTCTTATTTCTGAAATAACAAAAACAAAATAACAGAAACAAAAACAAAAAGACCCCAACCCCAGAATGAACAGAAGGGAAAATAGGGAAGTGTTTAGAAGTGGTAAACAGAAAACATAGTATTTTCAATAACCAGAATCAAAACAAGTCAACTGGTGGTAATAAATAATAAAGAGAATTTTCACAGCCCTTTTTCCTCTGGGAATGTGCATAAAACTTTGTATTTCATAACTGAGAATCTCTGTTAAAGTACATGAAATATTGTTTAGAAATCACATTCTTTCCACAGAATTGTTGCTGCTCTATCACTAAGGAGGACTTTGTAAGGGCACATAAAAGAAATTGTTTCTCCTAGTTGTTTTCATTGTGATATGAGGCAAGATATTTACATGGATCCTGATATAAATTTTGAAAAACTAAGAAAATTTCTTAAAAGGGAGAGAGAAAATACTAAGCTTTTGCCTGATTCCACATGATCTAATTATTTAAAAAGATACTCATTTAACATTTACAATTTGCTGGATCTAAGAATACAAATTATGAGAAATGACCACTTTCCTTGTTTAGAACTAAAAGAATTCCTCACAGACTCTGAAATAACAGATTGAGAAGAAGATGGTAAAATATAGGATGAATGAATTTAAAATATGGGAATAGATGGGGACAAGATTATTGCTTTTGACAGAAGCAAACAAGAACTTGATTTAAGTTTTAGAAAAAATGGGAAAATTCCAAATACATTGTAATGTCCTGACTTATGGTAATATTATAGTTTACGAAAAATAAACACTTTGTTAATGTAAATATTTCCTGTTGTGCATACTTCATGGTTTCAAAACCATTGTTTCTAATATGGTAATTTATTTTTGCTTAGCAGGCATTGCTGTATAACCTTGAACATCACAGTGGACTAGGGGACTCTACCTCAAGTCTTCTTCCCAGTCTTCCTCAACCTAGTATCATTCCTTTTCTTCTAAAACAAAACAACAAAACAAAACAAAACAAAACAAAAAACAAAAAAACAACAACAAAAAAAACAAAAAACCTAAATCTTTTGACTTAAAGTAGAAGCAAACGTTTAAAGGTTTTGTTTTTCCAGAAAGTCTCCAAAGGGAACATGCAGAAGTATCCAGAATATATTTTAAAAAGGATGAAGACAGAAGCTCCAAACCCTAAATTCAAAGCTAAAAGTTAGCTATGGCACCCTCTCTGTTTCTCTCCCTATTCATCTCCATGAGTGGATGGGCAGATGGATGGGTAGATAGATAGATAGCAAATATCTATCTATATACACACATACATATATTCATTCTAAAGGACTGTAATTCAATACACAGTAGGAGCAAAATCTGAGAATGAGAATAATGGAACTTGAAAAAATCCAGAAAATTATTTTTAGTGTGATTAGTAGTAAAAATTCAAAATGACAAAGAATCCAACAAATACAAATAAAACCAAAAAAAAAACCTAAGCAACATTTGCCATACTTAAGCAAACAGTAATAACATTCAAAGAAAAAGTAGTGTTAAAAGAGTCAAGATATTAAGATATCTATGAAATTAAGAAAAATATATGTATATCAACATGCATAAGAATGCATATATGCCTATATATTTATACATACAAATAATTACATGCAGATATATGTGTGTGTATTTTATCTGAGAATATTCTTTGTATATTTTACTTTACATAATTCTATGTTTGTATTAAAATCTCAAAAATTTTAGTGAATTTGTTCTGTACTTTATGCATGTGCTTATGTATTTTACTTTTGTATAGGCTGATGATGTAGTTAACGCTGGCAATTTTAGACCATTTTGTCATCCCTAAAATATATGTGTGTGTGTGTGTGTGTGTGTGTGTAGATAAGGAAAGAGAGAGATACAGGTACAAGAATGAATGTCACTGAAATAATCTTTGAAATCTAAGAAAAATGATGAATCAGGGTGATAGATTTCTAGATGACCAGGATTCTGTGTTCAGTGGCACGATATGATGGTCATTTTCCTATGATATCATAACTTGTTTTTGTGTATGCTTATTTTTTTAAACACACACACACATATTTATTTATTTATTTATTTATTTATTTATTTATTTATTTAAGATAAATTTTTCCAAGCTCGTTTAGGTTCACAGCAAAATTGACAGGAAAGTGCAGAGATTTCCTATGTACACCATGACACATGGCACATCCTCCTTTATCAGCACCCTCCACCAGAGTGGTACATTTGTAATAGTGGATGGACCTATACTGACACAGCATGATTACCCCACATCCATAGTTTACATTTTGATTCATTCTTGATGTTCATTCTGTGGGTTTGGATAAGCACGTATTGGCATGTATCCATCATTATGGTATCATACAGAGTATTTTCATTGCCCTGATAATCCTCTGAGCTCTGCCTATTCATCCCTCCTGACAGCCAGGGTTTTTTCTTTTATTGCCTTCATAGTTTTACCTTTTCTAGAATATCATATGGTTGGAACTATGTACTATATAGCCTTTTCAGATTGGCTTCTTTCTGTTAGTAATATGCATTTAAGATTCCTTCATGTGTATTTATTTATTTTTGGTTTGATAGCTGCTTTTTTTTCTTTTTAGTACTGAATAATATTTCGTTGTCTGGATGTACCATAGTTCACATAGTTCATCTATTCACCAACTATGGGATATCTTGGTTGCTTCTAAGTTGGGGCAATATGAATAAAGCTACTATAAACGTCCATGTGCATGTTTTTCTATAGACATAAGTCTTCAACATTAAATTTTCACCTCCTTTTGGTAAATACCAAGGAGTATGATTGCTGGATTTTGTGGTAAGAATATGTTTAGTTTTTTAAGAAACCACTCAACTATCTTCTAAAGTGGCTATGCCATTTTTCGTCTTCACCAGTAGTGAATCAGAGCCCTGTTGCTCCACTTTCTCACTGGCATTTGGTGCTGTCAGTGTTTCAGATTTTGGCTATTTTAATAGGCCTGTAGGGCTAACCTGTTGTTTTTAAATCTGTGATTTAAAACAAATGATACTCATTTATCATAATGGAATATATTTTCATATGCTTTGAGCCATCTGGATATCTTCTTTGGTGAAGTGGTCTCTAGGTCACTAGCCCATTTTTTAAATCAGGTTGTTTGTTTTCTTATTGTTGAGTTTTAAGAATTCTTTGTATATTGTGGTAATTGTCCTTATCAGGTTGTGTCTTTTGTAAATATTTTCTCCTAGTCTGTGGCTTATCTTATCATTCTCTTGATATTATCTTTTGCAGAGCATAACTTTTCATTTTAATGAAGTCCAGCTTAACAGTTATTTCTTTCATGGATCATGTCTCTGATGTTGTATTTATACCTATGGTCATCTAGATTTTCTCCTCTATTATAATCTTCTAGAAGTTTTATATTTTTGTATTTTGCATTTAGATATGTGATCCATTTTGAGTTAATTTCTGTGCATATTTACTTATTATTACTTTTCTTATTTTCCTTCATTCTAGCTTCCTTCTGTGATCATTGTTCTTCTGCATAAACAAACTCTGCCCCGAATAACCTTAATACAAGCCTGAAGGTAATGAATTCTCCCCAGTTTTCCTTTATATTTTATTTTATTTTATCTTATTATTTTTACTTTCCTTCTCTTTCATTTTCTGTCTAAAATATCTTTATTTTCCCTTCTTTCTCCATAGACGTTCTTGTTAGATATAGAATTCTAGATTAGCAGGGTTTTGTTTTGTTTCATTCTTCAGAATTTTGAAGATTAGGATTCCATTTTTTTTCTTTTGGCTTTTTTTTTTTTTCTACTGATAAGTCAATTTTAGTCTAGGTTTCAGTACTTTGAAGGTACCCAATCATTTGTCCCTGGCTGCTTTTAAGATTTTGATTAATTTTAAGTTAATTTTTGTGAATGGTGTATTATATATGTCTATTTTTTTTTCCTCATATGGTTGGTCAGTTATTCAACAACCATTTGTTGATTAAGTATATTTTTCCATCAAAGCATAGGCCAAAAATATAGGTGAAGGCTATCTGTCAAAAATTCACAGAAATCTATTTTACTTATATTCTTTCCTTTCCAAACACAAATTTGTATAAGGACATGTAAAAGGAGACTTAATAAAAATTTGAACCTAAGTAGATAAACATTTGTCCAGGTACAGATAACAAAGCCATTGCAAATTGGCTAATGACAGGAAATTTATTTGCTTATATAACTGAAAGATGTGTGGGTTGTATTTTCAGGTAAGAATAAATTCAGGACCTCAGTGGATGTCACTAGGCTCTTTGCATAGCTCTCTTCATTTTTTCTTCTGTAATTATCCAATTTTCAGAGATGTTCTCTCAATAGTCCAATAAGGTGACTGACTTACTGCTTTGAAACTTTTCCTCATCAATTCAAGTTGGAATTTTGAGAATGAATTTGATAGGCCCAATTGAAGCCATTTGCTACTTTAAAGGGTATGCAGGGCAGTGGCTGGCAGAAGCCACAGTTCATATGTCTGCTACCTTGATGTTGTGGTTTATTCAGCCATATCTAAATTATGTGGGCTGACAGTGGGGGAAGGATGCCCTGAAAGAGATTTGTAATAATGTTACAGATTTTTGGAAATGGATCAAGAAAAAAAGGATAAACAATAAACTGAACGATATTATGATGAATACTTCTGTGTGGAATAAGCATACACAAATGTTTAGCAGAAAATGAAAGAATGAAAAATTAGCTGTATTGCCAGCATTATTTTTATCAGGCCACATTGCTCTCATTTTACTGAAATGACTTTAAAATTCATAGATTTGTTTTTTCCATCCTGAATAAACCTGAGTAAACTTGTCTTTTGAGGAAACCCAAGATTCATTAGAGGCTTTGGGAATACCCAGCTTCTAGTTGTGACTAGTATTGTAGTTTGCTCTCCTCATTTAAAGATTTCATACAATCTTACTCCTATTCAGCCCCATTCTTTTCAGACTTTTTTTTTTAAAGAAATTTTTCTCTTTCTCTAAATGATCAGATTCTAACACCACTTTATACTGGTTCAAGAATTTGTCTTTATTAGTATTGATTTTTATGACAGAATGTTCTTAGAAAGAAGAAACTTTTTGGTTTAATATGCAGCAGTCCGTGTTCTACAAAAGAATGCTTTGACATGTTGCTGAATATACTTAAAAAGCCAAAATAATGCTGTAGATGGCTGAAAATTTAAATGTGCTGTGTTGATCATGGTTTGCTCCATTCCATATGATTGTGCAGCTTTTGGATCCTCACATACAAACGGATGGTGATATTTCTATGTACTCAAGCCACTCCCATTGCCATACCCAAGATAATTCTGGTTTATGTAGCATTCTGAGAGTATTCAGAATTGCATTACAATGTTTTACCTATTGAATAAGTAAATAGAAAGTTGAATTCAGTATCACAAGATAAATGATTTGTTTACAAAATTTGGTACATTGACTAATATTAGTAACAAATTCCTTAACCCATATTTCACAACCTTGTAATAATAACCACTATTGTCTGGTGTGACCATTGCATGCCCAATTTTGCTTTAATAGAGTTGTTATCCACATTTCTCTGCTGAAATTGTTAAAAGATTGTAAGTAACTAAAGGGAAACCAAGGTGGTTTTATGAAAAAATTCTCTGGGCTAACATGTCACTCATGGAATAACAACCTGGAGTGGATGACAGTTCTCACACCAGCTGCTTGACATCTGAACAGCTGCCAATGCCCTAGGAAATGTCACACCATCAGATATAGGCTCTGAGTGTGTGAGTAGCGAAAATGTATCTGGTAGAGGCCAGCACCCCAGGCCATGACTAACACCCCAGGCCCCATCATCCCATAAGCTTGAAGCCTGGGTTCAAGCTGTCAGTTTAATAAATGAATAGCCTCTTTGTTTTGATCAGCATTGTCAAGGCTTATTTCAAAAAAGGACTCTGATTCCTCTCACAGTCTAGCTCAGCCAAAGTCAATTGGTACAATTTCAAGGTGAATTTATTCATTCTTTATAAACTTCTGTGCACGAATATATCAAGACAGTTGAATAAATTGAAATAAATAGACTTGGAGTTACATATTCTCCCAGTAATTGAAATAGTTTCCCCCCAATATATTTATAGTAATAATTCTACCTTTATGAAACCTAGTCTAGCTACAGAAAGGAAAGCACAGAATTACCATTTTGATAACATATTTGGAAAATGCAATTGGGGCTAATATGTTGATAAGGGCACCTGAAAGTTGTCCTTGCCTTTAACCATTCCATGTTAAACTTTGAGTAAAGCACCAGCTTTACCACTTGATAAGGATGCCTGATTAGCTTGCATTGATGTGCAAATATTTACCTTGAATTTGGTAATTTCTAAATAAAAATGCTGAACAGTAGCTCTTACTGTCTGTTTTACAGTATTTTGAATTTGAGTTGCATATATGCAGAACTAAACATACACATTGAACTAAAAAACAGTATCAGTGTTGATGTCCATCTGAAATGAGCAAATTTAGTTAATTTGATGGATAAATTATTTTAGCATGAATCACTCAGAGATCATCTTTGCATTTTTTAACATGCAATAGTTTTGACTTGCAGCATTGAGGTTCATATTTTTTCTTCTCTTTATTTTGCCAAAAGGCAGATGCTGGATTATAATCAGAAAGTGTTACTGTAACAGAAAGTTCTTCTGATTATAGCAGAAAAACCTACCTAACTTTATCTGAACGTGATGGAGAGAGAATTAACCTCACACACTTACAGCATGCTGTTCTTAAAAGAATTTTCAAAGTAAAAAATATCTTATCTGGAAAGTTTGGTTCCTTTTAAAACCATCAGTAAGCCTTGGGAAATGCTGCAGTCTGAGGTTGGGGAAGGAAAATGCTTTGACTTGATAATGAAGGACACCTGGGAGTGATTGGCATTTACTAACAGAAAAGTCAAATAATTGAGGCATAATGGTAAGAAGAGGTTTAGGGAAGAATTTAGTCCATTGCTAATCTTTTGAAAACTTGAAGTGATATCTGTGTTGTTTTCCCCCCTCTGACAAGCAATCTATAAAAGTGATCAAACTGATCAACTGAGAATGCTATTTTCATTCTTTTATCTCGTTGTTTGTAAAGCAAATTGAAGCTCCCTCCCCTAGCCATCACTGTGCTTATAAACTCTGATGTGTGACCCAGGGGCAAATAAGCATTTCTTAGCTACTGTCTGGAACATTATTATTTTATAAAACATAAACAATAAACGTGTGAGTTACAGTCAGGCTGAGGATATATATGGCTTAAATAATATATATTTCAAAAGAATCTTTTTGCCACTGGCTCATTTAAAAAGTATATATAGCCACGTTGTTATCAGGACTCTTCTTTCATGGTCCTTCCAGAATAACCCAAATAAATGAGCTGAAAATCTGAGCTCCGATTTTAGTTGGTGGACATGTACATACTCATAACACATTAGCAAAGTAGCACCTTTATTGATAGTGAACAGACATATCTATTTTAGAGTCTGAGTCCACCTTAAACAGAAGGCAACCTGGCGATTTTGGAGGAACAGCTGTCCTGCTTTGAATATACAGGCTCTCCTGTTGGTTTAAACTACATGTCAATCATTAATACTTTAGTAGGGGAAATGCTACTCAGAAAGATATGACTGTTAAACTCTTACAAACTAATTGAGAATATGGGAATGACACTCACCTTCCATTTGCAGAGTTTGACTTGTATCTGAAAACAAATGACCCCTTGAATAAAGAGTTTAATACCTCAGGAGTCTATGTCTGAAAAGAATATGGAAGTTTCTCACTGCTCATGCTTCTTGCCTTCCCTTATCTTAATAATAAGCAGTTATTCTTTTCAAGGAATTTTTTCAGAGAGTTTTCCCATATAAAGATTAAATTATTTTCCTTTCCAGACAAAAGACCTTAAGTAAATTTTGTCCTGATGCTAATGGTTATCCAATTTCTTTGTAATCTCGTGGAAGCACGTTCTCATTATTTAGAACTCCACAAAGAACATCTGGGATAACAATTGGCAATTTTTTTTATATGTATATAAAGGGCTAAAGAGTAAATATTTTAGGCTTTCTGATCTCTGTTGCAACTATTCAACTCTGGTGTTGGTAGTATGACAGCAGTTATAGACAATATGTAAATGAATGAGCATGGTTGTGTTCCAGTATAACTTTATGTACAGAATAGATGATGGGCCATATTTGACTTCTGAACTATAGTCAGCCAATGCCTGCTCCAGAATAAGAGACATCTAAATAATGAGACTCGATTGTTCTAATTCACATCATACATTAATATAAGGTATTGTTTTCACTCCTTCGAGTCGGGGTAATTCTTATTTATTTTATTTATTTTATTTTATTTTATTTTATTTTATTATTTTATTATTTTATTATTTTATTTTATTTTATTTATTTTTTGAGTCAGGATAATTCTTGATGAAGATATGTACCAATTATGGTCTTCAGCCTCACATTACTCTGATCAATCTCTTCTTATAATTGCACAACAAAATAGCAGTTATATGTTAGAACTCAGTATTTACTTTCTTGTCATAATATAATAAATAATAAATTATTTACATTTGTGATGTGTTTTATAAGAAGAAAACTAGGGTACTGATAATGAAAATAATGTTGGTAGGGATTCTACTGTATACTGAGTGGTTTAGGAGCCTCATTCATCTTGTTCTCTATCAGGAATATATATATCAGAGTGGGGCCCTGCCTGGGCATAAATTCATGGTCAAGAATAGACTAGTACATTTGAATATTCTTAAAAGATAATGAATTTTCTGAATAGGTAAATGTGACAAATTACAAAAGGCACAAAAATATATCATAAAAATACATTTTCTTTCCCACATACCCCCTGCTATGCAGTTTTTCCCCTAGATGCTATACTATTACCATTTTTTAATTCATTATATGAATGAATTTAAGTTCTAGAGAATACAACTTGAAAAAGATACACCAATTGCCTGCCTTTATTATATATTCATATATCAGCAAATGCAAGCTCACTAGTACTTTTATTGGTTAATGGATATTTTATATATTTCTAATGGTTTACCATTATACAGACCTCTAGTGAAAGTAACTCATAGTTAAAACTTTGTGTGAGATATCTGTTAGGTAGCAATATTCCATGAGTCTGTTACTTTTCCGCGTATCTTGTGAACAAGGGCACTAACTATTATTTTATTTTGGACTAACTCTTCAAAGAGTTTTATGGCAAGCGACCATAGAATGTTGTGCCCAAGACTGCGAATCCAAGAAACCACCAAGGAGCCGACACCGATGCAAGCGCACAAGGGTTTATTAGCAAACTTGAGCTTGGGTCCAAGAATACCTGACAGAGCGGAGCAGGGTTTAGACTCCAAAATGGGTTACAGCTGGGTTTTTTATGGGCTGGTCTAGGGGATTTTCAGAAGGGATGGAGAAATTTCTCAAGTTCTATTTACATTCTGATATGGGGCTTTCAAGGGCATTGAGCTCTGTTCTCATTCTAATATGGGACTTTCTACCATGGGCGTGGGCTCTGTTGTCTTTCTGATATGAGATTCCCTGCTGAGGACATTCTGCAGTTTTTCCTGTAAAGTTCAGCTGTTATTCACGGAGGCCTAAGATGGCTGTACTTGTGCTAATGCTAAACTTGAGGTGGAATGGCCTTGATTTTTCTCGCCTCCACAGGAAGAGCTAGATGGTGTCTCCCTGTGGAAAGAAAGCAGATTTAGTAGTCAGCATAAAAGATTCAGATTCCTAAACTCCTGGTTCCTCAGCTGTTATGCAAACCCTTAATGCATGCAGCATCCCCCAGGTCCCACCCCTGTTATCTTTGTGGGAAATGAAAGGACAAAGGGAAAACATATAGATAGCTCAGGCTTCTTGCTATCTCATGAATGATAAAGTTCTTCATTTTCTGTCTCAGGAGTCTCCAATATTCTTTCACACCAATATCCATGAAACTGTGGCAGGCTAATTGTTGTCTCAAACAAAATAGGGGAAAATCTTAGACCTTCATAGTTCATGATAATATGTAAGATAAAATCCTAGAATTGGAATTGTGGGGCCAAAGATTATGTGGATTCT
The DNA here is from genome assembly GCF_048418805.1 of Vulpes vulpes. NCBI lineage: Eukaryota > Metazoa > Chordata > Mammalia > Carnivora > Canidae > Vulpes > Vulpes vulpes. The sequence continues at coordinate 105,299,644 of NC_132783.1, read as the reverse complement.
AAGTACATTTTAATAATTATATTAACATCAACATTCATGAGAGTGCCTGATTCTCTTTCTCTAATCTCACTAACAAATTGTTACCCATTTTTTGATATTTGCCTGTTTGCAAAGTGAAAATACTGTCTTAGTGTATTTTTAATTTTAATTTTAATTTTAATATCTTAGTGTATTTGTATTTCACAATGAGCGAGCCTAAATATTAATCCAACTACTTATAGCTGTTTATATATACTTTTCTGTGGAATTGCCTATTTTATTTTCCTGGGGTTTTTTTCCCAATTATTTAGAGCTCTAATTAATTAGAGGTAGGCTATTGGGTATGACACTTGTTAAACATATTTCCCTCTAATTTTCATTTATCTTTTTAAGACTTTTCTTATGAGTGGGAATTTTAAAATATTTTAAGTAGACAAGTTTATCAGTATTCTTCTTAGGGCTGCTGGATTTATGAAATAGTAGGTCTTTTTCTTATTCAAAGATCTTGTAAAAATCAAGTTTTGCTGCTCTTCATACTTCACTGATATGTATTTTTGTGTATTTAAATTTTGATTCGTCCACAGTGGATTTTCAAACAAGGATTAAGATACAGATCAATCTTATTTCTTTTTCTGGATTAGGATATTTTTGAAACAATGACTGCCATGTTAGAAATCTTAATTGAGATTGGAACAACAGAAAAAAAGGAATTTCCTCAAGAATAACTTAATCACACACTTGAGATAAACTATTAGCTGGATTTACTAAACCGTTAAATTAAACATTTCAACTAATTACCAACATACTGTTGAATTGTAAGCTTTGCTTTGGCCACGAGGCCTTCTTCACAGAGGGAGGAGATGGGAACATATTTTCTAGTGAGGTCATTTCTCAGAACTGGTGTTTTGATCATCTCCCCCCCCCCACCCCCCCCCCCGCCTTCCTTTCCCCTTTTCCCCCTATTTCTCTTCCTCTCTTCTTTCCTTTCATGAATCTGACCAATCTCCCTCAAAGATCAATTATTACTATTTATTACAGTGATATGTATATCTTATGAACTTCCCTTTTTTCAATCTCTGAGATTCATCTTTCCCTCTTCAGTATTTCATTATCTTCTGTTGTACCTTGTATTTTTCTTTATTGTGATTTTTACAGATGTCTACACTATGTATAGCCCTTTACTACTGCTGCTTTTCAGAAAACCTGTATCCTCTTCTGCTTCTGGGCTTTTCTTACACTCCTGATTCACTACCTAAATAAATATTTATTTCTATAAAACTTGCTGGGTTATTTCCTCAGAAAAAGGACTACAAGTATTCTTAAGCTTTATCCTTTTTGTTATATGGGGTAACTTTATTATTGTTTGTTTTTAATATTTGTAACTCAACTGCCCTCAACCATGTACAGTCATATTTATTTTGTAAACATGAAGACTATGAAATTTTTGGCTAAAAGGGAACTGTTTTTATATTTTTTGTAAGCAATTGTCTTTTTTCATTTATCTGCACATCATATTATCTAATTAAGTAATTTACATATATTTATCTAGATTATGATTACTTTTTAAATTTAAATTCAATTGATTAACATATAGTATATTATTAGTTTCAGAGATAGAGTTCAGTGATTCATTATTTGTATGTAACACCTAGTGCTGATTATATCACATGCCCTTCTTAATGCCCATCACTGAGTTATCCCATCCCGCTACCTTCCCCCCTCAGCAATCCTCAGTTTGTTTCCTACAATTAAGAGTCTCTTAGTTTGTCTCCTTCTCTGATTTCATCTTGTTTTATTCTCCCTCCCTTCCTCTATGCTCCTCTGTTTTGTCTTTTAAATTCTGTATAGGTTATGATTACTTTTATTTTTCCTTTTTTCAGAAAAGCAATGTAACCTTAACTCTAGATATTATTACTCTGGCACTTTTCCATTATTCTGCTCACTCATTTCTGGGCTATGTCTCTATAATAGTGCTTTTATTAATAACTTTAACTTACACACTGTTCGAATGTGTAGCCTTTGTTTCAAGACAGATATGCATTTTCTATTTCCTTATCAGCAATCTAATGACCCTATTCCTCATATACTTGATTCATCTGCTCAGGTCACATAAGCCCTTGCCCCTCATCACCATTGGCTCTGGTGATAATTAATCAAAATATAAATTTTCATTTTGTTAAAGCATTTCCTTTCAGTTGGTCCATTTCATGTAAATCTATATGAATAATGAAGAAAGGAAAATAAATGAGTAGTGAGGATATGTGCTAAGTCCAGCTCTGTCAAGTGACTAAATTGGCTTCATGAAATTGGACTGTCACCAACAGAAAAACAACTGTTTGACCAGATCTGTCATTTTGAACTCTGTAATCTAGAACCCCAGAGTTTACCATCAGGGTCCCCTGACCAGGTGTGCAAGCTGTATGAGTATACAAGAGCATTACTATACATCACAGGTATTATTAATACCGACAAAATATTGGTAGAAGATAATATTATACTTAATAGTATCATTGTATTTATAAGATTTCATTTTATCTTTTTTAAAAAGGCATGTTACACAAATTTCCAACTGGTTGTTTTGAGGAAGAATGTATTTTTCAAGTAAGCACAAAGGCTCCATACAATGCTTATTTTGGACAGCAGTAAGACTAGTGATCCTTGCACATCCTTATCAAAGTTCATTCTTGTATACCATGCAGATGTTCTCAGCACCACATCATTATGTCAAGTCTATATCCTTGGTGAAGCCTCTGGCAAGTGGAGCCCACATTCCAAAGACTGGGAGGGGGTAAGAAGCATCTGAGTGCCCACATCGAGCTCACAGGTCAACTAGCAGTGAAATCTTTTTGATGACCTTCCTGAACAATGACCTATTTATTTATTTATTTATTTATTTATTTATTTATTTATTTATCATTTCCCCTCACTGGAATGGTGCCTGGCATATGAGGTTGAAGAAATATGTACTCCTTCCAGTATCTTTCTTGCCATAGAAGAACTAACTTTTCATAGCTAGTTTCCAGTTGTTTATTTGACTCTGTCTTATGTCCCGTACACTATTTCCTTTGTTCAGGTGGTGGGAGGATGCACCTACAACGAGCTTGTAGCTGATTGTGGTGATTTTCCTGAGTCAGTCTTAATTCTGGGGTTTGGGGATGGCAAGTAGGAATAAAGTTTACTGACCCCGTGTCTAAGCTGTTGAATTTATTGGCATTGGCATAGATAGTAATTCTGTTCCCTTATTCCTTGAATATCTGTGGAATCTGTGGTGATGCCATTCTTCTTATTGCTGATACTGCTAATTAGGGTCATTTCCCTTTTTTCTTTGATTACTCTGGCTAGAGGTTTATTCATTTTGTTGATCTTTTTAAAGAACTAGCTTTTAGTTTCATTGATTTTTCTATATGCTTTCCTGATTTCAATTTTATTGTTTTCTCCTTTAATCTTCATTAATTTCTTTTGGGAGAGGCAATTTTTCTTCTTTTTCTAGTTTCTTAAGTTTGAAATCAGTGTAATTTATTTAGACCTGTCTTTTCCTACCTCAAGTGCTTAGTCGTATCAGTTTCCCTCTAAGAACTATTTGTAGCTACATTCCATGTATTTTAATATGCTGTGCTTTTATTTTCATTGAATTCAAATTATTTTCTAATTTCTCTTTTGATTTCTTCTTTGATGCAAATGGAAGTATGTTATTTATTTTTGATATATTTGGGGATTATCCAAATATCTCTTTTATTATTGATTTCTTTTATATATATATATATTTTTTTATATTATTGATTTTTATTTAAATTCTGTAGTGGTCAGTGAACATACTTTCTCTTACTCAAATCAGTGTCTCATTAATTAAGAGGTTTTCCACTTTCTCTGGAAAGCACAGCCACTCCTCCCAACCTGTGAGATCTCCAGAGTTCTCTCTATACATAATTCCTATACTCTGCCTTATAAACTCTAGCTGCCATAATCTCCCCAAACTCTCAGCTCTATCTCTTGTAGTATGTAGACAAAATTAGAACAGAATATCATTGAATAACTCCAGTATTTCAACTGCTACCATCAGGTCATGGCCTGGGAACTCCAAGTATTACAAGATGGTACAATTGTATGGCTAAGTACTTTTGATCTTTGGCCCTGGGGGATTACTGTGCTATGTTTCCTGCTATCAAGTATTTTGAGAATAATCTTAAAATGTATTTCTATTTCCTTATCAGCAATCTAATGACCCTATTCCTCATATACTTGATTCATCTGCTCGGGTCACATAAGCCCTTGCCCCTCATCACCATTGGCTCTGGTGATAATTAATCAAAATATAAATTTTCATTTTGTTAAAGCTTCTCTCTGCACTTCCTTTCAGTTCGTCCATTTCATGTAAATCTATATGAATAATGAAGAAAGGAAAATAAATAATGAAGAAAGGATATGTGCTATTCTCAAAACACTTGAGAATAATCTTAAAACACATTTTGTCTAACGTTTTTGTTTCAGGTTGAGAGTAAGTCCAGTTCCTGTTACTCCATCTTGACTGAAAGACCTCAAAACATTTTTAAATTTACAGACATGGAAAATGTGCCATCTTTAACTATGTATGTCACTCTGACCCTGACATGATCAGTGTTAGTCTTATCTTTTGAAAGACTCATATGTCTCCTTTGCATGAATCCAGTTTCTTATCCATTTTATTTAGACTTTTCCATCCATTTATATAAACCTAATTCCTTAGGGTTTAAGTCATTCCTTATATCTTTCGTGAAACTCTTATCAATAATTATGTGTTAAAATAATATGCTATTTTGTTTATGAAATTGTAGTAGATGTCTACAGAAGTTTCTACTTCACCACTTTTCTTCTCAAAAGTCATCTCTATAACTTATAAGGGTGTGACTGTTTTTACACCATCTCCTCCCTCTGTCTATGTCTGATTGATCCAAAAGTATTTGACTTAAAAGCAACAACATGAATTATATCTCAGGAATTTGGAGTTGGAGTTCACTAGTATACTCAATTATTTTCCTTATAGGTTGACTGTCATCTAGCAGTCAACAAAAAAGGTGAGAATATTCCACGGAGAGAGAAAGATGTATATGAGGAAGAGAGGAGAGAAGTGAGAGAATAAAATAGAATAGAATGGAAGACGAAAAAAAGAAAAAATCAGAAGGAAAGGGAAGTGGGAAAGAAAAGAGTCCAAAGAGAGTATTAAATAGTTACACAAAGGGGATCAGAGTTTTGAGTTTGTCACAACTGTTTCCCTGAAACATCCTGAAACCCTCATAAAATGTTTTTCTCCCTTGCTTACAGCCTGTGAGTCTTCCCTAATATAGGGATTTAAGTTAATTATTAAAACATGGTTACTGAATTCAGGAAAGCCATTATCTGGAAAGGTAAGGAAATAGTGCCAAAATATAGATAATATGTAGACAGATGAAATTAGACTGTATCCAAAAAAGGTTTGGAAGATAATATATTCCTTAAATTTTAAGAAAGATTTCCTTATGTGGAGAGAATAAAAAGGCCATTCCAGGAGAAGGAAATATCATCAGCAGAAACATGGAATTAAAACCCAACAAGGAGGGTGTCTGGGTGGCACAGTGGGTTAAGTGTCTGCCTTTGGCTCAGGTCATGATCTCAGTGTCCTGGGATTGAGTCCTGCATAGGGGGTTCCCTGCTTAGTGAGGAGTCTGCTTTTCCCACTGCCCCTCCCCCTGCTCATGCTCGGGCATGCACACTCTCTCTCTCTCTCAAAAATAAATAAAAATCTTAAAAAAGAAGAGGAAAAAGACCCACACTCTCTCTAAAAACAAAAACAAAAACCCGCACATAGCAAAGAGAGGAAGAAGCAGCGTCTAACTGGTTTATATATATATAGTGAGAGATGAACTTGTCTGTTTTGTGAGACACAAAGAAAGCCTTCAGATTTCATATTCTGGTGTTGGACTTGATGTGATGGGCATTGTTAGTAGTGGCACATTTTCCCCCTACTTGTTTTTAAACAATGACATGTTGAAGTATGTTTCTAGGGAGATTAGTCTGATAAGAAAGCCTTGGATTGATTAAAGAGCCTAGGGCCAAGATGGAAGAGATGGATTAGGAGGCTATATCAATTTAGAGACATTTAGCTTTAGGTCACAGAAAAATCTAACTTCAGTGGCTTAACAAAAGAGAAAGAGAGAGAGAGAATTTAATTTATCAGATCATACAACTAAAACTTCCGTGGGTAGAACTGATTGCAGAAAATGTAGCTTTAGGGACTCATGATATCATTAGAGCTAGATTTTTCTCTGGCATGTGTGTCTCACCTGTGCTGGCCTACCTCAACAGGTCCATGTTATCATATCTGTCCATTCCAGAATCGACTCTCTGGGTGGAAAAATACCTAAAGAAGATCCAGCATCAATTTATCTAAAGTTCATGTCTAGACACCTTGCTAGACTCATTCCCAAATTCCTGGGCTTTACTCTTATTGGCCAGCATTTATCATAGGTTCATCCCAGAACATCCACTATAGTCAGGAGGATATAGTGATTTGATTGGTCAAAACTGGGTCATGCATTCACTCTTATGTGGGAAAGATAGGTTGTTTGCTTTGGTTTGTTCAAAACTGGTTTATCCCAAAACCTCATTTTATACATGATTTCACGTTTTATGATGAGGGAAAACAATACCATTTTAGGATGGAAATAATAGTTTACTGAATTTTCAGTCACAAAAATATACTTAAAAGACAATTACAGGTATAAGATTTTTAGTTTAGTTTTATTAAGTATTCCAGAACACCTTGGATATGACAAATTTCTTCTCACTGCAAACTTTCACAATATACATAACCTCTTGAAATCAGGAGTTTATAATGGAAAAAACTGATGCTACCTTAACTCTACTAAAGTGAACTGTGCTGCTGTGATAAGAGGAAAATGCATGTTTGCCTTTGGACAACTCATCATCTTCCCAATCATGATTAGTTGGTGGCAGGACAATATAATACCAAATCATATGCAAAGATAGTCCAGATTTGAAATATGAATCTTTTGCCAGTGTAAGAGATGAAGATGACAGTTGTAATCTCTTCAGATTCATAATTTACTAAGTTGTAGGCAGGTTAGCAGTGATTGATCATCCCTGGGCAGGGTGTTAGCAGTTTTAAAAACTATTTATTGCATTACGCAAATGTGAAGTTTAGAAGTTTTAGGCTGTCCTTATCTCTCACCTTAAGCAACTCTTGTGGACATGCTTACCTCTAGAAACTAAATGTATACAAGGACATACTTACTGCTTTGGCTTATCATCTTGCATATTACATATTACACAGTAGATTGTTTATGGTATGAAAAGTATTGTGTTATTTTGAGGACATAAAACACTACAGAAAGAAATGTGGCAAAGAACTCTGGGTTTTCTATCAAGTAATGAAATTAAATTTGTTACTGCCTCTGTAGTCAACAGAGAACATTGTTAGATGAAGTTATTCAGGATATAGTAGCAGGGGCAGAAAGACTGAACTCATTCCTATAATACCTAAGAATTTGTTGTGGTCTATCATAGCAAGGGATGTTTTCTATTCGTAGCCATCAAGGGACAGAGTATGAACACAGCTGAACAATTTAAAGGAAGAGATTCTCAGGATGGCTTTGCGTAGGCTTCTGCTTTATTGTTACCTAGAGAAAGCATTGCCAAATTGATGTGGTTTAAGGCATGGCAGAGGGAATATCCTTAGAAATATCAAGGGACATTTCCTTTTACCTCAGATGTCTCTTTTTCTTACCACGTCCCTTGTTCCCTTGCAAACAGTTCACTCATTTCTCCTATCCCTGATTCCTCTACCAATCTGCCCACTGTATCTATGAAGTTGTGGTTCTAAAAAAATTTTTAAATTGTTATATTTTAAAGATTCTGCTTATAAGGAATCATACAGTATTTGTATTTCTCTGTTTTTTGTTTTATTTTTTGTTTTTGTTTTGTTGTTTTACCTCACATGCCTCTTCATTTCTATATTTTTGAATCTCTTGCAAGTATAATTCTTAAGTGTGATTGTGTGATGAATCAGAGTTTAATACTCGTAGCTTATATCACTTTGAAAGCTTACATGAAAGATTTACCACTCTTAAAAGATAAACTGAGGCATATTGACATTAAAAAAAATTATTTGAGGAGTGCCTAGATGGTTCAGTTGGTTAAGCATCCTACTCTTAATCTCGGTTTAGGTCACGATCCCAGGGTCCTAGGACTGAACCCTGCATCAGGCTCAGCTTTCAGTGGGGATTCTGCTTGAGAATTCTTTCTGTCTCTCTCTTCTCTTCCTCCAACTCTCTCAAGTGAATAAATAAATCTTTTTTTGAAAAGAATTTATTTGACCAAAAATGTATTTGAAAAGAACAATGCCAAACGGGAATTGATCAGGAGCTCCCCATGGAAATCAGCTCTGAGAGAGATTGTTATAGAGAGAAGGTGGAAATAAGATAAGGAAATTATTGATTGACTATAGCTTAAAATCTAGTTAACTGTGATTGGCTTTCTTTAGGTTTCAATTTTATAACCTTGAGGCATCTCTAGGCTTAGGTTCTGGTTTTCTTACTAAGGTCATTATAGCATTAGAGCTATCTCAGTCTTGGTCTTCTTGTTTAATTAATTTAACAACAGTTGCTGGGGAGACCCTCTCCCCAGATGTCCCTCCTTCTATAGCTAGAGTGCCTAAGTGTTTGGAGGAACATAAGCATGGGAGGTAAATCAATTAGCTTTCGAAATTAGGAAAGTGTGATTATCTTCATGACATTACTTCTTTCCATGGAAATCAAGTCACTAACATCATGTGTGACTCAACAATTGAGAAACTTTCACAAGTATGTGAATTACACATGCACTATTTGTGCAAGACTTGTTTCCTCTTTGCTAACATGTCATGAAATAGAGATGAGAAGACATTACTCTAGATAAAGAACAAGTTTTATAAAAGGCACCTAATAAAGCAAGAGTCTACAAGAAGTAATTCTTGTGGCTCCCCAGTTTCTCATTATCTGTAGGATTATTACTACATGATTGTTCAAAACTACGTTAGCCAAAGATTCAGGTGGTTGGATTTCTACTGTTTTAGTTACGGAATTGGCTACCTCTCCTAATTTTGGGGAGGTATTTCTGATCATGCATTCATTGACAATTACTCTGACACAGGAAAGAAAGTGTCTCCCTATGGAGGCAAACCCGGAGTCATGTATGCCTCCTGGAAGTTCTCATTTAAGGCCATTATGAAGGCTTAATGGGGCAGACTAATAAGAGGCTTCTGATTTATTATGGATCCTAACAGGGACAGTTAAACATTCCAATAAGCATTGACCTCCAATTCAACAACATTCTAAGCATTCATATATCAATTGAAAATAATATTCAATATGGGTGGCTCAGCAGCTGAGTGTCTCTTTGGCTTAGGTTGTGATCCTAGAGTCCTGGGATTGAGTCCCAAACCGGGCTTCCCATGGGGAGCCTGCTTCTCCTTGTGCCTATATCTCTGCCTCTCTCTGTCTCTCATGAATAAATAAATAAAATATTTTTTAAAAAAAAGAAAATAACATTCACTACAGACAAAAATGAAACCAGATGGAGCACTGATATTCCAGCCAAGGTCTGGTTATTAATAATCCATTATCTGGAATTTCCTGATTGGCCTTTTCAAACCAGATATCAGAAGAACTGGGAAAACATTCTGTGAGGTACTATATTTTCCTAGAAGGGTCTTTTCCAAAACCTTGCCATGAGGAGTTAGGCCACTTGTATTTCCTTTGAGTGCAGGGTAACAGATCATAAGAGAAATTGGTTATAGGTAACCAATTGGAGTTTCTGGTGGTAGATCAAACAGAAAGTTTATCCCTGTTAGTAGTGGCCTGGGAGATACAGATTATGGCATTATTTTTCTATTCCAAAGCTAGAATAAAGGAAAGAAAGAAGAAAAGGAAGAGTTTTATGTCAGTTAAAGTAGAAAGTCTCGATCCTTAGTTTTGGGAGGAAGCAGTCTACCTCAATGTCAGCTACTTTTCTTCCTCATCAATTTGATTCAGAGGTCACCAACATCGACCCAAGACCATATGTCAGGCACAGCTTTCTTCAGCTATGAGATAAGTCCTCAAGTCCCTGAAATCTGGCTGCCTTTTGGTTATTGAAGAGGACCTGGTATAGTCCCTTCCAAGAAGATTCAGGGCAGTCTTTTTTCTCAGTGGTTCCAAATCAGAAGGGTAGGAGAAATTGGAAGTGTTAGTTTAAAAAGTCATAGGCAGATGTTTGAGGAAATTAGAATTCAGGATCCAGTCCAGTTCACAGGTGAATAACACAAGATCATTTAATAGGATTAAAATCTAGCATGAACTAAAGTGCAAACATAATTTTTCTCTCCACACTTTTACCCATTTTTTTTAACCAAAGATAATCACAAATGTATTTGCATTAAACTTTGCCTGATGATTCACATAAATGTAGCAAGAATAGTTATTGGCGTGTAAACTCTTTATAAGACTGCTTTGCTGGAACATTTCATAAATCTCAGGATGAACTCTGAAAGCTTCTGAGACCAGAAAGCCAAGCACAATTGGTCATCAGATTTACCTGCAATACAATTTCAGTAAAACCCTTGGTAATATTGCCAGTGTTTCTGATTGTGTCCTTTTACAAGGAAAGCAGATTATTATTGAATTTATTCAAATAACTATACTGCCATGAAAAGAATACTCAAGAGTATTCTGGAGGGATCAGGGAGAAAAACTAAATGTCTTCATCTTTGTTTACAAGGGTATACTTTATCAAATTGCTGTAAGTCATAGATAGCTCCAGGAAAGGGTTTCCTTAAATCTGAAAAACAAAAACAAAAACAAAAACACCCAAAACCAAAAAACAGACATCAAGGAACCTGCAGTGTTTCAAACTAAAAGTAATAAAAAATGTAATCAGCCTCCTTAGTTAATTCAGTTCCCTCTAATATTTTATATGCTTGAATCCACTTTTTCCACTAGTTCTGAAAATTCTTATCCTGTTCAGTTTTATCATAAGTTTTATGATATTAAAATTATCAGAAACCTGAGGTTGCCAGAAGTCTTTTCCATGAATCTCCTTGAAGATGAATCACTGTTGCAGGAGCACTTTTGTAAAAGCATCAGATTAAAACAATAGCTATCTGTGAAAACACGTAAAGATGCTCATTAAAGATCTAATGAGAATCCATTATAATAGAATTGATAAAGAAATTTGGTTATTTCTATATCATGCAACACTTTAAGATAATAATGAGAATGATAACTGATAACATTATGCTAGGACATAACAGATTTCCATGAATGTCATGCAAGAATTTCTAAAACATTTATAGTATATATCTACAGAAATACAACATAAAGAAGACTTAGTAGTACTTATTTGATAATGCTTCCCATGTAATTTAATATAGCAAAGTATCCTAATTAGTTTAACATCCCCTTTTTATAAGGAAAGAGAATCTATTTTTTGAGATGTCCCAGGGACCCTTTGGTAACCTCAAAGCTAGTTCAAGGTCAAAGGAGACTTCATTTAGAATTTTATTTTGGGGGAGTTTGTCAAAAATATCAAAAGGTTTTAAAATATTTGGTTAAATAGGATTAGAGGTCATTGTGATATGATATTTATTAACCATAGTGAAAGCTAAAGACTCCACAAGAAAATACAGAAGGTTAAATAGTTCTGAGTGGGCAGCCCCGTTGGTGCAGCTGTTTAGCGCTGCCTGCGGCCCGGGGTTTGATCCTGGGGACCGTGGATCGAGTCCCACGTCAGGCTCCCTGCATGGAGCCTGCTTCTCCCTCCGCCTGTGCCTCTGCCTCTCTCTCTCTCTCTCTGCGTCTCTATGAATAAATAAATAAAATCTTAAAAAATAAATAAATAAATAAATAAATAAATAAATAAATAAATAAATAGTTCTGAGCAAAATTTAGCTCCTTTAATATCAAGAGTTCTAGTTTTAAGTAATCAAACAGCTGATAAAGACAGAAAACACAGGAAATTATTTTGATTAAAATACCACCTAAAAGCTAAAGAAAACTTTTTAATTTTTGTTTCCTTTTGATCAGATGAATAATCTAAAAAGACTCATTTCAGCAGATGAAAGAAAATTAAGATTTATTTTTACTTGTACAGCATTGATATTAAGGTGTATTAAAAAGCCTTTAAATTCATTTACCTTTAACATGCATAAAATTCCTTTCCCAAGATTCCTTTCCATAAACTTCTTATAAACTTCTTTATTACATTCAGATTTTGTCCTATTTTCTTTTAATTTTTAAACAACCAGTTTCACTTGAGGACAAAATTACTTTCATTTCCCTCAGCAAAACCGTATCTCTGTATTTCCATTTTTCATAACATTTTACTGAAAACACATCGTACTTTACTTTCATCTGGATATAGTTTCCATATTATTTCTAATAGTCTTAATTACATTTATTAGAATTCCTTTTTAATTGAAGTATAATTAACATACAGTATTATATTAGTTTCAGATGTACAATATAATGATTGAATAATTCTATACATTTCTCAGTGCTCATCAAGATAAATGTACTCTTAATTTCCTCTATCTGTCACCCATCCCCTCCACCCACCTTCCCCCTGGCAATCACTAGTTTGTTCTCTGTATTTAAAAGTCTTGTTTTTTTGTCTCTCTTTTTTTTCTCTTTGTTAACTTGAGTGAAATCATGGTATTTGTCTTTCTCTGACTATTTCACTTAGTATTATACCCTTCTAGGTGTGTCCGTGTTGTTGCAAATGGAAGTTTTCATTCTTCTTTACGGCTGAGTGGTATTCCATTGTATGTATATACCACTTCTTTATCAATTCATCTTTCAGTGGACACTTGGGCTGCTTCCATATTTTGGCTCTTGTAAATAATGTTACAATACACATAGGGGTACAGTTATCTTTTTGAATTATTGTTTTCATTTTCTATGACTGAATAGTGGATATGTCATAACTGAGGAACTTTCATATTGTTTTCTTCAGTGGCTACACCAATTTGCATTTCCACCAACAGTACATGAAAGTCCTTTTTACTCCACACCTTCACCATTACTTGTTATTTCTTATGTTTTTCATTTTAGCTATCCTGACAAGTATAATGTTATATCTCATTTGATTTTAATGTGCATTTTCCTTATTCATGATGTTGAGCATATCACCTCATATGTCTGTTGGCCATTTTTCCAAAGAAATCTGTATATCTGCTTTTGAAAAATGGCTATTTGGATCCTCTGTCCATTTTTAAAAATTGAATTCTTTGTTTTGGTATTTTGGTATTGAGTTGTATAAGCTATTTATATGTTTTAGATATTAACCCCTTATCTGTTATATCATTTGCAAATATGTTCTCCCACTCAGTAGGTTGCCTTTTTGTTCTCTTGATGGTTTTCTTAGCTGTGCAAAAGATTTTTTTTTTTAAGATTTTATGTATTTATTCATGAGAGACACAGAGAGAGGCAGATATAGGCAGAGGGAGATGCAGGCTCCATGCAGGAAGCCTGACGTGGGACTCTGGGATCACGCCCTGAGCCAAAAGCAGACATTCAACCGCTGAGCCACCAATCATCCCTCAAAAGCTTTTTATTTTGATGTTGTCCAAATAGTTTACTTATTTTTCCTTGCCTGAAAAATCATATTTAGAAAAATATTCCTATGGCTGGTGTCAAAGAAATTACTGCCTATGTTTTCTTGGGGTTTTATGGTTTCAGGTTCCAGTTAGGTCTTTAATCTGCTTTGAGGTTTTGGTGTGTGTGTGTGTCTGTCTGTCTCTGTGTGTGTGTGTAGTATAAGAAAGTAGTCTGGTGGGATCCCTGGGTGGCACAGCGGTTTGGCGCCTGCCTTTGGCCCAGGGCGCGATCCTGGAGACCGGGGATCGAATCCCACGTTGGGCTCCCGGTGCGTGGAGCCTGCTTCTCCCTCTGCCTATGTCTCTACCTCTCTCTCTCTCTCTCTCTCTCTCTCTCTCTCTCTGTGTGACTATCATAAATAAATAAAAATTTTTTTAAAAATTACAAAAAAAAAAAGAAAGTAGTCTGGTTTCATTCTTTCGCATAGCTGTTTAGTTTTTCCAGCATTATTTGTTGCAGAGACTGTTTTTCTTTTTTCCATCATGTATTCTTGCCTCCTTTAGAGGCAAGATTAGTTGATTATATAGATGATAAATTAATAGATGATATAAGTGTGGATTTATTTCTGGACTCTATTCTGTTCTGTTGACCTATGCGTTTATTTTTGTGTCCAGTACCATACTGTTTTGATTGCTAAAGTTTTGTAGTATAATTTGAAATCTGGCAGTATGATCCCTTCAGCTTTGTTCTTTTTCAATATTGCTTTGGTTATTTCGAGTCTTTTGTGGTTCCTTACAAATTTTAGGATAACGTGTTCTAGTTCTGTGAAATAGACTGTTGGTATTTTTATAGGGATTGCATTTAACCTGTAGGTTGGTTTGTGTGGAAGGAAATTTTAACAATATTAATTCTTCCAATATAAGAACATGGAGTATCTCTCCATTTGTTTGTGTTATCTTCAATTCCTTTCATCAGTGTTTTATAGTTTCCAGAGTACAGGTCCTTCAGATCTTTCATTAAGTTTATTCCTAGGCATGTCATTATTTTTTAGTGTAGTTACTAATGGGATTTTTTTCTGCTACTTCATTATTAGTGTATAGATATGGACCAGATATCTGTATATATATTTTTGTGTCCTATGACTTACTGAATTAATTTATCAGTTCTAGTAGTTTTTGGTGGAGACTTTAGGGTTTTGCATATGTAGTATTATTATGCCATCTGCAAACTGTGACAGTTTAACTTTTTCTTTACCAGTATATATGCCTTTTATTTCTTTTTCTTGTCTTATTGCTGTATGCAGGAATTCCAGTACCAGTTGAATAAAAGTGGTGAGAGTGGACATGTTTGTCTTGCTCCTGATCTTAGAGGAAAAACTCTCAATTTTTCCCCATTGAGTATGATCTCAAGTATGGGTTTTTCATATAAGTTTTTTATTATGTTGAGGTATATTATCTCTAAACCTACTTTGTTGAGGGTTTTTATGATGCATGGATGTTTGTCCAATGCTTTTTCTGCATTTATTTAAATGACCATATAGGTTTCATACTTTTTCTTGTCAATGTGATACATCACATTGACTGATTCGGAAAATAGTAAGCTACCCTTGCATCCCAGGAATAAATCTCACTTGATTGTATTGAATGATTTTTTAATGTATTGTTTGATTATGTTTGCTTATATTTTCTAAGGATTTTTACATCCATGTTCATCAGAGATATTAGTCTGTAGTTCTCTCTCTCTCTCTCTCTTTTATTTTATTTCATTTTTTGTAGTGTTTTTATCTGGTTTGTATCAGGGTAATGCTGACTTCATATAATGAATTTGGAAACTTTATTTTCTTCTTTTTTTTGGAATAATTTGAGAAGAATAGATATTAACTCTTCTTTTTTTTTAAGATTTTATTTATTTATTAGAGACACAGAGAGAGAGAGAGAGAGAGAGAGAGAGAAGCAGAGACACAGGCAGAGGGAGAAGCAGGCTACACGCAGGAAGCCCAACATGGGACTCGATCCCGGGTCTCCAGGATCGCACCCTGGACTGAAGGCAACACTAAACTGCTAAGCCACTGGGGCTGCCCAGATATTAACTCTTCTTAAATGTTTGGTGTAATTAACCTGTGAAGCCATCTAGTCCTGGACTTTTCTTTGTTGGGAGTTTTTAATTACTAATTCAATTTCATTGCTAGTTATTTGTCTGTTCATATTTTCACCTTTATCATTCTCTTCTTTATACCAGCTTTGTTTTTCTTTTTCTAGCTTGTTTAGGAATCAATTAGGTTATTTATTTGATTTCTCTTACCTCTTGAGGTAGGTCTGTGCTGCTGTAAACAACCCTCTTAGAACAGCTTTTTGATGCATCCCATAGATGTTGAAGCATTGTGCTTTCATTTCCATTTGTCTGCAAATATTTTTTAAATTTCTTTTTTGATTTTTTTTGGTCCATTCATTGTTTAGTAGTATGTTATTTGGCCTCCATGTATTTGTGTTCTTTTAAGAATTTTTATTGTGATTGATTTCTAATTTCATACCATTGTGGTTGGAAAAGATGCATGATAAGATTTTAGTCTTTTTTAATTTATTGAGATTTATTTTGTACCTAATATGTGATTTTTTCTGGAGAATTTTTCATGTGCACTTGAAAAGAGTGTGTATGCTCCTGTTTTAGCGTGGAGTGCTCTGCATATATCTTAAGTTCATTTGGTCCAATGTGTCATTTAAAGTCACTGTTGCCTTTTTGATTTTCTGTCTGGATGATCTATCATTGATGTAAGTGAGATATTACAGTCCCCTACTATTATTGTTTTACTCTCAATTTCTTCTTTATATTTGTTAATGGCTGCTTTATGTATTTAGGTGCTGTGATGTTGATACTTAAATATTTACAATTGTTACATCCTCTTATCAGATTTTTCCTTTTATTATTATGTGGTATCCTGTGTCTTATTACAGTCTTTGTTTTAAAGTCTATTTTGTCTGATAAATGTATTGCTACTCCAGGTTTCTTTTCACTTTCATTTTCATGGATAAATGTTTTTCCGACCCTTCACTTCACTTCAAAACTATGTGTTTTTAGGTCTGGATGAGTCTTTTGTAGGTAGCATAGAGAGTGGACCTTTTTTTTTTTTTTTTTATCCATTCTGTCACCCTATGTATTTGGATTGGAGCATTTAGTCCATTTATATTTAAAGTAATTATTGATACATATGTACTTATTGCCATTGCATTACTTGTTTTACAGTTTTTGTAGTTTTCCATTCCTTTATCTTCTCTTGCTGTCTTTACTTGTGGGTTGATGGCTTTCTTTAGTGATATTCTCGGATTACTTTCTCCTTATTTTTTGTGTATCTATGAAAGATTTTTTATTTGTGGTTATAATTAAGTTCATATACAACATTTTATGTATATAGTAGTCTATATTAAACGGACAGTTGCTTATGTTTGAATCCATTCTAAAAATACTAAATTTTTTACTCCCCCATCACACATTTTATGTATATGATGTTGTACTTTACATCTTTTTAGTTTGTTAATTTCTCGAGTGATTTTTAATCAATTTTATAATTGATTTTACTGCTTTTGTGCTTTAACCTCCATAGTGGTTTTATAAATAATTAATTATTTTTATTATGTTTGCATTTACCTATGATTTTTTTCCTTTCATAATTCTCTTACTCCTGAACATGGCCTTTTATTTCCATTCAAAGAATTTCCTTTAATGTTTCTTGTAAGGCTAGTTTAATTGTGATAAATTCCTTTAACGTGTGTGTGTGTGTGTGTGTGTGTGTGTGAGAGAGAGAGAGAGAGAGAGAGAGAAATTTATTACCTCTCCTCCTATTCTGAATGATAACCTTGCTGGGTAGAATCTTCTTGGTTGAAGGTTCTTACTTTTCAGTACTTTGAATATACCCTGCCACTGTCTTCTGGCTTATCAAGTTTCTGGTGAAAAGTCAGCTGATAGCTTTATGGGGTTTCTCTTATATGTAGCTTTTTTCTTTTCCCTTGCAACTTTTAAAATTCTCTCTATCACTACTTTTGCCATTTTAATTATTATGTGTCTTGTGTGTCTTAATTATCAAGGTCTTACCCACCAAGATCTTTCTGTTGGTGGGGAATAGAAAGATGGAGTAGCATACTTATATCATACAAGAGTTGATTTTGTTGAGGATTCTCTTTGCCTCCTGGATCCGGATGTCTGTTTTCTTCCCCAAATTAGGGAAATTTTGAGCTATTATTTCTTCAAATGTATTTTCTGCTTCCCTTCTCTCTTTCCTTCTGGGACCATTGTAATGCAAATGATATTATGCTTGATAATGTCACTGAGTTCCTTTAACCTATTTTCATTTTTTATTACATTTTTTTGTTGTTGTTCATCATGGTTGCTTTGCATTACTTTGTCTTTTAGGTCATTTACCCCCCTTTTTGGCCCTCTAATCTGCTATTGATTTCCCCTGGTTTATTTTTAATTTCTCTTATTGAATATTGAATTATTCATTTCTGATTGGTTCTTTTAAATATCTTTTTTTAATCTTTTTTTGAAGGTCTGACTGAGATACTCCACTGTTCTCAATTCCAATAAGTATCTTTAAATCTTTAAAACCATTACTTTGAATTCTTTTGCAGGTATATTGTTTATCTCCATTTCATTTAGCTCTTTGGCTCTCGTTTGGCCCTATTCTTTCCTTTGGGACATATCCTTCTGTCTCCTCAATTTGTTTGATTATCTGTGTTTGTTTTATGTATCAGGAAAGTCAGCTACATCTCTTGCTCTTGCAAGTAGTGACCTTATGAAGAAGAGATCTGCTGGTGCCTTGTAGAACAATGTTCCCTGTTCACCACAACAGGCACCTCAAGGGTGTCCCCTCTATGTGTTGTGTGCACCCTGCTATTGTGGCCAAGCCTTATTTGCCTTCACCCCAGTTGGCTGTATTGGCCTACTTTGCCTGTTGAGGGTACACTGTGCAGGGTTCAGTTCCTATGCTGTAAAGAAGCCTGTACGGCACTCATAAGGCTTGTAGTTGGGTGGTATCAGTAGTCAGACCAAATGCCCAATGTCAGCTTGTCTACCAGAGATGCAGATACTGAACAGCTGTGTGCTCTCCTTGCCTCATCTTTTAAGAGGCTTTTGTTGGTGGGTAAGGCTGGGAGTCAGATCAGATGACTGAGTTCATTTGCTGAGCTACAGTCATACCAATGTGTGTGGTTATCCTTTCCTCTTCCCAGGGCAAGAGTCATTTTAGAATGGTGCTGGTCCTTGCCATCCTGCTTGCAGGATGTGTCAGGGTAGGAACTGCTTTGAAGGGATGTGTGTTCAATGGGGTGGATCTACAGGAGAACACTGGGGAGCAGTACACATTGGCAACTGGAAAGGTAGAGGGCATGCTGGTTCCTGAAAGTGTTGGGCTATTAGGCAGCAGTGGTGGTGGGACTAGATAAATGTTACCCACCAGCTCTTTTTTATATATTATTTTATTTACTTATTTGAGAGAGAGAGCACACAAGCAAGGAGAGAAGGAGAAGAATAAGCAGACTCTGCACTGAGCAGGGAGCCCAGTGTGGGGCTAGATCCCAGGATCCTGAAATCATGAAGTGAGCTGAAGTCAGACACTAAACTGACTGAGCCACCCAGGTGGCCTCCATCAGCCCTTTGTTCTTGGAGAAGTTTCCTAAAGATCCTTGCTCCTCAATACACATTCTGAGAGATTAGTAAATAAATCTTCGCCTGTATCCTAGGTGCTTTCCAAACTGTTCTATGCTTGAACTCAGTGGGGTTGTTTGTTATGCTGAGTCTTTAAGGCCAAGGACTCAGTTTCCTATAGCCCTTTAACTCTCACAGAGCTAAGCCCACTGATTTTTAAAGTACCCAGAGTTAAGCCTCAGTGATTGTAAAATTTCATAAAGTTAAGCTTCACTGATTTGTTATAGGGACTAGTCTTGTCAGTTCAGGTTGCCCATGCCTATGATGCCTGGGGTGAGGTTTACTTTTCTCTCTATTCTGTGCTTGTGGTATCCCTCCTGTTTGTGGTTAATCTTTCCAGGAGTGTTGTTCCCAATCACTTCTGTGTCTCTCCTAACCCTTTCTGATACAGCCTCTTCTCTGCAATTAACTGTGGAAAGTCTGTTCTGTCAGTCTTTGGTTTCTTTTCTTAGTTGCATTGATGCCACTGTTATCTGGGTGTGTCTGTGGGGAGGGTGAGTTTACCCTCCTACTCTGCCATCTTCCTCTTCCCAATCCCATTTATTAGAATTTTTACCTTGAAAAAAAAAAAGAATTTTTTACCTTGATTTCTAATGAAAATAACTAAACTATCTGTTGCACCAGCATTCTTTAGATTGGCAAATTTCATATATTTTTTTTTCCATTTTTCATTGTAGTTTTAAGGCATCCAAGTATCTTTTAGTTTCTTTGTAATAAGAAATCCAAAGTAGATACACCGATGTTCAGTAATTAATATTTCATTATTTTATCTTATTTGGAAATAATCTAGAAACAATGACTATGCAGCATTTAATTCATTTAGTGAAGTAAATGGTTTTTAGGTTACCAAAAATATTTGAGGAAACTAATTAAATAGACATAACTATTATTGAAAAGTTTATTTATAAATTTTTATATTACATCTGTTTAATTCACTTGTGCTAGTAATTATGTCTAGATTAGTCATGAGAATTTCATGAGATGCCAAACAACTAACCATCATCTTAAATTATCTTCTTTGGCTGACAAATTTTATAAGAGATGACATGAGCTCATTTGACCTTTAATAAGCCTAGGTGGAATAAAAGTATTATATTTAATGCCAATAACTCTAAAGGCATGCCTGTTTTAATTAAACCAACAAACTTAAACCAGCTTTAATACCAAATATTTTCCCAGATCATGGAAGCCTGAAATTCAGTTGGATTAAATTTCTATTATATTTTTGTTAGTTTAATTTATATAAGCATTTTTCTTTAAGCCAATTAAATAGGGCAGCCTGGGGGGGGAGGGGAGCTCAGAGGTTTAGTACTGCCTTCAGCCCAGGGCATGATCCTGGAGACCTGAGATCAAGTCCCGCGTGGGGCTCCCTGCATGGAGCCTGCTTCTCCCTCTGTTTGTGTCTTTTTTTTTTTCTTAAAAAAAAAAAAAAAGAATTAAAAAAATAATTTAAGAAAAGCCAATTAAATAGAACTCTTTTACAAATTAATTTTGGCAATACCATCCAGAAGTAGAAAATATCACATATCTACAAAACACACACAGAAACATACACACAGATGCAGAGATCTTATAGCTGCCATTTTAAATTACTGTAGTGAATTATGTATAATACACAACTCACTAGTTATTAAACAAGCTGAATCTATTCAAATAATATTTTCTTCTTTATTCCTGTTTCTGATAAGAATCACCTCCCTGCAGTTTGCATATCAAAGAGATGGTCTGGATAAGAGTTCTGAGAAGGACCCCAGGTAGAATTTCTCATATTAAAGGCACAGGGGGAAAAAAATCTAGTTTCTCCAAGATTTGGGTTCCCTAAGGACAATATTTATAAGCCTTTTAAGAGGAGTTGGGGAGGTTTGGGGATTGGTCAGAAGAATTGGTGGACTTTGAGTTGTTTCTGGAGCCACAATTCTGGTCATGAAAACACTTCATTTGGAAAACAAAGACAGCTATTTTTAATTCCTCAAAAAGCTGGGTGCCCTCTAACTAATTATCAAAGTACTGACACACTCCTTCACTTATGTTAGAATATTTTTCTTTCCTTCTGGGTACATTCAGTTTAGGGGAGAAGGCCTAAAAATACTCCTATTAGGCTCTGAATTTCATATTGCAGTTTGGCCAAATTTCGGATTGTTATGTTACTAAATTCTTTTAAAATGTCTTAAAAGGTTTCAGTCAGGAGAACCTGTTAATATTTTTGGCAGCCTTAAACAACACAATATACTCAAGAGACATCCTCAAGAGGGTGCAAAAGATTAACTTCATGAGATCTAGAGTCATTCCCAAAGATAGCCAAAAGATAGAATCAATAATATGCGTGTTCCATGCAGAGAGAAAGCCAAGCCAAATTCGTAAAATGCAGCAAATAAAAAGGCAATAGCTATCCCTGAGAGAAAAAGGATCAATAAACAATTGGTCTGGATTTGGAAAGAAAGGGACAATGTGAAATTTTATTTCCCTCTCTTGACTGGGCTCAGGAGATAATCTATTTACTAAAACTACTGAGGATCCTACCAGGGTTAAAAAATTCTCTAAGTATGGCCTTTAGTTTGGCCTATGACCAAGGAGGAAAGATACTTGAGAATTGCCTGAAGCCTCAGGTTGACTTATTTTAAAAGGTAACTGTTTAATAGTCTCTTCAGAGTGAAAAGGCAATTCAGACTAAGGGTTACTAGAATGAGTATTCAAATCAAGGACAGAGGAGAAAAGTAGGAGTTATACAAGTCTTATACATCAATCTAAAAGTCTAGCTTTAGATACTTTTTATCTCTAATTTTTCAGTAGCCTTTTGCACAAAATCTTTCAATGAAACCATTTTGGAATTTTGAAATCTTTTTGAGGCTCTGTATACCAGTTAAATAGGTATCCCATTCTGGTATTTGTTTGCTTGCTTGCTTTAATTTTGAAGCTGAAACTTTATGTTAGTCTTGAGGAAAACAAGTTTTGGAGATAGCAAGTTCCCCAAATTTTCTTTAGTCAATTTGGCCCATTTATTAAAAATGTGCATGAGGAGGTACCATAGTTTTCAAACATAAACCTGACCAGAGTCTCTGAAGTGGGGTTCTACCAAAATAAGTTAGAGGTTTGGGATCCCACTACTCAAAATTGAAGGTTGTGAAAAACAAATGAATACTTACCAGAAAGAACTAAGACTTCACAAAAACAGAAAGAACAGTTTTTAAACAGATCCTGAATAAAGACAGGAGAATTCAAAAATGCAAAGAGATTGGAGCTCAAATCCAGGACAAATTTTACCTCAAACTCCAGGGTCAGTGAAAAAGCAGTGAGTTCACTAGGCTCAGTGAGTACGGCACCTATTCATTCACCAGCCTCAAGGTTGTTAGGGGTCTTCTCTGTATCCTGATTCTCTGACACCTAGTGTTACTTGACTTGAAAAGTAAAATAGCCAAATATCTTACCAGCAAAATAGGCTTTTTCAGGAATAGCAGAGAAATTGAATTTATGACATTGAAGCTATGACAAACCATAGGCAAGTCCAAAGATTAACTAGGAATGTTAATTTATAGATAAAAAGAAGTTGGGAGAGACTGTTTTGAACAGAAGTCCATTAAAGGAAATAAGAGAACCCAGAGTAGTGACAGGTTCTCATTGGCTGAGTTGTATCTTTTTATTGGCTGAGCTTGTTGTTGGACATGGAAAAACTCTTCCTGCTTGAGGAGTAAAGTAGGCTTCTACCTGTTGGGAAAGCAAGGTACTATCTCTTCTGTTTGAGGTCTGCAACTGATGATGAGTTGCTAGGGAATAAGAGCTTCCTCTCTGGTCTCTTGACACCCTGTTTTAAATTTGATTTCCTTCATCCACTTTCACAGAAGTGGAAGTTCATGAAGAGTAATATATTAATATTGTACATAGGTCATGTCACACACATTGGCACTGCCACACTCAATTTCAAATATTTCTTTTTTTAACTTCAAATATTCTTAATTTTATATTTGGTTTTTATCTGAAGACTAGAAAAACAAGCAATCTTCACTATTAACATACTATTGTTTACAGGGTTGCTGTAATAGAGATTTACTACTGGAGGCTCTGTTTTTTTTTGTTGTTGTTGTTTTTTGTTTTTTGTTTTTTTATAAACAAAAGCATTCCAAGTCACCTAGGAAGAAAGGCACAAATAAGAGGAAAGTGATTATGCAAATATATGCTTATTTGCCCCCATTCTGTTTCTCAGCCTCAGGCAGAAAATGGACAGATGTAAAACATTTGGAAGTTTTCTGTAAATTTTATTTTCTCTTTTCTGACAATTTCTCTGTTACTGCATCTTCGGACACACTGACTTCTTTGGTTTTCCTTAAACACACAAAACTCATTAATGCCTCAGATACTCTCTTCTTCCTCTCCTTTCTCTCTGGTTAAAATACTTTACCCACAGATATCAGCATTGCATCTTCCCTTATTCAGTCAAATCTCTGCTCAGTTTATTTTATCAGTGAGCCTATACTACAGTTTAGATGTAGATGGGCAGAAAATAGATATCAGTGCTTCTAGGTTTGAAAATCAAAAGACAAGTGATAAAAGTTACCAATGATACTTTATACAAAAGGAGAAGTTTCAAGGGAAACAATTTGAATTGGGACAAAATGAATTTTAAGATAGCCCTCCGAACAGCAGGAAATGTAGGTATGTAGCATAAGAGGTCAGGGTGGGAGATGTAAATATGGAATTTGTCACTGAGCAGAAGTGAGTTAAAACTATTTAGTTATTAGCAGAGAGTAAAAGAATTATAGGAACCCAAAACAAAACTTCAGAAAAATATCTAATGGATGAAATTTGATAGAATGAAGAACAACAGAAGAGAAAAACAAGCCAAGAGGAGGAACATTGAGATTCTTGAGACAATTAGAGAATGTAGCTAGGAAAGATACCAGGAAGAGTTTTAAGAAGAACATAAAAGTCAACTGTGTCAAATAATGGCTAATAACAAGTTTTTAGATTTGTAAATTTGTGAAGTCATTGGGAGAGAGTGAATTTATCTGTTGACAGTAAAGGTGATCAGATGACTATGTTGGAAAAAGTTGCTATTTCTGGAATAGTCTTGGCAGGAGAAAGCTACAAGTAAGGTTGGCTATTACAAATTTGGAGTAAACTCATACAGGCAAGGAATATACTTTTCTGTTGCAACATTCAAATGAGGAAAAAAAATATTTTCATTTACAAGAATTGAAGTTGATGTGAAAAACTCAAAGGACTAGAAGGCAAAAATCAATAATTTATATAATATTTTTTAAAACAACATAATTCAAAAAAATAAAAAATAAAAAATAATTCTTTAGAGAGTAAAAGAATTCAGAAAATTTTTGTTCTGTTTTGTACTTAAAACTGTATTCCCAGAATTGAGGACCATGTAAGTCACAGACTGTTTATGGAGTCTACAGTGCTGGGAGCACTGGGTTGGGTTTATATATAAGCATTTTAGTATAAAAAATGTTGTAACTTTTAATATGGATGACATTTATTGAAATATTTATTGTGATTGTGTAGCTAATGGTGTCCTTTTCCAGTGTTTTTAGTATCTATCTAAATATCTCAGGGTAATTCATTTATTATTGTATTATCTGAATCTACGTGGGATGGAGTCTGTGTAGTGACTATATAACAAAACAATCTGTTCACCAATATTCAAATTCTTACTATAGTCCTGTGATTAATAATAATAGTTATTATACACAAATGTTTATCTGGTGCTTTATTACATGCCAGGCACTTTTAAAGTTTTATCTGCATTATTTCATTATTTCATCAAATATATTTGATATATTCAAAACAACCTATGTATCCTCAGCTTAGAAATCAGAAAATAGGCATAGATAAAATAACTTTTCTAAAGGCAATCAGTTAGGAAATGGGTGAGCACAAATGAGGTATCACATTTGAAATATAAGATTTGAGACACACACACATTACATACACTACCACACCTTGCCGCTGGTAATGATTTTGGTTTGTCTGAACAATAAATACACCATTAGTTTGGTGAGAAACTCTTTCATTATCGATTTCTACAGGTTATTGAAAAAATATTTGTACACCAATCAGTTTGGTTCTAATTTTATCTTTTTCCTGTAGTGTCTTAAATGAAGCTAGTTTTAAAATCTCCTCCCTCAACTCTAGAGATTCATCATATATACTTTCTTTCACCCCAAATCATCTCAGGTGACTGTTGTACTAAATATTTTCCCACTGCACAATATGTGTCACTGTTTTTCCACCCTTCTACAATAGTTTTTTTTTTTAATCAATCCCCTAACCTTTTAGAACAGTTTAATCATTTCTAGTCACTTTATGCTTGTTTTCAAAACCAGTGCCATGAATTTTATGTTTGTGTGTGTATGTGCATGTACACATATTTTCATCATTCAGATGCGGCCACAGAAATGCTGTTTAAGCAGCCCAGCATTCAGTGACATACCTAATTACTCACACATGTTTGGGATGGCTGTGAATTGGCTGATCCAGGCTATAATTACCTGGCTGTAGCTATAGATTAGGTCCACATTTCTCAACTTCCCAGGATGTATCAGCAAGCTGAGAAATGTTCGTACTGTAATAATAAAAGAACAAGTAGACATGGTCAATCATAAAGTCACACTCTAAGGCATCTGTTGTATCCTGTCTGCTAGTACCAGTGCCAGATAAATTCATATGGCCATGCCCAGAGTTTATAGGCAGGTAGATATACTTCACCCATCATGCCAAAGGTATGAATGCATAGCATTGCTATAGGAGACTGAAGAATTATGGCCAGTATTTAATTTTTCATAATGAGATTTTACCAATAGTCCTAAGGTTGATGAAGTAGACTTGACAACCAATAATTCTCATACTTTGACCGTTGTTTATAACATAAATAATTTCTATAACTCTTGAATATTTATTTTAGAAACTATAAACTATGGAATCTAGTAAAATTGATTTCTCATCTGATGAAGTGAGTTTAGAACATAAAGATATAACAATGTTCATTTTTAACACAATAAATATTTTGATTTTTTTAATTTTAAAATTCCTAGATCTAAGGTAGTGTATAAAACATAGTAAACACTTAGGGAGGATATATTAACTTGAATCGTTAAGTGTCATGTAAAACTTGTTTTCAATTAATAAAAAAAATTAAATAAATCCTATAGAGGGATTTTTCATTATTTTCCTTTCAATGTGAAAATTATATATGTGCATGGTAAATTAAATGCAAACCATGCAAAATGTAAAATTCTCCACTCTAAGTTCTACTTCTTTGTTGCTGTCATCTTCTATATGCTTCTGCTTGTTGTACTCCGGCACATTGGATTTTTAAGCATTGTAAAGACTTATGCACAAAATCAAGGCACTATTTTTAGTCATTTTTTCTAAACTCTCTGTCCGTCAGAGATATAGAATTGATGTAAAAAAATATGTCCAGTCATTAGAAGGCTTCTAAAACCTTTCTACTTCTTCTGCCTTTCTTTCTGCCTGAGTGGTTGCACTTTTTCTCGTGCTGCTGGCGGCTGTACTTGGTAACTTTCCCATATTTAAGACAGAATTCTCAAATTCGTAAATCTTATGTCTCTAATTAATAACTTTGCTCCATTAAAAATAAGATATTTATTCCCTTGAAAAAGTAAGAGCCTATCTTAGTGAGCTGTATCTAACTAATCCTTCAGTGATTCTCTGCTTTTGAGAGATTGAACTGTGACTCCTTGGCATCAGGCTCATAATAAACCAAATCTGGTCTTCTCTTTCAGGCACTTTCTAATTCAAATAGCCCCTTCATTCTGGTTTGCATTTCTCAGCTACTTACCCTAAAATTTTGGTTAATAATCTTATGAAGGATTTATCTTCCCAGTTTTAATAGCCCAGAGGAATTTAGCTATTTTCTTTGTCCTTTTATTAGTGTTTATTTTTTCTTTTCTTCTTCTTCACAAGACACAGCAGAATTGGAAAAGGCTCCAACAAGTCTATGGAAGGTTACTGGGTTTCCTGGCTATCAGCTCCTTGAGTTCACAACCAAGCTTTGAGAATGGTGACCTTGTGTTTGCCTATTGGTTGGGAGGGACCAATTTTAGAAAGAAAACTGGGTGTAGACCAGGAACACTGAGTATAGTATTTGCTGGTACTTCTATATTATTGCCTCTAACCAGCCAACAGCCTTCAGAACATCATGGCTGCTACTTTATTTCTGCTTTGCAAGTTGCTTGTGACTTTACTTTTCATACATCTCAGAGTTGGAATCATACAAGGAAAGAAATTATAGGTAATATAGTTTCCAGTATAACCAAGTTAATAATAGTAAACAGAGAAGTTCAGGAAAAGTGTTCAAAAATATAAGCAAAATAGAAGATAACACTCCATCAGTAGTTGCAAAAAAAAAAAAAAAGGCAGCATGATGAGAACTACTGCTCTATTGCTTAGCATGCTGTATTACATATATTCATAGGAAAAGACCTTATAATGAAACTTTAGACACAGTTCAAGAAAAAAAGTTGTGAACATAATAAAAATGGGGGAAAATTGCTGCAGTGTCCCTTACCTTTTCGGAATGTTATTTAGGTATGAGAATATTTATTATATCATTGTTGGATTGTATAACAGGATTCTATATAGTCTTATTATACTTAGCTTAACTAAAATGTTTCTAACAACTTTATTTTGTTTTTGCTTTTACTTTTACTTTTTACTTCTCCAATCTTTGATTCTTGTGACATTTTGAAATTTCTGCAGGGCTTTTTCCAGGTCTTTGAGACAGGCCCAGGACTTTTCAGCTGGATGCTCTCAGTATATGGCCTGTTGACTGATATACAATGGATGTTTAATATGTATTTTATTAATGAAAGAATAAATTAATAAATTTCAGTATATATTTTCTAATCCTCAATTCTTCATATAATATGTATCTATAATGTATAACCTATAATTCTGTGAACATTGATTGATTATATTGATTAATGACAATGTATAAATAATATCTAAGACATAGGCAGAACCTAATTTTATTAAAAAGAATTTCACTAATTAGAAAGAGTAGTCTATTAACAACATGGATACCAAGGCTATTCTAATATATTCAACTGATTGCCCTTAATATAGTAACATCTAAGGTTTTTTCTGGGGGAAAAAAATTGATCTAAAGTATGATAAAATTGGAAAAATATAATTCAAATATTAAGTAAATATTTAAGGAAAATATCACATTTAAAACTTTGGGAAAAACCTTCACAAAATTTAATAAAAGAGTGTTAGTTTCAATAAAACTTGCTTTTTTAATTAATTGATATCCAAATATGACTGATTTAGTATAATAGAACACTTAAAAGCCTGTTATTGTAATGACATTTTAGAGTTTGCAATGCCCAAGTATTTCAATTTGAAGAGTGGAAGAAATAAATCTTATATCTATATACAACATATGTTCGCATAAAATTAGATAATTCCCACAAATCCTGCCTGAAAATTCCAAACACATTAGAACAACATATAATAATATAGTAAACGTGGAACTAATTTCAACTTCATAACATTTACTAAAGCTATTTTACATAGAAAGGTTTAAAAAGTTACAAAGAAAAGAAAAATATAGGAAACTTCAATTTCCTTCATGTAACAGTTAGAAAAATCATATAAATTAAATTTTTAAAACTATTCAGGGAAAAACAATTAAATAGATGGATGCAGTAAAGCATGACTATTAAATTTTCTATGTCCATAGGGGTGTTAGGCATGACATATTATGATAAAGATTGGATTAGAAGTCAAAGAAATTTTTATTTTAAAAATGAGAAAAATAACTTACATTATATAATTGCCTGTTCCAGTTTTTGGCCTCCTGTCTTCATCCTGCCATGCTCTAGTAAACAGTATTTTAGAAAAGGGCATAGTATTATAACATTTCACAATATAACAAGATTACATATTTGTAGAATGCTAACTATGGCATACTTCTCAACTATTGCCTGTAATGAGCTACATTCTTCTTTGAAACCTTTAGTATGAGTTTTCCTATTAGTGAAACCAGATCTTATGGATAAATATATATGATTGACATTTCTTTTGTGCAAATAAGTGATGCAGTATTAAAGCCAGGATGCAAGTCTAATAGTAAGAAAATGTATTACAAGACACTTGGATAATGTTTGAGATATGTAGTATTAAATTGTAGTTAGAACAATCTCTGTTTGATAATGCCTATCATTTCTTTTAGATGTAAACATGGTGTATCAAAATCAGAATTTGATCAACTATGACAAATGTAGTAAGTAGAATGAGTTTGGGGAATTATCCTGGGATTTAGCCAAATTGAATTAAATAGAAAACATAGGAATAATGTTGGGAATGTTTATTTACTGCCTTATTCATTTAGTTAACATGTCAGAAACCATGCTGAATGTAAGGGAAAATTATGAAGATATTAGTAAAAATCTTCCTGTGCTTGAAAAAATAATCAGTTGATCATAACTTAGTAACTTCATACTTTTTTAAACTAACAGGCATGCATTTTCAAAAGTAATTTAAAGTGATCACCAAAGTTCTTCTTTATTTAGATTTATATGCTCTATGTATGATGGTTAATTTTATGTGTCAATGTGGCTGGGCCATGGTACCCAAATATTTGTTCAAATACTATTCTAGATGTTTCTCTGTGAAGACTTTTTAATGAAATTAACATTTAAATCAGTAGAATTCAAGTAAAGCAGATTATCCTTCATCTAGTGGGTGGGCCTGATCCTTTCAGTTGAAGGCCTTAATAGGAAGGGCTGATCCTTCCAGACAGAATTAAAATAGGCCACTACCTTTGTACTTGAACTATAACATCACCTCTTTCCTGGGTCTCCAGCCTGCCAGACTGCCCTGCAGATTTTAAACTTGTGAAGCCTCCACAAAGTCATGAGCCAATTCCTAAAGATTTGTCTTTCTGTCTCTATTTCTCTATATATATCCTATTAATTTTGTTTCCCTGGAGTACTTGACTAATACAATATGTTCTCTATTTCTCTCTATACATCCTATTAATTTTGTTTCCCTGGAGTACCTTGACTAATACAATATGTTATTGAGATACCAAATTGAATTTTGCAAACTTTACTTCACTTTTTCTTTGAAGGCACCATGAAAAGTCAGAGGTATATTTTTGGTAAGATTAGTTTCATTTCCTGAAGAAAAGGGGGGGGGGGGCTAGAAGTTTACATATAACTGATTTGTGAAAATTTTTTAAAGTTTCATTATGGAATTATGTTTCTTTTTTATATGGATAAGAAGTGATATTTGATAAAGTTGCACTGCATGGAAGCAGGTAGGAATTATCTATGATAAGAGGGTACTTTTGATGGTTTCCAGTGATTTAATCTTATTTCTAAATCACCAGAGGGCTAAAAATAAAGCCTTAATCTAAATAGAACTTTAACCCTGTTTTGAACTTCTAATGTTGTTTATAAGTAGAAATGTTAGTTTTCTTTTACTTTTTAAAATGTTACTTAGTTTAGGAGAAAAATATGACATGACTCATTCATTCTTAAGCTCTTTTCAGTTTAAAAATGTATTGCTAATTTGTCCTGCTTAAAAGGAAATAACATTGTTTTTCAAAAAGACCACAGTTCCACCAAGTCAGACAGATCAAAGCTTTTCTGTGTCTGAGCCACTTCATTGAGCATAAAGCCCCAGGAACCACACATTCCACCTGTTCCTGTTTGCTCCTTCCCAAAACTTTACCCAAAATAAAAGAATGAATACCAATTGTTTTTGATCACACATCAGAATAGGACATTATAAGTAAATTATAACTTATGCCTGAAACAAACTATTGTCATTTGCATGTATAACCCACGGTGGCTATTGAATAATCTCTTTTATTAATTTAGGTGTCCTTGATACCTAAATTATACAAGCCCTGATGATTTGGCTTGTATACTTTATACATCTGCTATTAAAATAATAACAAAAAAACTGAAAAAACTTGAAAATATTCCTGAAAGAGAAATAATAATTTGAGTCAATAAAAATATGTTGAGGGCCTCCTATATAACTAGCACAAAATGCCAAGTTAAATCTTAAGATATTTTCATCATCTGACTCTGTGTATGTAGATTATTCTATATGCAATATAAAAATTTCCTTTCAGAGAATCAATAGAACAATTATCTATCTCTCATCTGGCTATCTATCTATCTATCATCTATCTCTTATCTCTCTGGAAAGATATACCAGAAATACTTTAGCTCTTTTACCTAGTCATAGTCATTATACAGTTTATTATGTTTCCAACTATATATTCAAATCAAAATACTGCTTTCATTCTATTTTCATTTAACCAAATAAATCAACAAGTGCTATTATTGCAAAAGTGCCATATCATTCTGAAAAATGCCAAAATTTGACTTGACCAGCTTGTGTAGTATTTGAATAGTACTACAACAAATATTTTTCTCTCTTGCTTTGGATTAAACTGTACAATGACCCCTATACCAAATTGAGTTTAAGCAGATCATCTTTATTAGCATTCCAAACTTAAGAATACAGTTCTGGAGTGAAAATGTCTTTGTCACATGCAAATTATATAAGGTAAAAGTTCAAAGACATGAATGATACCATGGCCAGCAGACTTAGGAAGGTCCGAAAACTTCCTTTGCTCAAGGTTCCTATAGACACAAAAGGATCACAGATGGTGTTGAAGAGTAGCATATTGATGAATGCATACCTCCTAAAAACACAGTGATCAGGACTAATAGTTATTACTGCACGATCAGAGGCTCACAACTGATGAATGACTTAGTAACTTCTGTGTAAAGAATAAGTTCAATAGATGAAGATATTTAAATAAATGAAATAAAATTAAAGTCAAAAGTTCAATTCTTCAGTCATTGGCAAGCCACATTCCATGTGCCCCAAAACCACATGTCAATAGTGGCTACTGTTTTGGACAGTGCAGAATTAAATATTTTCCTGAAACTACTTTTAATAAAATAATAACAGTAATATAATGTAATTCTTGAACATTTAAAGTGTTTTCTCATATATTATCTACTTCTTACAAAAAAGAAGAGAATTTACAAGTTTTATTTTGCTCTCTTGACCTAGAAGTTCAAGGAAATTAATTCTGTATGGCCATTAAAGGCATAGTTGTGAATTTAGCTCAAGTAATTTGATTCCAAGTAAGAAGTAACCTGTTTCTCCTGACTTTTTTGTATCCCTATAGCTTTAAGCTAGTGTAAGAGGCAAATAAAAAAAAAAATCTTAACTGTTTTTGGTAAATACCAGCTTAACATCATTTGTATATATTTTTAAGATGGTTATTTTGAAAAATACTTTTTGTATGTATAGATCTTTATATTTATTAGATAATCAGTCTTAATTCTTTATTGTCATATCTTGGATGTTTATAGTACTTAGCTGATACTAATTTTCTTTTAGACTTCATGCCCAACATAAAATGCCAACATAACATGCCCTTGGTATGTTAAACAAGTAAAAAGCCAAAAAAAATTATGTATATAATATATAATATATAAACTATATAATATATAGTTTATATATAAGTAAATATATATATCATATTTTAGTTGTTCATTGTTTTTGCCACAATTACTGTACATAGATTAATAATTATAACTTTTGAACCTAATAATTTATGCATTAATATTTTGTCCTGTCATGTCTTTAATTTTTGCAATTAATTGTTTTAATAATGGAAAGGTTAATTGTGCCATTCATCAGAATTGCTTGCTGTGAAATGATAGACAAATAAGAACCTTACAGATAAAGGGCATGCTTACTAATCAAGCCTGTCATTTCTTTAGAAAGTAAACTTGCCACAACAGCCTAATATATTTATTTAATTTGTAAAATCTTGGAATTCAAAAATGTTCCTGCTAAAACAAATGGAGTTATAACAAAATGTCAAATTTATATTTACACTCAAACATATCAAGAGCTGCATATATTTATTTATGACTAGGTATATGTCTGTGCACATTTGTGTCCATTAAGCACACATGAACACAGTGTATACTATTTATTAAACTATTAAATTAGAAAACTAAAATTTTATTCTAGAACCATGATCAGATACCATGCTTCTTAAAATTATTAGTGCATGGTACACAATTTATTACTGGAAAAGTACTGGACAAGTGGTAGGAAGATAGTGAAGTAAATTTTCATACCTCTAAAATAGTGATCG
Source organism: Vulpes vulpes (assembly GCF_048418805.1). NCBI lineage: Eukaryota > Metazoa > Chordata > Mammalia > Carnivora > Canidae > Vulpes > Vulpes vulpes. The sequence goes on along the minus strand of NC_132783.1, from coordinate 105,266,212 downwards.
ACAAAGTTTGATCTAGGAGCTACCGATATGAACATGCATTTAGGAACTATCTTTACAGGCTAGAACAGAGGCCTAGAACAGTATGTCTACATGAATGCTTGTATTTAAATAGGAATTTCTTTTTCATTCACAAAAACTGAAATCCAGAAATAGGTAATACTGAGTGACTGATTTCTGACTTTCTGCTTGAGTATCCTTATCTTTGGTTTTACTTGCAAAATTTCTTCGTGGTTATAAGCTAGTCATCAGAAGATCAACCATTTCATCCTATTCTAAGACTTCTGGAAAGGGAGAGAATATTAATAGTATAAATTCCAGCTGAAGCACTTTCTTTAAAGAACTTCAGAAACTATCAAATGCTTTACATTTATATATTGATTTTCACAGGTATAGAACTCATATTTCACTCCAAAAGAGACAATCTTAAAGTGTTACCCAGTTACTACATCTCCCACAAATTCCAAAACAGGAGTGTCGTATGATCTTTCCTGTCAGGGTTGAATATTGTGTCTAATAGTCTAATGAGCCATTATAGTACGGAACCTACTAAGAGTTGAAGGTTGAGAAGAAACACTGTAACAAAATAAAAATGCCTATTTTAAAATGGAAAACACTAAGGAGTCATGGTGCTTATAACAATTAAATATCAATAAATAGTAAACAAATAGTATCAATTACCTATTCTAGAAAAATTCCTTAGTTCATCCTGCCACCTTGGTTATGCCCTTTGCAAGCTCTCCTCTATCATCTTCCTTGACTAGATTCAGGTACTGAAGTAGAAATTCTTGCTGCAAGTGGCAGAGCTCACTTCCTAGTGCTATAGGCATAAGCCAAAGGATTGTTTCTTAAAGGTTTATACCAACACAGTTTGTATTGTCTTGTTATTTTATTCTTTTCAATAAATTTCCTTCCAAAAATATAGTAGATTCCTAGTTTCTGCTTCTGGTTAATTCCTTGATTGAATAACCACAACCAATATCTTGTTTTCATAGTTTTAAGTCTGGGAACTCTTTTTATTTACTTCCTATTTTGTAATCTCTGTTTTTTGTTTTTTGTTTTTTTCCTGTTTTAAAACTTAAATTCAATTAGCCAACATAAAGTACATACATAGTTTCAGATGTAGGGTTCAGTGATTTATCAGTTACATACAACACCCAGTGCTGGGACAGTTTAATGCTGCCTTCAGCCCAGGGTGTGATCCTGGAGACCTGGTCCCATGTTGGGCTCCCTGCATGGAGCCTGCTTTTCCCTCTGCCTGTGTCCCTGCCTTTCTCTCTCTCTCTCTTTCTGTGTGTGTCTCTCATGAAAAAATAAATAAAATCTTAAAAAATAACACCCAGTGCTCATCACATCACTTGCCCTCCTTAATGCCCATCACCAAATTACCTCATACCCCCACCCATCACCCCTCCTTCAGTCCTCGTTGTTTTCCTATAGTTAAGAGTCTCATGGTGTTTCTCCCTCTGATGACTTCCCATTCAGTTTTCCCTCACTTCCCCTATGATCCTCTGCACTATTTCTTATATTCCATATATGAGTGAAATCATATGACAGTTGTTTCTCTCTGATTGACTTATGTCACTCAACAAAATTCCCTCTGGTTCCATCCATGTTGATGTAAATGGTAAGTATTATCTTTTCTGATGGCTGAGTAATATTCCATTGTGTTTGTGAGTCTGTGTGTTTATGCCACATCTTCTTTATCCATTCATCTGTTGACAGACATCTCAGCTCTTTCTATAGTTTAGCTATAATCATTGGGGTGCAGATGCTCTTCTGGATCACTATATTTTGTATCTTTGGTATAAATACCTAGTAGTACAATTACTGGGTCATAAGGTAACTGTATTTTAACTTCTTGAGGAAGCTCTAAATCATTTTCCAGAATGACTGTACCAGCTTGCATTCCTACCAAAAGTATGAGAGGGTTCCTCTTTCCCCACATTCTTGCCAACATTTATTGTTTCCTGTCTTGTTATTTTTAGCCACTCTGACTGGTGTGCGGTGGTATCTCATTGTGGTTGTGATTTGTATTTACCTGATGCCAAGTGATGTGAAACAGTTTTTCATATGTCTGTTTGCCATTTGTATGTCTTCTTTGGAGAAATGTCTGCTGATGTTTTCTGCCATTTACTAGCAGGATTGTTTTTTGGGAGTTAAGTTTGAGAAATTCTTTATAAATCTTGGATACTAGCCCTTTATCTGATAATTACCATGGTCAGTCTTTTCTTTCAGTTCCTTGAGAATTAGCCATTATGTCAAGAGCTTTACTCCTAAACTTCCTTCTTAAACTATTGACCCAGAAAACAATGGTTTGAGCGGGAAGACAATAGCTTTTTCCTGTCTTTATTAGAAGGCTGGATGTCAGCTTTATCATCTGCTAAAGCTTTAGTTTTAAAGCCATCACATTTTGATTTAAAATCCAGAAGCAGTTTATTTTCAATGTTATAAGGTTCCTATTTATAAGACATTTCAGTGACATAGATTGGACAAGGGCAGATAGTGGAATTTTCCTTCCATCTCTATTTTCAGAATAGTTTGCTTTAGCTCTGAGCTTATCTCCATTTTATAGAACTTTGCTAGAAGTGGCAAGAAGTGAACTAGTAAATGCCAACAGAGTCTCCACCATTTACCTCTGTGGTTCATATGGTTTCATTTTCTAAGTAACTTGTGAATTAACCACATCATGCAAAGACAATTTGTAACAATGGTTACAGGTTGGTCATTAGAAGAAAGGGAGAGAATATTAAGGGTACTAATTCTAGCTGAAGTAGCCCGTTTAAGAGATAATTAAGATTCATAGATAATTAAATCTCTCCAGAGATAGCATTGTGTAATGCCATTTTCAGGAAAGATCCTTTCCCTGTAAACATGAGTTTTGGGGTGACTGGGTGGTTCACTTGGTTAAATGTCTGCCTTTGGTTCAGTTCATGATCCCAGGGTCCTGAAATTGAGCCTTGAGTCAGGTACCAAATCTGCTTTTCCCTTTCTCTCTCTTTCTCTCTCCCTTTGTTCCTCCCCCTTGCTCATATTCTCTCTCTCTCTCTCAAATATATAAATGAAATCTTAAACAAACAAACAAAAACAGGAGTTTTGCCCTCTCCTTTGAAAGCCATGATCATATAGATCATATAGGCCTGGTATTTGGGACAGAGAGGAATGCATTTTATAGATGCCACAGGAAAAGCTACTGCCTTACATAAGAAACTACAGTAGTCAGTAATAAGTTCCCAAATTCCAAGGAGTGATAATGTCAGTTCTTAAGAGAAAAGTTTGATAAGAGGAGAAAGAAGATACACTCACCAGTTCAACCTGTTTTATGGAGAGGGTATTCCCCCTGAAATTTTCCACCCATTTGATCATGCAATAAACAGTTATTGAATCCTTTGATTTTGGACACTTTAATAGGATTGAGGAAACAAGGATGAAACAAGATTAAAATAATCCTTGCCCTCAGAACCCTTAAGAGGGAGCATGGTAGACAAACATTGAATTTGAAAAAAAAAAAATCCATGTTGCTATAAGTAATTTGTAAGAAACAAAAATTGCTAAGATATTAATACTAAATATATATTGTTTCTATTGTTCTCAGCACTGAAGTGCTTAACTTTATTAGTTTATTTAATCTAATAACTCTATGAGGCATTGTTATCATCTCCATTTTATAAATTATGAAACTGAAGCATAGGGAGGCCAACTGTGCTGCTCCTAACCACAGTTACTGATGACATAGTAGGTGTTAATAGTGGTATTTTAATATAGAACCATGTTATTAATCATGCCACTACATTGTCTTTCACAAGACAAGATAGGAGGGACTTATTTGAGAGAGAGAGAGGAAAAGTGAAGGTGTTACCTGAACTGAGACTTGAGGGATGAGAAGTCATCTGTGAGAAGTGTGAGAAAAGATTGTTTCAGGCAAATGAACTGTATGTCAGAGAATCTCAAGATGGGAATGGGTACAATGTGTTCAGCAAACTGAAACAGGCCAGTATGTTTGGAGAATTGTGAACAAAAGAGCCAAGAGATGATGGATCACATGGAATTTTTTGGCCATGATAAAAGTTTACATTTTATTCCAGGTGCAAAGGAAACCCATTGAAGAGTATTAAAAACCATTTTCATCTGCAAAACATTGATGTCCTTTACAAGGTGTAATGAAGTTTTAGAATACTGTAGCAGAATGGTTAAAAAATGAGACAGTCCTTAAAAAAAAGTCATCTGATCATTTTATTCTTCACAAAAAATCAAATCAACATGATTTCAAGTATTTTCAGAAAAAGGCACTTTAGGCTGAAATCTTTTCATTCATCCACATCCATCTTTTGTTTTGTGGCTTCTCAGTGGAATACATAGCCACAAATACTTCTTGTTTCTTCAATCAGAGAGAAAGAAATGAACAGATGGGAGATCAAAGGAGCAGCTGAGCAGAGAATCTGGCAGAAATATGCAGCAATTTATAGGTGGATGAATAAAAATTTGAGGGGCTAGTATAGAAAGAGACTATAAAAATGACTCTTAGTTTCTTTTCACATCAGTATCGATATTGAGATATTGTGTGATCTTTTCTTATAGGGATTGGTATCATAATTGGTGGCTGAGTTCTTCTATAGATAGCCATGAGAGTTGCAATTAGAACATGTATTCCTTTAGTTAAGTCCATTCATCTCCTCTCAGATCTATCAGGAATTTTTTTAAGTGACACTATGCAGTGAGAGATTCTAAATGAGCACACACTTTAAAAGCAAAAGTCTACTTAGGATACTCAATCTAGATCTCAGTAATCTCTTTTTGTCCATTTTGTTACATTCCTCTTTTTCTTCATTCAATATTATTATATATTATTTTATGTAGACATATTCTAGTGTACTTTAAGGTTAGCTAATGTTTTATTCATCTTTCCAGGTCTTACTACGGCACTGAGCATACACTCAATAGCTGTCATGTGACTAGCACATTTTTTTTACAATATAGGACAAACATTATCTTAATTTAAACACTTTCTGCTCTAAAATTCTGTGCCTTTATAGCCTCCATAAATAAGGGTATAAATACACTTATTGGATTTTTTTATATATGAAAATAAATGATGGCTCTTGAAAGCAAAGCCCATTTAGCTACTTTCCATTTTCTACTTGCATTCTTCCCTTCAAGATCTGTTTAGGTGAAATGATTTTTCAGCATTTCTTTTTTAAAAGTTATTGACACATATTTATTAAGGTCCACAGCATTATTTTCTCTTTATTTTTTCAATGCTTAAAATTTAGATTAAACTTGAGAGGGAACTTCCTCAATTGGAAAAAGAATATCTACCAAAAAACAAGTCAGCTAACATTATACTTAATGGTGAAAAATTTCAAATTTTGTTCACAAAGATCAGGACCATGGCAAGAATTTCCTCTCACCACTCCATTCCAATGTCATACCAGAAGTACTAGCTAATGCAATAAGACAAGAAAAAGAAATAAAAGTTATACAGCTTGGAAGGCAGAAATAAAGCTGAGTTTGTTGATGACATAATTATGTATGTAGGAAATACGAAAATATTGGTTAAAAAGATTAAGGTACTAATAAGCAATTGTAGTAAGGCTGCAGGATAGAGTTAATGTAACACAATCCATTGCTTCTCTGTACACCATCCATAAACAAGTGGAATTTGAAATTAAAAATGTAATACTAGAGGCACCCAGGTGGCTCAGTGGTTGAGCATCTACCTTTGGCTCAGGGAGTGATCCTGGGGTCCTGGGATTGAGTCCCACACTGGGCTCCCTGCATGGAGCCTGCTTCTTCCTCTGCCTCTCTCTCTCTCTCTCTCTCTCTCTCTGTCTCTCATGAATAAATAAATAACAATCTTTTAAAAATGTAATACCATTTATGTTAGACTTCCCCACAAAATAAAATACTTAGGTATAAATGAAAAATGCACAAGATATGTAAGAGGAAAACTTATAAAAGTTTGATGAAAGAAATCAAGTTATTTTATGAATGTCAACAAACTGATTCTCCAGTTTATGTGGAATAGTCCAGAAAATATTGTAGAAGAACAAAGTTGGAGAACTGATACTACATTACCTCAAGACTTGCTGGAAAGCTAGGATAATAAAGATAGTATAATGTTGGTGAAGAAATAGACAAATGGTTCATTTGGACAGAGTAGATAACCCAAAACTGACCCATGCAAATATAGTCAAATGAACTTTGTCAAAGGAATAAAGGCAATACAATGGAGAAAAGATAGTTTTTTCAACAAATGGTGTTTGAACAACTAACATCCAAATAAATGAATGTCTACACAGATTTTACACCCTTCACTAAACTTTATACCCAAAAATGCATCGTGGACCTAAATATAAAATACAAAAATGTAAAACCCCTTGAAAATAATATAGATAAAAGTTTATATGACCTTAGGTATTGTGATGACGTTTTAGATACAACACCAAAGGCACATTCCATGAACAAAATAACTGATAAGCTGTATTTCATTAAAAGTAAAAACTACATCTCTGTGAAAGACACTGTCCAGAGAATGAGAAGACAAGCCATACAATGGGAAAAGTATTTGCAAAGACATACATGATAAAGGATTGTTATTTAACATATGCAAAGAATTGTTAAAATTCAATGGAGGGAGGGAGAAAAAATTTTAAAAAGGGCAAAAAACCTGAGTAGACATCTCTCCAAAGAATATATAGATGCCAGTAGACACTTGAAAAGACATTCAACGTCATATGTCATTGAGGATTTGCAAAATAAGATAACAATATATCACTACATACCTATTAGGATGGTGAAAATTTAAAACATTAACAAATGTTTTGTCAATTCTAGCAAGAATGTGCAGCAGCAGGAGCTCTCATTCATTGTTGGTAGAAATGCAAAATGATACTGCCACTTTATTTATTTACTTATTTTTTAAGCTCCATGAATGTAGGGCTTTAGTTCAGTTCTGTGGTATGCTTAATACTGCCACTTTAGAAGACAGTTTGTCAGTTTCTTATAAAACTACTCCTTATCACAGGATCCAACAGTTGTGTTATTCATTATTTACTATAGTAAATTGAAATCTTACATCCACACACATACTCCCCACAGATGCTTATAGCAACTTTATTCATAATTGCCAAAGCTAGGAGCAAGATGCCCTTCAGTGGGTAAATGGATAAAGAAACTGGGATAAATGTAGATGATAGAATATTATCAGCACTAAAAAGAAATGAGTTTAAATCATGAAAACATATGAAGCAAGTTTAAATTGATCTTAGTGAAAGAAGTTAATATTAAAAGGCAATATACTCTATGATTTTAATAATATGATAATCCTGAAAAGGCAAGCTATGGAAACAGTGAAAAGGATCAGTAGTTCCAGGTGTTGGGAGGAAAGTAGGGATGAATAAATAGAGAACCTAAAATTCTTAGGTCAGTGAAACCATTCTGTATGATACTGTAATATTTCCAAACTCATAAAATGTGCAACACCAAAAGTACCCAATGTAAAATGTAGACTTTGGATGATATTGATGATATTGGTGTGCCATTGTAGGTTCATTGATTGTAATGAATGAACTATTAAGATGAGGATGTAGATAATGGGGGGTGGGGAGGTGTTTGTGGATGTGTTTGGTTGAGACCATATAGGAACTCTATACTTTTTGCTGAGTTTTGTTTCTAACATAAGACTGCCTAAAAATAAAGGTTTTTGTTTCATTCTTAACTTTATTTTTTTTAATTTTATTTCATTATCATAATCCTCTTCCACCTCCCTCCCCCCCATAATCATTATTTTGATCTCTAGAGTTAAGAGTCTATTTCTTGGTTTCTCTCTCTTTATCCTTTGCTCGCGCATTTGTTTTATTTCTTAAATTCCATAATTCTACATGAGTGAAATCATATGGTATTTCTCTTTCTCTGACTGATTTCTTTCACTTAGCATTGTATTCTCTAGCTCCATTCATGTCATTTTTAAATCTTGTCATGGCAAGATTTTATTATTTTTTATGGCTTAGTAATATTCATATATTATATACATATATACATACACATACCACTTCTTTATTCATCTATTGATGGACACTTGGGCTGCTTCCATAGTTTGGCTCTTGTAATAATGCAACTATAAATATATAAGTACGTATATCTCTTTCAATTAATGTCATTGTATTTTTTTGGTAAATACCCAGTATTTACTATGTGTTCTATTTTTAATTTTTTGAGGAACCTCCATAGTGTTTTCTACAGTAGCTGCACCAATTGGCAGTCCCACCAAGAGGGCACAAGAGTTCGTTTTTCTCTACATTTTTTGTCAATGCTTGTTTTGTGTTTTTCTGATTTTAGTCATTCTGACAGGTATGAAGTGATATCACATTGTAGTTTTTTTTGTTTTTTTTTTAATTTTTTTATTTTTTTATTTTTATTTATTTATGATAGTCACAGAGAGAGAGAGAGAGAGGCAGAGACACAGGCAGAGGGAGAAGCAGGCTCCATGCACCGGGAGCCCGACGTGGGATTCGATCCCAGGTCTCCAGGATCGCGCCCTGGGCCAAAGGCAGGCGCTAAACCACTGCGCCACCCAGGGATCCCTCACATTGTAGTTTTGATTTGCATTTCCCTACTAATGAGTGATGTTGAGTCTTTCCATGTGTCCATTGGCCATCTGGATGTCTTCTTTGGAGAAATATCTCTTTATATCTTCTGCTCATTTTTATTGGGTTATTTGTTTTTTGGGTGTTGAGTTTTATAACTTCTTTATATATTTTGTATATTTTCCAAAATACACAAATCCAACCCTTTGCTAGATAAGTCATTTGCAAATATTTTCTCCTTTTCAAGTTACCTTTTAGTCTGTTGTTTCCTTCACTGTACAGAAGCTCTTTTATTTTGATGTAATCCCAATGGTTATATATATATATATATATTTTATTTCCTTTGCCTCAGGAGACATATCTAGGAAAATGTTACCAAAGACGGTGTCAGAGAGATTGCTGCTTGTGCTGTCTTCAAGGACTTTTTATGGTTTCAGGTCTCACATTTACATATTTAATCCATTTTGAATTTATTTTTGTGTATGGTAAAAGAGAGTAGTTCAGTTTCATTCTTTTGCATGTGGCTCTCCAATTTTTCCAATGCAATTTGTTGAAGAGACTGTCTTTTTCCTATTGTATATTTGTTACTTCTATGTTGAAGATTAATTGATCATGTAATTGTGGGTTTGTTTCTGGGTTTTCTGTTCTGCTCTGTTGATCTATGTGTCTACTTTTATGCCAGTACCATACTGTTTAATTACAACTGCTTTGTGATATAACTTGAAATCTGGAATTGTGATACCTCCAGTTTTGTTTTTCTTTTTCAAGATTGCTTTTGCTAATTGAGGTCTTCTGTGGTTCCATACAAATTTTAGAATTGTTTGTTCTAGTTCTGTGAAAAATGCTGTTGGTATTTTGATAGGAATGACATTAAATCTATAGGTTGCTTTTGGGTTGCTTTAATGACATTAAATCTATAGGCATTTTAACAATATTTGTTCTTCCAATCCATGAGCATGGGATGTCTTTCTAGTTCCTTGCATCGTCTTGAATTTCTTTTATCAGTACTTTATAGTTTTCAGAGTACAGGTCTTTCACCTTTTTGGTTAAGTTTATTCCTAGGTATTTTTGGTTTTGGTGCAATTGCATATAAGATTTTTTTTTTAATTTTACTTTATGCTGCTGTATTATTCATGTATTCAAATGCAACAGAATTCTGTATATTGATTTTGTATCTTGCATTTACCAGTTTTAAGTAGTTTTTTGGTGGAGTCTTTAACATTTTCTAGATACAGAATCATGTCATCTAAAAATAGTGACAGTTTTATTTCTTTCTTAACAAATTGGATGTTTTTTATTTTTATTTTTATTTTTTTTATGTTGTCTAAACTATGTGGCTAGGACTTCCAGTACTATGCTGAATAAAAGTGATGAGAGTGGGCATCCCTGTCTTGTTCCTGGCTTTAGGGGAAAGGTTCCCATTTTTACCTTTCTGAGAGTGATATTGGCTGTGGGTTTTTCATATGAGGACTTTATTATATTGAAATATGTCCTCCCTAGACCTACTTTGCAGAGAGGTTTTATCATGTACGGATGTTGTACATTGTCAAATGCTTTTCCTATATCTATTGAAATGATCATATGGTTTTTATTCTTTTTCTTATTGATGTAACATATCATTTTCAATGATTTGCAAATATTAAACTACTCTTGCATCCAAGGAATAAATATGACTTGACCATGATGTATTTTTAAAAATATATTGATGGATTCAGTTTGCTAGTATTTTGTTGAGGATTTTTGCATTTATATTCATGAGAGATATTTGCCTATAGTTCTCTTTTTTTGTAGTGTCTTTATCTCATCTTGGTGTCAGGGTGATAGTGGCCTCTCAGAGTGATTTTGGAAGTTTTCTTTCCTCTTGCATTTTTTTGGATAGTTTGAGAAGAATGGGTATTAACTCTTTTTATTTTTATTTTTTTATTTATTTTTATTTTTATTTTTTTGTATTAACTCTTTTTAAATTTTGGTAGAATTCATCTGTGAAGCTATCTGGTCCTGGACTTTTGTCTGTTGAGTGTTTTTTTGTTTGTTTGTTTGTTTCTTTGTTTTGTTTTTTTTTTAATTACTGATTTAATTTCATTGCTCTTGATTGGTGTGTTCAACTTTTCTATTTTTTTTCCTGCTTTGGTTTTGGTAGGTTATATGTTTCTAAGAATTTATCCATTTCATTTAAGTTGTCCAGTTTGTTGGCATATAGGTTTTCATAATATTCTGTTACAATTGTTTGTATTTCTGTGGTGTTGCTTGTCATTTCTCCTCTTTCATTAGTAATTTTTTAAATTTAGATTCTCTGTTGTATTGTTCTGTTCTTTCTTTTTTTTTAGTTTCTATATCATTTTATTTCTGCTCTAATATTTATTATATCCTTCCTTTTATTGTTTTTGGTTAGGATAGTCTTATGTCTGAACTATGTTGATATCCTTTGGTGAGACCCAATGCTTGCAACCTAGGGGAATCTGAGTTAATATCTTTTGCATGAATAAGCATACTCTGCCTGTCTCTAGACAATTTTAGTTATTGCCATAAAGTTTGCATCATATTTGCATTACAGTATCACAGTTTCTGACAGTGGGTGGGGATTTAAGATAAGAATGGAATGCTCGTGAGGTAAAATATAATGCTGCCATTTAAAGAAAGGACCTTGCCACCCCCAATTAAATATGGTTTTATTTCTAAAATCATGTACATATTTAAATTTTATTAAAATGCTTTATAAGTATCTAGTAACATTATTATATGGGTTAACTCTAAAATTTTGATGTGATAAAAATGTCATACTTTTTTTTAATGCTTAAATATTGATAGGTCCTTACATTTCTAGGATAAATATTACCTGATGATATTATATATATCTTTGAACTTTGAGAATCCACTTGTGCTTTTTTTCCCAAGAAATACAGTGCAGTACTGTGAATGTATTTCCTTTTTCTTATGATTTTCTTAACATTTTCTTCTCTCTAGCTTACTTTATGGTCAGAGAATAAGAATACTCATTACACAAAAAAATATGCATTAATCAACTATTTATCTTATTGGGAAGGCTTCCGGTCAACAATAGGTTAAATTTAGGGGATTTCGAAGTTATACCAAGATTTTCAACTGTGCAGGAGGTCAGTGCCTCTCAGCTCTGCATTGTTAAAGGGTTAATTGTATTCAACATACTGGTGAATTTGGTTTGAGAATACTTTATGTAGAGCTAGGACTTTTCCACCTAAATTATTAAGGAAAAACAGGCTATGGTTTTCTTTTTGTACACATGTGTATAGTGAACATAAAAAAAAAATTCTAAATACATTATCTTTAAAACCTGCTCTTTTGGTGTGCTTGAAATGTTTGGATATATGATAGGAATAATTTGCTATTTGACAATTTTCACTGAAATATCTATAAAACTGTCTAGGCCTAAAAAATGTATTTTGTGAATATTCTACTTTGACTTCACTATTAATTTTCTACTTTAGGGGAACCTTGGGTGGCGCAGCGGTTTGGCTCTTGCCTTTGGCCCAGGGCATGATCTTGGAGACCCGGGATCGAGTCCCACGTCGGGCTCCTGGTGCATGGAGCCTGCTTCTCCCTCTGCTTGTGTCTCTGCCTCTCTCTCTCTCTCTCTGTGTGACTATCATAAAAAAAAAAAAATTCTACTTTAGTTTTGTACCTAATTAGAATTGACTTTGATGATTTTGATCATACTTTCCAACTCTCTCACTTTAGAATTTTCTAATTCATTAGCATTAATTTGAAGATAGTATTTATTTTTTCCTCAATCACTGCTGTTTTACTTTACTTAAACAATTATACTCATGTTTTCTTTCTAGTATTTTTAATTAAATTTACAAAGAAGAATTTCCAAAAATTTTAGAAACAACATTTTCCCCCCTTAAGTTGTTTTAATGTGTTTTTTCTCTTCTAGAATTAAATTATGTATTTAAAACATTTAGTGTGAATTCACCTCTGACCAGAACTTTGACCACATTTCATAAATTTCAGCATATAGTATTTCCAAGATTTTATTTTTTAAGAATTGTCTGTAATTTCAAGCTTTATTTTTTAAGTAAGTGATTTAGAGAGATTAATTTTTTTAAAGTTGCTGAAATTTGTTACTGATTTCTATTTTATTATGGTCAGAGACTATATCTCTAGTTGTCTTTGAATGCCTAGTCATTTTTCTTAAAGGGAAGAATGACATTTTAGGACTGGCTCATTCTATATGTAGATGGTGAAAGTATTCACTTTATCTAGTTTGTTTTGTTTGTTTTTTTCATTTTATTAAGTCCTCTGAACTTAAAAGGTCATTGAAATGTGAAAAAGGACCAATGTTTTTATTTTCAAAATAGAGTTTATTTTGAAATTCATTAATTCTCATTGGCATTCTTTCTGGATATTGTTTTGCAATAAATTAAACTTCTTATCTTAGGTCTGATATATATTCCTGATGCTTCCGTTTAACCCAACAGGTACTTACTACCAGACCTGATATACTTACCTGGGACCTAGCTCCTAGTACATTTCTAGATAGTCTTGTAGTTTTGCTGATATGACAAATATTCTAGGAAAAGTAGTTCTCCAAATTCTTCTGTCATTCTCAAAAGCCAGACTATGTTTGCACATATAGGGTGTCTGGTGACTTCTGTCATATTCTGCTTCAGACTCTTGTTCACATTATGCTCTCCCTGATTATTTCCAATAAGGCTTCCTTGAAATTAACTAATTATCATTTACCGTCAATGTTTTTTGCTTGAAGTATATAGGCCATCCAGTTTTTCAGCAGAGGTAAAAGCAACTATTTTAGAATGATTGCTTTAATCCCCCCAAAAAGCAATATGAGGTGATAATGATAGTAATTTCTATTTCAGAACAATATAGAGGTTGTTTACTTCTTTGTTTTCCAGAATACAAGGTGAATCAGTGTTAATTTGCACCTGGAAACTAAATGGTCTGAGAGCCTGGTTGGTTTCCAATGGGCTGACCTTCAGCCGCAGTTAAAAAACAAAACAAAAAAAAACAGAAAACTTTCTTTAGTTTGTCACCAGGTTAAATAAAAACACATCTATTGTTTTCAGTCCACACCAGATTTATAGAGCATTGTTTTAGTATCTATTAAGTTATGATTACAAAGCAAGGATTATTTTTTGCCCATTTACAGTGTAGGCACAGAGTGGAGGAGAAACATGTAGAAATGGAAATGAAAATGCCATTTAGAAATCAGGCTTCAACAAAGTAGGCCAAGTTAAATGTTGGATTTAATAACACACTGCTAATTATGCTTTTCTTTCTGCCCTCCACTACTGTGTACTTACACATCCCCTATAAGAAATGGACTTTTTGACATTTCCTAATATTTTAAAGTGATAAACTGAAATTACCCTTTGAAAAGCATAATTGTTAGTAATAAAATGCTGCTGCATTTCTCTACTGTGAAGATGTATTTTAAGCACAAACAGGATACTTCATGTCTTAGCTGTTCTTGTGCATCAGTTAAATTAGAATGCTTTGATATGTTAATTATTTATCATTCTGAATTATGCATTTTCTAAAATTAAAGAAACACATAACCTGTAATTTATTATTCATTTAGCCTGAAAATGTGTTTTTATGTGGCTGTTTCTCTTCTAGATAGAGGATTTTTGTTTTGATGTAAAACTTATCAACATATGGCTTCAAGTATATGATGGGAGAGTTCAGTTATTTAAAAGATGTACACACAAAACCTATATCATTAGTTTTCCAGTACAGTTTTACCGTTTATGCATAATAATGTTGTAGGCCTGTGCTGCTAGAGATATCTATATCTATATATCAGTGTGTATGTATGTATTTAGTTCCTATGAAAATAAATACACTAAAAATGCATTACATTTATGTAAGTTGAGGCAAATAGAGGATTCTCTGTAATGAAATATGTTATTATGTAGTGTTTTGTTTACTTCTAACAGGAAAGATTCTACATTCTTAGCCATCTCCAGACTGCACTGAAAGGAATTATACTAGAAAAACTAACTAGAAAAACACAATATCCTTTACCTTCATGATCTAAAAGCAAATAAATTATCTAGCTTAACATATAATACCTTAAACAAACTAATGTGTTATAATTAGTGTTAATTGTTGATATATGTTAGTGATAGCCCAAAGAAGGCTGCAGTAAACACATATATGAACAAAAAACCCTTCTTAGTTAAGGATTTGTGTTATTTAGGAATATTTATGCAAAAATTTGAGAGACAAAACTAAGGAATGGTTTTCCTACCTTAAAATCTCCCCCCGACTTTGTTTAATGCCATTCTAGTCATAACCCTTCTTTGTCATAGAACCCTAGAAGAAAAAGGATACCACATTTATTGAACACTTACAACAATGGGCACCAACTGTTGCCCTCCATTTATTTTCATACCTTTTGGAATATTTCCTTACAAATTAAATTTTAGGACTTTTTAAATTGGACCCTTCATCTGTCTAATGTATTTATGGCTTCAAATGTCATTTCTGAAGTATAATTGTGCTGAATGTATTTTCAAACCCCAAATGGGATCAGGTAATTCCAAGTGTGACTGCTTATGGGGAAAATGGATCAGTACATTTGGTATTATAACTAATTGAAAATCCAAAGCAATATATTTATTTATACCTAGTACATATTGAAAAATAGTTTTGAAGATACTAGGCTCAAGGCATCTTTCTAATAAAGGTTTTTGTGTACTGTTTCAAATAATTTCAAATGAATAGTAGAGTAAGGTAGACTCTTGGAAGACTTCCCAATCCATTTATTATAAGCTCAATAACTTGAAGAATATATTGAGGATAAATGAAAGATAGAATGAAGAATCTAAGTGTGGTAGGCAAACTCTAGATCCCTGTCTCTTGACATTTCGGTGTCATTCTTTCCCATATGTGTAGATTGTACTGAATGACTCTTTTCTGATTAATAGACTACTACAGAAGTTATTGGATATTACTTTTAAGATCAGGTTATATAAAGCCTATAGCACCAATCTTGGATGCTTTCTTTCTCTCTCTGTCTTTCTGTCTCTTTCCATCTCTGTCAGATGACATATACTAGGTGATGAACACTGCTATGTTGTAAGAAGCCCTGTGGAGCCATCCAAAGAGCACAGTAAGGAACTAAAGTCCTGAATTTCAACACATTATGAGGAACTAAGGCCTTTGATTAAAATCCTGTGAAGAATTAAGTCTGCCAACAATCATGCCAGTGAGCTTAGAAGCCAATCTTCTATTGCAGTTGAATCTTCAGATAAGTGCATAGACATGACTACAACTTCATGAAAGGTGTTGAATCAGAGACACCTGACTAAATTGTACTTGGAACTTTGGCCCACAGAAACTATGAGATTAAAATATTTGTTGTGTAAAGTTGCTAAATTTGAGATTGATTTGTTTCACGGCAAAAGATAACTAATACCCTAGGCAAAAGGTAGTACCATATACAAAGACAGGGAGGCCAGAATGCTAGAAAACTCATGATATTTTATAAATAAACCTGTTATCACCTTGGCGTTATAAGAGGTGAATGGTCTAATGGTCTTTTATTCTGGTTCCCAATCCTGCAAGAATTTTCTGCTTTCTTTAATCCATTCATAAAACATTCACCAAATAAATTATTTTTCCAACAAAGTGCTGTGAATGAGATGGTCAAATATTAAAAGACCACTGTCAATCTTTAAAAAAAAACCTTTCTAAGAACAGAAATATTTTATTGAGCATGTATTTAAATCACCTTTACCATTCAGCAAATCAAGATTTTACCTCCAATATATTCATGTAAAAAGATCTCACTGATAAGAGATCATTAGAAAATACTTTTGTCAACATTCTATTTCTCCCATAATTTCTTTTCATGAAAGGTAATCATACCTTATAATCTAAGCCAATATTCTCTACAGCATAAATCATTGTAACATTAAACCTTAATATTTATTGCCTGTTCTGTTCTGTCTTGCTGCTGACAGTCCTATTAATGCTTTTCTTAGCAAGTCAAAATACGATACCTCAGTACTATATAGTACTAGAAAAGATTGAGAAAACTCTTTGTACACAAATCAGCTGAAAGCATAACTTATCTGTTACAGCACAGGAAGATTAAATACATGGCCATAAAAATCCCTGCAATCATGGTAACTGGAGTTGAGGTTGCCTCTATTGCTCTAATAAATCCTTTAAGTATGCTTTCAATCTCTCAACAATTCCTGACAAAGCTTGTATCCTGTTGTTGTGAATCTGCCTACCTCAAAAGTCCTGATGGTGAATATTTCATGTGGCTTACCACTTCTTTGCGTCTCTAGTTTAGGAGAAGCTAGCATACTGTTTGCTCGTACTTCTTAATACCTTATTAGTAGAAGATGGATTTGTGCCTCTAGCCTTTAGCCACAAAGTTTCCTGTTATAGAAGATAAAAATTTTATTTTTGCAAATGATGAATGAAGTGATTATGTTTCACAAATTTTAAGGCCATAGACCATTAACTGAGTCTGTTTGGCACTTGTCATTATATATATATATTATATATATATATATATATATATATATATATATATATATACACCATGAAAAGGGAGGATTGTGTTGTTGTAATACCTGATTATTGCCACAAAAGATCCCTCATAAACTTCATATGAAAACTTTATTTGAGCAAAGATAAGGCAAAAGCAAATTACTATAAATATTTACCCTTTCTGAGAGAAATTGATTCCTCATATTTAAGTTTGGATTTGAAGTTGTTACTTACTTGCTCTTTATATTTAGGATCTCTAATACAGTGCCAACCAGAAGATTATGGCAAACCACATTAGAAGAGTATAAATAGCTGTATATCCTTTTCAACTATGAATATATAATATGTATATTATATATATATCTTTATTGCAGATTTATGATATTAAGCAAAGTATCACACTGAAATAGTCAGAATAAATGGGCTATTAAGATAATTCTCTTGCTGGGTATTTTAAGAAAGACCATTTTACTTTAACCTATTGGCTATTGATTCTAATTTCTGTTTTGGGAATTAGAGTTTGACATTTCTCAGTGACATCATTAGGCAGGCATGGTAAACAAAATAATTTCCAGAGTATCTATTAAAGAATTTCATATCACAGAGGTCACCATTCCTAGAACCTTAACCTCACTACTTCTTAACTCTAGAGTTTCTTCTTATGGAGCCATACAACCCACATGTAAACTAAATGGGTTTATAAACCTCTAGACAGATTACAACATCAGCTGGAAAATTAAGAAAGCTTGAGTTTTCAAGAAGTTTTTAGATTCTTTCATTTACAGTCCTGATATATCCCCTAGTAATATCATCTTAGGTCAGACTAGTTTATTTTATTAATATTTAGGTTTTCTTATGATAACATCTCTATATTATGAGAGATTTTTATTGCCAGGAGACAGGTCAAGTGGCTGTCTGGTCAGCTTTAATCAGACACTCTGCTCCTTTTCATTGAATACCAGTTGGATGCTTGAACATGGCTCTCTGCAGGCACCTCTTCTTCATCGCTTCTGTTTTTCTCTCTACCTTACTGACTTGACACATCTAATATCTAAGAATTAAGCCTATTATATTCTTTTAAATGATATATTCCATTTCTTGTAGTTATGACTCAGCAATAGGCATTCTATATATGCAGAGGTCTTAAATTACTTTATGTAATTTGATTTATTGATTATGAGAATTATTAAGTTTCACAAAAAAATACCACTTTAGCTTACAGTAGTATGTCAGGAATGATTTTATAGAATTTTTATCTTCTGTCCAGTTTACAGAATAGCATAGAACTGCTGTAAAGACCCTTATTGTTTGTGTGACTTTTCCTAATAAACACCAAATTGTAGAATTATCTAAAATTACCTAATAATCTGTTGACTGCATGGCGTATTTCTCCTTTGGTTGATTGTGACCCTCTTGTGGTAGAGTAAGGGCAGAATAAGGGGATATCTAAGTAAGCTGTCCAAGATGCTCAAACCTGGCACCAGGAGTCTTTGCACTTTTGCTTCCTCCCAGAACACCATTTCCTTCAGGCAGCAATGTCAGCAAGGAGAGCAAGCCAAGCATGTAGCCATGCATTGTCATGAGAAGACATTATGTATTTCCTGGGAACAAAAAGAGAATCACAAGTTCTGTAGTGCTGACAACATTCTCAAACCCTGAGCCTTAGAATCATGTACTTAAACATGAACCATTTAACTGACAAACAGAAAGCGTTTCAAAAGTCATTTTTCCTTGCTTTTTCCCCTGATTCTACCCAAGTTCTTATTCATTGCATCCCATAAGATGGTCTTATATCACCTTTTCTATGGCTGTATTAGGTTCACAATTTTGCTTCCTTTAGCTGATCTGTTTTAATGTCCTTAGAGCTTAGTTTTTGCTTATTGTAGACATCTATTTTCCACATTTAATAAAATGTTCATTTTTATCTAAAATTCTGAGGTATATTTTAGTTTTCTCCATGCTTCTAAATGCTCCCAAACAAGTAAGCTTTACTTTATTTAGGGGCTAAAAATATTCTGACAAACTAATAGATGCTCTAAGAATATGATATGCTTCTGCAAATTCAACAAAGAAGCTTGAAATCTATTCTCAGACTTTAATAACTAAGTAAAACTTTGAGATATTTTATAACATTAAAATGTAAGAAATCATTTCTCTAACCAGCCATATTATCTCAGTTTGTAAATTACTTTCAGTAATTAATAAATTGCTGAGAGATTATAATAAAATCTGAATAGAAACTTGGTTTCATTAGGATCTTTTATGGCAGATATAATGACAATATGGTATAATTTAATAAAACAATAAGAACTTTGGTTTATGAATTATTTGCTTAGCACTCTGTTAGTTCTTGCAGAGAATTAAGTGATATATTATACACCATGCTGAATTTTCTCAATGTATTGGATAATTGAGACCTCACAACAACCATGTGAATTAGGAGAGTCAGACTGAAGGTAAGGGTTTATCTGTTTACCCGCTCAGTTAATTAGGAATTTGAAAACAAACCTATTTTCAAAGTCTGTGCTCTAATCATTACTCAGTCTTGTCTTCAAGAATTTTACTTTTGAGACATTATATATATATATATATATATATATATATATATATATATATATACAGGATCAGTAGATGTTTATTTAATGAAGAAATGAATGAATGAAGGGGAAAGAGAACACTTAAGTATAACAATATCCTGGATTAATAACAATAATCTTGGAATAAAGACCTTGGAATTTATACAGTATCTTAAGACTAGTTACTATTATAGTGAATGAACTCTGATTCAAGATAGCCAGTTTTCACCTCCTCAACTCAAAACGTGAAAGTGAATTAAAGGAACAAGTTGCTAAATTTGACTAATCATTATTTGCTGGTAAGAAGGAAGAAGAACATCTTTAATTTGTATACATAATAGTATGTCTCTGTAAAAATAAATTGTTTTTAAGCAGATACCCAGAATTTATCAAATAGGTAGGGTTAAAGCTTGAAAATATTAACTATGGAAATACTGAATTAAATGAGAGTCTCTTTTTTAAGCTGGTTCTAGCTTTGAGAGTTTTGTGGGAAAGTTTTATAGACGTTCTCAGACAAGTGAAGGTGCTAAGGTGTTATAAATTTGGTTCTTTTGAAATTTTGAGCATTAAGGGCAGTATCTTCTCTGATACATTATATGATGAGGGAATAGACATAGCAAAAAGTAACGATACATGAAAAAGATGGCTCAAATTGAATTGATTCCGAAAGTCATGGCTAATGTAGTATTTCCTAGTGTGTTAAGCTCATATGGTCCTGTAGAAATTTTGGGTTATTGGAGACAAATGTGCCTTCAGGTTTTTTTTTTTTTTTTGAGTTAAATTAATAATTTTAAAAGTAATTCCTTAATGCTTAATGTTATAAGGAGAATAATGGACCCCAAAGATGTCATAAGCTTAGAACCTGAAAATGTTACTGTATATGGCAAATGAGATTTTTGCAGATGTGATTAAGTGAAGGATCTTGATGAGGGAGATTATCCTTGATTATCCAGGTTGGCTCAATGTAATAAATAAATGTTTGTTATAAAGTAAAGAGAAGAGTCAGAGTCAGAAAACTTGTGATGCTGGAAGCAGAAGTTGGAGCCAGGTGGATCCATTAGCCAGAGAATATGACAGGTTTTAAAAACTGGGGTGAGGGGGGGAGAATTCTACCCTAGAACTTCCAGGAAGAACCACAGTCCTGCCAACACTTATTTATTTATTTATTTATTTATTTATTTATTTATTTATTTATTTTGATTTCTTTCTTTCTTTCTTTCTTTCGTTCTTTCTTCTTTCTTTCTTTCTTTTTTTAGGTTTATCTATTTATTCATGAAAGATACAGGCTGAAAGAGAAAGGCAGAGACACAGGCAGAAGGAGAAGCAGGCTCCTCTCATGGAGCCCAATGCGGAACTCGATTCCGGATCCCAGGATCACAACCTGAGCCAAAGGCAGATGCCCAACTGCTGAGCCACCCAGGCATCCCTCCTGGAAAAACTTTAATTTTATCCCAGTGAGACCCACTTTGGACTTCTGACCTCTAGAGCAGTAATATAATAAATTTGTGTTGTTTTAAGCCATAAATTTGTGTTCTTTATATTAGTAATAAGAAACTAATATACTTGACAAGAAAAAAATAATTATTAGTTTTTTTACTTTTAGTAATACCTCAAGCTGCTAAATGTTTCTTCCCTCTTCATCTTTAGAGGACAAGATGGAAGAAATGACACTTTTGTTACTCCTTGAAGAATAAGTAAAACTAGATGGGTGAACAGTTCTTTTGGATTTGTCCAGGAAATTCCTGATTTTAGTACTGAAAGTCTCATATCCTGGAAATTCTTCAGCTCCAGGCAAGTTGTGATGGTTGGTCGTCCTACAATAGGGTGAAATTCTAGGTTAGTTTGCCTGTGTCCTTATGAATAAAACAATGATGAAACCAGCCCATTTGTTAGGAATCTGTTTTATATTACATAGAGAAGTTGAATTTTACAAATGGTGTGTATAGTAAAGCATGCAGGAAAAAAATTTCCTGTTGTCAAAATTGTTCTTGAAAATTCCTTAGAATGAATCTGTATTGAATACAGGAAAATTTTCTCTCAGCAAGTCTGACATTGCCAATTTTTGTTGCACAGATGCAATGGGTTTTTCTTTCTCTGGCTAAGCCCCAGAAGGAATTGACTTGTGTTTAGGGACCATGTAATATGAAAATCATATAAAGCTGTTTTATTGATTAGTCTCAACTCATTGGGGGTGTAAATATGAAAAGTTTGTTTTTCTACAATCACTGCTTTCAACCATGGTTTGTCAAAATGTTTTTATTGACATCTCTGGCAAATGATTTTCAATAACTCTGATTAAAATCCAGTTCGTTTTTTATAAAACCTTTCTTTTATCCTAATTATCATGCTCCTCCCATGTAAGTTTGAGCTGAAGGCCTACCTACTGTGAGGTGTTAGAAGGTGGAGAGAGAGAGGCATTTTTTACTCTGAAACTTCCCCCCTCTTTCTCTTCAGGTCTTCCCTATAGCAATGTGCTGTAGAATGAGGAAATAGTAAAATATATCCACTTAATCAATTTTTTCTTGGTAGTTTCTACTTT
Source organism: Vulpes vulpes (assembly GCF_048418805.1). Lineage (NCBI taxonomy): Eukaryota > Metazoa > Chordata > Mammalia > Carnivora > Canidae > Vulpes > Vulpes vulpes. The sequence continues at coordinate 105,244,007 of NC_132783.1, read as the reverse complement.
TCTAGCTAGGATGAACTGGCCTCTAATTTGCTCCTTTAGGGCATAGATATGAATTCACCACAATATCACAATGGATCTCCCCACTTCCCTCTCTTCTAGTCATTAGGAGTGATCTCCACAGCCTTCATACTTTAAGGGCTCTTTGGTCCACTAGGTAGCCAACTGGGGTGATTTTTTTAATGAATTTTCCCCTGGCAGCCTTCCTAATCCTGCACCTTTTTGACATGTGATTGTGAAATGTACTTTTATCCCAAAAGGAAAAAGTAATTAAATGAAAGTTCTTAATACAGAGAAAGAATATGTAGGTAGTCACCTAGGCCATTCCTCTCCTCCACCAAAATGATAGAAACATATATTAAGAACTTAGGTTAAAAAAAAAAAAAAAAAGAACTTAGGTAAGATCACTTAGTACTGCAACATTATGCAAACCAGATTCAATTATGTGAGAGTTTTCTATTTCATTTCATGACTCCCAGAGATTCAAGATAATCATTTTGTGTCCGTAAGATTCAGGAGAAGTAAGATTAAGAATGAATTCAGAAGTCCACACTTGTGTTCTAAAATCTGTAACATTTTTCTGCTAACCATGGTGTCTATATTATACACTGAGGCTACAGGTCAATATCCTAATGTGAGTGTCTAAATTTAACATGACATAAGTTTAAAAAGATAGGTATTCGGGGTTTGTGTTGTACTATATAGAGAAGTCTAGCAGGAGTTTAAAAAGATAGATTTGGTTCTCTGAGATTTGCTCTTACTGAAATGGATCAATGATGAAAATAGCCAAAAAGAAAATAAATAAATAAATAAATAAATAAATAAATAAATAAATAAGATAGACTTTTTTTTTTTTTTTTTAGATTTCCTGAGGTATCACTTTTTTTTTTTATATTTTTTTTAATTTATTTATTCATGAGAGACAGAGAGAGAGAGGCAGAGACACAGGCAGAGGGAGAAGCAGGCACCACACAGAGAGCCTGACGTGGGACTCGATCCAGGGTCTCCAGGATCACGCCCTGGGCTGCAGGCGGCGCTAAACCGCTGCGCCACCGGGGCTGCCGGAGGTATCACTTTTTAATAATGATAAATATTTCTAGTTTAATTAATCACCTCACTAATTTATTCCAGCCTAATCCTGTATTTCTTAGCGACATTAAGGATGAGTATCTCAGAAGGATTTAAATACACTCCACTGGGAATGACACTTAACATGCAAAATAATTTCAAACTCATCTTTCTCCATACTCCAAGTGTCTTAATGTGATGTTCATAAATCAATATATTTAGAAAAGACTAGAAAGTAATTTTCAGCAAATTGACTAATAATGTGAAAATAGTTTTATTTTATGTCACTTAAAAATATCACATTGTTTATACCTGAGCATAGTTTATTTTTCCTGTAAATGCTTTAGAATGGTATTTTCAAATTATTATTATTAAGATTATTCCAAGTATGCTATTAGCTGGACTATAATAAAGGGTTTCAACGTCAAAAATGCTCATTGAATCCTAAAGACGTTACATTCCTCTTAAAAGTCTTGGCATATGATAACATAATAAAACCTTTGATAAGTCCTATAGTATAGAAATCTCTAATTTATTTAACTGAACATTTTTCAAGCATATTTAATCTTGAAGTTTTTTGGGGAAACATATTAAAATATTTCAGAACATTAATGTCCATTAATCTCAATTTTCAAAATACTGCTTGAAAGGCTTCTTAGTAACATGAGCAGATTTTTAAAATAAATGCCTAGACGATTTTAATATATGAGTCTAAGATCAGAAAATTTATAAAAATTAAGCTTATGTAAAACAATCTTTACCCAACAAAACAAAATTTATATTTTATATTTAGTATGCTCCATATGTTCTATTGCCTGTACCCAAAGATAGACTTAACTCTAGATGAAACTGCATGATGTTACTTTTAGAAGTCTTTTTTGTAGAACAGGTAACAAGTGAACGAATTAAAACAAAGATAATAGGGATAAAGAAGAGAATATACATTTGAAAGCATTTAACTGGTAACTAGGTAGTGCTGGGTGACTGAATTGGATATAGGGACAAAGAGAAATTACTTATGGTGGGGTATTCACTGGTGACACAAATGTAAACATGCATACAGGAGGGGGAGAAGATAAAGCAGGAAGATGGTGAGTTTTGTTTTTGATTCTTTGAGATTGAATTGTGTCAGTAACAATCAAAAACAGATATGCAAACAGTAATTGAATATATGTAAGAAGTTCAGGGGAAAGATTGGGACAAAAGCTAAGTAAAGCTAAGTAATGTATTATCAGCATAAAGGATAGGGATGAATTCCTATATGGAATTTTATAGGATCATTCAGGAACAGAATCCAGAAGAATAATGTGGGATACAAAAGCATGGGCAATACAAACTTTTAAAAAGTCATGTTGGACAGAAGAGAGAACTGAACCACAGCCAGGGAAGAAATAAAAAAAGATCAGAGTGTATATGAGGAAATTCACAACAGTTCAACATCATAGTAACTAGATAGCAGCTAGAGAATTTCAGGAAGAAAGGAGTGCTTGACAATGCCAAAATACAGCAAGGAACCCCAATCAGAAGAATATCAACCAATTGCTACTGAACTTGACATTTGGGAGCTTATTAGAGGATTTAATGAAAATACTTGAGAAAATTTTTAATACCAGAAGTCAAATATTAAGAGCTGAGTAGAAAACATTGAGAAACAGAAGTAGTTG